>NC_040091.1:6132316-6857122 GCF_003369695.1 Bos indicus x Bos taurus | reverse complement strand
TAGGAACACATGGGCTGCTCTCACGTTGGAAGCACCTTCAGCACAAGCATCCTGGGGAGGTGTGGTTCTGAGAGAACTCCAGCAGACTCAGCCCAGGCAGGGACGCAAGAGCACGTGTGTTCTGACTCATTCAACCCTGAGAGCACCCTTTACATGAGGAATAACAGTGAGGACAAACATGAGGGCAGGCCACACGTCCTGAAAATGCACAGGGAGAGAGTTCATATCTCACCCGCAACCTGACACTCACTGCCAGAACTTGGTCTCCAGTGTCAAGTGACTATGAGACTTTTGTGCCCACTAGGATATGGCCATCATAGGAGAATTTAAACATGAAGCCAAAGTCCTTCGTGTATACTACACTGCAGGTAATAACCAGAAGCCAAGCTTTCATATTAGGCAGGTGAAAGGGCAAGGAACAAGGAGTCTTGTGAGAAAGGATATTTCTAAATGGAAAAGCAAGAAGAAATGACTATAGCACAACAGAATCAACTACATGGACACATAACTCTATTATATTGTTAAAATTTGAAAAGAACAAACTACAACTCTAGACATATTTCCTTCTTCTTCCTCGGTTTATATTCATCTCTGAAGAAGCAGGTGTAACTCAAATGGTCCAGGAACCCTCTCCCTCTAAATCCCACCTGAGAGTTGTTCCCTACCTGCATTCTCTTCCGCATCATTGCTGCTAACGTTTTCCACAAAACAGTCTGTAGAAAGATAACCATGAGCAATAATACAGTTATTACACAAGTTGACCTACCCATTTCTCCTCCTCCACTTGGCTCACACAGCATCTCCCCAGTCTTCCTTCCAGGCTCAGACTTCCCCTGTGCTTTGTGGAGTCAGAGCCCTTCACAAGATGGTGATCACATTTGAACATATTCACATGAGAAAGAGGCTGAGAAAATTACCTTTTAACCTTCTACTTCTACAGGCCCAATAGAGCTCTTACATTCAAGTTTACGAAGCTGAAATGCCAATGCTTATGGACACTTTTGAAATATGGCTAGTGTGACCAAGCTATGTGTGCTTTTTGTGATTGTTTCAATATACAAGTTAAGTATTGTTGAAATATGTTAATTATAGATAGGCAGCTCTAGCTAATGGCTACTACACTGGAAAGTTCAGCTCTAAGGGCTCCACAGACAAGAAAAGGCAACTAATTGCCTGTTCTATTTTTCATTTATTCCAGATGATATGATGGCCTGATAAGATCATTCATATGCAGGTAAATCTGGGCTCTTGAACCCAGTGCAGGCACTGGGAGAGTGCTTGTGAACATCCCAATAGTGCTGGAGTGGGTAGCCGTTCCCTTCTCCAGGGCATCTTCCCAGCCCAGGAATTGAACTCAGGTCTCCTACATTTCAGGCGGATTCTTTACCAGCTGAGCCACAAGTGAAGCTCGAGAATACTGGAGTGGGTAGACTATCCCTTCTCTAGCAGATGGCCCTGACTCAGGAATCGAAACAGGATCTCCTGCGTTGCAGGCAGATTCTTCAACAATTGAGCTACCAGTGAAGCCCTAGTAAGGTGAACACTCAGATTCAAAGAAAATTCTCAGGAGGGAGCTCATTTGTGGGCAGAGGTAAAGGGCATGGCCCAGCACTCGTGTACTACAAGTAACCAGAAAGTAGGTATGGAGGGAAGGGAGGAATATTCACTCTCTTCCTGAGCCCATCTTTCCCATCCCTGATTCTAGAGGACCCAAGGAAGGCAGTGGAAAGGGCTTATTAGGAAGTGAAGGTTTTGTGCACTGGAAACCATAGAACACTGTTAAAAGAAGAAGAGACAAGTAATTGGAATACTGTACCATATTCATAGACTGGAATATTTAGTGTTGTTGACCTTCTTATACTCCTAAAAGTGATGTACATATATATTTAAACCACTTACAAAATCCCATGTCATTTTAATAAAATGGAAAAAAAAAACATCTCCCAAACTACGGAACCCAGAAGAAACCCAAAGAACAAAACAGTCTTTTTTTTTTTTTTTTTAAACTTTTGCGGAGGCCTCCACCTCCTCCTGACTGACGCTCCGCAGGTTCCGTGAAGGGCGGGCCAGGGAGAAGGGCCGGCCCTGACAGGAAAGAGTGTTTACCCTGTGCCTCAGCGCCAGTGGGCTCTAAAACAGTCTTGAGAGCAAAGAACAACAATGGGGTCTTCAGGCTTCCTGAATTCAGAACAGGCAAGAATGCCACAGCAGTCAAAACTGTATTCTACCTGCAGCTAAATAGGCAGAGAGACCAATGAATTGTAAGGAGGGAATCTTGAATACACTGACCACTGTGGCCAAATGATATTTGCTAAGGTTCTAAAATTATCAAGTGAAGAAAGGATCATCTCCTCAAAAATCAATAGACAGGCAACCTATAGAATCAAAGAAGTATCTGCAAACTTTGTATCTGAATAAAGAGCCAATATCCAGAATATAAAAGCAACTGCTAAAACACAACTTCACAATAATATCAGGCAAATAACTGACTTTAAAACATGTTCAAAAGCTTCCATAGACATTTCTTCATAGAAGACATAGAAGTGATCAATATACATAGGAAATATGCTTAGCATCACTAAGCAGCAAGTGGGGTAGTTAGTGGAAATGGAAACCAAGTCAAAAGGAGATATCACCTTTCAGGAGGTGTATTATATGAAGAAAATAATAGATGTTGGCAAATATGTAGAGAAGTGGAACTTCCATGCCTGTTGGTAGGAATGATAAATGGCATAGCCATTATAGAACAGTTTGGAAGTCCCTCAAAAAATTATTAAGATTATCATAAGATCCAGCAATCATTTATTTGAGTTTATATCCAAAGGAGATAAAACTAGAATGTTCCAGGAGATACCTATAATCTCATACCCATTGTTGCATCGTACACAACAATCAAGATAGAAAAACTGCTCAGTGTCCAAGGGCAGATAAATCAAGAAAGAAAATGTGGTGCATACATACACTGGAATGTGATTGAGTCTTTAAAAATGAAGGCAATCCTGTCATTTGAAGCAAAGTGGGAAGCTATTGGTAAGGGCGAAATAAGCTAGTCGCAGGAGGACAAATACTGAACAATTCCACTTACCTGCCATATTGAAAGGAAAGTTCAGGGAAGCAGAGAATAAAAGGGTGGATCCAAGACCTGGGAAGAGGTTGACACAGGGAGTGTCTGTTCAATGGTTACAGGATTTTAGTGGCAGGATGGAAAAGTTCTAGAGACGTGCTAAACAACATGGTGCATTGAGTTAACAGGACAGACTGGACACTTCAAAGGGTAAGAGGCAAAGCTGGAATGAACTCCCTCCATTTATGCCTGGAGCCTCCTCCTTTCTCAGATTCCTCTGAAACTGGGTGTTGCTCTTGGGTACCAGGGGCTCCCTGAAGAAGGAAGGAGCCTCCCCAGTACTTGGGGCCTTGGATGAAGGGGGTGATTCATTCTGAGGCTCCAACAGAAAGAGTTTGAACGAGGGAAGTGGCAGAGTGGTGAATCATGAGCAATCAAAATCCTACAAGACCTACTAAGTGATGAGATTTACTATTAAATGAAGGTGTGGTTGACCCAGTAAAGGGGATCCTGAAACACAGTTTCGCTCATTAAGAATCTTATAGGACTTCTATGGTGGCTCAGTGGTTAAGAATCTACCTGACAATGCAGGAGATAGGAGTTCAACCCCTGGTCTGGAAAGATTCCACATGCTGTGGAGCAACTAAACCATGTACCACAACTACTGAGCCCACGTGCCAAACTATGGAAGCCCAAGAGCCCTGGAAGCCATGCTCTGCAACAAAGAAGCCACTAAAGTGAGAGGCCTACGCACCACAACTAGAGAGTTGCCCTTGCTCTCCATAAGTAGAAAGAAGCCTGAGCAGCAATGAAGGCCAAGAACAGCCAATAAAAATTTTAATAAAAATTAAAAAGAATCCTGTAAACATCTTCCTCAGCAGTGATGGGATTTGTCTTCCTGGGAAAAGGATGTTCACTTGGTATAAAATCAATGGATACAGTGAATGTATATACTTTGTTTTATTTTTATACACATAAACATTCATGGTACATTGTGATGGGAAATATTTTGGGGCTGACACCACTAACAGTGACGTTTAGGGTGACAGATATTTTGGAAAACACAACCCACAAATTCAAACACACAAAGAATCACACTATTCATTATACATAAAAACACACCCAGTCCCATGGACAGAAACCTACACTATTAACCATAATACAGCTTCTTCCTGGAACTACAGTAATCATCCACATTGATCTCTTGTAAATTACTTTCTATCACCAGGGCCCCTATACTCATTCCCAGCAGGAATTTGGAATCAGTTTGGCCTCTACACTAAAACCAGCGAGAAAGCCCCAACTTTCTCATCTACAAAGTTTTTTCTCCCAAAGGGAACGATTCTAGAATACATACCACTTTCACATCCTGAAAGGGCCACCTGCAAGGACAGAAGAGAAGACGCTATGAGGGTAAGATCACATCGATGCACAGTCTTTGGTTCATTTGGTGACAGTAGAAAACCTGATGAGGAGCAGTGTGGAGTCCAGGGAACCCAGCAAGATCAGCACACACATACTCAGGATGAAAGGCATGACCTGTGCCTGGAGGATGGAACTCCAAGTCCATTTAGGCTGGAAATTGCACAATTCATTTCCTAGAAGAAATGTTGCTGCAGGAGAGAGAAATCTGTACTCTACAGAGTGTAATGGATGCTAACAATTTTAGTATCTTGTGGACTGAGGAATCATGAGTTGGTAATAAGACTCTCGTCTACATTATCCCAACAAAGGGAACTGTCTCTATATGAAACAAAAACCATCAGTCACAACTTAATTCTACTGAAAGAGAAATGAAACAATATTTCTATCTCATACCAAAAAAAAAAAAAACAGCTTGCCTTGGAGAAACACTGAGTCTCTTCTGTGTTGTCACATGGTGGGTTGACTGGCAGGTCCTCAGTGAAGTCTAGAGGGACACAGAGTAGCTGTTAGAACACTGGTGAAGCTGTTCAGGAATCATGCAGGGGGTTTTCTCTTTGTGTGGACACGGGGTGGTGTGTCCAGATGTGGGAGGTTATTAAGCATGAGATGAACTTGTGTTCATCCATCCTCTTTGGAGGAGGAAGGAAAGTAAAGGAGAGGAAGAAGGAAATGAAAGTAGTACTTTGGCTTTCTAGCTAGAGGAACCTAATCAACATGAAATATTCAATCTAAAAAAAGGAAAGCTCTAAAATGTGTGTATTGTTCAATGAAAGAGACCCATGACTCCTCCTGCTTATTGTGAGGTCCTGCTAAATTACCACTGTCCCTTGATTTTTCCCAGATCACTCTTCTCCAGGATCTACAGTTGCCGATATTCTAATCATCATGTTTTGTATGAGACTTTGTACTTGATTAAAAGTGATCTCTGTTAGGGAACTGAATTCAGTATTGGGCAAAGTATGCTATTCTCTTAATTCACTAACCAATTTTCTTAAATGAAATCAAATATGCAGTATTTGGCAATACTGAATTCCTGCCATTTAATAAGAGCCACTATGAATGATATCATATTTTTCTATCAATATTTGTTTTCTATAGTGTGCATATCCACTGAGTCAGTTCCTGTCCACATTCACAAGGGCAATATGTATAGTGGGAAAGTTGATTATAGAAAGCACAGTTTCTCCACCAGGTCTTCTTGGGGAGCTAGAGGGACACAGAGTTGCAGTCAGGACATGGGTGAGGATGCTTATCAATCACTCAGTGTTTCTTTCTTCTTTTTTTTTTTTTTTTCTCCTTTTATTTGATGGGGACATAGGGTCGAGTGTATGCATGAGGGAGGTTAGTAGCTATGGACCGAGCTGCTGTTGAATCATCCTTTTTGCTGGATGAAGGAGAGCAAAGGAGAGGAGAAGGAAAGAAATGAAACAGAGTTTCTGCATTTTGACTAGGGATAACTTAAATGATGGGGGAAAAAGTAACATTAAAATGCATGCCAGCTTTCAGTGACAGAGACCCATGAACCTCCTGCCTGTTTAGAGCATCTGTTAAATGGTCCCTGTCTTCTGGACTTTTTCTCAGATCATCACCTCCCTAGGATCCACATTTGTAGCTACTGAATTTAGTATGTTTTCTCTCAGACTTTGTTCTTGATAAAAAGCAAACTCTGTTAGAGGACTGAATTCAATCCTACCTTTCCAAATAGCTACTATTAACCATGTGATATTCTTTCCCAGTCTTCATTTTCCAAACAATGTTTCCATGTCCACTGAGTCAGTGGCTGTTCACTCACAGAAGTCATACATTTAGTGGGACAGTTCGTTGTAGAGAGGAAACATAGGCTGAACGCTGACTTTGTCTAACCCAGGATTACAACAATGTTCAGGAGATTACAACAAAAGTAAAGGTCGTTAGACTAACTACCAAGTTCCACTGTGAGATCTATTTGACACCTTCCATTGACTGTGTGCTACAGGCTCTAATCAATGTAAGGTTTATGGTAATGTCACCCAGTACAATGAAATGTTTCCCTGATAGAATCTGCTCTTGTTCTTGTTTAAGCAATGACACTAGCATCAACACATATGACCAACATTGTCTACACAAGGCCACACAACTCTCAAGATCTGAGAGCTGACCAGGAAGATACGACCACATGGTGCCTTTTACCCTAATGACTGTGCCAAAGTTGGCTGTTAATCCACCTTTGGTTGCCCTGGGTTTCAGGACAACTGACCCCACTTTAAATGAGTCTGGAACTCTGGAGCTGTTAGTACCTCCAGGCATGGACGTAGATGCAGGGACCCCTTTCTCCATGAATGAGGACCATGGCTGAGCAATAAGTGCAGGTCAGGGGTCCAGAGCAGACACACTGGGACCACCCATAGGTTCCCACTTTGGCTTGTCCACTTAGGACGTCAAGAGCTTGGGCTGTTTTTCTCAGCACCATCTCCATTTGAGGACAATGAATATTAACCAAACTTGAGGAATGGCTGAGTTGAGGGAAGAGTCAGGTAATATATAGACAATGTCCAGTGGTGATGAGAAGTGTTGAGACAGTTTATGGTTGACTTGCGCTGTGTAAGAGGGACACATCGCCTGAGGAAACACACATACATAGAGCTTCAGAATCACAACACATGGGCCCACACATGGGCCCCCAAACCTGATTCACAGAAACCCACAGTATCTAAACAATGTAGCTGTTTCCAAGTACCATAGAACACAGACATTGTTCTTTTCTGGGAGATCAGTCTCTTCTCTGGACCCCCAGTCCTCACCCCCCATAGGAATCCAGCATCAGGGTGACTCTGCAAAGCTAGCTGGCAAGAGAGCCCCAGAATCATCAGCTAAATTGTTCCTCAGCAGAGGGACGGTCGCTGAATATTTACCATGTTCATTGGCTGCTCCGGCTGCCTGTGATTAGAGAAGAGAACAGTGTGAGGGTTGCCAGCACCGTGTGTTCTTTGCAGTAACTTTTATGTTATCTGAGTTTTTGTTTTCCTCAGGTAACTAAACTCTTAAAAAAATCAATCGTTCCAAAAGAAAACAGAGAGGACCCTTGTTGAAAAGGCTGGGCTCTTTCACTTAGGATCTTTCAGTTTGCAGGAGGAAAAAATTCTACTGAGGAAAGTAGCTATAGTAGTAATTGACGGTATTTTTTAGTGTCCTTTTGAATCAAGTCTCTGTTGGTAACAGAATTAACGTCAATATTTCACCAGCAAGGAATTGCATACATAAGTGCTAATATACATTGTCAGATTACTGTAACTGTATTTCGCTGAATGAAACATAAAGAAGTGAAGCAGGATTGATGTGAGACACAGACAGTTGAGCTTACCTCCAGGGGTTGGAGAGGTGATTCCTCAGCCCCAGCCTGGGGCAGCTCCACCACGACGTGCTCCTGGGGAGCTAGAGGGAAACAGAAGGCCATCAGGACAGAGGAGAGGCTGCTTCCAAAGATCTCAGGTTTCTTGTTTGTTTGTTTGATGGGACATGGGGTGGAATGTGTTCATCAGAGAGGTTAGTAACTGGGGACTGAGCTGCTCTTGAACCCTCCTCTTTGCTGGATGAAGTACAACAAAGGAGACAAGCAGGAAGGCAATGAAAGAGAGTGCCTGCACTTAACTGGTGATAACCAAAGTAATGGGAAAAGCGAAACATTACAGTGCATGCCAGCTTTCAATGACAGAGACGCATGTCCCTCCTGGCTGTTAGAGCTTCTGGGAAATCACACCTATCTTCTGGATTACTTCCTAGGTCACTGCATCCTCAGGATCCACTGTTTCAGCTATTGTACTTACCAAGTCTGTGAGACTTTATTCTCGATTAAAAGCAAACTCTTGTTAGAGGACTAAATTCAATACTACCTTTGCAAATAGCTATTATTAATCATGCGATGTTGTTTTCCAGGCTTGATTTTCCAAACAACGTTTGCAAGTCCACTGAGTCAGTGGCGGTTCACACTCACAGAAGTCACACTTTTAGTGGGACAGTTCATTATGGAGAGGAAGCATGGAGTGAACCTGACTGTCTCTGACCCAGCTGTGTATGAGATTTACGACAAGAGTCATGGTCACTAGACTATCATGTTCCACTGTGAGCTTTACTTGACCATTTCCCTTGAGTGTGTACTACAGGGTTTAATCAATGTGAGGTTATGGTAATGTTACCCAGTACAATGAAATACACCTCTGATGATAATATGCTTTTGTCCTTGTGTAAACAAAGACAGGAACACCAACACATAGGGCTTACACTCTACAAAAGGCCACCCAACACTCAGAATCTGTGACTTGACCAAGAGGATGTGAGTCCCGAGATTCTCTTCCCAATAATGACTGTGCCAAAGTTGGCGTTAATCCACCTATGGTTACCCTGGGTTCTTTGACCACTGTGCCCACCTTATAATTATAATGATGGGCAGGATCTGGACCCCTGGGCCTGCTAGTACCTCCAGGGATGGATATAGATGCCAGGACCCCCTTTCCACATGACTGAGGATCACGTGGCTGACTGGTAGGAGCAGCTTACTCATTCAGAAGAGCCAAATTTGGATCAACCCTAGGTACTCAGTTTAGCTTTTCCACTAGGAGGTTAAGATTTTGGGCCATTTGTCCAATTGCCATCTTCACTTGAGGAAAATTAATATTAAGCTATGTTGGGGAATGGATTCCCTGATAGTTCAGTTGTTAAAGAATCCGGCTGCAATGCTGGAGACCTGTGTTTGATCCTTCACTTTGGAAGATCCCCTGGAGAAGGGAAAGAGCACCCACTCCAGGATTCTGGCCTGGAGAATTCCATGGACTCTAGTGCACGGGGCCGCAAAGATTTGAATACAAACTGAATGACTTTCACTTTCACTTTTGAGGAAAGACTGAGTTGAGGAAAGAATCAGGTAATGTATGGCCAGTGTGCAGTGGTAGTGAGAAGTGTTTAGAAAGTTCACAGTTGACTAGTGCTGTGTAACAGGGAAACATCTCCAGAGGCAACACACACAGACACAGAACTTCAGAATCACACCACCTGGACTCACACAAGGGCCCCCAACCCTGATTCACACAAACCCACAACATCTAAATGATGTAGTTGCTTCCAGGTACCATAGAACACAGACACTGTTCTTTCCTGGGAGATCAGTCTCTTCTCTGCACCTACAGCTCACACCCTAAGTAGGAATCTAGCATCAGGGCCACTCTCCAGCCAGAGCCAGTCAGAGAACCCCACCTTTATCAGTTGGATTCTCCCTCAGCAGAATGATGATCCCTGAATATTTACCGTGTTCACAGGCTTCCCCAGATTCCTGTGATTGCAGAGAAGAAAACAGAGTGAGTGTCTCAGCATCTTGAATTTTCTGCACTAAGTCTTCTGTTATCTGTTTTTTTGTCCTCAGGTAACTAGCACTCTTCATTTCAGTGGCTCCAAAATAAAACAGACCAGTCTTCTGTTGGGAAGACTGGTCTGTTTCACATAAGATCTCTCAGTTTTAATTTGACCAACGTTTACAAATTGTTTTTCAAGAAAGAACACTTTCTGCTGAGCAAAGTACCTACAGTAGTAAATGATGCTGTCTTATTTAAATGTCCTTTTGAATCAGGACTGTGTTAATAGATTTATCCTCTCTACTTTCCCAGCCAAGGATTTGCATGCCTCAGTGGTAATGTAAATTGTCAGATTACTATACCTGTGTTCGACTAAAAGGAAAATAAAGCAGTGAAGCCGCAGCCTTGCCCCAGTTAAGAAAGGTGCACTTACATCCACAGTCTTCAGAGGCTCGTCTTCAGCCCAGTCCTGGGGCAGCTCCACCACCATGTCCTCTTGAGGAACTGGAGGGACACAGAACAGCACAGGGACACAGGTAAGGTGCTCACTAACCTCTCAGGAGCGTTTTTTCATTGGAGGGGCATGGGGTGGAGTGTATGCATAAGGCATTAGTAACTATGCACTGAGTTGCTGCTGAATCATCCTCTTTTTTGTATAAATAAGAGCAAATCAGAGGAGCAGGAAATAACGAAACAAAACTTCTGTATTTTAACTAGTGATAACCTAACAATTTGGGCAAAAAGAAACACTGAAATGCATGCCACCTTTCACTGACAGAGACTCATGAAACTCCTGCCTGTTTATATCTTCTGCAAAACCAGCCCTATCCTGAAGGATTTCTTCCTAGATCACTGCCTCCCCAGGATTCAGTTTCAGCTGATGCACTTACTAAGTTTTCTGTGAGATTTTGTTCTTGATTAAAAGCAATCTCTGTTAGAGGACTGAATTCAACCCCTACCTTGCCAAATAGCTATAATCTATCATGTGATGTTTCTTCCTAGTCTTCACTGTCCAAACAATATTTGCACGTCCACTGAGTCAGTGTCTGTTCACACTCATTGAAGCCATACATTTCGTGGGACAGTTCATCATGGAGAGAAAGCATGGGGTAAACATTGACCTTCTTGGACCCTGGTGTGCAGGAGGTTTACAACAAGAGTCAAGGTCACCAAGCAGAGTGTCAAGTTCCAGTGTGAGATCTATTTGACACCTTCCCTTCAAAGTGTGCTACAGGGTTTAACCAATGTAAGGCTTATGGTAATGTCACCCAGTACAAAGAAATATCTCCCTGATGACAATCTTCTTCTGTTCTTGGTTAAACAATGACACTAGCACCAACAGATATGGCCTGTACTGTTTAAACAAGAGAACACAACTTTCAGATCTTTGAATTGACCAGGAGGATATGAATCCCAAGGTGCCTTTCACAATAATGACTGTGCCAATGTTGGCGATAATCCACCTACGTTTGCCCTGGGTTCCATGACCACTGAGCCCATCTTACAATGATGGGCACAATCTGAACCTCTGGAGCTCTAGTACCTCCAGGCATAAACGTAGATGCAGGGACCCCCTTGCTCCATGACTGAGGATCCCATGGTTGAGTGATTAAGTGCAGGTCAGGGGTCCAGGACAGACACACTGGGACCACCCCGAGGTTCTCAGTTTATCCTTTTCCACTTAGGAGGTCAATAGCTTGGTCCATTTTTTCTCAGCACTGTCTCCAGTCCAGCAAAATGAATATTAACCAAACTTGAGGAATAACTGAGTTGAGGAAAGAATTAGGTAATCTATAGCCAGTGCACAGTGTGATAAGAAGTGTTTAGAAAGTTCACAGTTGACTTGTGCTGTATAAGAGGGAAACATCTCCTGAGGAAACACACACAGACAGCTTTAGAATCACACTGCATGGGCTCACACATGGGACACTAACCCAGGCATCTAAATGATATAGTTGTGTCCAGGTACCATAGAGCACAGACATTTTCTTTCCTGGGAGATCAGTCTCTTATCTGTACCCCCTCCCTTCACCCCTTTTAGGAATCCAGCATCAGGGCGACTGTCCAAACAGAGCTGGCAAGAGATTTCCGCCTTCATCAACTAGATTATTTTCATCAGAAGGATTATCCCTGAATAATTACCATGTTCACTGGCTTGTTCACGTGCCTGCAATTAGAAAGAAAAAAACAGTGTGAGGATGTCAGTGGCTTCAGTACTGTGCATTCAGGTCTTTTGTTCTCTTTTTCTTGTCAGAAAACCAAATGGGAATGTGCTGTTCAGTCTGTAGCCCCAAAAGAATAATAGAGGACACCCCAACATAATAATAGAGGAGGTTGGAGCTCCTCCTGAAAGAGGTCTCCAGCTCATTTTCACCAGTAATTAAAACTTTCATTTCAGGAAGGAACAGTTTCTGCTGAGGAAACTGCTCCCGATTCCAGTTTTTAATTTGTGTTGTCATTTTTGAAAACCATCCTTTTGAATAAGTTATCTCCTGGGAGAAATTCATCCATCAAATTAAAAACTGTTTATATGAACTGTCTTGCGTATTTTGAACTTTTATCTGAATTCAGCTAGAAATAAAGTCATGAAGCAACACTTTTATCTCAGATGAATAGAAGGCACTTACTATGGAGTTGGGCGGAGCCTCTTCCTCCAACCTTGAAACGGATAGCCCCTCAAGATGGTCCTCAGGGAGCTCTAGGAGGACATAGAGGAATTGTCAGGACATCTGTGATGCTGATCGGGAAGACCTTGTTAATGTGGACACATCAGGGGAGTGTGTGGATGTGGGTGATTAATAAGTGTTGGCTGAAATCTGCTGGACAACCTTTCCCTTGGGTGGAGGAAGGCAAAGGAGATGAACGTTTCAGAAATGAGTCAGAGAGCCTTAAGCTTTCTGGCTAAGGGGAACCTGATCGCCTTGAAACTCGGTCTGACAGAGGGAAGCACTAAAAATCACACTATGCTTCAGTAGTCATATAGAGTTGTGAGACTTGGACCATTAAGAAGGCTGAGTGCCAAAGAATTAATGCTTTAGAATAGTGGTGCTCAAGAGACTCTTGTGAGTTCCTTGGACAGCAAGGAGATCAAACCAGTTAATCATAAAGAAAATCAATCAGGAATATTCATTGGAAGGACTGATGCTGAAACTTCAATACTTTGGCTGCCTGATGTAAAGAACAGGCTCACTCCAAAAGCCCCTGATGCTGGGAAAGACTGAGGGCAGGAGGAAAAGAAGGGGCCACAGAAGATGAGATGTCTGGATAGCATTATCGACTCAATGGACATGAATTTGAGCAAACTCAGGAAGATAGTGAAAGACAGGGAAGCCTGGTGTGCTTCTGTCCGTGGGTTCACAGACGTAACTTAGCGACTGAGCATTGTCATCAAAAATACATTGTATTTATTCTTTTCATAATTTTTAAGAGTTAAAAAGTTCGATCAGTTCAGTTCAGTTGCTCAGTCGTGTCTGACTATTTGTGACCCCATGAATCGCAGCACACCAGGCCTCCCTGTCCATCACCAAATCCCAGAGTCCACCCAAACCCATGTCCATTGAGTCGGTGATGCCATCCAACCGTCTCATCTTCTGTCATCCACATCTCCTCCTGCCCTCAATCTTTCCCAGCATCAGGGTCTTTTCAAATGACTCAGCTCTTCACATCAGGTGGCCAAAGTATTGGAGTTTCTGCATCAACATCAATCCTTCCAATGAACACCCAGGACTGATCTCTTTTAGGTTGGAATGGTTGGATCTCCTTGCAGTCCAAGGGACTCTCAAGAGTCTTCTCCAACAGTGCAGTTCAAAGGCATCAATTCTTTGGTGCTCAGCTTTCTTTATAGTCCAACTATCACATCCATACATTACTACCGGAAAAAGGATAGCCTTGACTAGACGGACCTTTGTTGACAAAGTAATGTCTCTGCTTTTTGATATGCTGTCTAGGTTGGTCATAACTCCTTCCAAGGAGTAAGCGTCTTTTAATTTCATGACTGCAATCACCATCTGCAGTGATTTTGGAGCCCAGAAAAATAAAGTCAGCCACTGTTTCCCCATCTATTTGCCATGAAGTACTGGGACCAGATGCCATGATCTTAGCTTTCTGAATGTTGAGCCTTAAGCCAACTTTTTCACTCTCCTCTTTCACTTTCCTCAAGAGGCTCTTTAGTTCTTTTTCAGTTTCTGCCATAAGGGTGGTCTCATCTGAATATCTGAGGTTACTGATATTTCTCCCGGCAATCTTGATTTTTCTGCATTCACAATTTAGTGTACCTATCAACACCATCTACATCTTTTTCATCAGATCCAATAGAACCTCTGTACTCATTAAGTCATAATCCACCTTCTCCGTTGCCTCCTTGCTTTGGTAATTTCTATTTCCAGCTTCCATGAGTTAGCCTATTCTGTGTACCTTAAACCAGTGGAATCATACAATATTTGTCTTTCTGTGCCTGCCTTATTTTACTAACTATAATAAATTTTTGTGTTAAATTGTCCACCCATTTTGTAGCATATTTCAATCTTTAATTCATTTTTATGGCAGGATATTATTCCATTCTGAGTACATATCACAATTCATTTGTCCATTTATCACATGATGGTCTTTGGGTTGTTTCTAGTATTTAAATACTAATAATACACTGTGAACATTAGTGTGCAGATTTCTGTATGGTACTATAATTTAAATGTGCATATTTAAAATATCACTGAATATAACAATACAAAGTGTGAATGTTAGGTGAACTAATATGTTAGACTTTGAATTACTAAAAATATATTTTGTCACTAATTGTAAAAACATGTACCACACATATGTTGTCTGTGAGTAGAATTTGATAACTGAAACTGAAATGATATGATATTGGAATTTTCTGTATAATCCATACAACTTTTATGTCAATGTAATCCTGCTTTAAATAAAGTCTAATAATTTAAAGATATCTTGAAACATGACTTCAGGGGGGAACACATCACACCTAGTGTTAAAAAATTAGCTAATGTCCAAACCATAGCTAGAGACAATCTTCACTTTTAAGCATGAACCAAATGCTGAATTTAGAATGCATCTTTCCTTTCATAGTTAAAGCAGTACCAACTGATATAGTTTCAATGAACACATGAAATAAAGGAACATTGCTTAATATTTCTGTTTGCTTTCTTAAATATGAAGCCCTGAACATACTACAATAATCATTCTTGAATGAACTTAATGAGAAAATTTCCACAGTACCTTCAGTCGAGTCACTTATAGGGTGCACCCTATTATGTGGCCAACAACAAACTCTCTTCATCCAGCTGGTTCTTGATGTTCTTGACATCCGGGGGATGTTTCTTTTCGCCTTCTGGATGAGACCTCCTGTGAAATGCATTATAATGGTGAGAGCTGTCGAGATCTTGCCGGCAGAGGACCACCCGGGAGCTAATAATAATTGATCCATAATTCAATCCTCTGGTCCCCTTCCTCACCAGATGCCTAGCAAGGCTTCCTGAATTCAAAGTGGACTTAGGAAGATCTGCAGTTTGATGTGCACTGAAAACATCCAACAGACTGGCTGTGTGTGCAAATATCTCTATTTAACTGAGACCTAGAAGCTCAGCACAGCATGGTGACCATGACTGACGGACTGGATTCAAATCACATTTAGGAGAAGCAGGTACTTGGGAAAGACATATGGATCCCTCTTTGCCTCAGTTCCCTGTCCTGAGTGAGAGAAATGTTAACATGCCCTATTTTTAGTGCTATGAGGCCAAGAATGATTAAGTACAGGTAAAATATTAGAAAAATAAAGGAGGGGCTTCCCGGGCAGTCCAGTGGGTAAGAATCTGCCTCGCAATGCAGGGGATGGGGTTTGATTTCTGGTTGGCAAACTCCGGTCCCACATGCCTCTGAGCAGTTAAGCCCACATGTTGCAACTACTGAGCTCAAGCACCACAACTGAAGAGTCAGTGCCCTGCAATGGAAGATCTGCACAATGTGATGAAGATCCCTTGTGCCACAACTAGGACCCAATGCAGCCAAATAAATGATAGATAGACAAATAAATAAATAGAAAAGTAAAGGACTGGGGCTTCATAATGCCTCTGTAAGTGTTCAACCTTGAATGATGGCAAGAATAAGATGGACCTTCAGTAGTGGTTGAAAGCAGAGAGGGCATTTTGATGGCTCCAATAAGTGGGGATGGAAGCTTATTCTTCAGCTTTTTCACAGAAACAAGTTTTTATAGCTCATGGAGAGTATCTATTATCACTTCTTCTGACACCCAGCCCTGTTCAAGAGGAAGGGTGGCTAAAGTGTGGGCTGTAATCCATATGTTACATTAGACGGTGTTGAAATTTAGAGAGATGAAGTGATTTTCCAAGGGTCACACAATGATAAATAGTGGATCTGGGACAGGATTGTACATGGTTCCCTGAGGACACAGATGCCTGCACCCCTGAGACCTGTGCTAAAACCCCTTACCCAGGACCTCAACCCTACCTCCAACTCAAATTATCCTGCCCCTAGTTTTCTGGGGATGAGAGCTGATGCCCTGAAGAAGGTGCCTCAGCCTTAAAAAGAGCTCAAATCCTCCTTCTACCACTCATCTCTATGTTTCAGTTCCTGATCCAAAATACAAGTTTCCTCTGAGCAAAGCTTCTCAGAAAGACCACAGGATTCCAAGTCTGTCCATCCTCCAAAGCTTCTTCACACACTCAATCATCTCACGAGTAGCCTTCCCAAAGCCCAGTTCACCTTGCTAAGTGACCAGTGGTCTGTTTGGCCAACAAGTTGGCTCAGAGCTCAGAACCTTCTAAACCAAAGGGCACATGATGGCTCTACCAAGAATTAGCTTCCTTTTAACTTGACCAAGTCTGGATGAGCACTTAATGTGAGTTAACTGGGGAGGTGGCCATCTGTGCTGGCCTTTGGCATCTTAACTAAGTCTGAGATGCTCAAAGTCTCACAACTGATCTGAACACCTATTTGACCAGCCTGGACCAAGTGATAGCTAAGAATGGGCAGGAGTTCAAACTTTCCCCACTAAAATTCTGACTCTATCAACTTCTCATCATGATCTAGACCCAGTAGTCAAGACTACAGAGCCCCATATTCTTTTTGAAAATCATCTCCATCCTCACAGCCTGGAGACTCTAACCCTAGATTCTCCTTGAGGATCAACAGACAAGCTCTCCTTCTCTCAGTGACCAAATGTTCTTCCTACTAACCCAACAACACTATGCCATCTCACTAAACTCCTTGGCAACAGCCAAACAATGATCCAGCCCACATCCACCCATGGGAATCCCACCAGTAAATCCCAGGTTCTTTCCTTCTTAAGTCTCTAGATTTACACTGCTAGTGTTTGTAATTTGGGCAGCAACATTTGAGAAGAGTTGAGATGTAATTCCCTTTTACTATAATGTCTGATGTTGGGGAGACATCATGGTTCTCCTCTGTTAGTTCTTTCCATCTGTTCTCTGGTGTACAAAACTGGCATTGGGAAATTGGAAATCTAGGAAGATATTTAAGGCAGCCAGCTGACAGTAGAATCAAAATATAATTTAAGGAATAATACAAAACTATAAAACACAGTTATAACTCTGTATATAAATTAGAGTGATGGAAAAGAAAAATAATAGAAAAAAGATGAGGAAAATTCATCAGTAAAGGTTAACCAGCCCATTTGAAGGAACAACGTTCAGAGGAGCAGTGGGAACCTACCTCCCAAACAATTCAGGTTACCCATTTCTCTTTGCCACCATACAGCTCTCAGCTCGCAAACACACTGAATGTGGAATGTGTATCACCACATTACCATGGTGACCACACATCACAGAATCTTCAGAATTGACTGGACTCTGCACAGGATGAGACCAACTGCCACTGTCCAACTGCTACCGTCATTCTATGGACAAGTTTGGCTTTTCAGAGTAAACATTTTATTTCAAAAATTGAATCTCAGGCTCACACATTCCTCTCTGATTATGAAAATAATTTATATGAGTGAAAATGTTCTGTCCCCAAGCATAGCTGATAGTGACCATTTCGGGTTGAGGAGGGACAAATCTAACACATTGCAAATAAAAAGAGATTCTATTCTTGATTAGAATATCATCTCGGTACTAATCACAGGTTTGTGCTCCTAACACAGTGAGGAGAGAAAGCCTTACCTCAGGGCCACACAAGGAGAAAAGACAGACAAACAAAAAAAGCTGAGCACCCAGAAAAATGTCAGCAAAGTGCTTTTCTAGGAAAGCTGAGGGAGTGGCCTGTTTACTTCTGGGGTCAGCGTCTTTGTTCTTGAGGTCAGGTCATGGTCAGGTCACGATGTTCTTGTGGTGGTGGTGGTGGTTTAGTCACTGAGTCAAGTCTGACTCTTGCAGCCCCATGGACTGTATCCTGCCTGGATCCTCTGTCCATGGGATTCTCCAGGCAAGAGTACTGGAGTGGGTTGCCATTTCCTTCTTCAGGGGACCTTCCCAACCCAAGAATCAAACCCAGGTTCCCTGCACTGCAGACAGGTTCTTTACCGATGGAGCTATGAGGGAAGGCCTCAGTGAGTTCAGTTCCTCAGTCGCATCCGACTTTTTGAGACCCCACGAATCACAGCACGCCAGGCCCTCTTGTCCATCACCAACTCCCGGAGTTGACTCAGACTCACGTCCATCGAGTCAGTGATGCCATCCAGCCATCTCATCCTCTATCGTCCCCTTCTCCTCCTGCCCCCAAACCCTCCCAGCATCAGAGTCTTTTCCAATGAGTCAACTCTTCACATGAGGTGACCGGAGTATTGGAGTTTCAGCTTTAGCATCATTCCTTCCAAAGAAATTCCAGGGCTGATCTTCAGAATGGACTGGTTGGATCTCCTTGCAGTCCAAGGGACTCTCAAGAGTCTTCTCCAACACCACAGTTCAAAAGCATCAATTCTTCTGCACTCAGCTTTCTTCACAGTTCATCTCTCACATCCATACATGACCACAGGAAAAACCATAGCCTTGACTAGACGGACCTCTGTTGGCAAAGTAATGTCTCTGCTTTTCAATATGCTATGTAGGTTGGTCATAACTTTTCTTCCAAGGAGTGAGCGTCTTTTAATTTCATGGCTGCAGTCACCATCTGCAGTGATTTTGGAGCCCCAAAAAATAAAGTCTGACACTGTTTCCACTGTTTCCCCATCTATTTCCCATGAAGAGATGGGACCGGATGCCATGATCTGAGTTTTCTGAATGTTGAGCTTTAAGCCAACTTTTTCACTCTCCTCTTTCACCTTCATCAAGAGGCTTTTTAGTTCCTCTTCCCTTTCTGCCATAATGGTGGTGTCATCTGCATATCTGAAGTTATTGATATTTCTCCCAGCAATCTTGATTCCAGCTTGTGTTCTTCTAGCCCAGCATTTCTCATGATGTACTCTGCATATAAGTTAAGTAACCAGGGTGACAATATACAGCCTCGACGTACTCTTTTCCCCATTTGGAACCAGCCTGTTGTTCCATGTCCAGTTCTCACTGTTGCTTCCTGACATGCATACAGGTTTCTCAAGAGGCAGATCAGGTGGTCTGGTATTCCCATCTCTTTCGGAATTTCCCAGTTTATTGTGATCCACACATTCAAAGGCTTTGGCATGTCAATAAAGCAGACATAGATTTTTTTTTTTAACTCTCTTGCTTTTTGGATGATCCAGCGGATGTTGGCAGTTTGATCTCTGATTCTTCTGCCTTTTCTAAAAGCAGGTTGAACATCTGGAAGTTCACAGTTCATGTAATGCTAAAGGCTCACTTGGAGAATTTTGAGCATTACAGAGTGAAGTAAGTCAGAAAGAGAAAAAACAAGTGTTGCATATATAAGGGATATAGAAAATGGTCCTAATGTATGTCTTTGCAAGGCAGGAATAGAGATTCAGGCATAGAGAAGAGACTTCTGGACACAGCGGGTGCAGGAGAAGATAGGATGAACTGAGAGAATAGCGTTGAAATATTTTCATTACCATATGTAACATAGATAGCTAATGTTAACTTTATGTATGACACTGCTGCTGCTGCTGCTGCTGCTGCTGCTAAGTCGCTTCAGTCGTGTCTGACTCTGTGCGACCCCATAGACGGCAGCCCACCAGGCTCCCCCATCCCTGGGATTCTCCAGGCAAGAACACTGGAGTGGGTTGCCATTTCCTTCTCCAATGCATGAAAGTGAAAAGCAAAAGTGAAGTCGCTCAGTCGTGTCCTACTCTTAGTGACCCCATGGACTGCAGCCCTCTAAGCTCCTCCGTCCATGGGATTTTCCAGGCAAGAGTACTGGAGTGGGGTGCCATTGCCTTCTCCATGTATAACACAAGGAGCACAAACTGGTGCTCTTTGACAACCTGGATGGGTGGCATTGGATGGAAGGTGGGAGGAGGATTTAGGAAGGAGGGGACATATGTATACTTATGGCTGATTTATGTTGATGTATGGCAGAAACCAACATAACACTGTAACACAATTATCCTCCAAATAAAAATGAATAATTTTTTTTAAAAAGTCCCCCTTAAAATTGACTGAAAAAATATACTTAGGAATAAACCTGACTAAGGAGGCAAAAGAACTATATGCTGACAAATATTAAACATGGATAAAGGAAATTAAAGATGATTCAAAGAAATGGAAAGATATCCATGATATTTGATTGGAAGAATTAATATTGTTATAATGCCCACACTACAGAAGGCAATCCACAGGTTTAACGCAATCTCTGTCAAGGCAACTATGACATTTTTCACAGAATTGAAACAAATATCCCAAAATTTATTTGGAAACATAGAAAAAAAACAAAAACAACTGCAAAAGCAATCCTAGGGTAAATGATAAAAGCAGGAGCCATAACCTTCACAGACTTCAGACAATGCTACAAAACTATGGTAATCAGAACAGAATGGTATTGGCACAAAAATAGACATGTGGATCAATGGAATAGAAATAACCCACATATCTATGGTCTATTAATCTTCAACAAATGAGGCAAGAATACACAATGGAGAAAAGATAGTCTCATCCACAAATGGTGTTGGGAAAGCTGGAAAGTCACATGTAAATTGATGAAGTTAGTGTACACCCTCACACCATACACAAAAGCAAACTGAAAATGGCTTAAAGTTTTAAATATAAGACATGACATGACAGAACTAGAAGAGAATATAGCAAAACATTCTCTGACATAAATCACAGCAATATTTTCATAGAACAGTCTCCCAAGGCAATAGATATAAAAGCAAAAATAAAAAAGGAACATAATCAAACTCATAAGCTTTTCCACAGCAAAGGAAATCAGAAACAAAATGAAAAACAATCTACGGAATGGGAGGAAACATTTGCAAATGGTGTGAATAACAAAGGATTAATCTCCAAAATATACAAACAGCTCATACAACTCAATAACAAAAAAAAAACAAAGAATGCAATAAAAAACTGAGCAGAAGACCTAAATAAACATATTTCCAAAGAAAACATAGAGATGGCTCATAAGCATATAAAATGATGTTCAACATCACTAATAATGAGAAATTCAAGTCAAAACTACAACGATGTACCACCTCACAATAGTAAGAATGGTTATCATTAAAATGTCAATAACAAATGCTAGAGAGGGCATGAAAAAAATGGAACACCCCTCACCCCATACTGTTAATGGGACTATAAATTTGTGAAGCCATTATGGAATAGAGTAGTTATATTAAAAACTGAAAATAGAACTATTATGTTGCTATTGTTCATTTATTTAATCATGTCCAACTCTTTGTGATCCCATGGACTATAGCACTCCAGAGTTCCTTCACTATCTTCACTATCTCCCAGAGTTAATGAACAAACTCATGTTCATTGAGTCGATGATGCCATCAAACCATCTCATCCTTTGTTATCCCCTTCTCCTCCTGCCTTCAATCTTTGCCAGCATCGAGGTCTTTCCAAATCAGTCAGTTCTTCAAATCAGGTGGCCAAATTATTGAAGCTTCAGCATAAGTCCTTCCAATGAATATTCAGAGTTGATTGGTTTGATCTCCAAACTGTTCAAGGGACTCTCAAGAGTCTTCTCCAACACCACAGTTCAAAAGCATCAACACTGTGGTGCTCAGCCTTCTTTACAGTAGAACTCTCACATCCACACATGAATACTGGAAAACCATAGCCTTCACTATTTGGAGGTTGGTTGGTAATGTGATGTCTCTGCTTTTCAATACACTGTCTAGGTTTGTTATAGCTTTTCTTTCAAGGAACAAGTGTCTTAATTTCATGGCTGAAGTCACTGTCTGCAGTCATTTTGGAGCCCTCCAAAAAGAAGAGACATTACTTTACCAACAAAGTTTTATCTAATCAAGGCTATGGTTTTTCCAGTGGTCATGTATGGATTTGAGAGTTGCACTGTGAAGAAAGCTGAGTGCTGAACAATTGATGCTTTTGAACTGTGGTGTTGGAGAAGACTCTTGAGAGTCCCTTGGACTGCAAGGAGATCCAACCAGTCCATTCTAAAGGAGATCAGCTCTGGGTGTTCTTTGGAAGGAATGATGCTAAAGCTGAAACTCCAGTACTTTGGCCACATCATGTGAAGGGTTGACTCATTGGAAAATACTCTGATGCTGGGAGGGACTGGGGGAAGGAGGAAAAGGGGATGACAGACGATGAGATGACTGGATGGCATCACTGACTTGATGGACATGAGTGTGAGTGAACTCTGGGAGTTGGTGATGAACAGGGAGGCCTGGTGTGCTGCGATTCATGGGGTTGCAAAGGGTCGGACATGAGTGAGTGACTGAACTGAACTGAAAATAAAGTCTCATTGCTTCCATTGTTACCCCATCTATTTCTTATGGAGTGATGGGACTGGATGCCATTCAGTTCAGTTCAGTTTAGATACTCAGTCATGTCCAACTCTTTGCTACCCCATGGACTGCAGCACACCAGGCCTCCCTGTTCATCACCAACTCCCAGAGTTTACTCAAACTCATGCCCTTGAGTCAGTGATGCCATCCAACCATCTCATCTTCAGTGGACCCCTTCTCCTCCCGCCCTTAGTCTTTCCCAGCATCAGGGTCTTTTCAAATGAGTCAGCTCTTCACATCAGGGGGCCAAAGTACTGGAGTTTCAGCTTCAACATCAGTCCTTCCAATGAATATTCAGGACTGATTTCTTTTAGGATGGACTGGTAGGATCTCCTTGAACTCCAAGGGAATCTCAAGAGTCTTCTCCAACACCACAGGTCAAAAGCATCAATTCTTCAGTGCTCAGCTTTCCTTAGAGTCAAACTCTCACATCCATACATGACTACTAGAAAAACCATAGCCTTGACTAGATGGACCTCTGTTGGCAAAGTATTATCTCTGCTTTTTAATATGCTGTCTAGGTTGCTCATTATCTTAATGATATCAGATACCATTATCTTAATTTCTTCAATGCTGAGGTTTAAGCTAACTTTTTTTTTTTTAGTCTCCTTTTTCACATTTAGTTCCTTTTTGCTTTCTGTCATGACATTGGTGTTGCAGTAGAAATTACTAGGCAGTCAGTGTAAAACTCTGAAACCTCAGGCTTGTTTTCAGTAAACATCCTGCTCCACTGTCCTGGATTCCTGGAATGTGTCTTTAGTCTGATCAATTATCAGCACTCAGATCCAAAGAAGAGCAGCAATTAAATTCTGTTCCATATGCTTGAGGGAAAAACAATGGTGATCATTAATCTTAAGACCATACATTTGGCCCATGGTAAAATGGACAGAGGGCATGAAAAAGGGCAGTGACTTAATCCAAGGATCAAAAGAAGTCATAAAGATGATGTTAAGTATCTTGACCTTTAAAGTGAATGTTTAGAAATAATGTGATTTAAAGGGTATAAAAACCTCCTTGGGGTGATTCTTTACCCCCTCTCTATGCTGAGTGTCTATGCTGAGAGCTTTGCAATTTCTTCCTCTTTAATAAACCTTATTCAGTTACTACCACGTGCTTTTGCATGTTCATGAACTCCATTCTCTGGCTGCGTGGACAAGAACTCGGATTCCTGTCTCATCTTTTGGGGGCTTGTCTGGAAATCCTGAATGCCTACTCAAGGTAATCACAGACACTCACTCTCAAATCTGTCATTCACTTCTCATTACCTAATCTAGCTGCACAGTCTCTTGAGCCACTCTATTACACAACCCTGCACGAGTTCCAAAAGCAGACAGCATTAGTAGACAGTGGCCTCGGGTCTCGGTATTAGCCAGCAGATTGACCTGGGGTGCTGAGCAAAATCTCTGCTAGGCTGCTGCCTCAGTGAGAACCGCAGGACATCTACCATTTCTCTTTCCTAACATTTAGAGGTTTTGAGATTTTTCACTTAAGGTAGGATCATTTTGGAGTGTGCACTAATACCTTGTGCACTACATAGCTTGCTTTAGGGGAACTCCAGTTCAGGCACACCCAATGTTCAAGAGCACAGCAAGTCCACCAACTTAGGCTCTCACTCTATATCTGTCTCTAGGTGGAAAGGAAGATGGAGACAGGAAGAGGACAACAGTCCAGGGTAATAGGATAATGATGCTCCAGACCAGGTGCACTCCAGAGTTGAGGGAAGCATACTTTATTGGTGTTTCTTTGCTCCCACTGTGCAAGGTGGGGACACCCTCTATCAGAAGAATCAGAGAAAAGACGAAGAGCACTGGACACTGGTCTTTTGTCTTTCAGATGGGAGCCACCTCTTCTTGCCTTACACCCAGCTCAAAGCAGATGCCTTTGGCAAGTATACTGAAGAACTAGAAGAAGTTTGACCCTTAGACCTTGTTAAAGAAGTGTATGATCTTTTTCTGCACCAAGGCATAGCCTCAATAGGATCTATCTGATGGTGAAAAATGACCCCCTGAGGGCTCATTTGATTATAATACCATCCTCCAACTAGACCTCTTTTGTAGACCAGAAGGAAAATGGTCAGAAGTGTCATATATACAGATTTTGTCTTGAGAGAGACAACCCTCTTATCCAGGAGTTGTGGGCTTGCTACTTCCATGCTGCCTATAACTTCCTCCAAGTCCTCAGGTCCAAACTGTCGCCCTTAACCAGAGCTGCCCAAACCTAGCCCGCAGGAGCCTCCACAATCTCTGGTAATGCCTTGGGCACCAGCAGCAGCTCCTACCCCAGTGGCTCCTAACCCAACACTGGTGATCTCTAGGCTGTATCCTCCCCTCCTTCCATTACAAGAAGCTCCTAATGGGGACTTGGGAGCCACAGGAGTCCATGTTTCTTTCCCCCTTCGAGATTTAAGGCAAATTAAATTAGACCTAGGAAGCTTTACTGAAGATCTTGACAATTATGTAAGTGTTTTCCAGGGTCTAAACCAGTCTTTGAAATGGCACGGAAAGATATTATGCTAATCCTGACTAGCGCCCTTACTGACAATGAAAGAAGTAGTAATTAAAAATGCCCAGGGATGGGGTGATGAGCGGTATGCTATTGGCATGCAGGGGAGACGTGACAGTGAATCAGCCTGGTTACCTACCGGGCTCCAGGCAGTGCCCATAGCCGATCCTAACTGGGCACATGACAAAGACAGTGATGACTGGAAGAGAGTTCACTTTATCACTAGCATTAAGGAAGGCTTAAAAAAATCACGGGCTACTCCAAACTATCTGGAGTGACTCAGGAAAAGGAGGAAATTCAAACAGCTTTTCTGGAAAGGCTCAGGGACGCACTGTGAAAGCACACTAATTTGGACCCAGATGCCTCAAACTTATTTTTAAAGACAAATTTATTACTCAGTGTGTTCCAGATATTCAGAGGAAACTCCTAAAACTGGCCTTTCCAGGTCCTCCTCTCCATACTATGCAAAACAAAGAACTCTGACCTGAAGAAAAAAAATGGACAATAAGGTTGATCACACCCAGCTCCTAGCTGGTCCCAGCTGGTCTCCAGAATTCCTTGCCCCAGCCGTTTATGAAATAACTACTCCGAACACTTCCCTGGCTTCCCTGTGGCTCAGACAGTAAAGTGTCTGCCTACAGTGCAGGAGACCTGGGTTCAATCCCTGGGTCGGGAAGATCTCCTGGAGAAGGAAATGGCAACCCACTCCAGTATTCTTGCCTGGAAAATCCCATGGACAGAGGAGCCTGGTAGGGCTACAGTCCATGGGGTCACAAAAGTTGGACACGACTGAGAGACTTCACTCACTCCAAACAACCTTGGAGAAGAACAGGCCCCCTTAACAGTAGATGTCCACATATATACCTATATATACTTACTCTTTTCTTGGGTTAGTGCAGCAGCTCACTAATCTGATGCTGCCCCTTCTTGCCTCATTAAAGGTGAATCCGTTCCATAAAGTGCCGGTCTCCTTCTTTTTCCGAACCTCGCCTCCTCTGACTCCCTTACCCTACACTGGTAAGAGCTGCCACATCAGTATTCTTAAACAGAAATCAGGAAGAACCTAAAGAAAAAGAGAATAGAGATAAGAGAAAGGCCGAAGCTCTCATTATGGCCCTACAGGGAGTTAACTTTAGGGCTACAAATGTGGGAGGACACAAGCAGAAACCTGGCATCTGTTTTTGTTGTGGCAGGGATGGACACTTTAAGGGACAATGCCCCCAAGGCAAGCAGAGGCCACCACCAAGGCCCTGCCCCACTTGCAAGGGAGATCACTGGGAGAGTAATATCCCCAGGGACGTAGGTTTCAGGGGTCAGAAACTCAGACACAAGATCAAGATTCATGGGGCCCAGGGCTTCCCACTTTGGCTTCTGTCCTCATTACCACACGGGAGCCTCAGGTGACTCTAACTAGAGGAGGCCATCGTGTTAAATTCCTACTGGATACAGGAGCCACTTTCTCAACCCTCCTGTGTAATCCGGGTTCTCCTTCTACTAAGTCATCTACTAAAGGTGGCATTTCTGGAAAGCCAATTACAAAATTCTTTACACAACAGTTGAGTTGTAACTGGGATTCTCTTCTTTTTTCTCATGTGTATATGTGCATGTGCTCAGTCATATCCACCTCTCCGACTCTACGACCCCTTGGACTGCAGCCCACCAGACTCCTCTGTCCAAGGGATTTTCCAGGCAAGAATACAGGAGGGGGTTGCCATTTCCTCCTCCAGGGCATCTCCCCCTCTCAGGGATCGAACTTGCATCTTTTGCAACTGCCTGCATTAGCAGACTGATTCTTTTCTACTGCGCCACCTGGGTATCCCAAGTGAGCACAGGGCACCTGGCGTGCAGGCGTGGGGTGAAGGGCAGTGGCAGCAAAACTCCAGGAGGTGAAGAAGGGGGAGGGCGACCACCCGAGGCCGGGTGATCCGCTCCTCCCATGGGGAGGCCGAAGGATCCCCCACGCTCCATCCACGAGGGACGCAGCATCCTTCCCCAAAGTTCTGATGGGGAGACCCTCCTCGAGGGCCCGGTGGGCCGGAAGTGGGGCTACGGACACCAGCCGGGCACATCAGGGACAGCCGTGGCACCCTCACTTCCACCCCCCCGGGGGTGGTGGTATAGGCATGGCATTCCACTCCAGTACTCTTGCCTGGAAAATCCCATGGACAGAGGACCCTGGTAGGCTGCAGTCCATGGGGTCCCTAAGAGTTGGACACAACTGAACAACTTCCCTTTCACTTTTCACTTTCATGCATTGGAAAAGGAAATGGCAACCCACTCCAGTGTTGTTGCCTGGAGAGCCCCAGGGACGGGGGAGCCTGGTGGGCTGCCGTCTATGGGGTCGCACAGAGTCAGACTCGACTGAAGTGACTTAGCAGCAGCAAGCCGGTGACCTGCGCACACTTGGACGAGGGTACCGCAGGGGGCGTCACGCCGGGGGCTCAGGCGCTCTTCCTGGTCCAGCACGCGACAACATCAGCGGACAGAAGGAGGCAAAGGGCAATGGAGACGGGGCAAGGCGGGCCAGGGAAGTGTGACGCACTAGGGTGCAGCCCCAGGGATCAGAGGACAGGACGATCGAGGCACCAGTGAAGTGCTGCCACGTAGGCCCACGTGGCATAGACACGGCAGAGGCATAGAACCGACAGTGGGGGTGGGGTGGCCGCTAGCTACTGCGAGGGGCCCGGAAGTCATTCTGAAGGACCCGGAAGCGAAGCTGCTTCTGCGTCAGGACACGGAATCTCACCGCAAGAAGCCTCCAGCGCAGGACGGTCCCCTGGCACCCAGGATGTCTATTGACCTTCCTGGCCCCCATGGAGCCCCCGTATCGGGGCTTGCGCCCACCACCGCCAACACCCAGAGCCACAACTGGCCCAGGAGAGCACTTTCCCGCCATGTACCGGTGCCTCCACGGCCCTCACATGCAACTTGCTGTGCCCAGCTTCCCCCCTCGGGGACCGAGGGCACTTCTGTGCCCGGAGACACCACCAGCCATGGAGGCCAGGGAAGGACACCACATGAGGCAAGACCGGTTAGGTCCTAAACAGGGTAAGGGGGCACTGGGCGGTCACCTGTGTGGGGTGGGCCGGGAGCGGGGAAAAGCTGGAAGTGACGGGGAAGAGCAACAAACACGCACAGGGAGGGCCGGGGGACAGGAGCACGTGCGCTGTCTGGTGATCAGAAAGACTGAGTCACGGCCGGCCACCTAGTTCAAGTAGGAATATTGCTATTTTTAAACAAAAACACGTCCACACCTGTTAAAGGATTTTGAGAGGCAGATTGGAACCACTCACCCTTGTATGTACTATCAGCTGACCGAGTAGAATGATTTGAATTTGTTTCATGAATATAAAGATATTTTGCTGCTTTGTTTTCCTAACGTATACTACAGATTCCACTCCAAATAGTAACAGAGATGAATTTCAGGTGTTTAATACATTCATCACCTTTTGGTAATTTTTTTTCTTTTTTGTTTTATTCATCCTGTTGAGTATGTAATGGGTCCTAATTTTCTTGAATACATATTTTTCCTGATGACTAATGATATTATGCAAGTAAGCTTTTGGGTCATCACGTTCTTTTGCCAACTTTTGTTGGGTTATTTGCCTTATTAGTTCATTAAACTTCTTTATAATTGGGACCATGAGTCTTTTCTTAGAATAATATATATTTCAAATAACTTTATTCATACTTTGTCCTGTGTATTTACTCAGAAAATGCATTTGGTAAGCAGAAGTTCTTATTCATAATACATTTCAGTTCCTTGTATTTTCCTGTGTAGTTATTACTTTTCAAATCCTGGATAAGAAAAAATTCCTACTCCAAGATTTTGAAAATGTTTCCTTATGCTTTATCTTCTAAGAGACAATTCTATTTTTATTTGCACTTATATCTAAAATCTATCTAGAATATATTTATGTGTTTAGTGTGAGGTTGCTGTTGTTGTTCAGTCACTAAGTCCAACTCTTTGTGACCCCATGGACTATAGCCCTCCAACCTCCTCTGTCCATGTAATTTTCCAGGCAAGAATACTGGAATGGGTTGCCATTTCCTCCTCCAAGGGATCTTCCCAACCCAGAAATAGAACCTGTGTCCCCTGTCTCCTGCTTGGCAGGTGGATCATTACCACTGAGCCACCTGGGAAGCCCTTAGTATGAGGTAGGTGGTTACATTATTATTATTTTTTCTGTGTACTTATTTAAACAAACTCATTCAATTTCTTAAAAATAGTACAATTTCCTCTCACTTCACTGCAGTGGAGCATTTCTTACACATAACATAACTTTGTGAAGTATTAATGTATGTTTGTCTGGCTTCTGTTTTACTGGCCATTTTTTTTCTTCCTATTTTTACACTAATGCTTCACAATCTTATTTACCAATGGTTTATAAGAGCCTTGATATCTGGTGGTAAATGATGATGATACCAGCAATTGATGTACCGGGCTCCTCTGTCCCTGGGATTCTCCAGGCAAGAACACTGGAGTGGGTTGCCATTTCCTTCTCTAATGCATGAAAGTGAAAAGTGAAAGTGAAGTCGCTGAGTAGTGTCTGACTCTTAGCCACCCCATGGACTGCAACCTACTAGGCTCCTCCATCCATGGGATTTTCCAGGCAAGAGTCCTGGAGTGGGGTGCCATTGCCTTCTCCAAAAATTGTGTTTACTAATCTTTATAATAAAGAAACTACTTAATCAGATAGTTGTATTGACGGCTATGATGATGTATGTTAATATTTTGAAAAATATAATATTCTCTGAAAATGTATGTATGTATATACACTCTTGAGAGTCCCTTGAACTCTCAAGACCTTGAGAGCTCAAGGAGATCCAACTAATCCACCCTAAAAGAAATCAGTCCTGAATATTCTTTGGAAGGACTGATGCTGAGGCTGAAGCTCTAATACTTTGGCCACCTGATGCAGAGCACCAACTAATTGGAAAAGGCCCTGATATTGGGAAGGATGGAAAGCAGGAGGAGAAGGGGACAAAAGAGGATGAGATGGTAGGATGGCATCACTGACTCAATGGACGTGCGTTTGAGCAAGCTCCAGGAGTTGGTCATGGACAAGGAAGCCTCATGTGCTGCACTCCATGGGATTACAAGGAGTTAGACATGACAGATGGAGAAGACAATGGCACCCCACTCCAATACTCTTGCCTGGAAAATCCCATGGATGGAGGAGCCTGGTAGGCTGCAGTCCATGGGGTCGCTAAGAGTCTGACACAACTGAGCGATTTCACTTTCACTTTTCACTTTCATGCATTAGAGAAGGAAATGGCAACCCACTCCAGTGTTCTCGCCTGGAGAATCCCAGGGACCAGGAAGTCTGGTGGGCTGCCCTCTATGGGGTCGCACAGAGTCGGACACGACTGAAGCGACTAAATAGCAGTACCAGCAAACATGACAGAACAACTGAACTGAACTGATACATCAGTTCAGTTCAGTTCAGTCACTCAGTCGTATCTGACTCTTTGCGACCCCATGAACTGCAGCACGCTAGGCTTCCCTGTCCATCATCAACTGCCGGAGTTTACCCAAACTCATGTTCACTACACAGGCCTCTAGGGCTTCCCAGGTGGTTCAATGGTAAAGAATCAGCCTGCCAAGCAGGCTGACCCGCTTCAGTCTGTGGGTTGGGAAGATCCCTGGAGAAGGAAATGGCAACCCTCCTCAGTCTTCTTGCCTGGGAAATCTCATGGACATAGAAACCTAGGAGGCTATAGTTCATGGGATCACCAATGAGTTGGATATGACTTAATGACAAAACAAGGAACGGAAGGTTCCTCTAATCTCCACAAAAGAGGGAGAAGGGGTGGAAGAGAGATGGGAGGTAAGCAGGTTGACAGGAGTCTATCAAAGTTACAACTCATTCTCAGGGCCTTCTTTCCCAATCCAAACTGGAAATTTCAAGTCAAAGAACATTTGAAATTACATTATAATATTGCTACTCTCATGATTAGAATGGAGAACTTAAATTCAGATAGATGTGTTTTCTGCATTTCCAAGAAATTAGAGACTCTGAGTATGCCCACAGAAGACGTTCTTTGGCCCAAAATCTATAGTGTGATTCCAGAAGAGTACAGGGGATAAGTTTTGTGGTTGCTGCTGTGGTTTGCCACTGAATTACATTGATTTCTACTCTCCCAGTTCCGTGAAAAATAAACCATTGCCCTCCTCTAACCTAACCAAAGTAGACACCCTATTCCAGATTCCAGCTTTAAGGGTCTCTTTCCTGGAATCACTTCTGTAGCATATGGTTTCTATTTTGTCTCTTTTTATCCTTGATTAATTTTTCAAGAAAACAAATTATTATATACTTGGTCATATTCATTCTCATATAACTTAACATCCATGTAGTTGTGTCATTTTTCTTCTCATTACTCCTTCAAATATAAATTTAAATGTAAATATTTATGGGGTAACTCTTCTGAAGAGGAAAGTGTATGAGAAACATATATATATATATATATATATATATATATATGTATATACACACACACATATACACACACAGATGTGTAAAGTGAAGTCACTCAGTCGTGTCCGACTCTTTGCAACCCTATGGAGTATAGCCTACCAGGTTTCACCGTCCATGGGATTTTCCAGGCAAGAATATAGGAGTGGGTTGCTATTTCCTTCTCCAGGAGATCTTCCCGACCCAGGCATTGAACCCAGGTCACCCGCATTGTAGGCAGAAGCTTTATCATCTAAGCCACCAGGGATAGACAGATGTGTATATTCATACACACAAATGTATGAATTCTCCCCTGATATTTGAAGGTGATCTAGTTGATAAAAATTTTGATCCTAGCATTCATTATTTTTTTGTGATTTTTTAAAAAGTTTCATTGGAATGTGGTTGCTTTTCAATGCTGTGTTAGTTTCTAATGTATAACAATGTGAATCAGCATACTTATACATACATCCCCTCCCTTTTGTACTTCCTTGTTATTCAGCTCATCACAGAGCATTAAGTAGAGTTCCCTGTGCTGTAACATTCTCACTAGTGATGCTTTAAAAATACATAAAATATTGCATTATATAATTACTGAGCAGTCTGATGGCTAGCTCAATCCTTGTCAGAGTCTCAGATGCAGTCCTTGGGAATATCAGCCTGTTGTGTAAATTTGTGGGTGGGGAAACAGTTGCAGGCAAGACCCTAACTTGTACATATCTTTGCTAGTTTATGTGCAAATGAGTGCCCAATTTAAAAGACAACTACATGATGTCATGAAACTGGTAAAGATCATTTTTGATTACTTCCATGTCCAGCTTCCCCAAAGGGCAATTCCATTCATGGGACTGTAGATACACTGAATTCATGGTGACTTAGAAGGAAAGGAAGGAGAAAGTTGAATGTCCACAGATGTGTCGTTAGTTTAAACCAATATTCATCTCTTTTGATAATGACCTGTGAACACATAGGCTAGGTGTCAAATCTTGTGAAAGAAAAAGATCACAATTATCCTGGGGAACCAGAGAGAAATAAGAGGTCAATGGAAGCATTCCACACTATTCTATTTAATGCATATTCAGTATTCACTGCAACACTGATGCTAATTTTTCCAACCTAAGAGATTCTTTTGTGAACATTTTTGTACTTAAGCCTTTATATAAGAGCAATTCTAGGGTATATACCTGGAAGTGGAGTTTTGGGATCATGTACAAGGGCATCTTAAACTTTCTCAGATATTAGCCAAATGTAATCTAAAGTACCGTAAAATATTTCTATTTATATGCCAGCAGTGTGTTAGAGTTTCCTTTATATTTTTATAAAAGAGTAATATTTTACACTATTTTAAATAAATATTAAATAGGTGTATAGTAGTATCATTGTCATTGTTGTTCAGTCGCTCAGTTGTGTCTGACTTTCTGCAGCCTCATGGACTGCAGCACGCCAGGCTTCCCTGTCCTTCACCGTCTCCCGTAGCTTACTAAAACTCATGTCCATTGAGTTGCTGATACCATCCAACCATCTCGTCCTCTGTTGTCCCTTCTCTTCCTGCTTTCAAACTTTCCCAGGATCAGGGTCTTTTCTAAGGAGTCAGCTCTTCACATCATGTGGCCAAAGTATTGGAGCTTCAGCTTCAGCATCAGTCCTCCAATGAATATTCAGGACTGATTTCCTTTAGGATTGACTTACTTGATATTCTTGAAGTATTCTCCAATGCCACAGTTCAAAAACATCAATTCTTCATCACTCAGCCTTAAAAATTAGTATTTTAGACTATTTTAAATCCATATTATAGGTGGACAAGGGTATCATATAATCTTTTAATTTGAATATTCCTGATCATCGATGTGATTGATTATTCTTTTATTTGTTTTCTGACTATTTTGATTATTCTTCTGCAGATTACCTGCCAATCCAAATTTTGCATCAGTTATGCTCTTGGTCTTTTCCCTTTTTGTGTGTGCACATTTAATATGTATCTTTGAGACTAACATTGGTGATTTAGTTACATTGCATATTTGTCATAGTATTTAAGATCAATTTTTAAAAAATAAATTCTTTTCTTCTGTGTGTGTGTTTAGTCACTCAGTCGAGTCTGACTCTTTGTGACCCCATGGACTGTAGCCTGCCGGGGTTCTCTGTCTATGGGGATTTTTTAGGCAAGAATACTGGAGTGGGTTGCCATGCCCTGCTCCAGGGGATCTTCCCAAACCAGGGATTGAACCCAGGTCTCCCACACTGCAGGCAGATTCTTTAGCATCTGAGCCACCAGGGAAGCCAGTGTTATTTTATATTTTAAATATATAGTATGTGGATTCCCCGTTTGTACTTCTCTCTTTTTGATTGGAATTATGTTTATTTTAGAGATTATTTAGGAAAAATAATTTCTATCAGTGATATTGTTACTGTACCACTTATCACCTTTATTTTTGCATGAGCACATTTTTGTTTTCAACTTCAGTGTTACTTCTGAGCATTTTAAAAGTGGCATCTTAATATTTTATGTGTTATATTATTATGATTTTTCATTTTCTGATCACTTTTTTCAAGTTTTTATATTCAGAATTTATAGAGAACTAACTTGGCATGTTTATTTAATTAATAAATCTTTTTATTCCTTAACACAATCTATCTATCTATCTATACGTATATATAACCTTGTGGCCATACCAAGTGGCATGTGGGATTTTAGTTACCCAACAAGAGATCTAACCTGTGCCGCTTCAGTGGAAGCTGAGAGACCTAACCACTGGATCTCCAGGGAAATCCCTAACACCTGGCATGTTTTGAGTTTGCTTGTTTATTTAATTAATTTATTTTTAAAGAAGGATATTTGCTTTACAAAATTTGTTGGTTTCTGCCAAACATCAACATGAATTAGCCATAGGTATACATATATCCTTTCCCTCTTGAACCTCCCTCCCATCTCCCTCCCCAAATCACCCCTCTAGGTTGATACAGAGCCCATTTTTGAGTTCCCTGAGCCATACAGTAAATTGGCTATTTTGCATATGGTAATGTAAGTTTCCATGTTACTGTCTCAATACACATCCCACCCTCTCCCTCCTCCCTTCTCCCCATGTCCATAAGTCTGTTCTCTATGTCTGTGTCTCCATTGCTGCCCTGAAGATAATTTCATCAGTACCATCTTTCTAGATTCCATATATATGTGTTCAGTTCAGTTCAGTTCAGTCACTCAGCAGTGTCCGACTCTTTTCGACCCCATGAATTGCAGCTTGCCAGGCCTCCCTGTCTATACCAACTCCGGGAGTTCACTCATGTCCATCGAGTCGGTGATGTCATCCAGCCGTCTCATCCTCTGTGGTCCTTTTCTCCTCCTACCTCCAATCCCTCCCAGCATCAGAGTCTTTTCCAATGAGTCAGCTCTTCTCATGAGGTAGCCAAAGTACTGGAGTTTCAGCTTTAGCATCATTCCTTCTACAGAACACCCAGGACTGATCTCCTTTAGAATGGACTGGTTGGATCTCCTTGCAGTCCAAGGGACTGTCAAGAGTCGTCTCCAACACCACGGTTCAAAAGCATCAATTCTTCGGTGCTCAGCTTTCTTCACAGTCGAACTCTCACATCCATACATGACCACTAGAAAAACCATAGCCTTGACTAGACAGACCTTTGTTGGCAATGTAATGTCTCTGCTTTTGAATATGCTATCTAGGTTGGTCATAACTTTCCTTCCAAGGAGTAAGCGTCTTTTAAATTCATGGCTGCAGTCACCATCTGCAGTGATTTTGGAGCCCCGCAGAATAAAGTCTGACACTGTTTCCACTGTTTCCCCATTTATTTCCCATGAAGTGATGGGACCGGATGCCATGATCTTCGTTTTCTGAATGTTGAGCTTTAAGCCAACTTTTTCCCTCTCCTCTTTCACCTTCATCAAGAGGCATTTTAGTTCCTCTTCACTTTCTGCCATAAGGTTGATGTCATCTGCATATCTGAGGTTATTGATATTTCTTCCGGTAATTTTGATTCCAGCTTGTGCTTCTTCCAGCCCAGTGTTTCTCATGATGTACTGTGTATATAAGTTAAATAAGCATGGTGACAATATACAGCCTTGACATACTCCTTTTCCTATTTGGAACCAGTCTGTTGTTCCATGTCCAGTTTTAACTGTGGCTTCCTGACCTGCATATAGGTTTCTCAAGAGGCAAGTCAGGTGGTCTGGTATTCCCATCTCTTTCAGAATTTTCCACTGTTTATTGTGATCTACACAGAGTTAGGACACCATATTTATTTTTCTCTTTCTGACTTGCTTCACTCTGTAATAGGCTCTAGGTTTATTCACCTCATTAGAAAGGACTCAAGTGTTCCTTTTATGACAGAATAATCTTCCATTGTGTATATGTACCACAGCTTCTTTATCTGTTCATCTGTCCATAGACATCTAGATTGCTTCCATGTTGTAGCTATTATAAATAGTACTGTAATGAACAGTAAGGTACATGTGTCTTTTTCAATTTCTCTAACCTGGCATGTTTTTAATAAGCTTTATTTGTGGTAAATAATAACTATGAAATAATTAATAAAACGTATTCAGAGTTTGTTTCTTTTTACAATATTTTATATAAATATTGAAGCATAGTTAGAAAACATTTACCAGTAATTTCAAGAACTATAAAAGTATTATTAGGATTGAATCTAGATATCTGATCTAGTGTAGTTTAATTTCACTCTATTTTATTCCATAGTTTATTACTCATTTAGGTATAAGTTATGCTTTCAGATGTAATTTTGAACATCATTTTCAGACTTATTTCAAAACTTTGAAATGTTGCTCTTTACAGATTAATTTTATCAGAAATCAATGTTTAGCTGTCAACTTCATTGGGATTTTCAAGATTGCATTTCTTATTATTTTGTTTTAACTTTTGTTGAGAGTTCATTTTCAGCAAGAGCTTTTGGATTTTTTTTCTTTTCTTCTGTTTGGCATTTTGAAATTAATTAGCTCATAAGGAATTCCAGCCTTAAGACATGTTTGAGAGAGTGATTGCTAAGTCACACAGTCGTGTCCAACCCTTAGGGTCCCCATGAACTGTGCCCACCAGGCTGCTCTGTCCATGTAATTTTCCAGGCAAGAGTACTGGAGTGGGCTGACATTTCCTCTTCCAGGGGATCTTCCCAATCCAGGGAAATATGTGTAGTAGTATTTAATTATTTTCCCTTTTTTTATTCACTGATAGAAGTGGAAATACTGACTTGGAGTATTAAGTTAAACTGAGGCCCCCATAATCCTAACAATAACTTAGCATACCAACCAAGAAGGAGCAATACTCATGTGATAGACAAATTCCCTGTTCTTGGATTTATTTCATATATGAACCCAACTGTCCTCTTTAGCTTTCTTCATGTTTATAGTTGCTCTGATTTTAAATAAAAGGCAACATCAAAGCTAGAAATAACTTGCTGTACTGTGCCAGTTGTTTGGGCTGAGTTTCAAAACTGTGTCAGAATCCAATAGAAAAAGCAATTTTCAATTACTAGAAATTAGTACAATATACCTTGACAATATAATAGGTAACCTAAACTGTATACAAAGGGTCATTCTATGTCATATTGCCTTCAAATTTATGATTTTGAGAAACCATCGAGAATTTTTATTCAGCATTAATTGCATTTTAATCTATGCTGATTTATTTATTCAGATTAGAAAATTTTATGTTTTCTAGTTTTGTGGATAACTTCTCAATAACATTGCTTGTGTAATCATATGTACTAGTACGTATAGTATATCAGCAACTTCATTTTTTAGTTTGAACTGTTTCTGTTACATATATTTTATTTCTTTTTTTCTTTTGGAAAAGTTACAGTGACATAAACATTAATTTACTTAAATATACAAAATGTGTTTTAGGAACCAGAAAACTGGTGCCTCTCACTTTGGCCTATACAGACAGGATTGGAGATTGAAATGCTATGAGGAACTGATATTCTTTGGGAAGATTCAGCTTCAGCTTTTATCTATCATTAGTGTTTATGTGATAAGTGTATTCAGCTATTCATGAGTTCTGATGTTTGTTCCACAGTAAGAACTACCTAGTCAAATACCTTACCTTTATGACTAAGAAAAACAAGGATCAGATTTGTGACATTTGTTACAAACTGTCACAAGTTGGAATGCATTCTTAAGATGATAAACATTTATAAGTAAATGGATGCAGTTCTTTGACATTAAGCATTGTAAGATTGTACACTTAAGCTTAAACTGTAAAACTCCTGCCTTAACAGTTAAAAAGTATATTCAAGTTTAAGAACTGTGTTATAATGTTAACCTAATTATTTCTTACATAATACAGTAGCCTGTAGTTGGATTACTTCCATCAGATAATTCAGTTTTAAGAAAACATAATTTAGCAACGGACTGGAATATATAATGGCTGCTTGTACATACTGTTCTGCTTGAGTGCATGCTGTATGTTTGATTGTGACACCAAGGACTGCAGCCCTCCAGGCTCCTCTGTCCGTGGAAGTTTCCAGCAAGAATACTGAAGTGAGTTACCACTTCCTCCTCCAGGGGATCTTCCTGACCTAGGGATCAAACCCAATTCTCCTGTGTCTCTTGCATTGGCAGGCAGATTCTTTACCACTGACCCACCTGAGAACTTCATTCATTACTTGCAACAGTGCTGATCTACGCAAAACAAATTACACACCCTCATTATCCTAAACTGATGTCAGCCATGACGTCACCGGAATAACAACGTTTAACTTTCTTAGGGAAATTAGGTGTGACAGCAATGCAGATTTCCCTTACCAAGCAATAAATAATAGCTTGTTTTATTTTGGTTAGATTGTGTGACTTCAAAAACAAAAGTTAAAAATATTCCACAAAATGATTATTTTCTACATTATATAGATGTTCTGAAATAAAAGTTTTAGTCAGTACTTTTTATGCATATCAGAAGATGGAATGTAAACAAAATTTCCACTTGAAGCTGGAAGATTAACTATATTAATTTCGATCCACAAAATTTGTTATCTAAGGGTGAATGAGTGTTATCCAATTTTTATGTTTCTTTCTATAAAAATGAGATTTCTTGTTTTAAAATCGTCTGCTCTTGGATACGTGCCTTACTCCTTTTCATAGAATTAATGTGGTTTGCATCATTTCTCAGACAGGACTCTTGGTGTCTCTTTCTTTCATCTGGACTGGTGTGAGTCCTGACCTTCTGTAAGGTCTGTATAGACACAGGACTCTTATAGAAAAGTACACTAGTTAGCTCTGTAGAGAAAAACAAGTGATGTTCTTTCTGTTCTTCTTGGTCACATTTCTGTCTTATATCAGAAAGTTTGGGTTCATATTTGATCAAAAGAAGTGATATTTATTATGTCTTATCAGTTATTTTATTTTTTACTATAAAAGTACACTTAATTATACTTAACAAAGTTACTTGCTCACCTGTTTTCTGTATTGAAATCTAATTCTGTAATTTCTTTTGTATATTTTCCCTTGTGTACAGGAATAATAATAATTACATTTACACTCATTAGATGTAGCAACTAGTTTAAACACACACACATAATTTATTCTTCACAACAGTTTTATGAAATAGATGTTATTATGTCTCAGACTAGGAAGACAAGATAGGAAAAGGATGACTAACCACTCCTAGGATACAGACCAAGTAAAAGGTAAACTAAAGATTCATACTCAAACAGCCTAATTTCAGAGTTCATATCTTTTAAAATTTGTTTTGTATATCACATAGCATTTTTACTAATTTCTTCATTAAAACTATATAGAACATAAAACAAAGTAATTGTTCCAAACAACTGACGGTGTACTTCAGTTCAGTTCATTCGCTCAGTCATGTCTGACTCTTTGTGACCCCATTGACTGCAGCTTGCCAGGCTTCCCTGTCCATCACCACCTCCCAGAGCTTGCTCAAGCTCATGTCCATCGGGTCGGTGATGGCAGTGGCACTGAACAACCTCTCTATCTGCCAGTAATGCTTCGAGCTCCATTAGATCTGCTGACCCATGGGACTTAAGTGGCAGAGCAGTTGCAGCTGGTGCCCCTGGGCTTCCAGTCTACTGCAGTCTTCCTGTCTGACTGCTGCCTGTAGACATTAAGCTTCAGCTCGGTGTTGAATTTCTCTGACTCTTAATAAATATTGCTTGTACATGTGAGTAGAAATAGGATGTTTAAATTACTTTGCATCTTATTATTATTCATTTTCCTATTCCTGTTCATCATGAGGCAAGATATTCTGACCTACCAAAGTACAAAGTCAGGAATGTGTGACAGTGCTCCACTATCAAATGGAAGTGGGGATGAAGGAGACAGGGCCTGAGCAGGGATGAGAGAAAAGTAGCTTGTGTGAAGGAAGTAGTTCACATATCCATGGCTCCAACTCATATATCACGTTCCTGAGCCCAGTAAAGACAGTACTGTGGGATATAAAGAGACCACCCAAAGCTGACAGCTGTGACCATCTAGTTTCTGTCTTGGGGTACCTATAAAGGACAGGGCTGAATGGAGACTCGACCAGGAGACTTGTAACAGAGCACAGCCAAGAGCAGACCTCAGCACAGCCATACCTGTGAGCTATTACTCTGCACCCTGTTACCAGGCAACAAGTCCTGTTCAGCCATTTGCAATGGGCTCCTCCCCCCAAGGAAGCAACTGTCAGTGAGTGATAGTTAGTGGGGACATTCAGGCAAGGTCAGTGGAGCAGGGGTCGTCAGGTGGACAGTGAGGTAAGAGTCAATCTCGGCCTTCCCCCCAGGGTGCTCCAGTTCATCCAGCCACAGACCAGCAGTGATCTGGGGGCCCAAGGGACATGTGGGGGGCTGTGTCCTGCTGACCTCCAGAGCCCTCACTGTGGCCCCTACTGCCGGGCCCAGGCCTTGAGGAGCCAGTGACCCTCTCCCCGCCTCTGCCACATCCTGGCAGCACAGTCTGCCTGGGATGCCATCTGCAAGACCTGCTCCCACACCCCCCACCACATGGCCGGCCTGAGGAGCCTGAGGACCAGTTGCGTTTGGCACCCGGCTCCCTCAGCGATGACAGCTGAGGAGGGTCTGAGGGCCCAGCCCTGAGGGTGCTGCCAGCTGAGCTCTGACTCTTCCAGGACTGGACCCTGGAGGCTAAGTCGTGCCTCAGGACCTGCCCTTTCTTGTCAGAACAGAGACTACCACTCATGAGATAATTTATGGGAACAGTTACCTGACCATGACCTGGTCCCCAGATCTAGAGCTCTGACACCAAGATGTTTAAACACATCACCACGCTCCTGCCTCAGCTTTCTAGGAAAGGACTTCACTGAGAGCTTTCAGGGAGTTTGGGGTTTTTAAGGCATGAGCCACTCCTCTCCTTGCAGGGCCCTCAGTACATCTTTCTGGGCTCCACACCCTGACCTGCTGTTCTTGTTTAGCCTCCCTGTAAGTTGGGCATAGGGACTTGTTTTCAGTAAAAGGCAGAGCTTCAGCCAGGGTAATTGCCTGTTTGTTTTTGCCTATAAGGAGAAATGCCAAATGACCAGCTCGATACCAATTCATGAAATGTGGCCAATGGTTTGGTGGAATGATCAGGCACAATTGTAAGATTCATGAAAAAAGAGTCCTGAAGATGGTATGTAGATAGATGTCTTTGGAAACAGGATAGGAAGATATTTGTGTTCCATGTGAATTAGTAAAAAGAAAACAAACAAAAAAAGAGAGAGAGAGAGAGAGAGGGAGTTTAGCAATCAAGTGACTAAGACGGCCTCTACTATGAATGTCTTGTCAGCATCCTGCTCAGCCACCTCTGTTTTTGCTCAGTGACTCATGAACAAAGCAGCCCTGGTGACAAGGATGGGATCAGCATGAGCTTAGCAATGCTGAATTCCACCCCCAAGGCTGGCCTGGCTATAGACTCTGTTGAGTGTCCATATCCCAACAACGGAGACTGACCCTGAGTTCTCTGAGGTGATCAGCCAGATACCTGGTGGCAGGCTGACTACATTAAATCCCTTCCTTTATTGAACTGGGTAACATCTTGCTTTTCCTGGAAAATACACGCACTTAGAAAATGAATTTGCTTTCCTTGTCCACAGTGCTTCCCCCCGGACTACCATGACTGCTATATCCACCGTCATGGTTTCCCACACAGCTTTGCTTCTGAAGTAAATCCTGCAGAATTCCGTTTCTAGTGTGTTTCTACATCGGGTAGGCTGCAAGAGCTACACTCCTGTGAAACTTCAAGGAGGCCTTGAAATAACAATTTTATAGTGCACATACACACACCTCCTAATGACCTAGTTACACACTCATCTTTTCACTGCTGTGTAGGAATTTTGAAGCTGCAATGAAATTGATTTAATGAATCAGGCCTAAGCAGTCAATTTTATTTAAGTCAAGTCATCTTGGGTGGGCCAAATTTAATTAATCAAAAGGCCTTTAAAAGAGGATGTGTGCGTGTTAGTCACTAAGACGTGTCTGAGTCTTTTGTGACCCCATGGATGGAAGCCCACCAGGCTCCTCTGTTCATGGGGTTTCCCAGGCAAGAATCCTGAATCAGATTGCTCTTTCCTTTTCCAGGGGATCTTCCTGACGCAGGGATCAAACCCAGGTCTCCTGCATTAGCAGGTGGCTTCCTTAGCATTGAGCCACATGGGAATTTCTGTTAAAAAAAAAAGATAGACCCTTTCTATATCCAGAGATTCCAGGCTTTCGTTCATATAGTTTCCGGTCATGATCTTTAGCTCCTGACTGTATGCCTTGCCAAAGTTCTTGTCTTTAATCAGCCACCAGGAATGGGTGAACTAATCCCTTGTAATAAGTACTGCTTCTTTTATTGAATTTCTGTGCACAAAAGTAATTCATGTTATTAGAGATTATTTCTAACACCACAAGAAGCACTTTTATTAATTACATTTCTTTATCGTTGATTATAATTTTTACAACTGATGGACCAATGTTGTCACCTGATTATTAAGTAAGCACCATAATTTATGTTAGGCATCACTCTTCCTGTTGTACAGTTTTGTGGGTTTTGACAAATGCATCATGCCATCTGTCCACCGTTGTAATGTTGTATAGATAGTTTTAGGACCCTAAAGACCCCTGGGCTCCACTTATTCATCACTCTTTCTCCTCCCCTTCCAGCAAACTCTTCCACCAAACTTCTGTCAATCCCTGATCTTTTCAACACCTGTAGAGCTTTGCCTTTTCCAGAATGTCAGATAGGTGAAAGCATCCCTTTTGATTGAGGATTTTGAGAATGACTTCTTTCACTTAGTAATAGCTCTTTAAACCTTCTCCATTTCTTTCAAGGCTCAGTAACCCATTTCCTTTACTTACCAAATAATAATCTATTGTATGAATGCATCACAGTTTATTCACTTACTGAAGGACAACTTGATTACTTCCAATTTTTGGCAATTATGAATAAAGTTACTCTGAACATATGTGTGGAAGCTTTCATGTTTTCAGTGCATTTGGATAATTAACTAGGAGTGTGATTGCTGTATTACATGATAGGTAGCCTATATTTAGCTTCATAAGAAGCCCATAAAGTGCTTGTACTGTTTTACATTCCAACAACAGTTAGTTAATTGAGTTCCTGTTGCTCTGTATCTTCACCAATATTTGGGATTTTCTGTTTATTGGAGTTTAGCCACTGTGATAATTGTGTAGTGGTATCTCTTTTTAAAAGAAATGAATTTTTCATTCTTTCTTACTTTACTTTAGACCTTATTCTTGTCTTTATCTATTTAGTAGTGTAGCTATAGTGTAGTACCTGAAAACTTTAATCCCTAGATCTAGGTTTCTTAGATTCAAATTCTAACTCTACCTTTTACTCCTTGGTGACATAGGTGAGCTGTTTAACATGTGCTTCAGTAACCTGTGGGTTTCCGCAGTAAAGAGCTCAGATGCTAAAGAATCCACCTGCAGTACATGAGACCTGGGGTGTACCCTGGATCTGGAAGATCCCCTGCAGAAGGGAATGGCAACCCACTCCAGTATTCTTTGGTGAATCCAGTGTACAGAGGTTTTAGTCCATGGGGTCACAAAGAGTTGGACAGGAATAAGTGACTTTCACTTTTTTCAGTAGCCTTAATGATAAGATATACCTCACAGAGTTGTTAAAGTAATTAGGTTTAGATTATTCTGGAACATATAAATAGCAATGAGTATCTGGCCTGTACTAAACTCTTTTATTATTTAATTGTATAAAATCACTTTTTGTTAAGAGGAATCCATTTAGAATGTAATTCCAAATATAGGTAAAATAATGATCATTATTTTAATTTTAAATTAATTGTAAGGAAAACTTTCACATAATGATAAGATTCCGCCATTGCTGCAGCATTACCGTATTCAGCTATCACTATACTATTTAAAGTGTAATTCAGTAACTTCATAGTTGTAGGTCTTTTCACAAACCTTCAGTATTGAGAAGGGCAGCCTAAAGAATTCTTATTTATTTATTTATTTAATGAAAGGGAGAAGGATACATTTTAACCACCACTATTTTGTAATTTTGTTTGGTCATGGCTTTGATTTGATGAAACTGATTTCAGTATAATAAATGAAATTGCAAGTTCAAGATTTTGATCCTATATTTTTTGTTAACAATTCAATAAACTGAATTCTTAAAATTTCCATTCTCTGTAGAAGATGCCATAGCTAAGCATCTTAATTTCAATATATAAGCAGATTGTTATTGGTACTCTGATTCATCTACCACAACTGAATAGCCTGTGGCCTGACCTTAATAGGGCACAAAGTTCAGAGACTTAATTATTACAAACAGTATGTCTTCTGTTTTAATTTTCTAATGGAGAGTAATTCTAAGACACTTATGCAAGGAACTGACTTATGTTTCATGGCCTTGAAAAATGTTGCCACCTCAGTTAAATTAAGGGTCTACAGCTTTGACCATTTTGGGAGAACTGTCAGTAGTTATATGTCGTAAATGTGGCCAGTTTCATATGAGCATTGTTAAGACATTAGAGGACTTCCTCAGTGGTCCAATGGTTAGGACTCTGAACTTTCACTGCCCAGGCCCAGAATTCGATCCTTGGTCAAGAAACTAAGATCCTGCAAGCCACAAGATGTGGCAAAAAAATAAAATAAAACAACCCCACCTCCCTTCCGAAATACTGTTAAACTTCAGAACTAAGTTGTGCTTGTCACGGACATCATATTTAGGAGTTTTTCTATCACATCAAAATTTTCATTGACACTACCAAATTTTAGAGCTAATGGATTTTTTACTATATATATATTTACTACATATATAGTTTTACTATATATAAGTATCATAAATGGCTTAACTTTTTCATAGGATTTGTCCTGTGAATTTACAGCCTTGTCATGACACTGAGTAATGCTGTGTGTCTTCAATAATGTTATTTTTGGTTTTGGAATATGGGGCATAAATTTTCTCCTGCATTCAAGAGATAATCCCTTATAAACTCTCCATTCCTAAAAAATTTTAATGAACAGAGGATATTTTTCAATTCCTATGCAATTAGATTTTATAGAATAATTATATTTTTAATATTGATATTTTATAAATCTGGGGAATTTCTGACTATGCTGAAGAAATACCACTGGAAAAAAACAAAACAAAACAAAAATCAAATAATAATTCCCTGTACTATGCTGGGCTCTAAACTTGGCAGTTAAAGGTACATTTCTAAGAAAAGTTAATTTCAACAACAGTAATATCTTTAAGGTAAATATTTCCCTTAAACTTGCCTATCATACAACCATACAAAAAGTAGATAGATTAAAAAAAAAAAGTCAGAATTTTCTGTCTGATTGGTCAGAGCCAAAGGGGCAGTGATTCTTTTTTTAATATTAAACTAATAAATAAAATAGAGTGAAACATACTTTTGTAGTTTGTAAGTCAAAGCCATCTCTTAAATGATATTATATTTATCCTATTAAATTTTATTTTTTATGATGTACTTTCCAGTTTATTTATTTTCTTAATTGATTTCTTTTAATTGGAGGCTAATTACTTTACAATATTGTAATGGTTTTGTCATACATTGACATGAATCAGCCATAGGTTTACATGTGTTCCCCATCCTGAACCACCCCCCCCCCACCTCCCTCCCCATCCCATCCCTCTGGGTCATCCCATTGCACCAGCCCTGAGCACCCTGTCTCATGCTTCGGCCTGGACTGGTGGTCTGTTTCACATATGATAATATACATGTTTCAATGCTATTCTCTCAGATCATCCCACCCTCGCCTTCTCCCACAGAGTCCAAAAGACTGTTTTGTACATCTGTGTCTCTTTTGCTGTCTTGCATATAGGGTTATCATTACCATCTTTCTAAATTCCATATATATGCATTAGTATACTGTATTGGTGTTTTTCTTTCTGGCTTACTTCACTCTGTATAATAGGCTCCAGTTTCATCTACCTCATTGGAACTGATTCAAATGTATTCTTTTTAATGGCTGAGTAACATTCCATTGTATACATGTACCACTGCTTTTTTATCCACTCATCTGCTCTTTGGCCCATTTTTTGATTGAGTCATTTATTTTTCTGGAATTGAGCTGCAGGAGTTGCTTGTATATTTTTGAGATTAATTATTTGTCAGTTGCTCTCTTTGCTATTATTTCTCCCATTCTGAAGGCTGTCTTTTCACTTTGCTTATAGGTTCCATCATTGTACAAAAGCTTTTAAGTTTAATTAGGTCCCATTTGTTTATTTTTGCTTTTATTTCCATTACTCTGGGAGGTGGGTCATAGAGGATCCTGCTGTGACTTATGTTGGAGAGTGTTTTGCATATGTTTTCCTCTAGGAGTTTTATAGTTTCTGGTCTTATGTTTTGATCTTTAATCCATTTTGAGTTAATTTTTCTGTATGGTGTTAGAAAGTGTTCTATTTTCATCCTTTTACAAGTGCTTGACCAGCTTTCTGAGCACCACTTGTTAAAGAGATTTTCTTTTCTCCATTGTATATTCTTGCCTCTTTTGTCAAAGATAAGGTTTCCATATGTGCATGGATCTATCTCTGGACTTTCTATTTTGTTCCATTGATCTATATTTCTGTTAAATTTTCAAACCCTAGTTTTCAAACAGTATTGAAAACAGAGAGATTAAGAAAAATTGCCAACACCTTTTTGGATACTTTCTTTTTTTAAAAGATAGCAAATGGTAGTTTATTTTTTTTAATAAATTGTGTACAATTTAGGAATACTTTCCATATACACTATTCTTGGACATTTTCTTACAATAGTAAATATTCAGAGCACTTCACGATATTCCACAATGACATTTTTAAGTTTATTTTCCATTCTATTCTGATCTCTTGTGTACATCTGTTTTTGTGCACATTAAGGAAAATGTCCAAGTGGTTTAGTATTACATTTTCATTACAAAAGGTAAGTTTCCATAAAGGAACAACTGTGAAAAAGATCAAACAGTATCAATTTTCTGTTTTATTGCCCTCCAAAGCAACCTGTGGACTTAAATAATTGCAATTTTGATCTCTATTGCAAATGATCAATCAGCTCAGACTTATTAAAAACTCTTAATATGACTGACAGAAGAACATACAATTGGGCCAAAAAATGGCCAGAGATGTATTGATCTTAGTTTTTAAAATCTTTATTTGCTCAATGACAGATATAAATATTCAACTCTTTCATTAAATTTATTCAATAAATACTTACGGTCTTCCCAGTGGTCATGTATAGTTGTGAGCGCTGGACTGTAAAGAAGGAAGAATGCCACAGAACTGATACCTTCGAACTGTGGTGCTGGAGAAGACTCCTGAAAGTCCCTTGGACAGCAAGGAGATCAAACCAGTGAATCTTGAGGGAGATCAACTCTGAATTTTCACTGAAAGGACTGATACTGAAGCTAAAGCTGAAGCTCCAATAGTTTGGTCACCTGATGCAAACAGACAACTCATTGGAAAAGTCCGTGATGCTGGGAAAGATTGAGGGCAGCAGGAAAAGAGGACATCAGAGGATGAGATGGCTGGACAGCATCACCAATGCAATGGACATGGGCAACTTGGGCAAACTCTGGGAGATAGTGAGGGACAGGGAAGCCTGGGATGCTGAAGTCCATGGGGGTCACAAAGAGTTGGATATGACTGGGTGAGTGAACAACAACAACATCGAATATTTATTTAGCAGCTAACAGGTGTTAGGCACTAGTCATTTGGGATCTAGAGTGAGACGTTTTAATAGCATAATAAATGGTGGCTTATCTAATAAAGTTACCTCCAGCAGGCCTCAGAAGAAAGTAAATGAATAAGCCAAGCATTGGGGATGAGCTCGGCAGGGAGAGAAGATGCCTAAAGCAAAGGCCCCCCTCTGTGGACTGGGCCTGCCAGGAACAGTGAGGAAGTCAAGGAAGTGGATGTAAAGTGAGGTGTTAGGTGGTGAATTAGGAGGAGTCAACAAGAGCACGCATGGCCTGACCTAACTTTGTGTGTGTCTGTGTGCGTGTGCGTGTGTGTGTGTGTTTAGATCTGATTAATCAGAAAGGGGGTAGGAAAAATAGCAAGGTGTATATCTGTGTGTGTTCTTTTTTTTTTTTTACCCGTTCATTCATTCCTTTATTCAAACACTCATTCATCCAGTGAGTCAACATATGTTGATTTACCCCCGACTGTGGTTAGGCAGTTTCAAGGCCTTAGAGATGCGCAACAATGAACAGTGAACACAGCTCAGGATTCCCTGTCCTCTTGGAGCTGACATTCCATGGGGCAGATGGACAGTCAACACATGGATCTTTATAGCTATTGCTTAAGTGATGTCTTTGCATTCTGCCCTCATGTGACATGACTGCAGTTGCTGACCACAGAGAGGACTTAGAAGTTTACACAGAGACAAGTAGTCCAACTGATGCTCTCGGTCCTTCTTTATGAGTCTCACTGGCCCCTCCTCTATTCCCTAGGAATAGAGGAGGGGCCTGTGTGTGTTCTTATTCTTGCATACTAACAGTGCTAAGGAGAAGGCAGTGGCAACCCACTCCAGTACTGTTGCCTGGAGAATCCCAGGGATGGGAGCCTGGTGGGCTGCCGTCTATGGGGTCGCACAGAGTCGAACATGACTGACGTGACTTAGCAGCAGCAGCTTAGCCTCAGTAACAGTGCTAAATTCTTTATCTGATTCTTGGACATGCCTGATAGCTCAGTTAGTAAAGAATCCACCAGCAATGCAGGAGACCCCAGTTGGATTCTTGGGTTGGGAAGATCTGCTGGAGAAAGGATAGGCTACCCACCCCTGTATTCTTAGACTTCCCTTGTGGCTTATTTGGTAAAGAATCCGCCTGCAATGTGGGAATCCTGGGTTCAATCCCTGGGTTGGGAACATCCCCTGGAGAAAGGAAAGGCTACACACTCCAGTATTCTGGCCTAGAGAATTCCATGGTCTGTATAGTCCATGGGGTGACAAAGAGTCTGACATGACTGAGCCACTTTCACTTTCACTTTTGATTTCATTAAATAACTCTCTGTGTTAGAAATTTTATTTGTATTTTACATGTGAAAATATGGTCTTCAGATTCTTTTTTTTTTTTTCCTGCTTCCTAAACACCTCCTCTTACTACCTGCCAAAACAGTCTTTCTAGGATCCCAGGGAGGCCAATGAGAAGTGCTAAAGAATGCCTTCAAGGCAGCATGGTGCAGATAGGGTGTGGAAATTGGCCCCGGATTTATCTGGGTTTGAATCCCAATGTCACTGCTAGTTAGCTAAATTGACACTTATTCACAGAGCTATACAAATATTTCAGATGATCATTGGTTTCATTGTCTATGAAATGAGTGTAATAATTTCATGTATGTAAAGATGGGCTTCCCAGATTGTATAGAGGTAAAGAATCTGCCTTTCAATGTAGAAGAGGCAAGAGACTCAAGTTCAGTCCCTGGGCTGGAGAGATCCCCTGGAGAAGGAAATAACTGCCCACTCCAGTATTCTTGCCTGGAGAAATCCATGGACAGAGGAGCTTTGTGGGCTACACTCCATGGGACTGCAAAGAGGTGGACCCTACGGGCACACACACAATTAAAAAGGGAGCTAGCCTAGAATCCCCAGATGTAGGTAATACCAGTTCCTTTCTTCTCCCTACCTTTAATTAGAGATAATGGGGATCAGGTGATTTGATCAACCTGCTTTGGGGAAATTGATGGAGAAAAAGAGCATGTGTGGGATGGCCCTGTGAGGCAAAGCCCCCTTGCTGGAGGAGAGTTGAGGTGTGTGGTCTGATCCTTTGCAGGGTTTGTGTTTCAAGGACTGAAAAGAACTAATGTAAGGGGAGATTTGATTCAGAATTGGTGGAGGTGGAGGTGGGGTGGGTGGTCACATTCTGAAGGTTGAACTAGCAGATGTGAAATGGGAAGTAAAAGAAAGTGAGGGATTAATCATGATTATCAGCTTTTTGTCAAGAAAACACTGTAAGGAGTCTATGGGACTCTGAAGTGAGGCAGATTGCAGAAGAGAAAGATCCCTTCTCTTGAGTTGATGGCACACTTGAATATGACTCACAATTCCAGGCAGAAGATTTAGGAGCCCCAACAAATTGGCATTAACTAGGAAACCGAAATGCATTAATTGCTTATACAACAAGATAAAGACATTTTCATTTTCTATTTATTTACATTGTAATACTGTAAGAATTTCTAAGGGTATTATTCATTTCAAAATTTTTCATTTAAAGAAAAACAATAGTATTCTAACAGACATATTCATGAAGAATAGTATTACCAGAATGAAGGAGGATGAAATCAATATTATAATTAAAGTAGCATGTCCAAATTATCTTAGTCTGAAGTAATGCCACAGGGGTTTTACAGATAGGGAAGCCTCATATACACATAGCACCATCCAGGGTTTACCCCTACCTTGGAAGGACTGGGAGGAATGAAACCTGGGAAAGCTTGAGTAAAGGTCACAGAGTAGGCAGGACTGGGGTGTGGGGAGCAGGGGCAGGGCTGTCTGGATAGAGCATTGGGTCCTGTGGAGAACAGTGATCCTGGGTTCTGCTGCTCTGAGTCTCTGACCTAGGTCTGGTCAGTCCCAGGAGACCAGGTCAGCAGGGCTGTGAGTGCAAATGTGTTAAGAAAGCCAGTGGCTCCTTCAAATTTTCTACAATATGTGGCCATGTTGGTGTCTAGGGGCAGCTGGACATGGACTAGTCTCACTTGAAAGCACCTTCAGCACAGCATCCTTGGGTTGGAAGCTGAGATGAGTTCCAGGAGACTCAGTCCAGGCTGGAACGCCAGAGCCTGTGTGCTTTTACGTATCCAACCCCAAGAACACCCTTTACATGAGGAATAAACAATGAAGACAAATGTGAGAGGAATCTACAAATCCTGAAAATGCAGAGGTAGAGAGTTCATGTCTCACCCAGAACCTGACACTCACTGCAAGAACTTGGTCTGCAATGTCAAGTAACTATTAGACTTTTGGTCCCATTAAGGAATGGCCATCATAGGAGAATTTAAACATGAACCCAATGTCCCTTATATAAGACCCTGAAGGCACTGACCATAAGCCACTCTTTCATATTTGTCAATGAAAGGACAAAGAAAGAGGAGTCTTGTGAGAAAGGACATTTCTAAATGTAAAAGCAAGAAGAGATGTCTATAACAAGAGATGACTATAGGCACAACACAACAAAACACATGGACACATAGTCCTATTATTTCATTAAAATATGAGGAACATATCACAACTTTACACATATTCCCTTCTTCTTCTTCAGTTTATATTCACCTTCTTTTATCTCCCAGGTGGTCCATAAACCATCTCCCTCCAATTTAAATCCTCAGTTCATATTCACCTATTTTATCTCCAAAGAAGCAGGTATAACCTGAGTGGTTCAGGAACCCTCTTCCTCTAAATCCTACTCTCCCTGAGAACTGTGCCCTACCTAGTTCTCTTCTACATCACTGCTGCTAGTACTCTGTAGGATACATTCTGTAGAAAGACAACTACGAGCAATAATACAGTCATTATACAAGTTGACCCATCCATCTCTCCTCCTCCTCTTGGCTCACAAAGCATCTCCCTGGTCTTCCCTCCAGGTTCACAGACCTTCCTGTGCTTGGTGGAGTCAGAGCCCTTCCACAAGATGTTGATCACAGTTGCAAAATTTCACATGACAGAGAGATGCTGAGAGAATCACCTTTCAACCTTACATTTCCACATGCTCAGTATAGCTCTTACTTTCAACTTTATGAAACTGAAATTCCAACATTTATGGACACACTTGAAATATCACTAGTGTGACCAAGTAATTGTGTGGGTTTTGTGGGTTTTTTTAAGATAACACGTCTATTATTGTTTGAAGTATGTTCATTATAAATAGGCTTATCTGAGTAGTGGCTACTGCACTGGAACATTCAGCTCTAAGAGCTCCAAAGATAAGGAAAAGACACTGAACTGCTGTTCTGGTTTTTCTTTATTGCAGAAGATTTGATGGTCTGATATGCTTGTTCATATGTAGGTATACCTGGGGCTCTTGGACACAGGCCAGGCATTGGGAGAGTGCTTGTGGATATTTCAATAGTAAAGTGAACACTCAGATTCAAAGAAAATTCCCAGTTGGAGGCTTACTTGTAGGCAGAGGTGAAGGGCATAGCCCTGCACACCTGTACTACAAGTAACCAGAGGGCAGGTACAGAGGGGAGGGAGGACATTCCCTCTCTTCTTGAGCCCATCTTCCCGTCCCTGACTCAGATGACTCAAACAAGGCAGCGCAAAAGGCTCCTTAGGAAGTGAAACATTTGTGCACTGAAAACCATAGGACACTGTTGAAAGAAGAGACAAGTAAATGGAATGACATACCATATTCATAGACTGGAATATTTAGTGCTGTTGACCTTCTTATACAACTTAAAGTGATGTGCATATATATTGAAACCACTCACAAAATCTCATTTCAATTTTATAGAAATGAAAACAAACAAACAAAAACACCCAAAATACTAATACTTATGGAACCTAAAAGAAACCCAAAGAGAAAAAATCTTGAGAGCAAAGAACAATGGGGCCTTAAGGCTTCATGAATTCAAAACACATAAGAATGCCACAACAGTCAAAACAGCGTTGTACCAGCAACAAAAGAGGAAGAGAGACCAGTGAAACATAAGAAGGGAATTGCAAATAAATTGACATATGTGTGGCCATATGATCTTTGCCAAGGTTCTAAATTTACCAAGTGAAGAAAGGACAATCTCAACAATCAACAACAATGCAACCTATAGAATGAGAGGAAGTATCTGCAAAATTTGTATCTGAAAAAGGGGCCTATATCCAGAATATCAAAGAAACTACTACAACTCAACTTCAAAACAACAGCAGGCAAATACTGAATTTTCAGTCAGTTCAGTTGTTCATTTGTGCCCAATTCTTTGTGACCCCATGTGACCTGTAGCACGCCAGGCCTCCTTGTCCATCACCAACTCTTGGAGTTTACTCAAACTCATGTCCATTGAGTTGGTGATGCAATCCAACCATCTCATCCTCTATCGTCCCCATCTCCTCCTGCCTTCAATCTTTCCCAGCATCAGGGTCTTTTTAAATGAGTCAGTTCTTCGCATCAAGTGGCCAAAGTATTGGAGTTTCAGCTTCAACATCACCTCTTCCAATGAACATTCAGGACTGGTTGGATCTCCTTGCAGTCCAAGGGACTCTCAAGAGTCTTCTCCAACACCATAGTTCAAAAGCATCAATTCTTTGGTGCTCAGCTTTCTTTATAGTCCAACTCTCACATCTGTAAAAAGCTTCAATAACATTTCTTCATAGAAGTGATCAATATGCATAAGAAAAGTGCTCAAAATCACTAAGTATCAGTGAAACAGAAATCAAGTCCAAAAGAGATATCATGATATTTTCAAGATGTGTATTATAAATAGAAAAAAGCAGATATTAGCAAGGATGTGGAGAAGTGCAACTTTTGTACCCTGTTGGTGGGAATGGAAAATGACATACCCATGATGGAACAGTTTGGAAGTCCCTCCAAAAATTATTTAGATCCAAAATTATCATAAGATCCAGCAATCACTTATTTGAGTTTATGTCCGAAGGATACAAAGCTAGAATGTCCCAGGAAATATCTACAGTCTCTTATCCATTGCCACATTGTATACAACAACCAAGATGGAAATACTGTCCAGTGTCCACGGGCAGATAAATCAATAAAGAAAATGTGATATATACATACACTGGAATGTGATTCAGTCTTTAAAAATGAAAGAAAACCTGTCATTTGCAGCAATAAATGAAGTTGAAGGATATAGTTAAGAGTGAAAGTAGCCAGTCACAGTAAGACAAACAGCACATGATTCCATTTACCTGTGGTATCCAAAGGAAAACTCAAGAGGAGCAGACAGTGGAAGCGGGATTCCAAGAGCTGGAAGGAGGTTTACATTGGGAGGGTCTGTTAAATAGTTGTAAAATTTTAGTTGCAAGGTGGAAAAGTTCTAGAGACATGCAGAGCAATATGTTGCACTGAATTAACAGGACTGACTGGACACTTCAAAGCTTAAGAGGCAAATCTGTACTGAACTTCCTCCATCTATGCCTGGAGGCTCCTCCTTTCTCAGATTCCTCTAGATCTGGGTGTGTCGTGTGGGTACCACCAGGGGCTCCTGGTAGAAGGAAGGAGCCTCGCTAGTAGCACTAGGTGCCTTGGGTGAGGGGGGAGGTCTCATTCTGAGGCTGGAATAGGAAAGAGTTTGAATGAGGGAAGTGGCATAGTGATGAATCATGATCAATCAAAAAGCCAGAAGACCTACTTAAGGGGTAAGATTTACTGTGAAATGAAGGTGTGATTGACCCAGTAAGGGGGCTTCTGAAACACAGTTTTGCTCATTAAGAAGCCTGTAGGTCTTCCCTGGTGGCTCAGTGGTTAAAAATCTACCTGCCAATGCAGGAGATACAGGCTCAATCCCTGGTCTGGAATGATTCCACATGCCCCGGAGCAACTAAGCTAGTGAGCCACAACTACTGAGCCTGTGCCCTAGAGCCCAGGAGCTCCAGCTACTGAGCCCGTGTGCCAAAACCACTGCAGCCCGAGAACCCTAGAAGTCATGTTTTGCAGCAAAAGAAGCCTCCAAAGTGATGTCTATGCACCGCAGCTACAGAGTTGCCCTCACTCTTCACGAGTAGAGAAAAGCCTGTGCAGCAATGAAGACCCAGCAGAGACAATAAAAATATTAATAAAAATTAAAAGAATCCTATAAATATTTTCCTGGGTAATGATCTAAGTTGTCTTCCAGGTTAAAGGTTTTTTCTCACTATAAAATCAAATCCTACAGCAAATGTGTATACTTTGTTTAATTCTTATACACATACTCATTCATGGTACAATGGTGATGGGAATTTTTAGGGGGAAGATGACACCAGTAACAGTGATGTTTAGGGTAACATAAACCAATAAAAACACAACACAAAATAGTCACACACACACACAGAATTACACTCTTCATTACACATAGAGACATACCTATTCCCATGGACACAAACCTACATTATTAATCATAATACAGCTTCTTTCTGGAACTATAGGATTGGCCACATTATTCTACTTGCAAGCTACTTTTACCACCAGGGCCTCTATACTCATTCCAAGCAGGAATTTGGAATCAGTGTGCGTCTGCCCTAAAACCAATGAGAAAGCCCCAAATTTCCCATCTACAGAGCTTTTTTCTGCCCAAGTGAATGACTCTAGAATACCTACCGCTTTCCCATTCTGGAAGGGCCACCGGCAAGTACAGAAGAGAACACACTGTGAGGAGAAGACACAAAGATGCACAGTGTTTGGTTCATTTGGTGACAGTAGAAAACCTGATGAGAAGCAGTGGTGGAGTCCAGGCAACCCAGCAAGATCAGAACACTGGTGCTCAGGATGTCAGAATGAAAGGCAAGACCCGTGCCTGGAGGATGGAACTCCCAAGTCCATTTGCGTTGGAAATTGCAGAATTCTTTTCCTAGGGGAAATGTTGCTGCAGGAGAGAGAACTCTACAGGGTTAATGGATGCTAGCAATTTTAATATCCTGTGGACTGAGGCATCATGAGTCCGTAAAAGACTCCCTCCACATTATCTCAACCAAGGGAATTGTCTCTAACTGGAACAAACACCGTCAAAGACTCATAACTTAATTCTACTGAAAGAGAAATGAAACAATATTTCTGTCTCAGACCAGAAAAAAACAAACAAAAAACCAAAACAGCTAGCCTTGGAGATACATGGAATCTCTTCTGTCCTGTCACAATGTAGGTTGACTGGCAGGTCCTCAGTTAGATCTAGAGGGGCACAGAATAGCTGTTACAACACTGGTGAGGCTGCTTTGCAAACATTTGGGGGGTTTTCTCTTCCTGTTGACACGGGGCGGTCTCTATGGCTGTGGGAGGTTAATGAGCATGAGCTCAATTTGTGCTCATCCATTCTCTTCAGAGGAGGAAGGAAAGCAAAGGAGAAGAGGGAAGAAATGAAAACAGAGCTTTGTCCTCCAGCTAAGAGAAACCTAATCAAAAGGAAATATTCAATCTAATAAAAGGAAAACTCTAAAATGAATGCTACTGTTCAATGAAAGTGACCTATGACTCCTCCTGCTTATTTTGAGCTCCTGTTAAATTGTCATTGTCTCTTGATTTTTCCCAGATCATTCTTCCTCCAGGATCCACAGCTGCTGCTACTACATCATGTTTTCTATGAGACTTTGTACTTGATTAAAAGTAAACTCTGTTAGAGGACTGAATTCAAACCTGAGCAAAATGTGCTATTCTATTAATTCACTAATCACTTGTCTTAAAGAAAATCAAATGCACAAGTTTTGATAATACAGAATTCCTACCATTTAAATACAGCTACTATCAATAATATCATATTTTTCTATAAATATTTGTTTTCTAAACAAATATGTTTTTTTCTTTGTGGATGTCCACTGAGTCATTGGCTGTCCATACTCACAGAGGCCATATGTTTAGTGGGACAACACCTTAGAAAAACCACAGAGTAAGCATTAACCATCTCTAAACCACACAGATAGGAGATTTTCAACAAGAGTCATGGTCACCAAGCTAACAATCAAGTTTCACTTTGAGTTCTTAGTTGCCATTATCCCTTGAGTGTGCATTGCAGGGTTTCATCAATTGAAAGACTTATGGTAATGTTACCCAATACAATAACACATCTTCCTGATTCTTATCTGTTTGTGCCCTAGTTAATCTGACACCTGCAGTGACGGATGTGACCTGTATTGTCTACATGAATCTCCACAACCCTCTGTGAGCTGACAGAAGGATGAGGGTCCAGAGGTAACTTTCACACTAATGACTGTGCCGAAGTTGGCCATTAATCCCCAGAGTAGCTGCCCTGGGTTCTGTGCCACAACTCTGGAGCTACTAGTACTTCCAGGCATGAACATGGAGCAAGGACCCCTTGCTCCATGACTGAGGATCACTCGTCTCACTGACATGGGCAGGTCAGGGGTCCAGAGCATTCATACTTAGACCCAGCCCTGGGTTTTCAGGTTGACTTTTCCACTTAAGAGATCAAAAGCTGAGAACATCGATCTCTGCACCATCTCCAGCCAACTAAAGGGAACACGAGCCGAACCTGGGGAAGAGCTATGTTGATGGCATAAGAGAGAATGCACAGAGACTGTGCAGTGTTAATGAGACTTTTTTGCAAAGAACATTGACAGTTTTATTGTCTAAAAGGAAATATCTCCTGAGGAAATACACAGACAGGCAGATTCACAATCATACTATGTGGGTTCACACAGCCCCACCTCCAAACACCCTCCTTCACACAATCCCACACCATCTAAATGATGCAGGTGCTTCTGGAGAAACTAGAACTGGGCCAGCACTTTTTCCTGGGAGGTCAATCTCTTGGTCTCACCACCTGTAGGAAACCCAAATTCAGGGCTCCTCCTCAACTTGAGGAGGCAAAGAGACCCACCTTCACCAATTAGATTGTATCTGAGAAGAGGGATGTATATCCCTGAATATGAAGAAATCTCTTTGGCTGTTTCATAAACCTGTGATGAGAGAGAAGAAAACAGTGTGAGAGTGTCAGCGTCTTTTATTCTCTGCACTAAGTCTTATTTTCTCTGACTTTTCTTCTTAGAAAACTAAAACTCCTTAAGTCAATGGCCCCAAAACAAAATAGAAAGGCTCCCCTTTTGAAAAGGGTGGCCTATTTCATGTAAGATCTCTCAGTTTCCATTTGACCAACGATTAAAAGTTCTTTTCAAGGAGGAAAAATTTCTGCTGAGGAAAGTACCTACTGTTATACAGTAGTAACATGCTTTCGTTTTAAAATGTCCCTTTGAATCACGTCTGTGTTGATAATAGATACACCCTCAATATTCCAGCAACCAAGTAAACTTGGTAAGTAAACAGTAAAGTAAGTAAGTAAACAGTAAACCGTTGTTTATACAGTAAACTACTATAATTGTATTCAACTGAATAAAAAAGAAGTGAAGCAATGGTCTTATCCCAGAGAAAGAGATGTGACCATACCTTCAGGGTACTCAGTTCCTGTTCCTCATTCCAGCCCTGGGGGGGTTCCTCCACCAGGTCCTCCTGGAGAACTAGTGAGACACAGAGTAGCTCTCAGGACACTGGTGAGGTTGCTCACCAATCCCTCAGTGTTCTGTTTTTCTTTATTTTTGATGAGGACACAAGGTGGAGTGTATGCATGTGGGAGGTTAGTAATTATGGACTGAGCTGCCATTGAATCATTCTCCTTTCTAGATGAAGGAAAGAAAAGGAGAGGAGCAGGAAAGAAATGAGGTACAGCTTCTGCATGTTAACTAACAATAACCTAACAGATGAGGAAAAAAGAGACACTAAAATGCATATCAGTTTTCAATGATAGAGACCTATGACCCTCCTATCTGTTGAGCCGTAATCCCTTTTTTTTGCATTGTCCATTGTTGGGGAGACCTCATGGTTCTCCTGCTTCCGATCTTTCCATCTGTTCTCTGGAAGAGTGTGTACAAAACTGTCAATAGGAAATTGGACATTTTTCTAATTTAGAAAGATATTTAAGGCAGCCATCTGTCCGAAGAACCAAAAAATATAAATAAAGGAATAAAACAAAACTATAAATACATTTATAACTCTGTACAATTATGGAAATTTAAAAAAAAATGAGGAAAAAATGTCCATAAGAGTTAACCAGCCCATTTGAAGAAACAGGCTACAGAGGATCAGTAGGAACCTACCTCCAGAACCACAGTTCAGGTTGCCCATTTTCAATCTCAAGGTTGAAGGTGAGCTCTTCTCTGGTCCTACCTCCAGAACAACAGTTATGGTTGCCCATTTTCACTCTCAAGGTTGAGGGTGAGCTCTTCTCACGACACCATATGTGAACCTCTCAGCTCACAAAGAGACACCTGGTGCAGAATGTGCATTATCACATTACAGTGGAGGCGATTCATCACAGAACTTTCAGAGTGAACTGGACTCTGCACAGGATGAGTCCAATTGCTACTGTCCAGAAACTGTGTTTCTATGGACAAACTGGGCTTTTCAAAATAAACGTTTTATTTCAAAAACTGAATCCCAGGTTCACAGATTCCTCTCTGATTAAGAAAATAATGTATATGAGAGAAAATGGCCTGCCCCCAAATATAGTTGTTTGTGAACATCTCAGGGTGAAGAAGGCCAAGGCTAACACGTTGACAATAAAATGAATTCTATTCCTGTACATATATCATTTCCAATCATTTCTAGTATTTCTAAGTAACCAGATACTTCTAGATAAAATAGTTTAAAATATGTTCCAGTTGAAATAAAAAGCAGCATAATTGAATTTCAATTGCAAAATGTCATATTCTTACTGTAAAATGCATATACTTATCAAATTATGTAAATCCTCTCTCCTTCTGTACATATATAACTTCCTTTTCTCTGTATGCACCTAAATGTACAGGCTTACTTATCTCTCAATTTCTGCCAATTCATTTAACAATTTATCTGTTACTGTGTGTAAAGCCTGGCTATTGACTGAACAAATAACAAAAAAGAATTCAGTGTTTTCACCTGTAGGTTAGGTGAAAGTGTAGATATTGTTTTTCTACATGAAGAATTTTAGACAACCCAAAACTCTAGGATTAAATGTGTGTTCTGGATCATAATTCAACACCTAATCACTCCCCATTCTCGTGGTCATGAACAATGGCTATAGGATGATAAGTGACCAGCCACCTAAAATATAGAAGTGAAAATTTTAAGAGAAAGATGAAAAAGTGAAAGTGAAGTCGCTCAGTCGTGTCCGATTCTTTGTGACTCCATGGACTCTAACCTATCAGGTTCTTCCATCCATGGGATTTTCCAGGCAAGAATACTGGGGTGGGTTGCCATTTCCTTCTCCAAAAGTTGCCCCATTTAAAACAAAGTGGTTGCCCTTACAAGGTATGGAATCCTGTATGTGTGTGCTTATCTCTGTGTTCAATAGCATCTGATTCTTTGAAACCCCATAGATAGTAACCAGCCCTATTCCTCTGTCCACGGGATTTTCAAGGCAAGAATACTGCAGTGGGTTGCCATTTCCTTTCCAGGGGATCTTCCTAACCCAGGGATGGAACTCTTGTGTCCTGTGTCTCCTGCATTGGCAGGCAGATTCTATATCACTGAGCCATCTGGGAAGCCCAGTTCAGTTCAGTTCAGTTCAGTTCAGTTGCTTAGTCATGTCTGACTCTTTGTGATTCCATGAATCACAAGACGCCAGGACTCCCTGTCCATCACCAACTCCCAGAGTTCACCCAGACTCACGTCCACTGAGTCAGTGATGCCATCCATCCATCTCATCCTCTGTCGTTCCCTTCTCCTCCTACCCCAATCCCTCCCAGCATCAGTCTTTTCCAATGAGTCAACTCTTCGCATGAGGTGGCCAAAGTACTGGAGTTTCAGCTTTCGCATCATTCCTTCCAAAGAAATCCCAGGGCTGATCTCCTTCAGAATGGACTGATTGGATCTCCTTGCAGTCCAAGGGACTCTCAAGAGTCTTCTCCAACACCACAGTTCAAAAGCATCAATTCTTCAGTGCTCAGCCTTCTTCACAGTCCAACTCTCGCATCCATATATGACCACAGGAAAAACCATAGCCTTGACTAGACGGACCTTTGTTGGCAAAGTAATGTCTCTGCTTTTCAATATGCTATCTAGATTGGCCATAACTTTCCTTCCAAGGAGTAAGTGTCTTCTAATTTCATGGCTGCAGTCACCATCTGCAGTGATTTTGGAGCCCAAAGAAATAAAGTCTGACACTCTTTCCATTGTTTCCCCTGTTTCCCCATCTATTGCCCATGAAGCGATGGAACCAGATTCCATGATCTTCGTTTTCTGAATGTTGAGCTTTAAGCCAACTTTTTCACTCTCCTCTTTCACCTTCATCAAGAGGCTTTTTAGTTCCTTTTCACTTTATGCCATAAGGGTGGTTTCATCTGCATATCTGAGGTTATTGATATTTCTTCCAGCAATCTTGATTCCAGCTTGTGCTTCTTCCAGCCCAGTGTTTCTCATGATGTACTCTGCATGAAGTTAAATAAGCAGGGTGACAATATACAGCCTTGACATACTCCTTTTCCTATTTGGAACCAGTCTGTTGTTCCATGTCCAGTTCTCACTGTTGCTTCCTGACCTGCATACAGGTTTCTAAAGGGGCAGGTCAGGTGGTCTGATACTCCCATCTCTTGAAGAATTTTCCACAGTTTATTATGATCCACACAATCAAAGGCTTTGGCATAGTCAATAAAGCAGAAATAGATGTTTTTCTGGTACTCTCTTGCTTTTTCGATGATCCAGAGGATGTTGGCCATTTGATCTCTAGTTCCTCTGCCTTTTCTAAAACCAGCTTGAACATCTGAAAGTTCATGGTTCACGTATTGCTGAAGCCTGGCTTGAAGAATTTTAAGCATTACTTTACTAGCGTGTGAGATGAGTGCAATTGTGTGGTAGTTTGAGCATTCTTTGGCATTGCCTTTCTTTGGGATTGGAATGAAAACTGACCTTTTCCAGTCCTGTGGCCACTGCTGAGTTTTCCAAATTTGCTGGCATATTGAATGCAGCACTTTCACAGCATCATCTTTCGGGATTTTGAAATAGCTCAACTGGAATTCCATCACCTCCACTAGCTTTGTTCGTAGTGATGCTTTCTAAGGCCCACTTGACTTCACATTCCAGGATATCTGGCTCTAGGTCAGTGATCACACCATCATGATTATCTTGGTCGTGAAGATCTTTTTTGTACAGTTCTTCTGTGTATTCTTGCCACCTCTTCTTAATATCTTCTGCTTCTGTTAGGTCCATACCATTTCTGTCCTCCTTATCATTGCTGGAAAAAAAATAAAAGTGTGAAAGTGTTAGTCACTCAATCATGTTGGGCTCTTTGCATCCCAGTGAACTGTAGCCAGCCAGTCTCTTCTGTCTATGGGATTCTCCAGGCAACAATGGTGAAGTGGGTAACCATTCCCTTTTCCAGGGGAATCTTCCTGACCGAGATCGAACCTTTGTCTCCTGCACTGCAGGTAGATTCTTTACTGTGTGAGCCGCCAGGGAAACCCTTCATTGCTGACTCACCTCACTTCCAAATATCTGAACTAATAGATTAAGTGGGTCTTGATGAAGTAAAACAATAATTAAGATGGTGTCAAATTTTTTCCAAGGATTATCAAACTGAGATATCAACCAAGGTTCAAAAATAACAGGTAATATTATGTTACGCTAAATAAAAAATTTTAGTGCTTCCCAGCTTGATATGTGTGTGTGTGTGGGGGGGATGGTATACATATATATATCCACAGACATCCAATAGAATACTACTCATCCATAAAAATTAAAATATGCCATTTGCAGCAACATGGATAGATTTAGACGTTATTACATCTCACATGCTAGTAAACTAATGTTCAAAATTGTCCAAGCCAGGCTTCAGCAATATGTGAACCATGAACTTCCAGATGTTCAAGCTGGTTTTAGAAAAGGCAGAGGAACCAGAGATCAAATTGCCAACATCTGCTGGATCATGGAAAAAGCAAGAGAGTTCCAGAAAAACATCTATTTCTGCTTTATTGACTACGCTAAAGTCTTTGACTGTAGATCACAATAAACTGTGGAAAATTCTTCAAGAGATGGAAATACCAGACCACCTAACCTGCCTCTTCAGAAACCTATATGAAGATCAGGAAGCAACAGTGAGAACTGGACATGGAACAACAGACTGGTTCCAAATAGGAAAAGGAGTATGCCAAGGCTGTATATTTTCACCCTGCTTATTTAACTTATATACACAGTATATCATGAGAAACACTGGGCTGGAAGAAACACAAGCTGGAATCAAGATTGCTGGGAGAAATATCAATAACCTCGGATATGCAGATGACACCACCCTTATGGCAGAAGTGAAGAAGACCTAAAGAGTATCTTGATGGAAGTGGAAGAGGAGAGTGAAAAAGTTGGCTTAAAGCTCAACATTCAGAAAACAAAGATCATGGCATCTGGTCCCATCACTTCATGGGCAATAGATGGGGAAACAGTGGAAACAGTGTCAGACTTTATTTTTGGGGGCTCCAAAATCACTGCAGATGGTGACTGCAGCCATGAAATTAGAAGACACTTACTCCTTGGAAGGAAAGTTATGACCAACCTAGATGGCATATTGAAAAGCAGAGACATTACTTTGCCAACAAATGTTCATCTAGTCAAGGCTATGGTTTTTCCTGTGGTCATGTATGGATGTGAGAGTTGGACTGTGAAGAAGGCTGAGCACTGAAGAATTGATGCTTTTGAACTGTGGTGTTGGAGAAGACTCTTGAGAGTCCCTTGGACTGCAAGGAGATCCAATCAGTCCATTCTGAAGGAGATCAGCCCTGGGATTTCTTTGGAAGTAATGATGCTAAAGCTGAAACTCCAGTACTTTGGCCACCTCATGCGAAGAGTTGACTCATTGGAAAAGACTCTGATGCTGGGAGGGATTAGGGTAGGAGGAGAAGGGGACAACAGAGGATGAGATGGATGGATGGCATCACTGACTCGATGGACGTGAGTCTGGGTGAACTCTGGGAGTTGGTGATGGATAGGGAGGCCTGGCGTGCTGTGATTCATGAAGTCACAAAGAGCCGGACACGACTGAGCGACTGAAGTGAACTGAACATACAGTGAGATATGTTTACTTTTTCCCCTGTAAATATCTGTCTTCTCAAAATAGTTCTTGTACCATGAGATAAAGGGGCCTTTATGTTTTGTTTACTCTTCTAGATTCCAAATGACTAGTACCTAACACCTGTTAGCTGCTAAATAATATTCATTGTTGTTGTTCAGTCACCCAGTCATGTACAACTCTTTGCTACCCCATGGACTGCAGCATGCCAGACTTCCCTGTCCCTTACCATGTCCCAGAGTTTGCCCAAGTTCATGCCCATTGCATCAGTGATGCCATCCAGCCATGTCATCCTCTGATACCATCTTCTCCTACTGCCCTCAATCTTTCCCAGCTTTCGGGACTTTTCCAATGAGTTGTCTGGTTGTATCAGATGACTGAACTATTGGAGCTTGAGCTTTAGCTTCAGTATCAGTCCTTTCAGTGAAAATTCAGGGTTGATCTCCCTTAAGACTCACTGGTTTGGTCTCCTTGCTGTCCAAGGGACTTTCAGGAGTCTTCTTCAGCACCACAGTTTGAAGGTATCAATTCTTTGGCATTCTTCCTTCTTTACAGTCCAGCTCTCACAACTGTACATGACCACTGGGAAGACCATAAGTATTTATTGCATAAATTTAATGAAAGAGTTGAATATTTATATTTGTCATTGTGCAAATAAAGATTTTAAAAACCAAGATCAATAAATCTCTGGCCATTTTTTTGGCCAATTGTATCTTTTGTCAGTCATATTAAGAGTTTTTAATATGTCTCAGCTGATTAATCATTTGTAATAGAGGTCAAAATTGCAATTCTTTAATTCCACAAGTTACTTTGGAGGGCAATAAAACCAAAAATTGATACTGTTTGATCTTTTTCACTGTTGTTCCAAATAAACTTAAAAATGCCATTGTGAAGTGCTCTGAACATTTACAATTACAAGAAAATGTTCAAGAATAGTGTACATGGAAAGTATTTCTAAATTGTACACAATTTATTTAAAAAATTAATAAAATACCATTTGCTATCTTTTACAAAAAAGAAAACATCGAAAAAGTTGGTAATTTTTCTTAATCTCTGTTTTCAATAACTAGGGTTTTAAAATTTAATATGATAAATATAATATCAATTAAGGGATGGCTTTGACAAGCTATAAAAGTATGTTTCACTCTATTTTATATATTAGTTCAATATTAAAAATAGAATCACTGGGCCTTTGGCTCTGATCAATAGATAAAAATTCTGACTTTTTTTAAATCTATCTACTTTTTGTATGGTTGAATGATAAGGCAAGTTTAAGGGAAATACTTATCTTAAAGATATTAGGATTGTTGAAATTAATTCTTTTCTTAGAAATGTGCTTTGCTGCCAAGATAAGAGCCCAGAGTAGTACAGGGAATTATTATTTGACTTTCTTTCCTTTTGTTTTTTCCAGTGGTATTCCTCAGCAGAGTTGGAAATTCCCCAGATTTATAAAATATCAATATGAAAAATATAATAATTATTCTATAAAATCTAATTACATAGGAATTGAAAAAATCCTCTGTTCATTAAAACTTTTTAGGAATGGAAAGTTTATAAGGGATTATCTCTTGAATGCAGGAGAAAAATTATGCCTCACATTCCACAACCAAAAATAACATTATTGAAGACAAACAGTATTACTCAGCATCATGGTAAGACTAAAACTTCACAGGACAAATTCTATGAAAAAGTTAGGCCATTTCTGTTTTATATATATAAACTATATATATATAGAGAGAGAGAGAGAGAGTAAAAAATCCAGTTAGTTCTAAAATTGGTGGCATCAATGAAAATTTTGATGCGTTAGGAAAACTCTTAAACATGATGCCCATGATAAGCACTACTTAGTTCTGAGGTTTAACAATGTTTCAGAAGGGAGGTGGGGTTGTTTGATTTTCTTTTTTTGCCACACCTTGTGGCTTTCAGGATCTTAGTTTCCTGACCAAGGACTGAAACCTGGGCCTGGGCAATGAAAGTTCAGAGTCCTAACCATTGGACCACCATGGAAGTCCTGTAATGTCTTAACAATGCTCACATAAAACTGGCCAAAGTTAGGACACATAACTTCTGACAGTTCTCCCAAAATGGTCAAAGCTGTTAGACCTTTAATTTAAACTGAGGTGGCAACATTTTTCAAGGCCATGAAACTTAAGTCAGTTCCTTGCATAAATGATTTAAACAGAAGACATACGGTTTGTAATAATTAAGTCTCTGAACTTTGTGCCCTCCTAGGCTCAAGTCACAGGCTATTCAGTTGTGGTAGATGAATCAGAGTACCAATAACAATCTGCTTCTATATTGAAATTAAGATGCTTAGCTGTGACATCTTCTAGAGAGAATTGAAATTTTAAGAATTGTTTATTGAATTGTTAACAATAAATATAGGATCAAAATCTTGAACTTGGAATTTCATTTATTATACTGAACTCAGTTTCATAAAGTCAAAGCCTTGACCAAACAAAATTACAAAATAGCAGTGGTTAAAATGTATCCTTCTCCCTTTCATAAAATAAATAAATAAGAATTCTTTAGGCTGCCCTTCTCAATATTGAAGAGAAAGAAATGGCAACCTACTCCAGTATTCTTGTCTGGAGAATCTCATGGATGGAGGAGCCTGGTAGGCTACAGTGCATGGGATCACAAAGAGTCAGACATGACTGAGCAACTTCACTTCACTTCACTTCTCAATATTGAAGGTTTGTGAAAAGACCTACAACTGTGAAGTTACTGAATTACAATTTAAATACTGTAAAGTGAAGTCACTCAGTCGTGTCTGACTCTTTGCAACCCCATGGACTGCAGCCCACCAGCTCCTCTGTCCATGGGATTTCCCAGGCAAGAGTACTGGAGTGGGTGGCCATTGCCTTCTCCATACTGTAGTGATAGCTAAATATGGTAATGCTGCAGCAAAGGAGGAATGTTTTCATTATGTGAAAGTTTTCCTTACAATTAATTTAAAGTTAAAATAATTACCATCATTCCATCAATATTTGGAATTACTTACATTCTAAATGGCTTCCTCTTGATAAAAAGTGAAGTTATTTTAGACAATTAAATAATAAAAGTGTTTAGTACAGGCCAGATACTCATTGTTATTCATACATTCCATAATAATCTGAGCTTAATTATTGTAATGACTCTGTGAGGTATATCTTATCCTTAAGACTACTGAAAAAAGTGAAAGTCACTCATTCCTGTCCAACTCTTTGTGACCCCATGGACTAAAACCTCTGTACATTAGATTTACCAAAGAAGAATACTGGAGTGGGTTGTCATTCCCTTCTCCAGGGGATCTTCCAGATCCAGGGTACAAACCCAGGTCTCCTGCATTGCAGGTGGATTCTTTAGCATCTGATCTCTTTACTGTGGAAGCTCATAAGGTTACTGATCCACATGTTAAGTAGCTAACCTATGTCACCCAAGGAGTAAAAGGTAGAGTTAGAATTTGAATCTAAGAAACCTGGTTCTAGGTTTAAAGTTTTCAGGTACTACACTATAGCTACACTACTAAATAAATAAATGCAAAAATAAGGTCTAAAGCAAGAAAGAATGAAAAATCTAATTCTTTTAAAAGGAGATACCACTACACAATTATCAGAATGGCTAAACTCCAATAAACAGAAAACCCCAAATATTGCTGAAGATACAGAGCAACAGGAGCTCAATTTATTAACTGCTGTTGGAATGTAAAGTGGTATAAGCATTTTGTGGGTTTCTTATGAAGCTAAATATAGGTTGCTGCTGCTGCTGCTAAGTCGCTTCAGTGGTGTTTGACTCTGTGCGATCCCATGGATGGCAGCCCACCAGGCTCCCCGTCCCTGGGATTCTCCAGGCAAGAACACTGGAGTGGGTTGCCATTTCCTTCTCCAACCCATGAAAGTGAAAAGTGAAAGTGAAGTTCCTCAGTCGTTTCCGACTCTTAGCGACCCCATGGACTGTAGCCTACAAGGCTCCTCTGTCCAAATAGTACTGGAGTGTATTGCAATTTCCTTCTCCAGGGGATCTTCCCAACCCAGGGATCGAACCTGGGTCTCCCACAGTATAGACAGATGTTTAACCGTCTAAGCCACCAGGGAAGACCTAAAAATTCCTACACAGCAGTGCAAAGATGAGTGTGTAACAAGGCATTACGAGGTGTGTGTGTGTGCAGTATAAAATAGTTATTTCAAAGCCTCCTTGAAGTTTCACAGGAGTGTAGCTCTTGTAGTCTACTGATGTAGAAATGCACCAGAAAGGGAGATCTGCAGGATTTAGTTCAAAAGCAATGCTGTGTGGGAAACCATGATGGTGGATATAGCAGTCATGGTAGTCTGGGGGGAAGCACTGTGGACAAGGAAAGCAAATTCATTTTCTGAGTGAGTGTATTTTCCAGGAAAAGCAAGATGTTACCTAATTAGATAAAGAAAGACATATACTGTAGTCAGTCTGCCACCACAGATCTGAGATGGCTGATCATCTCAGAGAATTCAGGATTAGTCTCCATTGTTGGGATATGGACATTCAACAGTGTCTATAGCCAGGTCAGCCTCGGAGGTGGAATTCAGTATTGCTAAGCTCATGCTGACCCCATCCTTGTCACCAGGGCTGCTTTGTTCTTGAGTCATTGGACAAAGACAGAGGTGGCTGAGCAGGATGCTGAGAGACATCCATAGTATAGGCCGTCTTAGTCACTTGATTACTCAGACTCTCTCTCTCTTTTAAAATTTATATGAAATGCAAATATCTTCCTACCATGTTTCCAAAGACATCAAACAAAAGGTCAGAGTGTGGAGCACAGAAAGATGTACTGAGGGCCCTGCAAGGAGAGGACTGGCTCATGCCTTAAAAACCCCAAACTTCCTGAAAGCTCTCAGTAAAGCCCTTTCCTAGAAAGATGAGGCAGGAGCATGGTGAGTTGTTTAAACATCTTGGTGTCAGAGCCCTTGTTCTGGGGGTCAGATCATAGTCAGGTTCCTGTAAATATCTAATGAGTATTAGTCTTTGCTCTGACAAGAAAGGGCAGGTCCTGAGGCACGACTTACCCTCCAGGGTCCAGTCCTGGCTGAGTCAGAGCTCAGCTGGCAGCACCCTCAGGGCTGGGTCCTGAGACCCTGCTCAGCTGTCAGTGCTGAGGGAGCTGGGCACCCAACCCAACATGCCCTCAGGCTCCTCAGGCCATGTGGTGGTGGTCGTGGGACAGGTCCTGCAGATGACATCCCAGGCAGATGGTACTGCCAGGAGGTGGCAGAGGCAGGGAAAGTGTTACTGCCTCCTCAAGGCCTGGGCCTGGCCAGTAAGGGGCCACAGTGAGGGCTCTGGAGGTCAGCAGGACACAACCTCCCACATGTCCCCTGGACCCCCAGAACACCCACTGGCCCGAGGCTGGATGAACTGGAGCACCCTGGAGGGAAGGCTGGGATTGACTCTTACCTCACTGTCCACCTGATGATCCCTGTTCCAGTGACCTTTCCTGAATGTCCCCACTAACGGTCACTCACTGACAGTTGCTTCCTTGGGGGAGAAGCCAATTGCAAACAGCTGAACAGGACTTGTTGCCTGGTAACAGGGCACAGAGTAATAGCTCACAGGTATGGCTGTGCTGAGGTCTGCATTTGGCCATGCTCTGTTACAAGTCTCTTTGGTGAGTCTCCATTCACCCCTGTCCTTTAGAGGTACCCCCCAGACAGAAACTAGGTGGCCACAGCTGTCAGCTTTGGGTGGTCTCTTTATATCATGCAGTACTGTTTTTATTGGGCTCAACAGTGTGATATATGAGTAGGAGCCATGGACATTTTAGCTACTTCCTTACACAAGCTGCTTTTCTCTCAGCCTTGCTCAAGCTCTGCCTCCTTCATCCCCACTTCCTTTTGATAATGGAGCACTGTCACACAGGCCTGGCTTTGTGCCTTGGTAGGTCAGAACATCTTACCTCATGATGGATGGCTCAAGATGCATTGTAACTCGGTGGCCCACGGTAAAGCTTTAGTCTTTACCAAGACCCAGAAACAAGCCAACAGCTATGTTCAAAAGGACTCTCCTTTTCCATAGATGATGTCTGGGCTTTGCTCCAAAACCCTAAGGGTGGAGATGTGATTCGCCTGTAAGGACCTGCCAGTGGCACCAAACAACATCTATATCTGCTAATAATGCTTCGAGCACAATTAGATCTGCTGACCCATGTGACTTAAGTGGCAGAGCAGTTTCAGCTGGTGCCCCTAGGCTCCCAGTCTGCTGCAGTCTTCCTGTTCTCATGGCTGCCTGTAGACACTAAGCTTCAGCTCCTTGTTGAATATTCTCTGACTCTTAATGAATGTTGCTTTTATATGTGAGTATAAATAGGATGTTTAAATTATTTTGCATCTTATTATTGTGTAGTTTTCTATTCCTGTCCTCAAGCAACTGCTTCTTTTTCACCGATAGTTTCCCATCATCTAATACTAATGCCGGGCTTCCCTGGAGGCTCAGAGGTAAAGAATCCGCTTGCTGATTCAGGAGATGTGGTTTGATCCCTGAGTCACAAAGATCCCCCGGAGGAGGAAAATGGTAACCCGATCCAGTATTATTGCCTGGGAAATCCCATGGACAGAAGAGCCTGGCCAGCTACAGTCCTTGGAGTCAGAAAGGAGTTGGACATGACAGCTATTAAGCAACAACAATATTAATGCCTAGTGTATAACAGGCCCTTTAAATATATGTATTGAATTCATCTAAATTTAATATACGTTGCTGATAAAAATAATTATCTATATACATATGTAACTTCTAAGATGCACATGTACACACACACTCACATATGCATACAGGCACACATCAATAGACACAGAGTTCTGAAGAAAGAAATCACCAAGTAATAATCTCATCATTCATTACCTCCTAATGAAGATATATCTAATACTATTTATTTAGGTCAAGACCTTGATGATTACATATTTTAAAACTCATTTCATATCACCAATTTGGGAATATATGTGCTTTAAAAAGTATACACATGTGCTTCAAAAAGTCCTATTCTGTCGATTTGTGAATCATACATGAATTTCATTTCTTCACTGAACTAACATCATTGCAAAACCACAAGGTTAGACCTTAGCAGTTTCTCATGAATATATTTTATGATTACTATAGTTAGTCTGAGTAATTATGAGATTGATACATTCACAGATTGGTCTAATTAGCCTTTGAACAGACTGATGGCTCAATTTAAGACCTAATATATTATCTGGGTGATCATCACACACATTTTATAGTTGGCTCGATTAATACCAAAACTTTTGGCGAAGTAACTGGGAAAAGGGCAGAAATTTATCCAATCACCTTTCAATAATCACATTGTTAAATGGGTGTGTATCGCTCCTGAGTACTCAATTCCTTTGCTTCAGTTCAGTTCAGTTCAGGTCAGTCACTCGGTCGTGTCTGACTCTTTGCAACCCCACGAACTATAGCATGGCAGGCCTCCCTGTCCATCACCAACTCCTGGAGTTCACCCAGACTCAAATCCATCAAGTCAGTGATGCCATCCAGCCATCTCATCCTCTGTCATCCCCTTCTCCTCCTGCCCCCAATCCCTCCCAGCATCAGAGTCTTTTCCAATGAGTCAACTCTTTGCATGAGGTGGCCAAAGTTTTGGAGTTTCAGTTTTAGCATCAGTCCTTCCAAAGAACACCCAGGACTGATCTCCTTTGGAATGAACTGGGTGGAACTCCTTGTAGTCCAAGGCACTCTCAAGAGTCTTCTCCAACATCACAATTCAAAAGCATCAATTCTTCGGCGCTCAGCTTTCTTCACAGTCCAACTCTCACATCCATACATGACCACTGGAAAAACCATAACCTTGACTAGATGGACCTTTGTTGGCAAAGTAATGCCTCTGCTTTTGAATATGCTGTCTAGGTTGGTCATAACTTTCCTTCCAAGGAATAAGCATCTTTTAATTTCATGGCCACGGTCACCATCTGCAGTGATTTTGGAGCCCGAAAATATAAAGTCTGACAATATTTCCCCATCTATTGCCCATGAAGTGATGGGACCAGATGCCATGATCTTCGTTTTCTGAATGTTGAGCTTTAAACCAACTTTTTCACTCTTCTTTTTCAATTTCATCAGGAGGCTTTTTAGTTCCTCTTTGCTTTCTGCCATAGGGGTGGTGTCACCTGCATATCTAAGGTTATTGATATTTCTCCCGGCAATTTTGATTCTAGCTTGTGCTTCCAGTGCAGCGTTTCTCATGATGTACTCTGCATATAAGTTAAATAAGCAGGGTGACAATATACAGCCTTGACTCCTTTTCCTATTTGGAACCAGTCTGTTGTTCCATGTCCAGTTCTAACTATTGCTTCCTGACCTGCACATAGGTTTCTCAAGAGGTAGGTAAGGTGGTCTGGTATTCCCATCTCTTTCAGAATTTCCCACAGTTTATTGTGATCCACACAGTCAAAGGCTTTGGCATAGTCAATAAAGCAGAAATAGATGTTTTTCTGGAACTCTCTTGGTTTTTCCATGATCCAGCAGATGTTGGCAATTTGATCTCTGGTTCCTCTGCCTTTTCTAAAATCAGCTTGAACAACTGGAAGTTCATGGTTCACATATTGCTGAAGCCTGGCTTGGAGAATTTTGAGCATTCCTTTGCTTAAAAAAAAAAAAATATACACACACACACACACACACACACACACACATATAGTGTTGCTTATAACAATGATTATCATTTTCCTTTTATTTGCATACAGGCTAGGTATTAGAAGGCTTCCGTGAGACTGTCTCAATGATATAAGTAAGCAATATTAGGAAATCTAGACATACTGTATAAAGATGCATGAAATTGGTATGTGCAGTCCCAAGACGGTGGAGGAATAGGATGGTGAGACCACTTTGTCCCCCACAAATTCATCAAAAGTTCATTTGAATGCTGAACAACTTCCACAAAACAACTTCTCGACATTGGCAGAAAACACTAGGCACCCAAAAAGGCAGCCCAATCTCTTCAAAAGGAGGTAGGACAAAATATAAAAGACAAAAACAGTGACAAAAGATTTGGGGACTGAGACCCCTCCTGGGAAGGGAGTCATGAAGGAGAAGTTTCCACACAGTAGGAAACACACAGGTGTGTCTGTGGGGATTTTTGGATTCACAGAGGGCAACATAACCTGGAATGGAAAAACAAACAAAGAAACAACAACAGAATTTCCACATAACCAAATACAAGCAGAGAGGGAGAAGTAGCCCAGAGGCTCGCTTTTGCCACCAGCGAGTGGGGTCTGGGCAGGGAGGCCCAGGCTGCATCATTGGTCTTTAGGGTAAGGATCAGGCCTGAATGCCCTGTAGACAATATGAGGGAGCTAACCTGAGACAGTTACCCAAACTATGAGATTGCCAGAGAGACAAAAAATATCCTTTCCCGTGAAAGGCTCTAAGGCTGCATGGTGACTCCTGGTGCGCTCACAGAATGAAAGATTGAGCAAATACCAAAGGAGGGCAAGCTGGCTGCTGTATAGGGCCCTACTTTCTCGGAGGCAGAAAGGCAGGCAAGTGACAACCAGACCCAGAAAGCAAGGGGCTGCTGCAATCTCGGCCCCAGAGAAGCCATCTTCCACCAAACTGTGAGCAGGCTCCCAGTTGCTAACCATGTCTTCCTGGGTTCCTGAATGGTTGACATCTGCTAGGAGTGTCACAGCCTGAGATCAGCTCCCGAGAGGAGACACATGGCACACCTGAGACAGTGCTCTCATGGCGAACCTGGGAAACCGAGTGCCCAAACCCAGGAGGCGATTAAGATGCATGGCACACCTGGGACAGTGCAGTCGCCAAGCACCTAGTCGCTTGAGCTGATCAGACCTGGCAAGAGCACAAAATGCATGCCCATCCGGGTCTTGCCCTTGTGGAGCACCCAATAAGCTGGGTGGCTTAGACCCAGGAACTGCGTGAAACGCAGGGCCCACTTGGAACAGTGCCCTTGCAGAGCAGCTTGGACCCTGAGCAGTGTAGACCCAGGAAGCTCACACTGCCTTGGGTTGTGGCAAATCCAGTGAGGTCTATCCACTACAAGAACTCCCCACACACACCAGCGGTATTTGTTTGCAGAGTCCCTCCCTCCTCAAAACACAACTGAACAAGTGAGCCTAAATATGTTGCCACCTTTGCCCCCTTGTGTCAGGGTGGAAATTAGACATTGAAGAGACTTGCAAACAGAGGAATCCACAATAAAGAAAGGGGAACCACTCTGGAAGTTACAGGTGCAACAGATTAAAACCCTGCATTTAATACTGGAGACTGTATTTGAGGGGCACCTGTAGACCTTAGTAAAGTAAGTGTAGACCTTGAGGGGCTTCCCTGATAGTTCAGTTGCTAGAGAATCCACCTGTAATGGAGGAGACCCCAGTTCGATTCCTGGGGCAGAAAGGTCTGCTAGAGAAGGGATCCACTACTCACTCCAGAATTCTTGGGCTTCCATTGTGACTCAGCTTGTAAAGAATCTGCCTGCAATGCAAGAGACCTGGGTTTGAGCCCTGGTTTGGGAAGATCCCCTGGAGAAGAGAACAGCTACCCACTCCAGCCTTTTGGCATGGAGAATTTCATGGACTGTATAGTCCATGGAATTGCAAAGAGTCAGACACAACTGAGTGACTTTCAGTTCACACAGAACTTGAGAACAAGCACAAGCTGGAACAAGGGACTATCTGACACTGAACTGACCCCATACTGCCCACAACAGTTCCAGAGAAATCCCTAGATAGGCTTTTGCTATTATCACTTTTTATTTTTTTTAACTTAGTTCTTTATTATTCCTTTAACTTTTACCTTTAAAACCTTTCCAAAAAACTTATTTAAAAAATTCCATATATTAAAAAAAAAATTTTGTGATTCATTGTTTTGTATTTTTATATTGTATTTTTGAGAATCTAACCTCTATTCTAGGTTTTTAATTCTTGCTTTTGATATTTATTATCAATTGTGTACCTCTAAGAATCTAATCATCAGTATCCATTTTCACTTAGGGATTTGATTACTGGCTTGATTGCTCTCTCCCCTTTTGACTCTCCCTTTTCTCCTCCAGGTGACCTCTATCTCCTTCCTCCCTCTTTTCTCTACATAACTGTGAATCTCTCTGGGTGTTCCAGTCTATGGAGAGCACTAAGGGACTTAATTACTGTCTAGATTGCCCTCTCCCCTTCTGACTCTCCATTTTCTCCTCCAGGCCACCTCTATCTCTCTCCTACCTCTTCCCTCATCTATATAACTCTGTGAATATTTCTGGGTGTTCCTGGACGTGGATAATTATTTCACCTATAACCTAGGGGTTTTATCTTCTGTGCTGTATGGATGAAGAAGTCTTGAGGCTACTGTAAGAGAAGGACCTAAAGCCAGAGGTAAGAGGCTTAACTCCCAAACTTTAGAACATCAGAGAACTCCTGACTCCAGGGAACATTAATAGACAAGAGCTCACCCAAAAGTCTCCATGCTGCTAAGTCGTGTCAGTCATGTCCGACTCTGTGCGACCCCATAGACGGCAGCCCACCAGACCCCCGTCCCTGGGATTCTCCAGGCAAGAATACTGGAGTGGGTTGCCATTTCCTTCTCCAATGCATGAAAGTGAAAAGTGAAAGTGAAGTCGTTCAGTTGTGTCCGACTCTTAGCGACCCCATGGACTGCAGCCTACCAGGCTCCTCCGCCCATGGGATTTTCCAGGCAAGAGTACTGGAGTGGAGTGCCATTGCCTTCTCTGAAAAGTCTCCATACCTACACTGAAACCAAGCTCCACCCAAGAACCAACAAAATCCAGTGCAAGATACCCATGCTAATTATCCAGAGAAACAGGAATACAACCCTAAGCATTAAAAGATGGGCTGCCCAAAGCCATGCCAAACCCAAAGACACCCTCAAACTCATTACAGGACATTTCACTGCACCCCCAGAGAGGAGATCCATCTCCACCCACCAGAAAACAGACACAAGCTCCCCTAACCAGGAAACCTTGGCAAGCCATTCATCCAATCTCACCCCCACAGGAAGCAGACTCCACAATTAAAAGGAAACACGAACTTCCAGCCTGCAGAAAGGGCACCCTAAACACAGCAATCTAAACAAAATGAAAAGGCAGATAATAATCAGCAGGTGAAGGAACATGATAAAAACCCACCAAACCAAACAAAAGAGAAGGAGATAGGGAGTCTACCTGAAAAAAAATTCAGAATAATGATAGTAAATATGATCAAAACCTTGAAAACAAAATGAAGTTACAGATAAATAGACTAGAAACAAGGACTGAGAAGATGCAAGAAATGTTTTACAAGGACCTAGAAGAAATAAAAAAGAGTCAGTCAATAATGCATAATGCAATAACTGAGGTCAAAAGGACTCTGGAGGAAACAAACAGTAGAATAACTGAGGCAGAAGAGAGGATAAGTGAGGTGAATGAGAGATGGTGGAAATGAATGAAGCAGAGAGGGGAAAAAAAGAAGAATTAAAAGAAAAAGGACAACCTCAGAGATCTCTGGGACGTTGTTAAATGCCCCAGCATTCAAATTTTAGATATCCCAGAAGGAGAAGACACAAATAAAGGGCAAGAGAAAACACTTGAGGAGAGAATAGTCAAAAACTTCCCTAATAATGGGAAGGAAATAATCACTCAAATCCAAGAAATACAGAGAGTCCCAAACAGGATACACCCAAAGCAAACCATCCCAATATACATATCAATCAAACTAACGAAGATCAAACAAATAGAGCAAATATTGAAAGCAGCAAGGGAAAAGCAACAGATAACACACAAGGGGATACTCATAAGGACTACAGCCGATCTTTCAGTAGAAACTCTTCAGGCCAGAAGGGAATGGTAGGACATACTTAAAGTGATGAAAGAGTAAAACCTACAACCAAGATGACTTTACCCAGCAAGGATCCCATTCAGCTACAAAGGAGAAATTGAAAGCTTTAAAGGTTCATAAAAACGACCCCCAAAAAACAAAGTAAATGGTAATAGGATCATACTTATCAATAATTGCCTTAAATGTAAATGGGTTAAATGCTCCAACTAAAAGACAAAGACTGGCCAAATGGATACAAAAAAAGATCTACTATATATGCTGTCTACAAGAGACCCACCTCAAACCTAGGGACACATGCAGACTGAAAGTGAAAGGCTGGGAAAAGATGTTACATGCAAATGGGGACCAAAAGAAAAAAGGAATAGCAATACTCATATCAGATAAAATTAGACTTTGTAATAAAAACCATGATAAGAGCGAAAGGACACTACATAATGATCAAACAAGCAACCCAAGAAGATATAGCAATTATAAATATATATGCACCTAACATAAGAGCACCTCAATATGTAAGGCAAATGCTAACAAGTATGAAAGGGAAAATTAACAGTAACACAATAATAATGGGGGACTTTAATATGCCTATGGATAGATCAACCAGACAAAAAATTAGTGAGGAAACACAAGCTCTAAATGATACACTGGACCAAATATACCTAATTGATATCCATGGGTCATTTCACCTCAGAACAATGGAATTCAACATTTTCTCAAGTGCACATGGAACATTCTGCAAGATAGACCACATCCTGGGCCATAATAGCCTTGGTAAATTTGAAATAATTGAAATCATTTCAAGCATCTTTTCCAAACACAGTGTGGTAAGATTAGATGTCAACTACAGAAAAAAATCCATTAAAAATGCAAACATATGGAGGTTAAACAACACAATTCTGAATAACCAATGGATCACAAAAGAAATAAAAAAGGAAATCAAAATCTGCCTAGAAACAAATGAAAATGAAAATACTACAACCCCAAAACTATGGGATTCAGTAAAAGCAGTGCTAAGAGGGAGAGCTATAGCAATACAAGCCTACATGAAGAAACGAGAAACATAAAATAAACAACCTAATTTTGCACATAAAGCAACTAGAAAAAGAACCCCAAAGTTAGTAGAAGGAAAGAAATTAAAAAATCAGAGTAGAAATAAATGAAAAAGAAATGAAAGAGACTATAGCAAAACCCAGCAAAATAAAAACCGGTTCTTTGAGAAGATAAACAAAATAGACCAACTATTCACCAGATTCATCAAAAAAAAGGAGGGGGGAGAAGAATAAAATCAATAAGAAATGAAAATGGAAAAATCACAACAGACAACACAGAAATACAAAGGATCATAAGATACTACTATGAGCAATTATATGTCAATAAAATGAACAACTTAGAAGAAATGGACAAATCCTTAGAAAAGTATAACCATTCAAAACTGAACCAGGAAGAAATAGAAAATTTTAACAGACTCATCACAGGAAGAAAAATCGAAGGTGTAATAAAAAATCTTCCACCAAAAAAAAGCCAGGGATCAGATGGCTTCATAGGTGAATTCTACACAAATTTTAGAGACTTAACACCTATCCTACTAAAACTCTTCCAGAAAATTTCAGAGGAAGGTAAACCCCCAAACTCATTCTATGATGCCACAATTACCCTAATACCAAAACCAAACAAAAGATGCCACAAAAATAGAAAACTACAGGTCAATACCACTGATGGACATAGATACAAAAATCCTCAACAAAACTCAAGCAAACAGATTCCAACAACATATTAAAAGATCATACACAATGACCAAGTGGGCTTTATCCCAGGGATGCAAGGATTCCACATTATTTGCAAATCAATCAATGTGATACACTATATTAACAAATTGAAAGATAAAAACCATATGATTATCTTAATAGATGCAGAGAAAGTCTTTGACAAAATTCAATATCCATTAATGACAAAAACTATGCTGAAAGCAGACATAGGAGGAACATCAGTTCAGTTCAATTGCTCAGTCGTGTCTGACTCTTTGTCAGACCCTATGGACTGCACAGGCCTTCCTGTCCGTGATCACCATCTCCTGGATTTTACTCAAACTCATGTCCATTGAGTCGGTGATGCCATCCAACCATCTCATCCTCTGTTGTCCACTTCTCCTGCTCTCAATCTTTCCCAGCATCACGGTCTTTTCAAAAGAGTGAGTTTTTCACATCAGGTGGCCAAAGTATTGGAGCTTCAGCATCAATCTTTCCAATGAATATTCTGTACTGATTTCCTTTAGGATGGACTGGCTAGATGTCCTTGCAGTCCAAAGGACTCTCAAGAGTCTTCTCCAACACCACAATTCAAAAGCATCAATCGTTCTGTGCTCAGCTTTCTTTATAGTCCAACTCTCACATCCATACATGACTACTGGAAAAAACATAGCCTTGATTAGACGGACCTTTGTTGGTAAAGTAACGTCTCTTCTTTTTAATATGCTGTCGGTTGGTTATACATTTTCTTCCAAGAAGCAAGGGCCTTTAATTTCATGGCTGCAGTCACCATCTGCAGAGATTTTGGAGCCCAAGAAATAAAGTCAGTCACTGTTTCCATTGTATCCCCATATATTTGCCATGAAGTGACAGGACTGGATGCCATGGTCTTAGTTTTCTGAATGTTGAATTTTAAGACAACTTTTTCACTCTCCTCTTTCACTTTCATCAAGAGGTTTTTTAGTTCTTTTTCACTTTCGGCCATAAGGATGGTGTCATCTGCATATCTGAGGTTATTGATATTTCTCCTGGCAATCTTGATTCCAGCCTGTGCTCCCTCGAGCCTAGCATTTCTCATGATGTACTCTGCATATAACTTAAATAAGCAGGGTGACAATATACAGCCTTGATGTACTCTTCTCCCTATTTGGAACCAGTCTGTTGTTCCATGTCCAGTTCTATCTGTTGCTTCCTGACCTACATACAGGTTTCTCAAGAGGCAGGTCAGGTGGTCTGGAATTCCCATCTCTTTAAGAATTTTCCACAGTTTGTTGTGGTCCACCCAGTCAAAGGCTTTGGCATAGTCAATAAAGCAGAAGTAGGTGTTCTTTTTTGAACTCTCTTGCTTTTTCGATAATCCAAAACATGTTGGCAATTTGATCTCTGGTTCCTCTGCCTTTTCTAAAACCAGCTTGAACATCTGGAAGTTCATAGTTCATGTATTGCTGAAGCCTGGCTTGGAGCATTTTGAGCATTATTTTACTAGTGTGTGAGATGAGTGCAATTGTGCGGCAATTTGTGCACTCTTTGGCATTGACTTTTTTGTGGATTGGAATGAAAACTGATCTTTTCCAGTCCTGTGGCCACTGGTGAGTTTTCCAAATTTGCTGGCATATTGAGTGGAGCACTTTCATAGCATCATCTTTCAGGATTTGAAATAGCTCAACTGGAATTCCATCACCTCCACTAGCTTTGTTTGTAGTGATCCTTCCTAAGGCCCACTTGATTTCCCATTCCAGGATGTCTGGCTCTAGGCTGGTGATCATACTATAGTGATTATCTGGTTCATGAAGACCTTTTTTTGTACAGTTCTTCTGTGTATGCTTGCCACCTCTTCTTAATATCTTCTGCTTCTGTTAGGTCCATACTATTTCTGTCCTTTATTGTGCCCATCTTTGCATGAAATTTTCACTTGATATCTCCAATTTTCTTGAAGAGATCTCTAGTCTTTGGCATTCTACTGTTTTCCTCTATTTCTTTGCATTGATTGTTGAAGCAGGCTTTCTTATCTCTCCTGGCTATTCTTTGAAACTGTGTATTCAAACGGGTGTATCTTTCCTTTTTCCCTTTTCCTTTCACTTCTCTTCTATTCACAGATAATTGTAATGTCTCCTCAGACAACCATTTTGCCTTTTTACATTTCTTTTCCTTGGGGATGGTCTTGATCCCTGCATTCTGTGCAATGTCCTGAACCTCCAACCATAGTTCTCCAGACACTCTGTCTACCAGATCTAATTCCTTGAATCTATTTGTCACTTCCACTGTATAATCATAAGGGGTTTGATTTAGGTGATACCTGAATGGTCTAGTGGTTTTCCCTGCTTTCTTCAATTTAAGTCTGAATTTGGCAATAAGGATTTCATTGTCTCTGCCACAGTCAGCTCCTGGTTTTGTTTTTGCTGACTGTATAGAACTTCTCCATCCTATGCCCACCAGAAACCCTCAGAGAGCTCAAGCAAACCTTGTGTGCAGCAGGACCCAGAGACCCCACAGAAACTGAGCCAGATCTGTGTTGAAGCCTCTCCTGTGAAGGTACAGGCCAGCAGTGGACTGCTGCAGGAGCAAGGGCTCTGGGTTCAGCCAACCTGGGTATGGAATAAACCTTCATGGTGGAGGTCACCATTAATTACACCACAGAGCCACCAGAACTTACACAGGACTAGGAAACAGTCTCTTTATAGGCACAAGCAGAACCGTCTGCACACCAGGATCCAGGAGAAAGGAGCAGTGACTGCACAAGAGACTGACCCAGACTTGCCCATACATGTCCAGAAGTCTCCAATGGAGGTGTGTGTCAGTGGTGGCCAGATGCAGAGATGGGGCATTGAGTGTAGCAGTGCATTCATGGGACTTTTTGAAGGAGGTCACCATTATCTTCGTTACCTCCACTATAGTTGGGTCTCAGACCAAACAACAGGGAGGAAACACAGCCCCACCCATCAACAGAAAATTGGATTAAAGATTTACTGATCATGGCCCTGCCTATAAGAACAAGATCCAGTTTCCCCCACAGTCAGTCTCTCCCATCAGGAAGCTTCCATAAGCCTCTTACCCTTCTCCATAAGAGGGCAGACAGACTGAAAACCAGAATCACAGGAAACTAACCAATCTGATCACATGGACCACAGCCTTGTATAATTCAATGAAACTATGAGCCATGCCTTGTAGGGCCACCCAAAATGGACGAGTCATGGAGGATAGTTCTGACAAAACGTGGTCCGCTGGAGAAGGGAATGGCAAAACAGTTCAGTATTCTTCCCTTGAGAACTCCGTGAACATTATGAAAAAGCAAAAAGATAGCAGACCGAAAGATGAACTCCCCAGGTCAGTAGGTGCCCCATATGCTACTGAAGAGCAGTGGGGAAATAAATCCAGGAAGAATGAAGAGACAGAGACAAAGCACAAACACTACCCAGTTGTGAATGTGACCGGTAGTGGAAGTTAAGTTCGATGTTATAAAGAGCAATATTGCATAGGAACCTGGAATGTTAGGTCCATGAATCAAGGCAAATTGGAACTGGTCAAACAGGACATGGCAAGAGTGAACATCAACATTTTAGGAATCAGCAAACTAAAATGAACTGGCATGGGTGAATTTAACTCAGATGACCATTATGTCTACTACTGTGGGCAAGAATCCCTTATAAGAAATGGAGTAGTCATCGTAGTCAACAAAAGAGTCTGAAATGCAGTACTTGGATGCAATCTCAAAACAACAGAATGATCTCTGTTCATTTCCAAGGCAAACCATTCAATATCATGGTAATCCAAGTCTATGCCCCAAGCAGTAATGCTGCAGAAGCTGATGCTGAATGGTTTTATGATGAGCTACAAGACCTTCTAGAACTAAAACCCCCAAAAGATGTCCATTTTATCATAGAGGACTGGAATGCAAAAGTAGGAAGTCAAGAGACATCTGGAGTAACAGGCAAATTTGGTCTTGTAGTACAGAATGAAGCAGGGCAAAGTCTAATAGAGTTCTGCCAAGAGAACACAGGGGTCATAGCAAACACACTCTTCCAACAACACAAGAGAAGACTCTACACATGGACATCACAGATGGTCAACACCAAAATCAGATTGATTATATTCTTTGCAGCCAAAGATGGTGAAGTTCTATACAGTCAGAAGGAACCTACCTCAACATAATAAAAGCCATATACCACAAACTCACAGCAAATATTATCCTCAGTGGAAAAAAGTTGAAAGCATTTCCTCAAATCAGGAATAAGACAAGGGTGATCACTCTCTCCACTACTATTCAACATAGTTTTTGGAGTCCTAGTCACAGCAATGAGAGAAGAAAAAAAAAGAAAAGCAATGCAAAAGAAGAAAAACTCTCATTGTTTGCACATAACATAATCCTCTACTTAGAAAACCCCGAAAACACCACCAGAAAATTACTAGAGCTAATCAATGAATATAGTGAAGTTGCAGGATATAAATTTAATACACAGAAATCCCTTTCATTCCTTTACATTAACAATAAGAAAACAGAATGATAAATTAAGGAAACAATCCCATTCACCATTGAAATGAAAAGAATAAAACACTTAGGAACAAATTTACCTAAAGAAGCAAAAGACCTATATATAGAAAATTATAAAACACTGATGAAAGAAATCAAAGATGAAACAAAAAGATTTAGACATATACCTTGTTCATGGATTGAAAGAATCAATATAATGAAAATGATTATGCTACCCAAAGCAATCTATAGATTAAATTCAATCCCTATAAAGCTATCAATGGTATTTTTTATAGAATTAGAACAAATAATTTCACAATTTGTATGGAAACACAAAACAACTCCAATAGCCAAAACAATCTTGAGAGAAAAGAATGGAACTGGAGGAATCAACCAGCATGACTTCAGACTATATTAAAAAGCTACACTCATCAAGACAGTATGGTACTGGCACAAAGCCAGAATATAGATCAATGGAACAAAATAGAAATCTCAGAGACTAATCCATGCACCTATGGACACCTTGTCTTTGACAAAGAAGGCAAAAATATACAATAGAGAAAAGAAAATCTCTCTAGCAAGAGGTGATGGTAAAACTGGTCAACCACCTATAAAAAAATGAAACTGGAACACTTTCTAACACCATACACAAAAATAAACTCTAAATGGATTAAAATCCAAATGTAAGACCAGAATTGATAAAACTCTTCAGTTCAGTTCAGTTCAGTCATTCAGTCATGTCCAACTCTGCGACTGCATGAACTGCAGCAAACCAGGCCTCCCAGTCCATCACCAACACCCAGAGATCACTCAAACTAACGTCCATCGAGTCGGTGATGCCATCCAGCCATCTCATCCTCTGTCGTCCCCTTTTCCTCCTGCCCCCAATCCCTCCCAGCATCAGAGTCTTTTCCAAAGAGTCAACTCTTCGCATGAGGTGGCCAGGGATTGGAGTTTCAGCCTCAGCATCAGTCCTTCCAATGAACACCCAGGACTGATCTCCTTTAGGATGGACTGGTTAGGCCTCCTTGCAGTCCAAAGGACTCTCAAGAGTCTTCTCCAACACCACAGTTCAAAAGCATCAATTCTTCTGCGCTCAGCTTTCCTCAGAGTCCAACACGCACATCCATACGTGACCACTGGAAAAACCATAGCCTTGACTAGACAGACGTTAGTTGGCAAAGTAATATCTCTGCCTTTTAATATGCTACCTAGATTGGTCATAACTTTCCTTCCAAGGAGTAAGCATCTTTTAATTTCATGGCTGCAATCACCATCTGCAGTGATTTTGGAGCCCCCCAAAATAAAGTCTGACATTGTTTCCACTGTTTCCCCATCTATTTCCCATGAAGTAATGGGACCAGATGCCATGATCTTAGTTTTCTGATGTGGAGCTTTAAGCCAACTTTTTCACTCTCCACTTTCACTTTCATCAAGAGGCTTTTTAGTTCCTCTTCACTTTCTGCCATAAGGGTGGTGTCATCCACATATCTGAGGTTATTGATATTTCTCCCGGCACTGTTGATTCTAGCTTGTGCTTCTTCCAGTGCAGCGTTTCTCATGATGTACTCTGCATAGAAGTTAAATAAGCAGGGTGACAATATACAGCCTTGACGTACTTCTTTTCCTATTTGGAACCAGTCTGTTGTTCCATGTCCAGTTCTAACTGTTGCTTCCTGACCTACATACAGGTTTCTCAAGAGGCAGGTCAGGTGGTCTTGTATTCCCATCTCTTTCAGAATTTTGCACAGTTTATTGTGATCCACACAGTCAAAGGCTTTGGCATAGTCAATAAAACAGAAATAGATGTTTTTCTGGGACTCTCTTGCTTTTTCAATGATCCAGCAGATGTTGGCCATTTGATCTCTGGTTCCTCTGTCTTTTCTAAAACCAGCTTGAGCATCAGAAGTTCATGGTTCATTTATTGCTGAAGCCTGGCTTGGAGAATTTGAGCATTACTTACTAGCGTGTGAGATGAGTGCAATTGTGTGATAGTTTGAGCATTCCTTGACATTGCCTTTCTTTGGGATTGGAATGAAAACTGACCTTTTCCAGTCCTGTGGCCACTGCTGAGTTTTCCAAATATGCTGGCATATTGAGTGCAGCATGTTCACAACATCATCTTTCAGGATTTGAAAGAGCTCAACTGGAATTCCATCACCTCCACTAGCTTTGTTCGTAGTGATGCTTTCTTAGGCCCACATAACTTCACATTCCAGAATGTCTGGCTCTAGGTGAGTGATCACACCATCGTGATTATCTGGGTCATGAAGCTCTTTTTTGTACATTTCTCCTGTGTATTCTTGCCAGGTCTTCTTAATATCTTATGCTTCTATTAGGTCCATACCATTTCTGTCCTTTATCGAGCCCATCTTTGCATGAAATGTTCCCTTCGTATCTGTAATTTTCCTGAAGAGATCTCTAGTCTTTCCCATTCTGTTGTTTTCCTCTGTTTCTTTGCATTGATTGCTGAGGAAGGCTTTCTTATCTCTCCTTGCTAGTCTTTGGAACTCTGCATTCAGATACTTATATCTTTCCTTTTTTCCTTTTCTTTTCGCTGAACTAAAATGTTGGAGCCGACCATCCTCCCCTGTGGCCAACAATGGCTATTTATTTCTGAATAGTTATGGGATCTAATGCAATTGGCAACCATTCCTTTCACTATATTCTTTTACATTTGGTTTTCTAATTTCTAAATATATGAATTTTTAAAAGTAGGATTACAATAATGGCTAAGTTATTGACATTTAATCTGAAAAGAAAATAAACCCTTACAGGAATGTGACTTCTTAAAGACTTTTTGCTCATCATTCCAAAGTTTAATTGTTAATTCATGATTCTGTCATGAAACTAAGTCCAAAAGAAAATAAAATTCCTAAGTCTATGTATTTCAGAACTATATTATGCAAAATACTGAGAATATTTTAATATTGAAAATGTATTCTACCTACTATCAGAAGATGGTATAAAGTTATATAACTATTTTATTGACTACTGCATTTTATTGTATTTTATTGACTACTAGAAATATATAACAATGAAATTGTGATGTAAACAGAAAGTGGAAAATGGCTTTGTGTTTGCCATCTTTTTTTCTTTTTAAAATAATAACCAGTGTATCTAATATTTATTCAATAACTACTTCTATATGTTTCATTAATTTAGTATTATTTTATTTAACTTTAAAATATTTTCATATCATGATGATTAAATAGTATATAAGATTTTTTTTTCTCATGTATGAAGTCAGCTAAATATATAGATCACATTAAAGCTTTGGACAAAACAAAAAGCATATCTAGTAGGAAATGGTAGCCAAAAGGAAGAAACCAGAGAATAATTTAAAATAAACAATAACAATACCACCTGGTCACAATTTCTTTCTCTTTTTTGAGCAGTAGTTTCGTGGGACATTAAGAATTTGGCACAAATTCTAGTTTATGTATTCTGGGCATCTGTGCTGCCCTGGATATCTTCAAATATATTAGTCAAATATAGTCATTACATTTTTCACTTATATGATTTTCTTGGTATGTAAAAGTCTAGTTAATGCTGTATAAGTGGTAAAATGTAAATACCTTAAATCTGTTTGAAATTTTTGACTGTCTTATAGGATACCTATATATATATGTGTGTGTGTATGTGTAACTTATAATTATGAAATAGCTGTATTTTATATAGTATTATTAAAATGTTTTTCTTATAATATCACAGTTGAAAATGTGTATTGGTGAGAAAAGAGTTCAGGAAACATGTTCTCAAAGTCCTGAAAGCTTCTAATATGAAGCATTAATCATTTTTCTTATTGAAAATAAAAAAGTAGTCTAGTTCATATGGCGTTTATATCTGTAACAACTGCCTCTGGACTCATAAATAATGAAAGACAAAAACAAGAGAACATAAGGTGGCTTTTGCATATTTTTTCCAAAGAGTTCATTCTAAAGTTTTGCATATTTTTTCCTAAATTTGACTTATTACTCATCTAATTTTCATGAAGAAAATTAGAACGAAAAACTTTACTTCTTTTTAGAGATTACAGAGGAAAACTGCAAAGTAAATTTTGGTGTTCTTTATTTGCATACATCAATTCAGTTCCGTCGCTCAGTTTTTGGGATCCCATGGACTGCAGAACACCAGGCCTTCCTGTCCATCGTCAACTCCTGGAGTTTACTCAAACTCATGTGCATTGAGTCAGTGATGGCATCCTACCATCTCATCCTGTATCATCCCCCTTCTCCTCTTGCCTTCAATCTTTCCCAGAATCAGGGTCTTTTCAAATAAGTCAGTTCTTCACATTAGGTGGCCAAAGTTCTGGAGTTTCCACTTCAGCATCAGACCTTCCAGTGAATATTCAGGACTGATTTCCTTTAGGATGGACTGGTTGGATCTCCCTGCTGTCCAAGGGACTCTAAAGAGTCTTCTCCAACACCACAGTTCAAAAGCATCAATTCTTCGACATCCAGCTTTCTTTATAGTCCAACTCTCACATCCATACATGACTACTGAAAAAACCAAAGCTTTGACTAGATGGACCTTTATTGGCAAAGTAATGTCTCTGCTTTTCAGTAAGCTGTCTAGGTTGATCATAATTTTTCTTCCAAGGAGCAAGTATCTTTTAAAATTTCATGGCTGCAGTCACCATATGCAGTGATTTTGGAGCCCCCCAAAATATCTTTTTCTACCCCTTCACTTTCAGTCTGTATGTGTTCCTTGTTTTGAGGTGGGTCTCTTGTAGGCAGCATACATAGGGGTCTTGTTTTTATATCCATTCAGCCAGTCTTTGTCTTTTGGTTGTGGCATTCAACCCATTTACAATTTAGGTAATTATTGATAAGTATGATTCCGTTGCATTTACTTTGTTGTTTTGGGTTCGAGTTTATAAACCTTTTCTGTGTTTCCTTTCTAGAGAAGATCCTTTAGCATTTGTTGAAGAGCTGGTTTGGTGGTGCTGAATTCTCTCAGCTTTTGCTTGTCTGTAAAGCTTTTGATTTCTCCTTCATATTTGAATGAAATCCTTGCTGGTTACAGTAATATGGGTTGTAGTCTTTTCTCTTTCATCACCTTAAGTATGTCCTGCCATTCCCTTCTGGCCTGAAGAGTTCCTACTGAATAATCAGCTTTTATCCTTATGGGAATCCCCTTGTGTGTTATTTGTTGCTTTTCCTGTGTTGCTTTTAATATTTGTTCTTTGTGTTTGATCTTCAATAATTTGATTAGTGTGTGTCTTGGGATGTTTTTCCTTGGGTTTATCCTGCTGGGACTCTCTGGATTTCTTGGATTTGGGTGGCTATTTCCTTCCCCATTTTAGGGAAGTTTTCAACTATTATCTCCTCAAGTATTTTCTCATGGCCTTTCATTTTATCTTCCTCTGGGACTCCGATGATACAAAAGTTGGGCATTTAACATTGTCCCAGAGGTATCTGAGGTTATCCCCATTTCTTTTAATTCTTTTATATTCTTTTTGCCTCTCTCCTTCCTTTATTTCCACCATTCTGTCTTCCACCTTACTTATCCTCTCTTCTGCCTCAGTTATTCTACTGTTGGTTCCCTCCAGAGTGTTTTAGATCTCAGTTATTGCATTGTGCATTATTGATTGACTCCTTTTTATTTCTTCTAGGTCCTTGTTAAACTTTTCTTGCACCTTCTCAAACCTTATCTCCAGACTATTTATCTGTAACTCCATTTTGTTTTCAAGATTTTGGATCATTTTCACTATCATTAATCTGAATTCTTTTACAGGTAGACTCCCTATCTCCTCCTCATTTGTTTGGTTTGATGGGCATTTATCATGTTCCTTTACCTGTTGAATATTTCTCTGCCTTTTCATCGTGTTGAGATTGCTGTGTTTGGGGTGGCCTTTCTGTATTCTGGAAGTTGGTGGTTCCTCTTTATTGTGGAAGTTCCTCCCTGTGGGTGGGTTGAATGAGTGGCTTGTCAAGGTTTCCTGGTTGAGGAAGCTTGCATCAGTGATCTGGTGGGTGAAGCTGGATCTCTTCTCTCTGCAGTGCAATGAAGTGTGCAGCAGTGAGTTTTGAGGTGTCTATGGGTTTGTTGTGATTTTGGGCAGCCTGTGTTTTGAAGCTCAGGGCTATGTTCCTGTGTTGCTGGAGAATTAGTGTGGTATGTCTTGCTCTGGAACTTGCTGGCTCTTTGGTGGAGCTTGGTTTCAGTGTAGATATGGAGGTTTTTGGATGAGCTCTTGTCAATTAATGTTCCCTGGGGTCAGTATTTTTCTGGTATTCTCAAGTTTTGGATTTAAGCCTCTTGCCTCTGTTTTCAGTCTTATTCTTACAGTAGCCTCAAGACTTCTCCATCCATAGCACACCAATGATGAAACATCTTTGTTAATGGAGAAATTATTCTCCACAGTGAAGGACACCCAGAGAGGTTCACAGAGTTACATGGAGAAGACAAGAGGGAGGAGGGAGATAGAGTTGACCAGGAGGAGAAGAGGCAGAATAAAAAGGGAAGAGAGCAATCTATCAAGTAATCAATTCCCTATGTTCTCTCCACAGCCTGGAACACTAAAAGAGATTCACAGAATTTCATAGAGAAGAGGGAATAAGGAGATAGATGTGACCTGGAAGAGGAGAGGGGGAGTCAAAAGGATAGAGACAGATGTACCCAGTAATCAGTTCCCTAAGTGTTCTCCACAGCCCAGAGTACCCAAAGAGATTCACAGATTTGGGTAGAGAAGAGAAAGGGGAGGGAGGAAATAGAGGTGACCTGGGGGAGAATAAGGAGAGTCAGAAGCCAGAGAGGACAATAAAGTCCGTAATCACACTCCTAAGTAAAAATGGGTACTGAAGAGTGGATTCTTAAAGGTACAAAATTGACAACAAACACCAAAAAGCAAAGATTAAAAATCAAAAGTAGAGGTTAGACTCTCAAAAATACAATATTAAAAAAAATCATAAAAGTTATAAAAAATATATATGAAATTTGCTTTTAAAATAGGATCTTTTGCATATATTCATTGACTTTTTTTCTGGAAGGAGAGTTTGGATAATTGTACCTGTCTTACATTTCAGCGGGCTGATCATTTTCCATGATGCTTTCATATTTGGGTCTCATCAATAAACACAGATTGGTCGGTGAAAAAAAAAAATAAAATAAAATAAAATAGGATCTTTTGGGGGGGGCAGGTAATAGGTTATAAAAATGAAAATTAAAGGAGTAATAAAGAACTTAAAATAAAACAAAATTTTTAAAAATGATAGTAGTAAAATATATCTAGGAATTTCTCTGGAGCTGTTGTGGGCAGTGTGGGGTCAGTTCATTTCAGATAGTTCCTTCTTCCAGCTTATACTTTTTCTTGAGGTCTATAGGCCCCTTCCAATGTAGTCGGTGCTAACTACAGGGTTTTAATCTGTTGCACCTGTCACTTCCAGAGCAGTTCACTCTTCTTTGTTTATTTTGGCTTCTTCTGTTTGCAAGTCTCTTCAGTGTCTAATGTCTGCCCTGACACAAGGGGATGGAGGGAGTCACTTATTTAAGCTCACTTGTTCAGTTGTGCTGCGGGGAGAGAGGAACACTGCAAACAAATATCACTGGCATGTGTGGAGAGTGCTCTTAGTGTCTGGGCCACACTGGATTTGCCCCCACTCATGGCGTGTGTGCACTGCCAGGATCCAGGTTGCTTTGCAGGGGAACTGTCTAAAGCAGGCCCTGGATTGTGTGCACTTCCCAGGTCTAAGCCACTCAGGTTCAGGTTCTTGGGTACTCCACAAAGGCACAGACTCAGTTGGGCCTACATTTTGTGCCCTTCCCTGGTCCGAGCAGCTCAGGCGACCAGGTGCTTGGTGAGCACACACTGTCCTGGTGGACGGTGCATCTTATTACCTCCCCCACCCCAGTTGCTCAGTTTCCTGGGTGCGCAGTGGGAGCACTGTCTCAGGCGTACTTTGTGTCTCCTCTGGGGAGCTGATCTCTGGCTGCGACCCTCCTGGTGGATGTCAGCCATCTAGGATCCCAGGAAGACTTTGTTAGCAACTGGAACCCCGCTGGCAGTTTGGTAGAGATGCCATCTCTGGGGCTGAGATTTCCCCTTGCCTTCTGGCTCTAGCTGTTGCCTGCCTGCCTCTCTGCCTCCGGCGGGGAATTGGACTGTCCACAGCAGGCTAGCTCTCCTCTGATATTCACTCAGTTCTTTGTTCTGTGAGCAGGCCTGGCAGTGCCTTAGGAGCTTTTCAGGGGAAAGTTCTCTCTTTTTCTTTTTTCTTTCTTTCTTTTTTTCTCTCTTTGTCTATCTCACAGTTTGGGTTGCTATCTCATGTTAGCTCCCTCAGATTGTCCTCAGGGCCTTCAGGTCCGGTCCTTACCCTAAGCAATGCAGCCCGCCCCTCCCTGTTCAGCCCTGGCTTGCTGGTGGCAAACGTGAGAGTCTGGGCTACTTCTCCACTGGGTGTTGCAGTTAAGGGTGTAATCTGTGGGTTTTATTGATTTATTTTTCCTCCTGTTTATGTTGCCCTCTGAGATTCCAAAACTCCCCACAGACCCACTGGTGAGAGGGTTTCCTGGTGTTTGGAAACTTCTCCTCCTTCACGACTCCCTCCCCAGAATGGGTCTCTGTCCCTCACTCTTTTGCCTCTCTTTTTATCTTTTATATTTTGTCCTACCTCCTTTTGAAGACAATGGGCTGCCTTTCTGGGTGCCCGATGTCCTCCACCAGTGTTCTGAAGTTGTTTTGTGGAATTTGCTCAGTGTTCAAGTGTCTTTCGATGAATTATGTGGGGGAGAAAGTGGTCTCCCCATCCTATTCCTCCATCTTAGGACCACCCCTCCCCCAGAGTCCCCAAAAATAAAATCTCTCAATGTTTCTCCATCTATTTGCTGTGAGGTAATGGGACCAGATGCCATGATCCTAGTTTTCTGAATGGTGAGTTTTAAGTCAGCTTTTTACTCTCCTCTTTCACTTTCATCAAGAGGCTCTTTAGTTCTTCACTTTCTGCCATTAGGGTGGTTTCATCTGTATATCTGAAGTTATTGACATTTCTCCCAGCAATCTTGATTCCAGCTTGTGCTTCATCCATGCCAGTGTTTCTCAATATGTACTCTGCATATAAGTTAAATAAGCAGGGTGACAATATACAGCCCTGACATACTCTTTTCCTGATTTGGAACCAGTCTGCTGTTCCATGTCCAGGTCAAATTGTACTAACAGTTCTAACAGGCGGTGGCCTGCTGCAGGGGCACTGAGTGTGGCAGTGCATGCATGGGACCTTTTGGAGGAGGTCAGATTATCTTCATTATAAAGATAAGTAAAGGCAATTTTAGCACTAGACATGGCCATACATTTAGATTACATGTAAACTGACCTGTCCTTAATAAGTTATATAAAAGTCAGAATCTTCATTAATGAACTCATAATACTTCAGAAATGGAAGAAAAATAAACAATCATATTGCCATAAAAATAGACATGGGAGCTTCTTCTGTTCCTAAGCCTATTATACTCATTACCTAATTTAATCATCACAATACTTTTATCATCCCCTTTAGTAATAGAAGAGCATAAGGGACTAAGTGCAATCCCACAATCTGACAACAGCATCCAAAATTTCATGGAAAGGGACACTCGGTTTATGTTGAAATTATTTTTGTGCCATGGAGGTCAAGGTGGAGGATAAATGTGAGAATAAGAAGAGTGAAACACAAGCTGACTCTTGAAGTGTCACCAAGAATTCCATGTTAACGTGTTGAGAAATACATTGTAAGCCAAGAAGCACCTCATACACAGGTCTTTGATAAATATGTGTTTGAAATGTACTTGTTTGCTATATGGCACAAGTAACTTATTTTTACAATATGTACAAACACATGGTGAAAATGAGGATGAGCAGTTAGAGTGAGTTAAGCTGTATGAATGGAAGATGTGTATTTACAAGCAAAACTCATAGAGCTTAGTGACTAATATGAGAAATATGAGATTCTTAGAATTATTGTTATATATTTTATTGTCAGTTTATCTACCTATATAAGTGATATACAAACATTCTCCCATTTAACCTTAAAGTGATTTCTTCTTGACTTATCATGCTGATATTTTAAAATCCAATATGCATGTTACTAACAATGACATATGGAGTAGGTTTTCAGCATACATGTTGACTTATGGCAAAACCAATACAATATTGTAAAGTAATTAGCCTCTAATTAAAATAAATTAATTTAAATTAAAAAAATTTAAATTAAATTAAAATAAAAAAATCAACCTAGATGTCCATCAGCAGATGAATGGATAAGAAAGCTGTGGTACATGTACACAATGGAGTATTACTCAGCCATTAAAAAGAATACATTTGAATCAGTTCTAATGAGGTGGATGAAACTGGAGCCTATTATACAGAGTGAAGTAAGCCAGAAAGAAAAACACCAATACAGTATACTAACGCATATATATGGAATTTAGAAAAATGGTAATGACAACCCTGTATGTGAGATAGCAAAAGAGACACAGATGTATAGAACAGTCTTTTGGACTCTGTGGGGGCGGGGGGAGGGGGATGATTTGGGAGAATGGCATTAAAACATGTATAATATCATATAAGAAATGAATCACCAGTCCAGGTTCGATGCCGGATGCAGGAAGCTTGGGGCTGGTGCAGTGGGATGATTCAGAGGGATGGTATGGGGGAGGAGGTGGGAGGGGAGTTCAGGATGGGGAACACGTGTACACCCATGGTGGATACATGTTGATGTATGGCAAAACCAATACAATATTGTAAAGTAAAACAAAAATAAGAAGAAGAAGAAAAAATTTTTTTAATTAAAAAATAAATAAAATTTAGGAAAAAAAAATTAAAAACTCCTGATGGAATCCCAGGCGTCTAGTATCCTTGTCAGGTATAAGTTAAAAAAACAACTAAGAGCCTTCTTTTACCTTTCTCCCCAAGCATAGGAATAATTTCTCAAAGATGGGACTCAAAACAGATAATGATGCCTTTTTTTTTTTTTTTTTTTTTACCAAGCAATACAGCAGTAGCAAGATTTTCTCTTACAGATATTAGATATTGCCAAAATCCACATGGGAAATGGTCTCAAGATAGCATCATAACATGTCCGATGTAAGCAGACAGATCTGGAATATATGGTCATCCCTCAGTGCACTGAGAGAGGCACTGGAATTATGAGGTATGGGGGTTTTCAAGAGAGGGCTTTTGCATATTCATCTAGGTAGGTGTGGACTGGCACTTTTGATTGACAGTTACAAGTTACATAACAGCATGCTGTATTGCACATATCTTTCCCATAAAAAGAAGAGAAGCAAAAAGCAAAGGAGAAAAGGAAAGATATAAACATCTGAATGCAGAGTTCCAAAGAATAGCAAGAAGAGATAAAAAAGCTTTCCTCAGTGATCAATGCAAAGAAATAGAGGAAAACAACAGAATGGGAAAGACTAGAGATCTCTTCAAGAAAATTAGAGATACCAAGGGGACATTTCATGCAAAGATGGGCTCAATAAAGGACAGAAATGGTATGGACCTAACAGAAGCAGAAGATATTAAGAAGAGATGGCAAGAATACACAGAAGAACTTTACAAAAAAGATCTTCATGACCCAGATAATCACGATGGTGTGATCACTGACCTAGAGCCAGACATCCTGGAATGTGAAGTCAAGTGGGCCTTAGAAAGCATCACTACGAACAAAGCTAGTGGAGGTGATGGAATTCCAGTTGAGCTATTCCAAATCCTGAAAGATGATGCTGTGAAAATGCTGCAGTCAATATGCCAGCAAATTTGGACAACTCAGCAGTGGCCACAGGACTGGAAAAGGTCAGTTTTCATTCCAATCCCAAAGAAAGGCAATGCTAAAGAATGCTCAAACTACCGCACAATTGCACTCATCTCACACGCTAGTAAAGTAATGCTTAAAATTCTCCAAGCCAGGCTTCAGCAATATGTGAACTGTGAATTTCCTGATGTTCAAGCTGGTTTTAGAAAAGGCAAAGGAACCAGAAATCAAATTGCCAACATCCGCTGGATCATGGAAAAAGCAAGAGAGTTCCAGAAAACCATCTATTTCTGCTTTATTGACTATGCCAAAGCCTTTGACTGTGTGGATCACAATAAACTGTGGGAAATTCTGAAAGAGATGGGAATACCAGACCACCTGACCTGCCTCTTGAGAAACCTGTATGCAGATCAGGAAGCAACAGTTAGAACTGGACATGGAACAACAGACTGGTTCCAAATAGGAAAAGGAGTTTGTCAAGGCTGTATATTGTTACCCTGCTTATTTAACTTCTACGCAGAGTACATCATGAGAAACGCTGGACTGGAAGAAGCACAATCTGGAATCAAGATTACCGAAAGACATATCAATAACCTCAGATATGCAGATGAAACCACCCTTATGGCAGAAAGTGAAGAGGAACTAAAAAGCCTCTTGATGAAGGTGAAAGAGGAGAGTGAAAAAGTTGGCTTAAAGCTCAACATTCAGAAAACGAAGATCACGGCATCCGGTCCCATCGCTTCTTGGGAAATAGATGGGGAAACAGTGGAAACAGGGTCAGTCTTTATTTTTCCGGGCTCCAAAATCACTGCAGATGGTGACTGCAGCCATGAAATTAAAAGACGCTTACTCCTTGGAAGGAAAGTTATGACCAACCTAGATAGCATATTCAAAAGCAGAAACATTACTTTGCCAACAAAGGTTCATCTAGTCAAGGCTATGGTTTTTCCTGTGGTCATTTATGGATGTGAGAGTTGGACTGTGAAGAAGGCTGAGTGCCAAAGAATTGATGCTTTTGAACTGTGGTGTTGGAGAAGGCTCTCAAGAGTCCCTTGGACTGCAAGGAGGTCCAGCCAGTCCATTCTGAAGGAGATCAGCCCTGGGATTTCTTTGGAAGGAATGATGCTAAAGCTGAAACTCCAGTACTTTGGCCACCTCATGTGAAGAGCTGACTCATTGGAAAAGACTCTGATGCTGGGAGGGATTGGGGGCAAGAGGAGAAGGGGATGACAGAGGATGAGATGGCTGGATAGCATCACTGACTCGATGGATGTGAGTCTGAGTGAACTCCGGGAGTTGGTGATGGACAGGGAGGCCTGGCATGCTGCAATTCATGGGGTCGCAAAGAGTGGGACACGACTGAGCGACTGATCTGATCTGATCTGATCTGAGGCTCCAGCTGCATAAGGTCACCTGAGGACACAGCTGTGCATCAAGGGCAAGTGTCTAGGAACTAGAGAAGCCCCTGTGGATAATCTGTATCCATTCCGTGCCTAGAGCACATTCATGGAGTTGGAACAGTCTCTGTGATTATTTTGTAGCATATCTGTTAGCACTCCTGGGCGAAATTGGGGTTTGTCTGGGATAAGGTTTATAGAGATCAGCTTGAATCTTTTTCTGCTAGGCCACCACTGTTTCCTCAAGCTTACCTTTCTACCAGACAGTATCAGATTGGGAAATAATCAGTGAAGGTTAAATTAACTTTATAGGAAAAAGTTTACTAGTGAGATAGATGGCTGCTATTTAATGGTAAAATGTTAGCAAGAAGATAACCCCCTAGTGGCTGAAACATTAAACAATCTGCCTGCAATATAACTTGGAGGCAATGTCTGCCTCCAAGTTGTATCCCTGGGGAGGGAATATCTTCTGGAGAAAAACAAGGCTACCCACTCCAGTATTGTTGCCCGGAGAATTCCATGGACAGATGAAATTGGTGAGCTACAGTCCATGGGGGTTGCAGTCAAACAAAACTGAGCAACTAACTAATATTAAAGTAATTCTTCCACTTAATAACATAAGAAAAAATTGTATAAAGCAAAGACTTTTGTATCACAATTGCTGGTGTCATTATCATTTACCACCAGATATCAAGGCTCTTATAAAGCATTGGTAAATAAGATAGTGAAGCATTAGTATAAAAATAGGGAAAAAAGGGGGGGGGTGGCTAGTAAATCAGAATAAAACAGAAGCCAGACAAAATTATATTAATACTTTACACAGTTACCTTTTGTGTAGCAAATGTTCCACTGCAGTGAAGTGAAAGAAATTTGTAGTATTTTTAAGGAATTCTACAGCTTTATTTAAATAGGTACACACACAAAAAATAATAATCATGTGACCTCCTATCTCATACAAAGGGTTTCCCAGGTGACTCGGTGGTAAAGATCCACCTGCCAAGCAGGAGACCAGGGGTTGCAGGTTATATTCTTGGGTTGGGAAGATCCCTTGGAAGAGGAAACTGCAACCCATTCTATTATTCTTGCCTGGAAAATTCCATGAACAGATGAGGCTGGCAGGCTATAGCTCATGGGGTCACAAACAGCTGGACTTAGCAACTAAACAACAACAGCAACCTCACACTAAACACAAATACATTCTAGATAGATTATATATACAAGTACAAATAAAAATATAATTGTCTCTTAGAAGATAAAGCATAGGAAAATATTTTCAAAATCTTGGAGTAGGAATTATTTCTTAACCAGGATTTGAAAAGTGATAATCATTCAGGAAAATATAAGAAATTGGATTATATTATGAAGAAAAACTTCTGCTTACCAAATGCAATTTATGATTAAATCCACAGGCCAAAGTATGAATAAAGTTATTTGAAATACATATTTTTCCAAGAAAAAACTCATATTCCCAATATAAAGAATGTCAATGTACTAATAAGGAAAATAGCTCAACACAAGTTGGCAAAAGAAAGGGATAATCCAAAAACTTACAAAATATAATCAGTAAACATAATATCAGTCATCGAGAAAAATATATATTAAATCAAAATTAGGATCCATTACATATTCAACCTAATGGCTAAAATGAAAAAGACAAAAAATACCAAAAAGTGAGGACTGTATTGAACAACTGGAATCAACATTCTTAGTCTTTGTAAATTAGTAGTATATCTTTGGAAAACAAAGCAGCAAGGTAACATTTTCTTCCTGTAAATTAGTAGTATATCTTTGGAAAACAAAGCAGCAAGGTAACATTTTCTTCCTGAAACAAATTCAGATTCTTTTATTCAATCAGCTGATGGTATATATAAGGGTGAGAAGTTGTAATCTGCCTCTCAAAATCTTTAACAGGTGTGTACATGTTTCTGTTTTAAAATAGCCATATTCCTAGCTGAAGAATAGTATCCATTTTCAGAGAAATTCATATAATAAGTTCAGTTTTCTGTTTGGAAAGGATTCTTAATTATAAAAATGCATTTAGTTATTGTAGACAGACATTGGTAACAAACATATATTTATATAATCCTTTGAAAAGATGATAGAAATAATTTTCAAAACAAAAAAGATAATTGCATTTTGAAAATTAATTTGTGGAACCAGATCACCAAAGCATCAATAAGCTCATATGATAAAATACTGAAAATGTGATAAGCTATGAGGAATATTACTTACAAAAATATTTAGTTATAGTCAAGATTTGATAAATGATAGTCATTGCAAAAATAAATGTATTTTAATTTTTAACCTTAAGGATTTTTTCATATATGTAATATCTAACAACTTAATTTTTGAATTACTTGGTAGGTTTCACTATACAAATGGCAATTGTATACTATGATTTATGATCATGTTACAGTATTTTTTAGGAATCAAGAGAAAGCAAGGGAAAACTTTGTGAGCGTAAGGCTCACTGTTTTCCCCCAACATATTCCTTTAGGACAAAAGGAATGAGTCATGAGGACAAAAAGGCCAATAATGAAGATGTTTAGGACTGTGGGTGTCATAGGGCAGAGTGAGTACAAGCAACCATGAGACAGAAAAACATGCAGCATTTCTGAATTGATAAGAGCAATTGCCAGGCCAAGCAGGCTGTTCGTACCTGATGCCCACTGAGAAGTGGAAAAGTGCCCACAAGATGCCAAAAAAGTTGCAAACATCATGTTTGCTAACAAACATCAGTGACAGACATATTCTTAAATCAACAGAGATATGAGATATGACATGGAAACTTTTCAAAGTACAGCTTTAAAAGGTGTTAGATCCCAGACCAAAAAAGCACAAAACCCTTCGAGAATGTTTTCAATTATTATAACTCACTTCCACATATTGCTTCTTTATACTCACATACATATATCCTGCCCAAAACACAACCCATTGTGACCTTACAGTTACAAGACAGTCATTTTGGTCAGTACCAAAATCATCACATTCCATTAGAACTGTAGTTTCAGTCAATTATTAAGAGTATAATTTGGAGACTTTACTAAATACAATGCAAAAGTTATTCACAATTTTTTTAACTACAAAATTTTGTGTGTATTTTGTATTTCTTCCTTAAAATATAATGTTCATATCAACTAGGGTAACAATATAACAATACAATTAGTTGCAAAAAAGTTTACAAATCACTTTATTATATTTGAACAAATCAAATTTTATTGACATCAACTATCCAAGTTAAATATTAATATTTATTCTTCCAGGAAGAAAAAAACAGTCAGAAACTGGACACATATTTACAAGTTTATTATGTGCTAAGTCCTAAGTTGCTTCAGTCATATCCAACTCTTTGTGACTCTATGGACTGTGGCCTGCCAAGTTCCTCTGTCCATGGGATTGTCCAGGCGAGATTACTGGAGTGGGCTGCCGTTTCCTCCTCCAAGGGATATTTCTAACCCAGGGACTGAATCTGCAACTCTCGTGTCTCCTTCACTGGCAGACGGATATTCTTTACCATTAGTGCCACCCAGATACTTGAGATTAAATCTCAGATATTTTATTGAGGAAAACACTCTTTCCACTAAACTCTACAGCATTCTGTTCTTCTTCTCTGGACAAAATAATGTTTCTTTTCTGCCTTTGCAGAGATATTGTAACAGAGAAGAACAAACCTAACTTCATATTGAATCTATTCCTTTAACACTTGAGCTCTGTTGCCTGTGCTTAGAAATGCTGGCTCTGCACCTTTTGTAAAAGAATGTCCCCCGTGGCCTGAAATATACATTCTCAAGGCTGTGACCTTTACAGGTATAATACTTCAATTCATTTAGAGATCAAAAGTTGCAGAAAATAATAGCTAAAAACTTCCCTAACATGGGAAAGGAAATATTCAACCAAGCTCAGGAAGCAGAGAGTCGCATGCAGGATAACCCCAACGAGGAACATACCAAGACCCAGAGTAACCAAACTGAAAACAATTAAAGACAAAGATAACATATTAAAAGCAACAAGGGAAAGATGACAACATACAATCAGGCTATCAGCTGACTTCTCAACAGAAATTCAAAAAGACAGAGGGAATGGCATGATATATTTAAAGTGATGAACCATTGTAAGTCAACTATACTTCAATATTATATATATATATATATACACACACATACACATACATATATGTATATATATATACACATATTTAAAAGATGCAGAACAATGATTATCTTTTTTTTTTTTTGGAGGTTTATATATAAGAACACTGACTACACAGCTGCAAGAACAAAGGATTCTGGTACCAAAATATTTGCAACAATCAGCCATAACCCCTCCTCTTTAAATATAAAAAATCTTGAATTATAAATTGAGTAAGATGGTTCTTTGGAGTCAAATTAGTCCATCATCTTGGTCAGCTTGATTTCTGAATAAAGTTGCTATTCCGCAATGCAACAGCTTGTCTCTGGATTTATTGTTCTGTTATGTGGTGAGCAGGATGAACTTGGTCTCTGTAGCAAAATCTACACTTTTATGCATTTCCACTCTTTCTGTGTCTCTTTTCTCCATAATTCTGCATTCCAAACTTGATCCTCCCAACTAATCCAGTAACACAGATCTGCTGCTGGTAAGTCGCTTCAGTCATGTCCGACTCTGTGCGACCCCATAGACGGCAGCCCACCAGGCTCCCCCATCCCTGGGATTTTCCAGGCAAGAACACTGGAATGGGTTGCCATTTCCTTCTCCAATGCATGAAAGTGAAAAGTGAAAGTAAAATTGCTCAGTCGTGTCTGACTCTTAGCGACCCCATGGACTGCAGCCTACCAGGCTCCTCCATCCATGGGATTTTCCACGCAAGAGTACTGGAGTGGGGTGCCATTGCCTTCTCCAACACAGATCAAAAGTTGCTTTCTAATCAAGATGATGTAAAATTGCTTCTACAGTTTTTATAGGTGTGCAAGTGTCAGTCTAAATAATTCAGTTACAGGAAATACCAACTTTAAGTATTAGGTTGCATTTTGGGGAATATCTTAAGTCATATACACTAAGTATGGAGTTTTCCCAAAATTTTAAAAATAGAAATACCTTATGATCAAGCAATTCCATCTATGGGTATTTTTTCAAAGTGTGTATCAAGAGATGAATTCATAAGATGTGGTGTGCATGGATTATTACTCAGCCATATAGAAGAATGAAATCTTGTTATTTGTGACAACATGGATGGAGCTAGAGGGTATTATGCTAAGGATAATAAGGATAATAAGTCCAATAGAGTGACCAATACAGTATGATGTCACTTAAACATGTAAACCAAAAATCAAAACCAATAAGCCAAAATAACCAAACAGTAATGGAGTCATAGATACAGAGAATAAAGAAGTGATTACCAAAAAGAAGAGGGATGTGGTGATGAGAAAGCTAGGTGAGAGAGTTTAAGACTTACAAACTCCCCTTATAAAATAAATGAGTTTTGGGGACAAAATGTTCACCATGAGAATATAGTCCTTTGCACAGCTGGAATAAAAGAGCAGGAGAAATATAAGGGAATAAAAACTAGAATTTTAAGAGCCTTTTTGGAGAGAAATTCTCTGTTAGAAGAAAAGAGAAACACACTTAAGTTACAAAAGGAGAGCAATGATGAATCATGAATTTTTACCACAAAAGCAGCCTGAGTTTCAAAAAATCCTGACATGCAAGTTAGGAAAGTTCTAGGATCATATTGATCTCCTATGACTAGTAGAATGAACAGACATGAGAAAACAGAATCCTTAAAGACAATGACAGTAGGACAGATGTAAGAACTAAATCTGCAGTTCCTTAACAACAAAGACTGAACTGTATACCAAGGGGAGTGATCGTGGTGGTGGACACTAAGGTAATTGGTTTACAACAATTGATTAAGTTCTACCTCTGTTGAGGGGGCTACTCTATGCATGTGTGTTTTACAAAAGAGTATTTTAAAAGTAACATATAAAAATTTTTAATGAAAAAACTTACATGTAAATATAGAACATACAGATAGACATGAAACATATAGATAAAACTAATACTAAATCTATACAACATAACAAGTGAAACTATACTAAATGAGGACCCTCGGGAGAGAAGCAATGAGGCCTCCCTTGATCTGGTCCAGATAAGGCTTCTGGTGCTGTGGGGGCTCCATCCCCTCTGGTGTCCAGGATGGCATCCAGGTCCAGGTCTTCAGGGATTCCGAGCAGAGCCTACAACACCAACACAGGTGATGGTGAACCTCCCTGGGCGGTTAAGAGTCAGACAGAAGAGGGCTCCCTGGGCAGGGTGTGCAGGACCCAGAAGACTTCCCAGGATCTAGACTTGGCTTCAGGGCTCAGATCTACAGGGCACTGGGCCTGTTTGCTGCTCTTTGCTGAGGGTGTTGTCTGTTAGTAAGGAGTGTCTAGAAATGTCCCACAGGAGCAAGTACACCTGGGTGAGGTTTGGCTGGCAAACCTCAACTGATGGGTCCCCTGGACAGTGAGACTCAGGCAGAGGAACAGGGCACTCTGGGATCCAGGACTAAAAGCTTGGGTCTCCCCTTCCCTCTAGGCCCTGGGAGGGGCAGGGATCAGATGACACAGGAGGTATGAGAATCTGCCCACCCATCCTACACTCAGTACAACTGCTCCTGAGACCTGAGCATTAGAAATGGACAGACACCTGAAGTCTCTGTTTTCCTGAATAATCATTTCTAACCCCCAGCCAAACTCCTGAGGTTTATGATTTTAAATTGTTATTATATTGTTATATTATTTAAAAAGTACATTTTACTTATTTAGCATATTGCAACATTAAAATTTGAGAGGAGACACTGCATTTTAAACTGTAATAAAACGGGATATGCTATCAATGACAGAATTGGGGAAAAAATAAAAGGAACATGAGTAACTTGAATCCTACCACTCATCCCAAGTGTGCTGCTCATTTGCTTCAGTCATATCTGACTCTGTGCAACGCTGTGGATTATAGTCCACCAGGCTACTCAGTCACTGGGATTCTCCAGGCAAGAATATTGAAGTGGGTTGCCATTTACTTCTGCAGGGAATCTTCCTACCCAGAGATTGAACCTGAGTCTCTTGTGTCTCTTGATTGGCAGACGGGTTCTTTAGCACTAGCCCCACCATGCCAAGTGCACACTCCACTGAATTGTATTCTGGTGTTTCTTTAGTTGGAATTGGACACATACAGAACCTCTACAGAACCTCCAACTTCAGCTTGAGGAAAGGTGCCTGAGGTGACCCAAGACTCTAGAGTTCCAGGTCCTGAGGGTCCCCTGACTCAGGCATCCATAGGCTGGCTGGGACCCTCAGGACCAGGGAGAACCCACAGGGATGCAGAGCTGCCAGGTGACTCCTGCCTGCATGAACTCTGGGCGCCTGTGTCTCCTTCACTCTGTTCCCAGGAGCCTAGGACTGGGGAGGCAGGGGCTGCCCCAACTTCTCTCTGCAGCTGGTGATAGACTAGAGATGCCCCCTGCTGCCTTTAGGGGGTTAGGAGGGCAGAGCTGGGTCCTGATGAGGAAGCCCCCAGGGAGGATCTTCAAAGAGAACATGCTGGAACAGCAGCTCCTGGACTCCTGCACACGGTGGCCCCACAGTGCCCCCAGCCTCCCTGAAAATGTAAGAGCTGTCAGAGGAGCCAGCCCAGCAACCTCGGGGGCATCTGTGGACAGGACCTGTACCCTGGGGAGATGTGCTCAGGGCATCCTCCACTCATCTGCATGGATTGTTACAACACTCTCATCTCCACTTTTGTGGTCACACTCGGCAGCAGACCCCAGGGGTTTTGCTCCTATTTCTGAAGCACCAACAAGTGAATTGGGGTCATGATGGAGACACGGGCCCTCGTCTGCCTCACCTTTTCAACTCAGGTCCCATGTTCACACTTGCTCTTCCAGGTCTTCTTCATCATCATTGATGATATTCCCAAAAGCACTCTTCACAAAGATGACCAAAGAGCTTTCTGACATCTGGAAGGAAAAGATTCATCAGGCAGGTCCAAGCCCTCCCAGGGCAGGAAAGCAACCATATGAGGTAGCCCAGGGCAGTGTAAATTTCATGGGGCCCCTTCAGCCATGTGGGTCCTGACCTACTGACTACAGCCTCAACTCCTGCTCAGCAACTCATGGTGACAAAGCCAGGTTCAAGGGTGCAGACCTGAGTTCAGGAGCCAGGGCAATGCTAAGAAAATGGGGGAAGAGGGCTGCAGACAGATTTCATAGATTTTATATAAGTTCCCAGATCCCCAAGTGCCTACAAGAGACCAGGTCCTTGATTATCCAGAAGGATAATATTAAAAGATGGAAAGAGCAAAAAGAGTCTATGGATCAGAAAAAGAGAAAAAATTTAAAAGATATGAGAGAAGAAATAAATGACCTCCGTATTCTTGTTATCTTTCTCCAAATCTTCAATATCTTCCATGAAGTTTTCTGGTGTCTGAGGGCAGCAGTCATGTGGAGAGTCTGTGTGAAAGCAAAGGGGAGACTTAGAGTCAGGATGTGACCAGGGGACCCTGTGCTCCTCACAGCCTGGCATTGGGACCCCTGGTGTCCTTTAGTCCAGGGACTTCCCAGGGCCTCAGTGTTTCAACTGTGTAATGAAAAAGTGGGTCTCTGACATCCAAAATCCTGTTGCCACCCTCAACTTGTCTACATGTTACCAGGAATGAGGCCGTGTCAACCTGTTCCTCATCTAGGTGGTCATTGTCTCCATGCATCTCTGCTCACAACCTTGCTTGCCTCCTTCTCCCACTGTTTCCTCTCTCTTCCTTTCTCATTTCTCTCCTCTAGTCCCTGTTCCTTGAACCTCCAACCAGCCCTAGCGTTCTCCAACGTGGACACTTTGGAAGAAGGAACATGAATGTATGGTCACAGTCTCCAATCAGACCATTATTTAATTAACCAATCCATTCCTCCCAGGGAGTACCTGGCATGGACCCGAGAGTGTGCTGAGCCCTGGGGGAGGGAAGGACAAAAATTCCACATAACAGAGACTCTCCCATTATTGGGGTGACCTTAGATACCTGGGAGATGCTTAATGCTCACAAAGACACCTTCAGTTTCCCAGACCCCTAGAGAGGATAGAGGCAAATACTTCCAATTTCATTTAGCCAGAATAATGTGACAAGGGTTCTCTGTAAACAGCTGGTAGCTGCCAGGTTTGCACTAAGACTTGGAAAAATGGAGGAATGAGACCTGGGAAAGGGGCAAGTCTGTCTGGATGGAGCAGTGGGTTCTGAGAGCAGCAGTGCCCCCAGGACAGGCTGTGCTGGGACTGCTCAATCCCAGACCAGGTCAGCAGGGCTGTGAAAGCAAGTGTGTGAAGAAGCCCAGTGGCCCCTTCACAGACTCTAGCATCTGCAGCCATGGAGGGTCTCTAGGAGCAGCTGGACATGGACCTCTCACATGGAAGCACCCTCAACACATCAGCCTTGGCTGGTGTCCTGAGGGTGAAATGAGCTCCAGGAGACCAAGCCCAGGCAGGGACCCAGAGCCTGTATGCTGTGACTCATCCACCCATGGGAGCGACCTCTACATGAGGAATTAACAATGAAGGCAAACAAGGGGAAGTCACAAGTCCTGAAAGCTCAGCAGGAGAGAGTTCACATCTCACACACTACCTCACATGCGCTATAAGTACATGGTTTCCAGTGTCAAGTGACAATGAGAGTTTTGTGCCCACTAGGATATGACCATCATAGTTCAACATGCAATAGAAAACAGAGTCTGCAATGCACAATATCCTAGATGTGCTGACCAGAGTCCAAGCTTCTGTATTAGTCAGTGACAAAAGCAGAAAACAGCATCTCTTATGGGAAAATTAATTTTTGAAGAGCAAAGCAAGAAAAAGTGATTATAAAACAGAACTCAATGCAAGTCCAGGACAAAATTTCTCTATATCATTAAAATATTAAAAGAATAAGTCAAAACTCTACACACATTTCCTTATTCCTAATTTCCTGTTCACCCTCCTTAGCCTCCAAGCAGAGTGTTTAACCCTAAAGTTCCAGGAGCCCTCTCCTATCAGGTCCCAACTGAATGCTGTTTCCTGCCTGTGTTACTTCCTTACCACTGCACCAAATGCTCTCCACAATGCCTTCCATTGAAACACAACCATCAGCAACAAGGTGACTAGAATGAGCAACCCACCCACTTCTGCTCTAGTTGAGGCCCTGCTGGCTCTCACAGCATCACTTTGATCTTTTTCCCAGGATCCTGAAGAGACACCCCACTATGGATAGCAGATGGCAGTCATCTGTGCTCTGTGCAGTTAGAGCCCTTCAATAAGACACTGATCTTAGTTGCAAACTTAGAGATGCTGAAAGAGTCAATTCTCAATCTCTCACTTCTACAGGCCCATTAGAGATCTTACCTTCATGCTAACCAACCTGAAATTCCAAGAGTTTTTGACACATGTAAAAGATGCCTTTAAGCAAATTATAACAGTCACAGCTGGAGGTGGCTACCACACTATAATACATAGCAGCCATTATATATGTTTATATGTGTGTGCATGCTTATTCACTCAGTCGTGTTTGTCAGTTTTGTGACCCCTTTTACTGTAGCCCATGGCTCCTCTATCATGGAATTCTCCAGGCAAGAATATTGGAGTGAATAGTCATTTCTTTCTTCAGGGGATCTTCCTGACTCAGGGTTAAAACCCAGGTCTCTTGCATTGTAGGTGAATTCTTTACCATCTGAGCCACCAGGGAAGATTGAACAAATCTTAAGCACCACTTGTTCTAACACTTCTGACAGATTTTGGCAGAACAGTTTTTGGAAAACTAGGGAACTTTGGTACAAGGGAGGGTGTAGGTCTTCCCAGCTGGCTCAGTGGTAAAAATCTGCCTGCCAATATAAAGGACATATGTTCTATCCCTGGGTTGGAAAGATGCTGTGAAGGAGGAAATGGCAATCACTTCAATATTCTTGCCTTGAGAATACCATGGACAGAGGAGCCTGGTGGGATATAGTCCATGGGATCACAAACAGTTGGACACACTGAGTGACTAATCACACATAATGTACACGACGTTATCCCCTCTCCCCTTCTTATCCCCTGTTCATTTTCTGGCCATTTCAAGATGGCTGTTTGCTGATAGATTAACAAAGAAAAGAATTCTGCCTCATAAAAGTATTTAGCCTGAGGGGCTAAGAAAGGGATGTTGCCCTATACTGGTTTCCATGGTAAACAATGTAACAAATGAGCCAATCTGCTGTTAATCCCCCCTGTATCTGTTATGCTCTTTATCCCCGCTAAGCGAAGAATGCAGTAGCTGCTGTGTTCTGCCTGTCCCCTGCTATCCACAGTGGGTGTCTTTCCAGCACCCTTTTACTTCAGATATATGACATCCCATCTATTAAACCCTCTGATATCTCTGTAGACTCTGGAATCTTTCTTAGGTCTCAAGTCCAGGCAAGAACAGGGCTTTCAGGCCTGTGCAGTGTAGCCCAACAGCTTCTGCCGAGTATTTGTCTGGTCTGATTTGATGATTCACTTGTATGTGCTTCCTGGGCTCATGCACACATGTACTCATGAGCCTTTGGGACACTGAAACAGAATGTCAACACCCAGATTTTAGAGGAATTCCCAGAAGGTGTTCAGGTATGGACACAGGGCCCAGTGCCCCTGTGCTGATACATCATCAGAGAAGAGATGAGGAGCAAGGCACACTGTATCTCCTCATGAGCCCATCCCTCCACCACTGACTCTGAAATCAGGGAGGGAGGACACAGGGCCTTCAGAGAGACACGACCAGCACAATGAACACTACACACCCCACTGAGAGAGTGAAACAAGGTGCACAGAATTGAAATAACAGATCATGCTCATAGACTGGAGACTTAGTACTGTTGGTATTTCTACACTACCCAAAGCCAAGTAAAGATTCATTGGAACACCAGTCAAAATATTAACATTATTTTCAAAGAAATGGGAAAAGCAAATCTAAAAATATATATGGAATCACTAAGGACTCCAAATAGACAAAATAATCTTGAGAACAAAGATCAAAGTTTCTCACCTCCTGATTTCAAAACACATTACAAAATTATCAGAATCAAAGCTGTATTATACTGATATAAAAACAGATGCATAGCCCTAAATACCAGAATAAAGAGCCCCAAGTAAACTCAAAGATACATGGTCAAATTAAATTCACCAAGTTTCTAAGACAGCAAAATAGGGAAAGTGTAGTGTCTTCAACATTCACTAGGATGAAAAGATAACCTCCAGAAAATTACAAACCATGCATCAGATAAGCAGCTTATACTCAAAATATATACGAGAACAGCACAACTCAAATGCAAAACATATAATAAAATAAAAAGTAAATGAGTTGAGGAGTTTGCAAAACCATTTGGAGCTTTTTTTCTGGAGGGAGTAGTGAGTTCTAAGAGGAGCAGTAACCCAGAGTCCTACTCTCTTGAGTCTCTGACCTAGGTCTGGTCAGTCCCAGGACACAAGGTCATCAGGGCTGTGAGAACAAATGTGTAAAAAAGCTAGCAGCCCCTTCACAGTCTCTAGAATCTGAAGCCATGCTGTTCTTTAGGAGGACATGGACTGCTCTCACGTGGAAGCACCTTCAGCACAGCATCCTTGGGGAGGTGTGGTGCTGAGATGAGCTCCAGGAGACTCAGCCCAGTCAGGGATTCCAGAGCACGTGTGCTTTGACTCACCCAACCCTGAGAGCACCATTTACATGAGGAATAAACAGTGAGGACAAGCGTGAGGGGAAGCCACATGTCCTGAAAATGCAGAGGGAGAGAGTTCATGTCTCACCCAGTACCTGACACTCACTGCAAGAACTTGGTCTCCAGTGTCAAGTGACTATGAGACTTTTGTGCCCACTAGGATGTGGCCATCATAGGAGAATTTAAACATGAAGCCAAAGTCCCTCATACATAATACCTGCAGGTACTAACCAGAACCCAGGCTTTCACATTTGGCAGCCAAAGGACAAGGAAAGAGTAGTCTTGTGAGAAAAGATATTTCTTAATTGTAAAGCAAGAAGAGATAAGCACAGCATATAAGCATAGCACAATAAAGCACAGGGACACACAGCTCTATTATATCATTAAAATATGAAAAAGGCAAATCACCTTTCTAAACATATTTCCTTCTTCCTTCTCAGTTTATATTCACCTTCCTTCATCTCCAAAGAAGCTGGTGTAATCTGAGTGGTCCTGGGACCCTCTCCCTCTAAATCCCACCTGAGAGTTGTTTCCTACCTGCATTCTCTTCCTCATCACTGCTGCTAATACTTTGCAGGAAGCACTCTGTAGAAAGACAACCAAGAGCAATAATTTAGTTATACAAGTTGATCCACCCATTTCTCCTCCTCCACTTGGCTCACATAGCATCTCCCTGGTCTTTCCTCCAGGTTCACAGAACTTCCCTGTGCTTTGTGGAGTCAGAGCTTTTCAACAAGGTGTTGATCACAGTTGCAAAATTTACATGAGAGAGAGATGCGGAGAGAATTACCATTCAACCTTACACTTCTAAGGCCCAATATAGCTCTTATATTCAAGTTTACAAAGCTGAAATTCCAACACTTATGGACTCACTTGAAATATGACTAATGTGACCAAGCAGTTGTGTGATTTCTGTGATTTTCTTAATGTAACAAGTTAATTATTGTTTGAACTATGTTCATTATAAGTAGGCAGATCTAATACTACACTGGAAAGTTCAGCTCTAAGAGCTTCAAAGACCAGGAAAAAGGCAACTAATTGCCTGTTATGGTTTGTTTGTTTGTTTACTCCAGATGATTTGATGGCCTGATAAGATCATTCACATGTAGGTATACATGGGGCTCTTGAACCCAGACCAGGCATTGGGAGAATGCTTGTGGACATTCCAATACTAAGGTGAACACTCAGATTAAAAGAAAATTCCCAGTAGGGGGCTCATTTGTAGGCAGAGGTGAAGGGCATGGCCTAGTGCTCCTGTGCTACAAGTAACCAGAGAGTAGGTACAGAGGGGAGGGAGGAACATTCACTCTCTTCATGAGCACATCTTCCCAATCCCTGACTCTAGAGGACCCAAGCAAGGCAATGGAAAAGGCTCATTAGGAAATGAAAGATTTGTACTCTGAAAACCATAGAACACTGTTGAAAGAAAGAAGAGAGAAGTGGAATGGCATACCATACTCATAGACTGGAATATTTAGTGTTGTTGACCTTCCTATACTCCTAAAAGGGATGTACATATGTATTGAAACCACTCACAAAATCCCATGTCCCTTTTATAGAAATGGAAAAAAAAAAACTCCCCAAATACTAAACCTTATGAAATCCAAAGAAACCTAATGAGCAAAAACAATCTTGAGAGCAAAGAATGACAATGGAGATTTCAGGTTTCCTGAATTCAAAACAGATAAGAATGCCACAACAGTCAAAACAGTATTTTACCAGCAACAAAACAGGCAGAGAGACCAATGAATCATAAGGAGGAAATCTTGAATAAACTGACACATGTGTGGCCAAAATATCTTTGCCAAGGTCCTAAAATTACCAAGTGAAGAAAGGATAGTCTCGGAGGTTGCTAAGATGGCAGAAGAATAGGACGGGAGACCACTTTCTCCCCCACAAATTCATCAAAAGGTCATTTGAATGCTGAGCAAATTTCACAGAACAACTTCTGAAAGCTTGAGGAGGACACCAGGTACCCAGAAAGGCAGCCCGTTCTCTTCAAAAGGAGGTAGGACAAAATATAAAAGACAAAAAGAGAGAAAAAAGAGTTAGGGATGGAAACCTGTCCCAGGGAGGGAGTCATGAAGGGGGAGAAGTTTCCTAACACCAGCAAACCCTCTCACCAGCGAGCCTGTGGGGAGTTTTGGAATCTTGGAGGGCAACATAACCGGGAGGGAAAAAAAAAAGAACCCAAAGTTTACGTGAGGTAGCCCAGTCGCCCGCATTCGCCAGCAGCGAGCAGGAGCTAAACAGGGAGGCACAGGCTGGATGCATAGGGTGGGGACTGGACCTGAATGCCTTGAGGACAATCTGAGGGAGCTAATGTGAGATAGCAACAAAAACGGTGGTATAGCCAAAAAGAAGTAAAAAAAAAAGAGAGAGAGAGAGAACCTTCCCACAAAAAGCTCTGAGGCACAGCTTGGCCCGCTCACAGAACAAAGGATTGAGTGAATACCAGAGGAGAGCTGGCCAGCTGTGGACCTACCCCTCCCCCACTGGAAGCAGAGAGGCAGCCAGGTGACAGCCAGAGTTGGAAGGCGAGGGGCAATCTCGGCCCCAGAGACGGCATCCTCCACCAAACTGTGAGAAGGCTCCCAGTTACTAACGAAGTTTTCCTGGATCCTGGATGGCTGACATCCACCAGCATCAGCTCCCCAGAGGAGACACATGGCCCACCTGAGATGGTGCTCTCGCGGTGCACCCAGGAAATGCAGGGGCTGGGACCAGGGAGGTGATAAGATGCACCACCCAGCTGGGAGAGTGCAATCACCAAGCACCTGGTCTCCTGAGCTGCTCGGGCCTGAGAAGGGCACTAAACGCAGGCCCAGCAGTCTGTGCCTTTGTGGAGTACCTGAGAACCTGAACCTGAGCAGCTTAGACCTGGGAAGTGCTCACAACCCAGGGCTGGCTTTGGACAGTTCCCCTGCAGAGCAACCTGGAGCCTGAGCAGTGTAGATTGGGAAAACACACAAGTCATGAGTGCGGGCAAACCCAGTGTGACTCCCTACACTGCAAGCATTCCCCACACATGCCAGTGTTATTTGTTTGCAGTGTTCCTCCCTTCCCACAGCAAAACTGAACAAGTGAGCCTAAATAAGTGACCACCTCCGCCCGCTTGTGTCAGGGCAGAAATTAGACACTGAAGAGGCTTGCAAACAGAGGAAGCCAAAATTAACAAAGAAGAGGGAACTGCTCTGGAAGTGACAGGTGCAACGGATTAAAACCCTGGAGTTAGTACTGACAACATTGGAAGGAGCCTATACACCTAAAGAAGTATAAGTGTGAACAAGGAACTATCTGAAACTGAACTGACCCCACACTGCCCTCAACAGCTCCAGAAATCTCCTAGATATATTTTATTATTATCCATTTTTAATTTTTCAATTTTTTTAATTTTTAAAGTTCTTCATTACTCCTTTAATTTTCATTTTTGTAACCTATTACCTTGCAAAAAAACACACCCTATTTCTAAAGCAAATTTCATAAATATATTTTTTATAATTTTTGTGACTTTTTTAATATTGTATTTTTGAGAGTCTAACATCTACTCCAGATTTTTAATCTTTGCCTTTTGATTTTTGTCATCAATTTTGTACCTTTAAGTATCCAATACTCAGTACCCATTTTTACTTAGCAGTGTGATTACTGGCTTGATTGCCTTCTTCCCCTTTTGATTATCCTTTTTCTCCCCCAGGTCACCTCTATCTCCTTCCTACCCCTTCTCTTCTCTACCCAACTCTGTGAATCTTTTTGGGTGTTCTGGGCTGTGGAGAACACTTAGGGAACTGATTACTGGCTAGACTGGTCTCTCTCCTTTTAACTCCCCCTCTTCTCCTCCTGGCCACCTCTTTCTCCCTCCTCCCTCTTCTCTTCTCTATGTAACTCCGTGAACCGCTCTCAGTGTTCCAGACTCTGGAGAGCACATAGGAAATTGATTACTGGCTAGATTGCTCTCTCCTCTTTTGATTCCCCCTTTTCTCTTCCTGGTCACTTCTATCTACCTCCTTCCTCTTCTCTTTTCCATGTAACTCTGTGAACCTCTCTGGGTGTTCCTCACTATGGAGAATCTTTTCAACATCAACCTAGATGTTTTATCATCAGTGCTGTATGGATCAGAAGTATTGAAACTACTGTAAGAATAAGACTAAAACCCAGAGGCAGGACACTTAAATCCAAAACTTGAGAATACCAGAAAAATACTGACTCCAGGGAACATTAATCAACAAGAGCTCATACAAAGCCTCCATACCTACACTGAAAGCAAAATCCACCCAAGAACCAACAAGTTCAAGAGCAAGACATACCAAGCTAATTCTCCAACAACAAAGGAACATAACCCTGAGCATTAAAATACAGGCTGCCAAAAGTAACCAACCCAAGACACCTCAAAACTCACACTGGACACTTCATTGAACTCTAGAGAGAAGAGATCCAGCTCCACCCACCAGAAAACCAATGCAAGCTTCCCTAACCAGGAAACCTTGACAAACCACTCAATCAACCCCACCCATGGGGAGGAACTACCACAATAAAGAGGAATCACAAACTTCCAGCATACAGAAAGGCCACCACAAACACAGCAATATAAACAAGATGAAAGGCAGAGAACTATTCAGCAGGTAAAGGAACATGATAAATGCCCAACAAATAGAACAAAAGAGGAGAAGATAGGGAGTCTACCTGAAAAAGAATTCAAAATAATGATAGTATTTTGTATCAAAAAGGATCCAAAATCTTGATAACAAATGGAGTTACAGATAAATAGTCTGGAGACAAGGTTTGAGAAGATACAAGAAATGTTTAACAAGAACCTAGAAGAAATAAAAAAGAGTCAATCAATAATGAATAATTCAATAACTGAGGTCAAAAACACTTTAGAGGTGACCAACAGTAGAATAAATGAGGCAGAAGATAGGATAAGTGAGGTAGAAGATAGAATGGTGGAAATAAATAAAGCATAGAGGGGAAAAAAAAGAATTAAAAGAGGACAACCTCAGAGACTTCTGGGAAAATGTCAAACTCCCCAACATTCAAATCATAGGAGTCTCAGACAGAATAAGAAGACAAAGAGAAAGGCCATGAGAAAATACTTGAGGAGATAATAATTGAAAACTTTCCTAAAATGGGGAAGGAAATAGCCACCCAAATCCAAGAAATCCAGAGATCCCCAAAAGAATAAGCCCAATGTGAAACACCCCAAGACACATATTAATCAAAATTAACGAAGATCAAACACAAAGAACAAATATTAAAACAGCAAGGGAAAAACAACAAATAACACAAGGGGATTCCCATAAGGATAACAGCTTACCTTTCAATAGAAACTCTTCAGGCCAGAAGGGAATGGCAGGACATACTTAAAGTGATGAAAAAGAAAATCCTACAACCTAGATTACTGTACCCAGCAAGGATATCATTCAAATATGAAGGAGAAATCAAAAGCTTTTCAGACAAGCAAAAGCTGAGAGAATTTAGCACCACCAAACCAGCTCTTCAACAAATGCTAAAGGATCTTCTCTAGAAAGGAAACACAGAAAAGGTTTATAAACTCAAACACAAAACAGCAAAGTAAATTGCAACAGGATCATACTTATCAACAATTACCTAAAATGTAAATGGGTTGAATGCCACAACCAAAAGACAAAGACTGGCTGAATGGATAAAAAAACAAGACCCCTATATATGTTGTCTACAAGAGACCTACTTCAAAACAAGGAACACATACAGACTGAAAGTGAATAGCTGGAAAAAGATATTTCATGGAGAATATGAGAATAAAAGAAAGCAGGAGTAGCAATACTCATATCAGATAAAATAGACTTTGAAATAAAGGCTGTGAAAATAGTCAAAGAAGGACACTACATAATGATCAAAGGATCAATCCAAAAAGAAATATAACACTTATAAATATATATATGCACCCAACATAGGAGCACCACAATACGTAAGGCAAATGCTCACAAGTGTGAAAGGGGAAATTAACAGTAACACAATAATAGTGGGAGGCTTTACTACCCCACTTACTCCTATGGATAGATCAACTAAACAGAAAATTAGTAAGGATACACAAACTTTAAATGATAAAATGGACCAATGAGACCTAATTGATATCTATAGGATATTTCACCCCAAACAATGAATTTCACCTTTTTCTCAAGTGCACACGGAACATTCTCCAGGATAGATCACATGCTTGGCCATAAATCTAGCCTTGGTAAATTAAAAAAAAAATTTGAAATCATTCCAAGCATCTTTTCTGATCACAATGTAGTAAGATTAGATGTCAACTACTGGGAAAAAATTAAAAATACAAACATATGGAGGCTAAACAACACGCTTCTGAATAACCAACAAATCACAGAAGAAATCAAAAAAGAAATAAAAATATGCATAGAAATGAATGAAAATGAAAACATAAGAACCCAAAACCTATGGGATTCAGTAAAAGCAGTGCTCAGGGGAAGGTTCATAACAATACAAGCTTACCTCAAGAAAGAAGAGAAAAAAATCAAATAAATAACCTAACTCTACAGCTAAAACAACTAGAAAAAGAAGCAACAAAGAACACCAGGGTTAGTAGAAGGAAAGAAATTATAAAAATTAGGGCAGAAATGAATGAAAAAGAAACAAAAGAGACTGTAGCAAAAATCAACAAAGCTAAAATCTCATTCTTTGAGAAGACAAATAAAATAGACAAACCATTAGCAAAACTCATCAAGAAATAAAGGGAGAAGAATCAAATCAACAAAATTAGAAATGAAAATGGAGAAATCACAACAGACAACACAGAAATACAAAGGATCATAAGAGACTACTATCATCAATTTTATGCCAATAAAATGGAAAACTTGGAAGAAATGGACAAATTCTAAGAAAAGTATAACTTTCCAAACTGAACCAAGAAGAAATATAAAATCTTAACAGACACATCACAAGTACAGAAATCAAAACTGTAATCAGAAATCTTCCAACTAACAAAAGCCTAGGACCAGGTGGCTTCACAGGTGAATTCTACCAAAAATTTAGAGAAGAGCTAACACCTATCCTACTCAAACTCTTCCAGAAAACTACAGAGGAAGGTAAACTTCCAAACTTATTCTGAGGCCACCATCACCCTAATATCAAAACCAGACAAAGATGCCACAAAAAAAGAAAACTACAGGCCAATATCACTAATGAACATAGATGCAAAAATCCTTAAAAAAAATTCTAGCAAAGAGAATCCAACAACATATTAAAAAGATCATACATCATGACCAAGTGGGCTTTAGCCCAGTGATGCAAGGATTCTTCAACATTCACAAATCAATCAATGTGATGCACTACATTAACAAATTGAAAGATAAAAACCATATGATTATCTCCATAGATGCAGAGGAAGCCTTTGACAAAATTCAACATCCATTTATGATAAAACCCTCAAGAAAGCAGGCACAGAAGGAGCATGCTGCTGCTGCTGCTAAGTTGCTTCAGTCATGTCCGACTCTGTGCAACCCCATAGACAGCAGCCCACCAGACTCCCCCATCCCTGGAATTCTCCAGGCAAAGAACACTGGAGTGGGTTGCCATTTCCTTCTCCAATGCATGAAAGTGAAAAGTGAAAGTGAAGTCACACAGTCATGTCCAGCTCTTTGTGACCCCATGGACTGCAGCCCACCAGGCTCCTCTGTCCATGGATTTTCCAGGCAAGAGTACTGGAGTGGGGTGCCATTGCCTTCTCTGAGAAGGAGCATACCTCTACATAATAAAAGCCATATATGATAAACCCACAGCAAACATTATCCTCAATGGTGAAATATTGAAATCATTTCCCCTAAAGTCAGGAACAAGACAAGGGTGCCTACTCTCACCACTACTACAATTAAACATAGTTTTGGAAGTTTTAGCCACAACAATCAGAGAAGAAAAAGAAATAAAAAGAACCAGATTGGAAAAGAAGTAAAACTCTCAACTGTTTACAGATAACGTGATCCGCTACATAGAAAACCCTAAAGACTCCACCAGAAAATTATGAGAGCTAATCAATGAACATAGTAAAGTTGCAGGATATAAAATCAACACACAGAAATCCCTTGCATTCCAATACACTAACAATGAGAGAACAGAAAGAAATTAAGGAAACAATTCCATTCACCATTGCAATGAAAAGAATAAAATACATAAGAATAAATCTACCTAAAGAAACAAAAGACTTTAAATAGAAAACTATAAAACACTAATGAAATAAATCAAAGACGACACAAATAAATGGAGAAATATACCATGTCCATGGATTGGAAGAATCGATATAGTGAAAATGAGTATAATACCCAAAGCAATCTATAGATTCAATGCAATCCCTATCAAGCTAACAACGGTATTTTTCAGCGAACTAGAACAAATAATTTCACAATTTGTATGGAAATACAGAAAACCTCGAATTGCCAAAGAAATCTTGAGAAAGAAGAATGGAACTGGAGGAATCAACCTGCCTGACTGCAGACTATACCATAAAGCTACAGTCATCAAGACAGTATGGTACTGGCACAAAGACATAAATATAGATCAATGGAACAAAATAGAAATCCCAGAGATAAATCCAAACACCTATGGACACCTTATCTTTGAAAAGGCAGCAGGAATATACAATAGAGAAAAGACAATCTCTTTAGCAAGTGAATCTGGGGAAACTGGTCAACCACTTGTGAAAGAATGAAACTAGAACACTTTCTAACACCATGCACAAAAATAAACTCAAAATGTATTAAAGACCTAAACGTAGGACCAGAAACTATAAAACTTCTAGAGGAAACATAGGCAGAACACTCTCTGACATAAATCACAGAAGGATCCTCTATGATCTACCTTCCTGAGTAATGGAAATAAAAGCAAAAATAAACAAATGGAACCTAATTAAACTTAAAAGCTTCTGCACAATGAAGGAATCTCTAAGCAAGGTGAAAAGACTGGCTTCAGAATGGGAGAAAATAATAGCAAATTAAGCAACTTACAAAGAGTTAATCTCAAAAATATACAAGCAACACCTGCAGCTCAATTCCAGAAAAATAAATGACCCAATTCAAAAATGGGCCAAAGAACTAAACAGATATTTCTCCAAAGACATACAGATGGCTAACAAACATATGAAAAGATGCTCAACATCACTCATTATCAGAGAAATGCAAATCAAAACCACAATGAGGTACCATTTCATGTTAGTCAGAATGGCTGCAATCCAAAAGTCTACAAGCAATAAATGCTGGAGAGGGTGCGGAGAAAGGGGAACCCTCTTACACTGTTGGTAGGAATGCAAACCGGTATAGCCATTATGGAGAACAATGTGGATATTACTTTAAAAACTGGAAATAAAACTGCCATATGACCCAGCAATCCTACTGCTGGGCATACACACCAAGGAAACCACAATTGAAAGAGACACCTGAACCTCAATGTTCATCTCAGAACTGTTTACAATAGTTAGGACATGGAAGCAACCTAGATGTCCAATGGCAGATGAATGGCTCAGAAAGTTGTGATACATATACACAATCAAGTATTACTCATTTATTAAAGAGAATGCATTTGAATCAGTTCTAATGAGGTGGTGAAACTGGAGCCTATTGCACAGAGTGAAGCAAATCAGAAAGAAAAACACCAATACAATATATTAACACATATATGTGGAATTTAGAAAGGTGGTAATGATGACCTTATATACAAGATAGCCAAAGAGACACAGATGTAAAGAATAGAGTTTTGGACTGTGGGAGAAGGTGAGGGTGGGATAATTTGACAGAATAGCATTGAAACATGTATATTATCATATGTGAAATAGATCACCAGTCCAGGTTTGATGCATGAGACAGGGTGCTCAGGGCTGGTGCACTGGGATGATCCTGAGGGATGGGATGGGGAGGGATGTTGAAGGGGGGTTCAAGATGTGGTACACATGTACACCCATGGCTGATTCATGTCAATGTATGGCATAAACCACTACAATACTGTAAAGTAATTGGCCTCCAATTAAAACAAATAAAAAAAAAGAATAGTCTCCTCAACATCTATAGAAAGGCAACCTATGGAATGAGAGGAAGTATCTGCAAGCATTGTATCTGAATGAAGGATCAATATCCAGAACATATAAGCAACTACTATAACATAACTTGAAAAAACAGAAAGCAAATAACTGACTAAAAAATGTGCAAAAAATGTCAATAGACATTTCCTCATAGAAGACATAGAAGTGACCAATATATATAGGAAATATTCTCAGCATCACTAAGTATCAGTGAAATGGAAACCAAGTCAAAAAAAAAAAAAAAACACCACCTTTCAGGATGTGTATTATAAAAAGAAAATAACAAATGCTAGCAAGGGTGTGGAGAAGTGCAACTTTTGTACCCTCTTGGTAGGAATGGAAAATGGCATGCCCATTATGGAACAGTTTGGAAGTCCCTCCAAAAATTATTAAGATCCAAAAATTATCGTAAGATCCAGCAATCACTTATTTGAGTTTATGTCCAAAGGAGATAAAACTAGAATGTTCAGCAGATATCTATAATCTCATATCCATTGCCACATTGCACACAATAACCAAGATAGAAAAACTGCCCAGTGTCCATGGGCAGATAAATCAAGAAAGAAAATGTGGTGTATACATACACTGGAATGTGATTCAGCATTTTAAAATGAATGTTATCTTGTCATTTGCAGCAATGAATGAAGCTGGAGGATATTGGTAAGAGTAAAATAAGCTAGTCACAGGAGGACAAATACTGAACCATTTCATTTACCTGTGGCATCTAAAGGAAAATTCAGAGAAGTATAGAGTAGAAGGGTGGTTCCAAGAGCTGGGAAGAGGTTGACACAGGGAACGTCTGTTTAATGGTTATAAAATTTTAGTTGCAGAATGGAAATTTTCTAGGGTTGTGCTGAACAACAAGTTGCATTAAGTTAACAAGACTGACTGGACACTTGCAAGCTTAAGAGGCAAAGCTGAACTGAACTTCCTCCGTCTATGCCTGGAGGCTCCTCCTTTCTCAGACTCCTCTAGAACTGGGTGTGGCATGTGTGTACCGCCAGGGGCTCCCTGCAGAATGAAGGAGCCTGCCTGGTACTGAGGGCGTTTGGTGAGAGGGGAGGACTCATTCTGAGGCACTAATAGGAAAGAGTTTGAATGAGGGAAGTGGCAGAGTGATGCATCATGACCAAAAGAAATGCTATAAGACCTATTAATACATGAGATTTACTATTAAACAAAGGTGTGATTAAGCCAGTAAGTGGGATTCTGAAACATAGTTTTGCACGTTAAGAAGCATGTAGGGCTTCCCTGGCGGCTTAGTGGTTATGAATTTACCTACCAATGCAGGAGATACGAGCTCAATCCCTGGCCTGGAAAGATTGCACATGCCGTGCAGGACCTAATCCTGTTTGCCACAACTACCAAGCCCATGCTCTAGAGCCCAGGAGCCATAACTACTGAGCCCACGTGCCAAATCTATGGAAGCCTGAGAGCCCTAGAACCCATGCTCTGCAACAAAAGAAGCCACCAAAGTGAGAAGTCTGTGAACCAGAATTAGAGAGTTGCCCTGGCTTTTCACAAGTGGAGAAAAGCCTGCACAGCAATGAAGACCCAGCAGAGCCAATAAAAAATTTAATAAAAATTAAAAAGAATCCTGCAAATATTTTCCTGGGTAGTGATGGGATTTCTCTTCCTGGGAAAAGGATGTTCACTTGGTGTAAAATCAATGCATACAGTAAATATGTATACTTTCTTTAATTTTTAATACATACATATTCATGGTGCACTGTGTTGGGAAATTTTAGGGGGAAGTTAACACCAGGAAGAGTGATGTTTAGGGTGACAAATATCGAGGAAAACACAACACAAAAAATTCACACACACAAAAAGAATCACACATGGACACACACCCAGTTCCATGCACACAAACCTACACTATTAACCATAATACAGCTTCTTCCTGGAACTACAGTAATCATCCACATTGATCGCTTGTAAATTACTTTCTATCAGCAGGACCCCTATACTCATCCCCAGCAGGAATTTGGAATCAGTTTGGCCTCTACACTAAAACTAGCGAGAAAGCCCCAACTTTCTCATCTACAAAGTTTTTTCTCCCAAAGGGAATGATTCTAGAATACATACCACTTTCACATCGTTGAAGGGCCACCTGCAAGAACAGAAGAGAAGACGCTATGAGGGTAAGATCACATAGATGTACAGTCTTTGGTTCATTTGGGGACAGTAGGAAACCTGATGAGGAACAATGGTGGAGTCCAGGGAACCCAGCAAGATCAGCGCACACATACTCAGGATGAAAGGCAAGACCTGTGCCTGGAGGATGGAACTCCAAGCCAATTTAGGCTGGAAATTGCAGAATTCTTTTCCTAGAAGAAATGTTGCTGCAGGAGAGAGAAATCTGTACTCTTACAGAACGTAATGGATGCTAACAATTTTAATATCCTGGGGACAGAGGCATCATGAGTTGGTAATAAGACTCATTCAACATTATCCCGATCAAAGGAATCGTCTCTATCTGAAACTAACACCCTCAAAGACTCATAGCTTAATTCTACTGAAAGATAAATGAAAATGTATTTCTATCTCAGACCAGAAAACAAAATAGCTTGCCTTGGAGACACACGGGGTCTCTTCGGTCCTGTCACAAGCTGGGTTGATTGGCAGGTCCTCAATGAAATCTAGAGGGACACAGAGTAGCTGTTAGAACAGTGGTGAGGCTGCTCAGGAATCATGCAGGGGGTTTTCACTTTGTGTGGACATGGAGTGGTGTGTATGGATGCAGGAGGTTAATAAGCATGAGCTGAACTTGTGTTGATCCATCCTCTTTGGAGGAGGAAGGAAAATAAAGAGGAGGAGGAAGGAAATGAAAGCAGAGCTTTGGTTTTCTAGCTAGGAAGAACCTAATCAAGAAGAAATATTCATTCTAAAAAAAGGAAAACTCTAAAATGTGTTCAATGAAAGAGACCCGTGACTCCTTCTGCTTACTTTGAGCTCCTGCTAAATTACCATGGTCTCTTGATTTTTCCCAGATCACTCTTCCTCCAGGATCCACAGTTGCTGCTACTCCACTCATCATGTTTCCTATGAGACTTTGTACTCGATTAAAAGTGAACTCTGTAGAGGACTGAATTCAAATCTGGGCAAAGTGTGCTATTCTATTAATTCACTAATCAAGTGTTTTAAATAAAATCAAATGTACAAGATTTGATAATACTGAATTCTTATCATTTAAAAACAGCCACTATGAATAATATCATATTTTTATATCAGTATTTGTTTTATACAGTGTACATGTCCACTGAATCAGTCACTGTCCATACTCATAGAGGCAATATGTGTAGTGGGACAGTTGATTATAGAAAGCACAGTTCCTCCACCAGGTCTTCCTGGGGAGCTAGGAAGTCCCTCCACCAGGTCTTCCTGGGGAGCTAGCTACATGGAGGAGCTGAGATGTCAAGACACTTGGTGAGGATGCTTACCAAATCACTCAATGATTCCCTCTCTCTCTTTTTTTTTTAATAGGATGTGGGATGGTGGAGTGTATACATGAGGGAGGTTAGCAACTATGGACTGAGCTGCTGTTGAATCATCCTCTTTGCTGGTTGAAGGCGAGTAAGGGAAAGGAACAGGAAAGAAATGAAACAGAGCTTCTGCATTAAATTACTGATAACCTAAATGATGGGGAAAAAATAAACACTAAAATGCATGTCAGCTTTCAATGACAGAGACCCATGATCCTCACTGCCTTTTTAAAGCATCTTTTAAATGGCCCTTGTCTTCTGGATTTTTTTCCCATATCACTGCCTCTCTAAGATCCACATTTGTAGCTCTTGAATTTACCAAGTTTTCTATGAGATTTTTTTCTTGATTAAAAGAAAACAATGTTTGCCTGTCCACTGTCCCTGGCTGTTCACACTCACAGAAGTCATACATTTAGTGGGACAGTTCATTATGGAGAGGACACATAGGGTGAACACTGACTATCTCTGATCCAGCTGTTCAGGAGATTGTAACAGGAGTAATGGTCATTAGACTAACTAACAAATTCCACTGTGAGAGCTATCTGATATCTTCCTTTGAGTGTATGCTACATGGTTTAATCAATGCAAGGCTTGTGGTAGTGTCACCCAGTACAATGAAATATTTCCCCGATTATAATCTGCTTTTCTCCTTGTTTAAGCAATGACACAGGCACCAACAGATATGACCTACATTGTCTACACAAAGCCACGCAACTCTCAGAATCTGAGAGGTGACCAAGAGGATGCAAGTCCTGAGGCTCCTTTCATACTACTGACTGAGCCAAATGTGGCTGTTAATTCACCTTTGGTTTTCCTCGATTTCATTACCACTGAGCCCACCTTATAATGAATGTAAGGGTCTGGACCCCTGGACCTGCTAGTACCTCCAGGAATGGACACAAATGCATGGACACCCTTGCTCTGTGACTAGGATTTCAAGGCTGAGTGATCAGTGCAGGTCAAGGGTCCAGAGAAGTCACATTGGGATCACCCCTAGGTCCTCAGTTTGGCTTTTCCACTTAGAAGGTCAAAAACTTGCACCATTTTTCTCAGCACCATCTCCATCTGAAGAAAATGAATATTCACCAAACTTGAGAAATGGTTGAGTTGAGAAAAGAATCAGGTAATGTATAGCCAGTGCGCTGTGGTGATGAGAAGTGTTTAGAAACTTCACAGTTGACTTATTCTGTGTAAGAGGGAAATATCTTCTGAGGAAAGACACACACACACAGCCTCAAAATCCCACCACGTGGCCCCCCAAGCCTGATTCACACAAACCCACAGCATCTAAATGATGGAGTTGTTTTAGAGACCATAGAACACAGACATTGTTCTTTCCTGGGCATCAGTCTCTTCTCTGTACTCCCAGCCCTCACCCCATGTAGGAATCCAGCATCAGGGGGCCTCTCCAACCAGAGCTGGCAAGATAGCCCCACCTTCATCAGCTAGATTGTTTCTCAGCAGAGGGATGGTCATTGAGTATTTACCATATTCAAAGACTGCTCCGGATTCCTGTGATTAGAGAGAAGCAAACAGAGTGAGGCTGTCAGCATCATGTGTTCTCTGCAGTAAGTCTTCTGTTACCTGATTTTGGTCCTCAGATAACTAAAACTTTTCGAGTCAATGCCCACCCCCACAATTAAACAGAGAGGACCCCTGTTGAAAACTCTGGAGTATTTTATGTAAAATCTGCAGTTTCAATTTTAGCAACAATTACAAAATTATTTTTGAAGTAGGAAAAATTTCTGAGCAAAGTACCTACAGTAGTAACTGATGCTGTCTTTCTTAAAAGTACTTTTGAATCAAGTCTATGTTGATAATATATTTATCCTCAATATTTCACCAGTCAAGAAACTGCATACATCGGTGATAATGTATACCTCAGATTACTGTGACTGTATTTGACTGAATGCGAATGAAGAAGTGAAGCAATGCCCTTATCCCAAATGCAGCTGGGTGAGCTTACCTTCGGGGCCCTCAGAGGCTGCTCCTCACCCCAGGCCTCACGCCGCCGTTTCACCACCAGGCCCTCCTGGGGAGCTAGAGGGACACAGAACAGCCGTCAGGACACAGGTGAGACTGCTCCCCAATCTCTCAGTATTTTTGTTTGTTTGTTTGATGGAGACATGGGGTGTAGTGTGTGCATGAAGGAGTTTAGTAACAATGGACTGAAATGCTGTTGAATCCTCTTTGCTGGTTGAAGGCGAGTAAGGGAAAGGAACAGGAAAGAAATGAAACAGAGCTTCTGCATTAAATTACTGATAACCTAAATGATGGGGAAAAAATAAACACTAAAATGCATGTCAGCTTTCAATGACAGAGACCCATGATCCTCACTGCCTTTTTAAAGCATCTTTTAAATGGCCCTTGTCTTCTGGATTTTTTTCCCATATCACTGCCTCTCTAAGATCCACATTTGTAGCTCTTGAATTTACCAAGTTTTCTATGAGATTTTTTTCTTGATTAAAAGAAAACAATGTTTGCCTGTCCACTGAGTCCCTGGCTGTTCACACTCACAGAAGTCATACATTTAGTGGGACAGTTCATTATGGAGAGGACACATAGGGTGAACACTGACTATCTCTGATCCAGCTGTTCAGGAGATTGTAACAGGAGTAATGGTCATTAGACTAACTAACAAATTCCACTGTGAGAGCTATCTGATATCTTCCTTTGAGTGTATGCTACATGGTTTAATCAATGCAAGGCTTGTGGTAGTGTCACCCAGTACAATGAAATATTTCCCCGATTATAATCTGCTTTTCTCCTTGTTTAAGCAATGACACAGGCACCAACAGATATGACCTACATTGTCTACACAAAGCCACGCAACTCTCAGAATCTGAGAGGTGACCAAGAGGATGCAAGTCCTGAGGCTCCTTTCATACTACTGACTGAGCCAAATGTGGCTGTTAATTCACCTTTGGTTTTCCTCGATTTCATTACCACTGAGCCCACCTTATAATGAATGTAAGGGTCTGGACCCCTGGACCTGCTAGTACCTCCAGGAATGGACACAAATGCATGGACACCCTTGCTCTGTGACTAGGATTTCAAGGCTGAGTGATCAGTGCAGGTCAGGGGTCCAGAGAAGTCACATTGGGATCACCCCTAGGTCCTCAGTTTGGCTTTTCCACTTAGAAGGTCAAAAACTTGCACCATTTTTCTCAGCACCATCTCCATCTGAAGAAAATGAATATTCACCAAACTTGAGAAATGGTTGAGTTGAGAAAAGAATCAGGTAATGTATAGCCAGTGCGCTGTGGTGATGAGAAGTGTTTAGAAACTTCACAGTTGACTTATTCTGTGTAAGAGGGAAATATCTTCTGAGGAAAGACACACACACACAGCCTCAAAATCCCACCACGTGGCCCCCCAAGCCTGATTCACACAAACCCACAGCATCTAAATGATGGAGTTGTTTTAGAGACCATAGAACACAGACATTGTTCTTTCCTGGGCATCAGTCTCTTCTCTGTACTCCCAGCCCTCACCCCATGTAGGAATCCAGCATCAGGGGGCCTCTCCAACCAGAGCTGGCAAGATAGCCCCACCTTCATCAGCTAGATTGTTTCTCAGCAGAGGGATGGTCATTGAGTATTTACCATATTCAAAGACTGCTCCGGATTCCTGTGATTAGAGAGAAGCAAACAGAGTGAGGCTGTCAGCATCATGTGTTCTCTGCAGTAAGTCTTCTGTTATCTGATTTTGGTCCTCAGATAACTAAAACTTTTCGAGTCAATGCCCACCCCCACAATTAAACAGAGAGGACCCCTGTTGAAAACTCTGGAGTATTTTATGTAAAATCTGCAGTTTCAATTTTAGCAACAATTACAAAATTATTTTTGAAGTAGGAAAAATTTCTGAGCAAAGTACCTACAGTAGTAACTGATGCTGTCTTTCTTAAAAGTACTTTTGAATCAAGTCTATGTTGATAATATATTTATCCTCAATATTTCACCAGTCAAGAAACTGCATACATCAGTGATAATGTATACCTCAGATTACTGTGACTGTATTTGACTGAATGCGAATGAAGAAGTGAAGCAATGCCCTTATCCCAGATGCAGCCGGGTGAGCTTACCTTCGGGGCCCTCAGAGGCTGCCCCTCAACCCAGGCCTCACGCCGCCGTTTCACCACGAGGCCCTCCTGGGGAGCTAGAGGGACACAGAACAGCCATCAGGACACAGGTGAGACTGCTCCCCAATCTCTCAGTACTTTTGTTTGTTTGTTTGATGGAGACATGGGGTGTAGTGTGTGCATGAGGGAGTTTAGTAACAATGGACTGAAATGCTGTTGAATCATCCTCTTTCTGGATGAAAAGCAAAGGAGAGGAGCAGGAAAGAAATGTAACAGAGCTTCTGCATTTTAACTAGTGATACCCTAAACGATGTGGAAGAAATAAACACCAAAATGCATGCCAGCTTTCAATGAAAGCAACCGATGATGCTCCTGCCTGTTTAGAGTTACTGGTAAATCACCCCTCTCTTGAAGATTTCTTCCTAGATCACTCCCTCCACAGAATTCAGTTACAGCTATTATATTTACCTAGTCTTCTATGAGACTTTGTTCTTGATTAAAAGAAAACTCTGTTAAGAGGACTGAATTCAATCATATCTTTCCAAATAGCTTCTTTCAGTCATGCAATATTTTTTCCCAGTCTTCATTTTCCAAACAATGTTTGCATGTCCACTGAGTCAGTGGCTATCCACAATCACAGAAGTCATGCATTTAGTGGGAAAGTTCATTATGGAGAGGAAGCATAGGGTGAACGCTGACCTTGTCTGACTCAGCTGTGCAGGAGATTTACAACAAGAGGCATGATCAGTAGGCTAACTATCAAGTTCCACTGTGAGATCTATTTGAAACTTTCCTTTGAGTGTGTTCTACCATGTTTAATCACTGTAAGGCTTATGGTAATGTCACCCTGTGCAATGAAATCTCTCCTGGATGATAATCTTTTTTCCTTGTTTCAGCAATGAAACTAGCACCAACAGAATGATCTACATTGTCTACGCAAAGCCATACAACTCTCAGAATATGTGTGTTCACCAGGAAGATGAAAGTCCCAAGGTGCTTTCAAACTAATGACTGTGCCAAAGTTCGCTATTAATTCACCTATGCTTGCCCTGGGTTCCATGACCACTGATCCCACCTTATAATGATGGGCATAGTCTGGATTTCTAGTTGCTAGTACCTCCAGGCATGGATATAGATGCAGCAGGGACCCCCTTGTTCCATGACTAGGATTTCAAGGCTGAGTGGTCAGTGCAGGTCAGGGGTCCAGAGTAGTCACACTGGGACCACCCCTAGGTTCTCTGTTTGGCTTGTCCGCTTAGGAGGTCAAGAGCTTGGGCCATTTTTCTCAGCACCATCTCCAACTGAGGAAAATGAATATTAACCAAACTTGAGAAATGGCTGAGCTGGGGAAAGAATCAGGTAATGTATAGCGAGGGTGCTGTGGTGATGAGAAGTGTTTAGAAAGTTCACAGTTGACTTGTGCTGTTTGAGGGCAGTATCTACTGAGGAAACACACACATGCAGAGCTTCAAAATCTCACCACATGCGCCAATTTATGGGCCCCCAAACCTGATTCACACAAACCCACAGCATCCAAATGATGGAGTTTTTTTCCAGAAACTGTAATTACAGTCATGTTTTTTCCATGAGATCAGTCTCTTCTCTGAACCCCTCAGCCTCACCCCTTGTAGGAATCCAGCATTAGGGCGACTCTTCAAACATACTCTGCAAGAGAGCCCCACCTTCAACAACTAGATTGTTCCTCAGCAAAGGGATAATCTCTGAATATTTACCGTGCTCATAGGCTGTTCCGTAAGTCTGTGATTAGAGAGAAGGAAACAATATAAAGGTGTCAGCATCACATGTTCTCTTCAGTAAGTCTTCTGTTATCTAATTTTTGTCCTTAGATGACTAAAACTCTTTAAGTCAATGGCTCCAAAAGAAAACAGACAGGACCTTTGTTGAAAAGGCTGGACTCTTTCACGTAAGAGCTCTCACTTTCAATTTGATTAACAATTACAAAATTATTTTTGAGGCAGAAAAATTTTCTACTGACCAAACTACCTACAGAGTAATGGATACTGTTATTTTATTAATGTCCTTCAGAATCAAGTCTGTGTTGATAATAGACTCATCCTCAATTTTTCTCCAGACAAGGAATTGCATACATCAATGATAATACACATTGTCAGATTACTGTAACTGTTTTCCACTCAAAAAAAATTAAAGTGAAGCAACAGTCTTATCCCAATAAAGACAGATAAGCTTACCTTCAGGTTCTTCAGAGGCTCTTCCTCAGCAGAGGCCTGGTGCACTTCCACCACCAGGACCTTCTGGGGACCTAGAGGGACACAAAATAGCCATAAGAACACTGATAAGGCTGCTCATCAATCATTCAGCATATTTTTTTTTTTTTTTGATGGAGACATGTGATGGAGTGTATGTGTAAGGGAGTTTAGTAACTATGGACTAAGCTGCTGTTGAATCATCTTTTTTGCCAGAGGAGGAGGAGAGCAAAAGACAGGAACAGGAAAGAAATGAAACAGAGTTTATGCCTTTTATCTAGTGAAACCCTAACAGCTGGGGAAAAAAGAAAGACTAAAGTGCACACCAGCTTTCAATGACAGAGACTCATGACCCTCCTGCCTGTTTAGAGTTTCTGCTAAATCTTCTCCTGTCTTCTGGATTTCTTCCTAGATCATGGCCTCCCCAGGATCCAGCACTATAGCTACTGCACTTACTGAGTCTTCTGTGAGACTTTGTTCTGGATTAAAAGCAAACTCTGTTAGATGACTGAATTCAGTCCTACCTTTCCAAATAGCTATTATCATTCCTGTGTTGTTGTTGTTTTTGTTTTCAGTCTTCATTTTCCAAGTAATGTGTGCATGTCCACTGAGTCAGAGGCTGTCCACATTCACAGAAGTCTTACATTTTTGGAACAGTTCATTATGGAGAGAAACCATTAAGTGAGTGCTGACTGTCTCTGACCCAGCTGTGCAGTAGATTTACAACAAAAGACATGGTCAGTAGGCTGACCATCAAGTTCCAATGTCAGGTCTGTTTGACACCTTCCCTTGAGTTTGTGCTACATGGTTTAATCAATGTAAGGCTTATGTCACCCAATACAATGAAATCTCTCCCTAATGATAACCTTCTTTTTTCCTTCTTTAATCAAGAACACTAACACCAACAGATATGACCTAAATTGTCTACACAAACCCACACAACTCTCAGAAACTGTGAGTTGACCAGGAAGATGTGAGTCCAGAGGTGACTTTCACGCTAATGACCTTGCCAAAGTTAGCTGTTAATACACCTGGTTTCATGATCACTGAGCTCACCTTAAAATGATGGGCACAGTCTGGACCTCTGGAGCTGCCAGTACCTCCAGGCATAAATATAGATTCAGGGACCCCCTTGCTCCATGACTAGGCTGAGTGACAAAGGCAGGTAAGGTCTTCTTGTGTGTGAGAAGGAAACATCTCCTGAGGAATCATACACACACACAGAGAGCTTCACAATCACACCACATGGGCCCACACATGGGCCCCCAACCCTGATTCACACAAACCCTCATCTTCTAAATGATGGAGTTGTTTTCAGGGATCACTGAACACAGATATTGTTCTTTCTTTGAGATCAGTTTCTTCTCTGCACCCCAGCCTTCACCCCCTGTAGGAATCCAGCATCAGGGTGACTCTCCAACCAGAGCCAGTCAGAGAACCCCACCTTCATCAGCTAGATTGTTCCTCAGTAGAGGAACGATCCATGAATATTTACCATGTTCGTAGGCTGCTCTGCCTGCCTGTGAATAGAGAGAAGAAAACAGTGTCAGGGTCCCAGCATCTTGAGTACTATGCATTCCGGTCTTTCATTCTCGTTTTGCTCTCATAAAACCAAATGGTTTGAGTTTGTTTCTTTGTTCAACTCAAAGTGTTGTTTAGTCCATAGCCCAAAAGAAAACATAGAGGACGCCTGTGGGAAAGGCTGGAGTCTTTCCTGGAAGATCTCTCCAGCCCACTTTAACCAGCAATTAAAAATTTTTATTTCAAGAAGGAACATTTTCTACGGAGGAAATTTCTCCCAACTACAGTTTTTAATTTACACTGTCATTTGTTCAAAATGTCCTTTTGAATAAGTTATCTGCCGGGAAAGACTCAACATTCATCCATCAAATTAAAAACTATATCAGCTGTCTTGAATCTTTTGAAACCTTATCTGAATTCAGCAAAAAAGTCAAGTCATAAAGCAACACTTTTATCTCAGATAAATAAGGGGCACTTACCACAGAGGTGGGCAGAGCTTCTTCCTGCAAATTTGAATTGGATAGCTCCTCCAGCTTGTCCTCAGGGAGCTCTAGGAGGACATAGAGGGATTGTCAGGATATCTGTGATGCTGATTGGGAAGACCTTGTTAAGGTGGACACATGGAAGGACTGTATGGACGTGGGTGGTTAATCAGTGTGGGCTGAAATCTGTTGGACAGCCTTCCTAGTGGGTGGGGGAAGGCTAAGGAGATGGATATTTCAGAAATGAGTCAGAGAGCTTTTAATTTTCTAACTAAGGGGAACCTGATCGACTTGAAATTGTCAGTCTGACAAAGGCAAACAGAAAATCACACTGTTTCAGTAGTCATGTACAGTTGTAAGACCTGAACCATAAAGAAGGCTGAGTGCCAAAGAATTGATGCTTTAGAATGCTGTTGCTGAAGAGACTCTTGAGAGTTCTTGGACAGCAAGATCACACCAGTTAATCCTAAAGGAAATCAACCCTAAATATTCATTGGAAGGACTGACACTGAAACTTCAATACTTTGGCCTCCTGATGTGAAAAGCAGACTCTTTGGAAAAGCCCCTGATACTGGGAAAGGCTGAGGGAAGGAGGAAAAGGAGGGGCCACAGAGGATGAGATGTCTGGATAGCATAATCACTTAATGGACAAGAATTTGAGCAAACTCGGGAAGATGGTGAAAGGCAGGGAAGCCGGGTGTGCTGCTGCCCATGGGCTCACAAACAGTCAGACACAACTTAGCAATTGACCATTGTGATCAAAGATACATTATATTTATTATTTTCATAACTTTTAAGAATTAAAAAGTTATGTAGCATTTTCTATACTCACAATGCTGTGTACCTATCAACACCATCTACATCTAAATCTTTTTCTTTAGTTCTGATACAACCTCTGTACCCATTAAGTCATAATCCACCTTCCTTCTTGCCTCCTGGCTTTGGTATAATTTCTATTTCCAGTTTCCATGAGTTAGCCTATCCTATGTACCTTAAACCAGTGGAATCATACAATATTTTTATTTCTGTGCCTGCCTTATTTCACTAACCATAATACATTTTTTGTATTATCTGGTCCATCCATTTTGCAGCATATTTCAATCCTTAATTCATTGTTATGGCTGGATAATATTCCATTCTGAGTATATATCATATTTCTTTTATTCATTCATCACATGATGGTCTTTGGGTTGTTTGTATCATTTGAGTGCTAATAATACACTGTGAACATTAGTGTACAGATTTTTGTATGGTACCATAATGGTAATAAATAATATTGTGCATATTTAAAATATCATTGAATGTAACAATACAAAGTGTGAATCTAAGGTGAACTATGGACTTTTAATTACTAAAAATATATTATCTCACTAATTGTAATAAATGGACCACATATATGTTATCTGTGAGTATCATATTATAGCATAAACTGAAGTGATAGGATACAGCAATTTTCTATATTATCTGTATAACTTTTATGTCAATTTAATCCTGTTCTAAATAAAGTCTAATAATTTAAAGAAATCCTAAAACATGTCTTCAGGGACGAACATATCACAGCTTATGTTAAAACAATTAGCTAGTGTCCAAACCACAGCTAGAGACCATCTCCACTCTTAAACATGAAGCAAATGTTGAATTTAAAATGCTTTCCTCCCATAGTTAAGGGTTCAGGAAGGGGAACACATGTATACCTGTGGCGGATTCATTTTGATATTTGGCAAAACTAATAGAATTATGTAAAGTTTAAAAATAAAATAAAATTAAAAAAAAAAAAACCAGTACCAACAGATATAGTAAGTTTCAGTTTAAACACATGAGATAAAAGAAGAACATTGCTTAATATTTCACAGTTTTTTTTCTTAAATATGAGGCATTAAACATAAACTATAACTATTCTTGAGTGAGCTTAATGAGAAAATTTCCACGGTACCTTCAACTGTGTCAGTTGTAGGGTGCACCCTATTTTGTGGCCGACTACGAAACCTCCTGACCCAGCTGGTAGTGGATGTTGACCTCTTGGGGGTGTTGGTCTTCCGGGGATAACATCCTGGGAAATGCATTATAATGGAGAGAGCTGTTGACATCTTGCTGGCAGAAGACCACCCGGAAACTAATAACAATTGACCCACAGTTCAGTCCTCCAGTCCCCTTCCTCAGCAGACGCCTAGCAGGAGGCAGGACCAGGAGTCCTACTAGGCATCTGGCACCCAACAGACTGGTTGTTCAGGCAAATATCTCTATTTAACTGAGACCCAGAAGCTCAGCAGAGCATGGTGACCATGACTGATGAACTGGATTCAAATCCCATTTAGGAGAAGCAGATATTTGGGAAAGACATATGGTTCCCTCTTTGCCTCAGTTCCCTGTCCTGAGTAGGAGAAATGTTAATATGGCCTATTTTTAATATTATGAGGCCAAGAATGATTAAATACAGGTAAAATATTAGAAAAATAAAGGAGGGATTACCTGGCAGTCCAGTGGTTAAGAATCTGCCTCACAATGCAGGAGACAGGGATTTGATTTCTGGTTGGAACACTATGGCCCCACATGCCTCAGAGCAACTAAACCCACAGGCTGCAACTACTGAGCCCAAACACCACAACTAGAGAGTCAGTGCCCTGCAACGAAAGATCTGCATGATGCAACGAAGATCCCATGTGCCACAACTAAACCCAATGCAGCCAAATAAATGAATAGATACAGACAAATGAATACATAGAAAAGTAAAGGACTGGTGCTTCGTAATTGCTCTGTAAGTGTTCAACCTTGAATGATGGCAAGAGTAAGGTGGACCTTTAGTAGTGGTTGAAGGCAAAGAGGGCATTTGGATGGCTCCAATAAGTGGAAATGGAAGCGTATTCTTCAGCTTTTTCACAGAAGCAAGGTTTCTCATGGAGAGTATCTATTATCACCTCCTCTGACACCCAGCATTGTTGGGGAGGAAGGGAGGACAAAGTAGGGGCTGTAACCCATATGTTACTTTGGAGGTTGTTGAAATTTAAAGAGGTCAAGTGACTTTCCAACAGTCACACAATGATAAATAGTAGATCTGGGACAGGACTGTAGTTCGTTCCCTGAGGACACAGATGCCTGCACCCTTGAGACCTGTGCTGAACCCCTGAACCAGGAGCTCACCCCCCACTCAAATTCCTCTCCCCCTAGTTTTCTGTAGATGAGAGCTGATGCCCTGGAGAAGATGCCTGAGCCCAGAAAGAGCTCAAATCCTCCTTCTACCATTTGTCTCCATATTTCAGTTCCTGATCCAAAATACATGTTTCTTCTGAGCAAAGCCCTTCAGAAAGACTACAGGATTCCAACTTTTTCATCCTCCCCAGCCTCTTTACACACTCAACCATCTCATAGGCGGCTGTTACCTTGCTAAGTGGCCAGTGGTCTCTTTGGCCACCAAGTTGCTCAGCGCTCAGAACCTTCTAAACCAAAGGCCACATGATGGCTGTACCAAGAATTAGCTTCCCTTCCACTGACTAAGTCTGGATGAGCAGTTAATGTGAGGTGAGGTGGCCTTCTGTGCTAGGCTCTCATGGCTTAAATAAGTCTGTGATACTCAAAGTCTCACAGTTGATCTGAGCACTGATTTGAGCAGCCTGGACCAAGGGCTAGCTAAAAATGGGCAGGAGTTCAAGTCTGTCCTCACTAAAATTCTGACCTCATCAACTCCTCATCATGCTCTAGACCTTGGAGTGGAAGACAACAGAGCCCCATATTCTTTTTGAAAATCATCTTGATATTCACAGCATGGAGACCACAACCCAAGATTCTCCTTGAGGATCAACAGAAAGATTCTTCTTCCCTCAGTGACCAAATGTTTATCCTACTAAACCGACTTGGGATCTCCCGGGTGACTAGACAGTAAAGTGTCTGCTTACAATGCAGGGACCCAGGTTCGATCCCTGGGTCAGGAAGACCCTCTGGAGAAGGAAATGGCAACCCACTCCAGTACTCTTGCCTGGAAAATCCCATGGATGGAGGAGCCTGGTAGGCTACAGTCCATGGCATCACAAAGAGTCAGACATGACTGAGTGACTTCACTTTCCCTAACCGGAGAGCACTGCCCCATCTGACCAAACTCCCTGGCACCAGCCAAACAGTGATCCTGTCCATATCAACCCATGGAAATCCCACCATAAACCCCAGTTTCTTTCCTTTTTAAAAGTCTCTGGATTTACACTGCTAGTACTTGTATATTTGGGCAGCAACATTTAGAAGAGTTGAGCTGTAATTTCCTTTTCCTGTAATGTCCATTGTTGGGGAGACCTCACAGTTCTCCTGCTTCAGGTCTTTCCATCTGTTCTCTGCTAAGATGTGTACAAAACTGGCACTGCGAAATTGTATATTTTTATTTTTTTGGAAAGCAGTTTTGAAGTAAAAATTAATATGTGTAGCAAAGTTCTGTATCAGCAAAAACACACATTAGAAAGTATCCAATAATACAACAGAGGAATCCTGGAGTAAAGATTTAGAAGATGATGTTTCTCCTCTTATTCCTCAATGACAACCTCTGTAGGTTGGAAGAAACTAGAAAAAGTCATGTGGACTAGCTCCAGCTACCACAGTTTTACATACACCTTTTTAGATAACTATTCTGAGACAACCATTTAAGTAGTGGTTTTTTCTATATCATGAGTCAACATCTTCTGAACAATGTTTCAATGTCTGTCATATAAAGATATTCAAGAAATTGTTCTTAAATTATAGCACATCATAAGGATATTCAAGAAATTGTTCTTAAATTATTGTGCACATTTTCAGGTAATTAATATTCAAACATTCTAAATTTAGGAAGATATTTAAGGCAGCCAGCTGACCAAAATATCAAAATATAATTTAAGGAATGAAGCAAAAGTATAAAACACATTTATAGCTCTGTAGATAAATTAGAGTGAGGGAAAAGAAAAAAAAAAAAAAGACAAGGAAAATTCATCAAAGTTAACCAGCCCATTTGATGGAACAGCCTTCAGAGGATCAGCAGAAACCTACCTCCAGAACAGCAGTTGAGGTTTCCCATTTTCAAACTCTAGTTTGAAGGTGAGCCCTTCTACTTGTACCTTATGTGAACCTCTCAGCTCACTAACTGGCACTTGGCACATAATGCAGAAAGTGCATCACCACATTACCATGGCGACGATACATCACAGAACTTTCAGAGTGAACTAGACTCTGCATAGGATGAGTCCAAGGTGCTGCTGCCCAGAAAGTGTGTTTCTATGGGCAAACTGGGATTTTCAAAGTAAGGATTCAATTTCAAAAATTGAATATCAGGGTCACATATTCTTTTCTGATCAAGAAAATGATTTAGATGAGAGAAAGTGTCCTGCCCCCAAAGATAGTTGATAGTGAACATGTCAGGGTGAGAAGGGACAAAGCTAACACATTGAGAATAAAAAGAGATTCTGTTCTTGATTAGAATATCCTCTTGGTACTGATCACAAGTTTGTGTTCCTAACACACAGTGAGGCCAAACAATACCAAGAATCAGGAGCCTGGAGCAGAGAAAGCCTTACTGCAGGGCCACACAAGGAGAAAAGACAAAAAAACCTGAGCTCCCCAAAAGCTCTCAGCAAAACCATTTTCTAGGGAAGCTGAGGGAGTGGTCTGGCTACTTCTTGGGTCAGAGCCTTTGTTCATGAGGTCCCAACCACAGAGGCGAGCCTGAAGTAATGATGTATAAGATCCTTGTACACCGACCCAACCTCCTGCCACTTCCTAGGGGTGGACAATGGGTCAACACTGGACCAAGTGTGGAAATGTGAACGGAGAGACAGAAGCTGGTGAACTCTTACCTTAGTAGCCAGGGTCAGATCCTCCAGCTGCCCAGGGCTCCAGAGACCACGCCTGTATTGACCTCTGCAGCTAATAGGTCATGGAGGTGGGGACTGGGAAGAGGTTCACTGCTTTGTGGCCTGGATCTGGCCTATGGGCATCTGTGGCAAGGGCTCTGGGGCCCTGTGGGACACAGTCCCCAAACTGTCCTGGGCCCCCATCTCACCCGACTGTCCTGAGGCCTGAAGGCCTGGAGAGCACATAGAGAAGGCCTCTGCCCCACACTCACCACACTCTGGTGAGGACATGCTCCGTTGGTGGAGCATGACCTCTAATCCCTAGTCTAAGGGTCCCGCTAAAGGTCTTACAATATTGACTGTGCGCCCACCCCACCCCAGCACAGTCTCCACCCATTTCTACTCTTTCTGAGTGCCCAGACTTCCCTAAAGGAAACAAAGTGTAAGATTTAACCTTATAAACAAAATTAAGTTTTTCACATCTAATATATCGAGTTGCATTCTTTATTTGGAGCCCTATAAATTCTTCTCACAAAAATGAATGTTTTGTCTTATGTAGCAAGTATGTTTTTTATTTATCACTATCATTTTTTAAAAATTTACATTTTATTTATTTTTGTCTGGGCAGGGTCTTCATTGCTGTGCTCGATTCTCTCTAGCTGTCCTGAGTGGGGACTTCTCTCTTGTTGTGGAGCACAGGCTCTAGGCACACAGGCTTCAGTAGCTGTAACTCGCAGGCTCTGGAGCCTGGGTCAGTAGCTGTGGTGCACAGGCTAGTTTCTCAGCAGCATGTGGAATCTTCCCAGACCAGGCATCAGACCCATATCCCCTGCACTTGCAGGCAGATTCTTGACCACTGGGCCACAAAGGAATTCCATCAGTGTCTTTTTATTATGGTTACTTTTACTTATATCAAGAAGACATTTATTTTCAAAAACATCAGTAAATTAAATATTTTTGTTATTTTCTTTGTGAGAAGGAAGAAGGGAAGGATGTTATGACTAGTATTCTTATTAAAGGCTAAGTATTCCTTTAAAAATATTTTAATAAATAAGAAAATAAAAGGTGTTTCAAGACAAACTTTTCTATTAAACAATTCTGAATATTTCTAAAGATGTTTGTCAAAATGGACTAATTAATTTTTTAGGATAATGATAGAAATTTCCCCCCAGAAATGATATAGAGTAGAAATATCCTGATACCATCATAAATAGAACTGAGTATTTTGTAAAGCACGTGTGGTAATTTATGTCTCAAAAACCTTAGAACATTTTGGAAGTGATAATGATGGTACATCAATGATTCAGTCATTTTAACAGATATCATTTACAATGTGTCTATTCATCAGGTAACTTGTAGTTGTTTTCTGAGAAAAGAGGGGCATGTTCAATTAATGTTAGTTAAAGAACTTTAAAAGAATTTGTGATTAAATTTGTTACATCCTATTAATGATTTCAATGGTGGAGAATTCACTGAGTTTTAATATAGCTCCAATTTGCCAAGTAGATTTGTGTTTCTTTGACCAAGCAACATATTGGACTTTTTGAAAATTTTCCTATAGTTGATTCAAGAACGATTTATAAAAATTGGTGAATATTTATAATAATCAAACAGGATAAATTATGTAACACAAGGAAATAGGACCAACTTAGAGAATATCACTCTGTTAAGGACATAGTACTTCAAACATCCTAACTAAACACTGCTGACTATAAGTAGTGTGAGCTTATATTGATATGGACTGAATCTTTGTGCCCCCACATAAAGTCATACATTGAAAGGCTAACCTCCAGTGGGATGGCCCTAGGAGGTGGGACATTCGGGAGGTAATTAGGCCATGAGGGTGGAGTCCCCATGACATTACCATCTTTATAAATGAGGAGTAGAGCTAGTCCTTTCTCTCTTTCTGCCACCTGAAGATAAATGAGAAGGTGGCAAAATCTAAGTAAGAACACATTTACCAGAACCTGACCTTGCTGCATCCTGACCTTGACTCTCAACTATGAGAAACAAATAGTTACTGTATAAGCACCCTCATCCAAGGTATTCTGTTACTGCACCCCTAACTGACTGAAGCACCTATCATTATGGATTTTGAGAGTAAAAGTTTTCTTTAGCTATTTAGTTAATAGAAAGGAGCCACAGATCCTCCCAAAAACATTGCACTGGACAGAGTTAAATAGGCAAGGAAAACTTTATTCAAGACATTGTGATAAAGGTCAAGACTACTGGAAGGAGAAAGACTGAACTCAACTCCCCTGAAACAAGTGAGTGGGTATAGGGGGATTTGTAAACACTGAGTGAGCTAATGAGAACATAACACAGGTTCCTCAGGCTCAGGGTTCCCATCTGTGCTTAGTCATTGGTACTTGTGGAAATGAGGCTTCCACCTTTCCACACAGACTGGGATAAAGGGACCCATATAACTTGATTATTACTTTTAGGAGGGCAGGCTTGCAGGTTCTCGAGAAAGACATTCCTGGGTTGTAAAATGTTCACATGTCATCATGGTAGAGAAGGAATTGACACACCTTATAAAGTAGATGGTCAAAGAATAAGGAGATCAAGAAAAAGTGTCTGGAATAAATTGGGAGATTGGCATTGATATTTACACACTGTTATATACAAGGTAAAAAAAACTAATAAGGATCTACTATATAACACAGAAAACTCTATTCAAAACTCTATATGCTCTGCTTAGTCACTCAGTCATGTCCAACTCTTTGTGACCCTCTGTAGTCCATCAGGCTCCTCTGTCAGTACTCTATAATGACCTGTGCCAGAAAAGAGTCTAAAAATGAGTGCATATGTGCAACTGAGTCACTTTGCTGTGCAGCAGAAACTAAAACAACATTGTAAAGCAACTATACTCCAAGACAAATGTCTGAAGTTTAGACAAGCTGTGCAGACTGTTTAGGCCTTTTTGGTAAAGTTCTAGTTCTTGTTTATTAATACTTGATAGCAGGGCAAAAATAAACAAAAGAAAATCTGATAGAAATGCACTGCTAATCATTTTAAATTGTGGTTTATTCTTGAAGAACTTCTGAATTAATAAAGCAATATAAATAATCCCTCAGCATTCTCTTTAATATCTTTTAATTAATACATACTTTACAATTCTACATTTTAATGAGGAACAAATACGATAATGACGACAAATCAAAGCTTCTGTATGTTTTGCTCTATGATAATTAGATTATATACTATAATGACTATTCTTGTAGTGATAACAGTGTGAGGGGCTAGATATAACATTGAGCCATGCCAGACTTGTATCAACTTGGGATCCCGCTGAGACACCCAGACCCCTGAACACCTATAGATACATGCTTATTCCTGTTTGCAAGCATATTAGCCAGGGTAAAGAAGGAAACTGATTAAAATACAGCTTATTTTTGTTGTTCAGTCACTAAGTCATGTCTGACTCTTTGCAACTCCACGGACTGCAGCACACCAGGTTTCCTAGTCCTTCCTAGTCCTTCAGTTTATGGTATTTGTATCATAATTAAATCCATTTGTGAGTACCTGGCATCACTTATTTCTCATAGAAAATATTTCTTATATAATATAATTTTCTGGAAGTGAGAGTGTAATTTAAAAAGTCTTGATCTTACTTTCAAATCTAAAACAGAGTAGTCACTGTGTGACACTGTTATTATTCAGTCGCTAAGTCATGGCCAGCTCTTTGCAACCCCATGAACTGCAGTATGCCCGACTTCCCTGTCCTTCACAATTTCCTGGAGTTTGCTCAAATTCATGTCCATTGAGTCAGTTATGCTAACTAACTACCTCAAACTACCTCATCCTTTGCTGCCCTCTTCTCCTTTGGCCTTTAGTCTTTTCCAGAATCAGGGACTTTTCCAATGAGTCTGATCTTCACAACAAGGGGCTAAAATATTGGAACTTCAGCTTCAGCTTGAGCTTCAATCATTCCAATGAGTATTTGACATTGATTTCCTCTAAAGTGACTGGTTTGATCCCCTTATAGTCAAACAGACTCTCAAGAGTCTTCTCCAGCACCACAATTCAAAAGCATCAATTCTTTGGCACTCAGCCTTCTTTACAGTCCAACTCTTACATTTGTACAACTACAACTACTGGAACAACCATAGCTTTGACTCTAGGGACTTTTGTTAGCAAAGTGATGTCTCTGCTTTTTAATATGCTTTCTGAGTTTGTCATAGCTTTCCTTTGAAGCAGCAAGGGTCTTTTAATTTCATCACTGTCATCAGTCATTTTGGAGCCCAAGAAAATAAATCTGCCACATTTTCCATTTTTTCCTCATCTAAATGTGATGAAGTGATGGAGCTGGATGTCATGATGTTAGTTTTTTGAATGTTTAGTTTTAAGCCAGATTTTTTACTTTCTTCTTTCACCCTCATCAAGAGGCTCTTCAGTTCCCCTTCACTTTCTGCCATTCAGTTCAGTTCAGTTGCTTAATTGTGTCCGACTCTTTGTGACCCCATGATCACAGCACGCCAGGCCTCCCTGTCCATTACCAACTCCTGGAGTCTGCCCAAACCCATGTCCATCGAGTAGATGATGCCATCCAACTATTTCATACTCTGTTGTCCCCTTCTCCTCCTGCCTTCAATCTTTCCCAGCATCAGGGTTTTTTCCAATGAGTCAGCTCTTTGCATCAGGTGGCCAAAGTATTGGAGTTTCAGCCTCAACATCAGTCCTTCCAATGAACACCAAGGACTGATCTCCTTTAGGATGGACTGGTTGGATTTCCATGCAGTCCAAGGGACTCTCAAGAGTCTTCTCCAACACCACAGTTCAAAAGCATCAATTCTTCAGCGCTCAGCTTTCTTTATAGTCCAACTCTCACATCCATACATGACCACAGGAAAAACCATAGCCTTGACTAGATGGACCTTTTTGGCAAAGTAATGTCTCTGCTTTTTAATATGCTGTCTAGGTTGGTCATAACTTTCCTTCCAAGGAGTAAGTGTCTTTTAATTTCATTTCTGCAATCACCATCTGCAGTGATTTTGAAGCCCAGAAAAATTAAGTCTGACACTGTTTCCACATCTATCTGCTATGAAGTGATAAGACCAGATGCCATGATCTTAGTTTTCTGAATGTTGAGCTTTAAGCCAACTTTTTCTCTTTCCTCTTTCACTTTCATCAAGAGGCTCTTTAGTTTTTCTTCATTTTCTGCCATAAGGCTGGTATCATCTGCATATCTGAGGTTGTTGATATTTCCCCTGGCAATCTTGATTCCAGCTTGTGATTCATCCAGTCCGGCATTTCACATGATGTATTTTGCATATGAGTGAATTAAACAGAGTGACAATATACAGCCTTGACCTACTCCTTTTCCAAATTTGAAACAGTCCATTGTTTCATGCAAGGCTCTAACTGTTGCTTCTATAGTTTGATATTGTGTTTAGAGAGATATTTCCTTGATTGTTTTGTTTCAAATATGTGGTCTTCACATGTGATATGGTTGGTTGAAGTCGTCAAACTCTTTATGTTATCTGTAGTATTCTATAGTTAATCTTGAATTTTGAAATGCGAACTTGTTTTTTCCTTCTTTGGGCCTACCTTGGTGGCTCAGATGGTAAATAATCTGCCTGCTGTTGCAGACACCTGGGTTTGATCCCTGGATTGGGAAGGTCCCATGTAAAAGGGAATGGCAACCCACTCCAGTATTCTTGTCTGGAGTACTCCATGGACAGACAAGTCTGGTGAGGTACAGTCCATGGGGTCTCAAAGAGTTGGACAAACAGAGCTACTAATATTTTCCTTCTTAAGTAGCAAACAGTATACTGTTTCTCAGGCAGTCTGTGTTTATCCTCTACCCTTTTTATAAGATTTAAAATCAAAGAATCTTTATGAGAAACTGACAATAATACATAAAATAATTCACTCAAGGGTAATACTTTTTCTCTTTTGTAGTCATGGTCAACTACAGTATTGGGTTGGCCAAAACGTTCACTTTGACTTTTCCATGAGACGTTATGGAAAAACCAGGGCAAACTTTTTGGCCAGCCCAATAGTTTTAGAAGAATTCAGTGTGGTATGATATAATGAGAATACATGATGGTCATCTTAGGGCATTAAAAGAGCCAAAAAACACAGAAAAACCAAACAACAAAAAATCTTTTATTTATGACTTTCCTAAGTAGAATTAAAACTTTCCTAAGTAGAAATACAGCAAATAACTTGATTGAATTAATATAAAATTTGCATTTGTCTTACCAAAGTGAAGAAAATAAATGGCTAGTGCTTGATTTTTTTAATTACCTACCTGACTTGCTAATATTATATATATATATATATATATATATATATATATATATATATATCACAAAGAAATTTGAGGCTATAACTTAATAAAGGAGGCACTTAAGTGTAAATATTGAAGAAAACTGCATATAACCACATGATCAATATCTTATCAAACTTTCTTAATAAATGGTGGTCTCTCTAACAGCTATTCAATAAAAAAGAGATAAGGTCAGCAGAAAATGTACCTGAACTTTAGATATAAAATTATAATTTCATCAAAAAAAGAATAAAATACCTATGAATAAATTTAGTAAAGAAAAGTGAGAATTTTTTAAACTGCAAACAATAAGACATTGAGAAAAGAACTTGGGAAAGGCAAAAGAAGCAAACTGATATTCTGTGCTCATGAATTGAAAGAATTATTATTGCTAAAGTCACCATACTACCCAAAGGAATCCACAGAGTAAATGAAACCTCTATCAGAATATCAGTGGCATTATTCAGAGGAGTGAAACCATCCTGTTTTGTGTACAGCAACATAAAAGGCCCAAATAGCAAGAATAACCTTGAGAAAAACAAACAAAGCTGGATGCTTCATGCTCTTTTAAAATGACATTACAAAGTTACGGTAGTCAAAACAATATGATGTTGATAGAAAAATAGGCATAAATCAGTGGAACAAAATAGAGAACCCAGTAATCAATCCACACATCAGTGATCGATTAATTTAGAATACAGTTAGTTGTGAAGTGATTAATAAATCACTTCAATAAATATATTGGGGAAAATGGAAAGTCACATCCAAAAATGAAACCAGATCTCTGTCTTACATCATACACAAAAATCAACCCAAAATGGACAAAAAGATATCCAAGTTACCATTTTTCATGGTTATTTAATTGGAAACACTTTGATGATCTAGTCTATTTCACTTATAGTTTTGTGAAGAAACCACTGCCTACTTTTACTTCAAGCAAATATATATATATAATATAGATAACTGGTACTTACAAAAGTGTCACATCACTTTTCTGACAAAGGTCCGTCTAGTCAAAGCTATGGTTTTTCCTGTAGTCAAGTATGGATGTGAGAGTTGGACCATAAAGAAGGCTACATGCCAAAGAATTGATACTTTCAAACTGAGGTGCAGAAGAAGACTCTTGAGTGTCCCTTGGACTGCAAGGAGCTAAAACAAGTCTACCCAAAAGGAAATCAACCCTGAATATTCACTGGAAGGATATGCTGAAGCTCCAATACTTTGCCCAGTTGATGTGAAGAACTGACTCAATGCAAAAGACCCTGATGCTGGGAAAGATTGAGGGCAGGAACAAAAGGGATCAACAGAGGATGAGATGGTTAAATGGCATCATCAACTCAATGATGATGAGCAAACCCCCAATGATGATGGGAGATAGTGGAGGACAGAGGAGCCTGGTGTGGTGCAGTGCATGTGGTAGCAAGGAGTTGGACACAACTGAGTGACTGAACCACAACAGTAATCATGATTAGTGGTGCTCTAAATAATCAGAAATTTTGTGTTATGAAACAGGTCATAAATTGATTGGAAATCCCCAGCATTACTGAGACTTTCCTTTTTTTTAAATATAAATTTATTTATTTTAATTGGAGGTTAATTACTTTACAATATTGTATTGGTTTTGCCATACATCAATGTGAATCTGCCACAGGTATAAAATGTGTTCCCTATCCCGAACCCCCGTCCCTCCTCCCTCCCCATACCATCCCTCTGAGTTGTCTCAGTGCACCAGCCCCAAGCAACCAGTATCATGCATCGAACTTAGACTGGCAATTTGTTTCATATATGATATTATAAATGTTTCAATGCCATTCTCCCAAATTGTCCCACCCTCTCCCTCTCCCACAGAGTCCAAAAGACTGTTCTATACATCTGTGTCTCTTTTGCTGTCTCACATACAGGGTTATCGTTACCATCTTTCTAAATTCCATATATATGCATTAGTGTACTGTATTGGTGTTTTTCTTTCTGGCTTACTTCACTGTATAATAGGCTCCAGTTTCATCCACCTCATTAGAACTGATTCAAATGTATTCTTTTTAATGGCTGAGTCATACTCCATTGTGTATATGTACCACAGCTTTCTTATGCATTCGTCTGCTGATGGACATCTAGGTTGGTTCCTGCTGCTACTGCTAAGTCGCTTCAGTCGTGTCCGACTCTGTGCAACCCCATAGACGGCAGCCCATCAGGCTCCACCATCCCTGGGATTCTCCAGGCAAGAATACTGGAGTGGGTTGCCATTTCCTTCTCCGATGCATGAAAGTGAAAAGTGAAAGTGAAGTCACTCAGTCGTGTCCAACTCTTAGCGACCTCATGGACTGCAGCCCACCAGGCTCCTCCATCCATGGGCTTTTCCAGGCAAGAGTACTGGAGTAGGGTGCCATTGCCTTCTCCAGGTTGCTTCCATGTCCTGGCTATTATAAACAGTGCTGCAATGAACATTGGGGTACACGTGCCTCTTTCAATTCTGGTTTCCTTGGTGTGTATGCCCAGCAGTGGGATTGCTGGGTCACAAAGCAGTTCTATTTCCAGTTTTTTAAGGAATCTCCACACTGTTCTCCATAGTGGCTGTACTAGTTTGCATTCCCACCAACAGTCTAAGAGGGTTCCCTTTTCTCCACACCCTCTCCAACATTTATTGCTTGTAGACTTTTGGATTGCAGCCATTCTGACTGGCCTGAAATGGTACCTCATTGATTTGCATTTCTCTGATAATGAGTGATGTTGAGCATCTTTTCATGTGTTTGTTAGCCATCTGTATGTCTTCTTTGGAGAAATGTCTATCCTAACTATTATTATAGTTAGGAGAGAATAACCTGCAGCCCCTGCAATGTGTCATTATAGGGATCAACAGAAGGGGGAGAGACAATTCCGCTGAAATAAAAAGAAGAAACAAAAGTAAAAAACCTCAACATAGACTCGGAGGTGTCCAGCTCAGGGTTATGATATAAAATGATATGGACAACATGATAAAGATGATTTACTTTGATTCAGATCCTTATATTTTCCAAGTGATAAAATATAATAGGCACAACACTGATCTCTGGGACTATTACAGGAAACGAGCAACATTCTCCTTCTCTCACCATATCTTAGAGTCTGTGTGTATGTGCTCAGTCACTCAGTTGTGTCCAGCTCTTTGCAGCCCCACAGACTGCACCCCACTTGTCTAGGGAGGAATAAGTAGGAAGAGTTACAAACTTATGTCTTATGTGTTTTGTTGGTGAAGATATGGGAGAGCTGTATTAGTTAGCAAATTTAATTTAAAATTAAGTTTTAAAGCCCATTACATTTCTGTGTCTTTTTCTCATATAAAACCAGGGATTCTGAAGGCTGACTGGCTTCAGGAAAGGCTGGGCCCACAGACTGATCACTGTTGTCAGCACTCTCACTTTCTCTCCATTTTTCATTCTCTTCTCTATCATTGGCTCCCTTTTAGAAGGTTTTCCTTCATCATTTTGTAAGTATGTCACAGACTATTTTGACTGCTCATTGGTAGACCTTGCGCCATTTCTCGGAACAATTACTGACTTCAGGGGTGTAAGGGGCTCTTTAAATTTAGCCTGGCAAATATGCTTACCCTGGCAGAGATTGTTGTTTAGTGGCTAAGTTGTGTCCAACTCTTTGCGAATCCATGGACTGCAGCACTCCAGGCTTCCCTGTCCTCCACTAACTCCTGGAGTTTGCTCAAATTCATGTCCATTGAGTCGAGGATGCCATCCAACCATCTCATCCTCTGCTGTCTCCTTTTCCTTTTGGTGGAGGGGAATCACTTTATTAAAAATTCTACCAGAATCAATAAGGTAAGGGAGGTTCAGTTCAGACAAAATCTAAATCTGTTTGTTGGAATCATTTTGGTGTTAAGGATGATTTTGTAAAGAATGAAACTGCTCAGATATTTGACGTTTGAGGAGATGCTAGTAGTTAATCTTTGAAATGTAAGGGGCAAGACGGATAAAGTAGTTCAGGCAGCGGAGCAGGAAATGGCAACCCACTCCAGTGTTCTTTCCTGGAGAGTCCTGTGGACAGGGGAGCCTGGTGGGCTGCTGTCCATGGGGTCGCATAGAGTTGGACATGACTGAAGTGACTTAGCATGCATGCATGCATTGGAGAAGGAAATAGCAACCTACTCCAATATTCTTGCCTGGAGAATCCCAGGGACGGAGGAGCCTGGTGGGCTGCCATCTATGGGATTGCACAGAGTTGGACACGACTGAAGTGACTTAGCCGTGCAGCAGTTCAGGCAGAGGGAACTCTGCAAGTTGAGGCACAAAGCTAAAAGACAAAATTTTGTGAAAATCATGGGTGTGCCTTATGAAGGGAGGAGGGGCCACAATTAAAGTGTGCTTCAAGTGGGAGATGATTGGGCATTGGATTACCAGTCTAGAGGAATATCGATGGATTTGAGATTTATTGGAAGATGATTTCTTCTCTAAGCAACCTAGACACTAAACACAATCACTCCATCCTTCCCTCACCATGATCCATGCATTTTGACTCTTTTACATTTATACATACTACATCATCCATAAAAGTGTTATTTATGGGGCTACCATAACCCCTTTACCTAATGTAGTAATTGCCATCACATTTTGACCCCTTATGGTGGTTTATTTTTCTTCATATTCCCTATGAAGAATTCAGTCATTTTATAATGCATGTTTGTTTGCTTATCTGTTTGTCAGTATTTCCTGAAATTCTTTTGAAAACAAGATTTAACCCCTTTGTTCACTGTTCAGTTCAGTTCAGTTCAGTCGCTCAGTTGTGTCCGACTCTTTGCGACCCGATGAACTGCAGCACGCCAGGCCTCCCTGTCCATCACCAACTCCTGGAGTTCACTCAAGCTCATGTCCATCGAGTCAGTGATGCCATCCAGCCATCTCATCCTCTGTCATCCCCTTCTCCTCCTGCCCCCAATCCCTCCTAGCATCAGAGTCTTTTCCAATGAGTCAACTCTTCGCATGACGTGGCCAAAGTATTGGAATTTCAGCTTCAGCATCAGTCCTTCCAATGAACACCCAGGACTGGTCTCCTTTAAGACGGACTGGTTGGATCTCCTTGCAGTCCAAGGGACTGTCAAGAGTCTTCTCCAACACCACAGTTCAAAAGCATCAATTCTTCGGCACTCAGCTTTCTTCACAGTCCAACTCTCACACCCATACATGACCACTGGAAAAACCATAGCCTTGACTAGACAGACCTTTGTTGGCAAAGTAATGTCTCTGTTTTTTAATATGCTATCTACGTTGGTCATAACTTTCCTTCCAAGTAGTAAGTGTCTTTTAATTTCATTGCTGCAATCACCATCTGCAGTGATTTTGGAGCCCAAACAAATAAAGTCTGACGCTGTTTCCACTGTTTCCCCATCTATTTCCCATGAAATGATGGGTTCACTGTTAGATCCCTTCTAAAACAGCACTGCTACACATTGCTTAAATAACACCATCTCAAAGGGTGCAATAACAGGCTGCCTCTCAAAAGATGGGTGTTAAGATTCATTGAGGGATAATAACTCGTCACTACCAGTGGCTGGTAAGATGCAGCTGCACCACCTACAAGGCTTCACTTCCTCTACTCCCTGGAAGAGCTCTTCATGGTCATCAGCGCTGATGGAAGCTGACCCTGACTTTCTGATCACTTGCATTGTGCCCTTACCTCCTGTCAAGTTGGCATCATTTTGATTCACTGTTTCATTTGGTACATGAAAGCCATTCACTGAAATTGCTTTTCATCCCTAATATTCTGTAGGTAGAGTAAGTATGGAAGGAACCCAGGGATGGTTTGTGAGTGGGTCCTCTCTGCTCAGAGCACCAGTTCTTCCCTGGGCAACAAGCAGACATGGGTACACCCAGCAGCCCTTCACTGCAGCCCAGAGACTGGCAACAAAGTGTTCAGCATCTTGAAACTAGGTAATGACATCTTTTCCCATTATTTCATACAGAAAATTGCTTTTGAAAAGCTTTTCTAAGATCAGCAAATTTTCAGGAATGCCTCCCTCAGTTGTCAAGTGTACCTGCCTTTCATACTAAGGTCCCTCTTCCTTTCTAGCCTTCAGGATCATTATTATGGACCTTTATTTCAATCCCTAGCATTGCTGTTTGAAAGGTGATGTGCATTTATGGTTAGAGTCATAGTATTAGAAGCCAAGTAAAGTCATATCAAAATATAAGTTTTCAGAGTATTTTTGAGACTCCTCACTAAAAGAATAATCAATATTTTTATTTTATGTTCTTCAAGGAAGCTGCCTCTTTCCTCTCTTGCATCAATAATTGCTTATAATCAGAACTTGTTTTGTGAATTCTATGGCTTAACACTCATATAATTCTTACTGCTGCATGTAAAACATAATTTCTTAGAGCAAAAAATTCATCATTCATCATGAATACTGTGACTTTTAATTCTTTGAATATCAGTTACCCCCTATAAGGTGAGTTTCACTCTTTGGAATAGGGTGTTTAACTAACATTCACTTATTTTGTAGAACATGTTAAAACCCTCGCCATGGATGGTCATCTCTACATTTTGTACCCTTCACCATTTAAGAGATTCTCAGAAATGTGTGCCCCAATGTTCCAAGATTTATTATTATTTTTTTTAATTCTAATAGCATTGCCAAATTTAATTTGATTCAAATAATAGTTCATTTTTAAAGTGCCATACTGTCTTATCCAAAAGTTAAAATATTATCAAGTCTTCCAACAAAATAAATGTAATTTCCTTTCATAATTATTGCAAATTAAGTTATCAGGGAAATATTCTACTAAGGAAAAAACATCATGTTTTAGGATTAATCTGTTCAAATATAAAACCCAATACAGTGAAATATGCCAGGTCTAAACTGAATTACTTTTAGTTTTATAGAGTTTGACATTAATAACACATACTTTTTATAAGTTTTGCTGCAATAATATTTCACTGTACATTTTTAACAGATTGTATTCCTTAACTATTTTAGTCAGACTCAGTTGTAATGTCCTTAATGAATTGATAAAGTTTTTCAGGAGTATAAAACAGGAATCTACTGACTCTTTTCTTATGTACTTTTGCATTAATACATTGAAAAGCTTTAAATATGATGAAAAATAATGTCCTTCTTCATAATGATACTAGGTATTTTTGAAACATTCTAGCATCTTTTATTCGGAGAAGGCAATGGCACCCCACTCCAGTACTTTTGCCTAGAAAATCCCATGGATGGAGGAGCCTGGTATGCTGCAGTCCATGGGGTCGCTAGAGTCGGACATGACTAAGTGACTTCACTTTCACTTTTCACTTTCATGCATTGGAGAAGGTAATGGCAACCCACTCCAGTGTTCTTGCCTGGAGAATCCCAGGGACGGGGAAGCCTGCTGGGCTGCTGTCTATGGGCTCGCACAGAGTCGGACACGACTGAAATGACTTAGCAGCAGCAGTAGTAGCACCTTTTATTGAACTTCACCATAAATAACACTTTTAGGTTAACTATTGTCATTAAAGAATATTGAATTGGTTGAAATAAATCATATTACATAGAAAAAATGTAGCAGTCCACAGCCTCAGGAGAAGCATTTGACCTTCATTTGGGTGAAGTGCTGCCTTAGAGATGCATCCCATGGGGTGAGGTGTAATCATACCCATTTTAGGGGATTATGCAAGCAGATGTGGATAGTGTATTTCATAATACACACATGAATAATGGCTGGAATTTCCAAGTTCTAATGAAGGGTGTGATATTCTTTTTACAAGTATTAACTCCCTGGCTTCAATTCCCAATTGCATTCACAAGATTTCTGACATTCACAAAGCACACAATGGAATATTACTCAGCTATAAAAAAGAATGCATTTGAGTCAGTCCTAATGAAGTGGATGAATCTACAGCCTATTATACAGAATGAAGTAAGTCAGAAAGAGAAAGAAAATATTGTATATTAACACATATGTATGGAATCTAGAAGCAACAGTTGGAACCCTGTATGGAACAACTGATTGGTTCAAGACTGAGAAAGAAGCATGACAGAGCTGTGTGCTGTCACCCTGTTTGTTGAACCCTTATGCTGAGCACATCATGAGAAATGCCAGCCTGGATGGGTTACAAGCTAGAATCAAGATAGGTGGGAGAAACACCCAACCACCTCAGATACACGAATGATACCTCTCTAATGACAGAAAGTGAAGAGGAACTAAAGAGCCTCTTTTTTTTAATTCATTTATTTTATTTTATTTATTTATTTTATTTTATTTTTTAACTTTACAACATTGTATTGGTTTTGCCATATATCAACATGAATCCGCAAAAGAGACACTGATGTATAGAACAGTCTTTTGGACTCTGTGGGAGAGGAATAGGGTGGGATGATTTGGCAGAATGGCATTGAAACATGTATAATTCATTTATTTAATTGGAGGCTAATTAACTTCACAATATTGTAGTGGGTTTTACCATACCCTGAACCCCCCTCCCACCTTCTTCCCCATCCCATCCGTCAAGGTCATCCCAGTGCACCAGCCCTGATCACCCTGTCTCATGCATTGAACCTGGACTGGCCTTCTGTTTCACACATGATAACATACTTGCCTCAACGCCAATCTCTCAAACCATCCCATCCTCACCTTCTCCCACAGAGTCCAAAAGACTGTTGTATACATCTGTGTCTCTTGATGAGGGTGAAGGAGGAGAGTGGAAGAGCTGGCTGAAAACTAAATATTAAAAACACTAAGATCATGGTATCCAACCCCATTACTTCATGGCAAATAGGTGGAAGTAAGTGACAGATTGCCTCCTCTTGGGCTCTAAAATCACTGTGGATGTAACTGTAGACATGAAATCAGAAAATGATTGCTTCTTGGCAGGAAAGCTAAGAAAAACCTAGACAGTGTGTTGAAAAGCAGAGACATTACTCTGCCAACAAAGGTCTGTTATAATCAAGACTATGGTCTTCCCAGTAGTCCCATATGACTGTGAGAACCGGACTGTAAAGAAGGCAGAAAGCCAACAAAATAATGCCTTTGAACTCCTGAAAGTCCCTTGGACAGCAAGGAGATCAAACCAGTCAGTCTTAAGGGAAATCATCCTGAACACTCATTGGAAGGACTGATGCTGAAGCTGAAGCTCCAGGATTTTGGTCATCTGATACAAAGAGATGACCCATTGGAAAAGTCCCTGATGCTGGGAAAGATTGAAGGTAGAAGGAGAAGAGGGCATCAGAAGATGAGATAGCTGGGTGGTATCACCAATGTAATGCACATGAACTTGGACAAATTTCAGGAGTTTCAGGTGAGGTACAGAGAGACCTGGAATGCTGCAGTCCATGGGGTCACAAAGAGTCAGATACGACTGGGTGACTGAGCAACAACATGGAATCTAGAAAGATAGTACTGATGAACCTACTTGCAGAGCAGCAATGGAGATACACACTTGGAGAACAGACTTGTGGACACAGACTGTGGTCACAGACTTGTGGACACAGTGGGGAAGGAGAGGTTGGGACTAATTGGCAGAATATCATGGGAACACATATAGTACGATATGCAAACTAGATAGCAAGTGGGGATTTGTTGTGTGACAAAAAGAGCTCAAGCCAGTGCTCTGTGACAACCTAGAGGGGTGGGGTGGGGAGGGAGATGGGAGGGGGCTTCAGGAGGGAGAGGACATATGTATACCTGTGGCTGATTCATGTTGATGAATGACAAAAACCAACACAAGGATAATTGTAAAGCAGTTATCCTTCAATTAAAAAAATCTAGAAAAAATATATTTGATTCATGACAACTTTAGATGTGTGTGTGCTTTAAAATCAATTTAGTCATTTGGCTGTGCTGGATCTCAGTTGCAACATGTGGGATCTAGTTCCCTGACCAAGGATCAAACCCCAGACCCTCTCCATTGAAGCATGGAGTTTAGTTCCTGGACCACCAAGAAAGTCCAGAGAAGTGACAGCTTTAATCTTTCTGTGCTCTCTCTTGAGGACGCCTTAAGATTCCATAAGAACATAAAGTCAGTACTATGCTGACTCTATGTTTTGTCAATGACCCAGGTCACTGTTCTAGTTTCATTGATGGTGGCTTGGTCTACATCAGTGTATATTCTAAGTCAGTCTAACCATGTTTTAACTGCTATGACACTTGCCTGGATCCATCCTCTTCATGGGATGCTCCTCTTTTCCACCTTTCAACTCTTCCCTTGCCCTTTGAGGACAAAAGGGCATCGCATCTTGTACTGTTGTGAATTACGGTTTATATTCCCTATCTTTACCTTAGACAAGATCTCTTCTTTCCTTTATTCCTCTGTGATTGTTAACAGTGTATTCATTTACAAATTTATCAAAAAGAATTGAACCCCAATTTTCTATCAGAACTCTAATTTCATCTGTGTGTTTCTACCTCATAGTGTCTTTACATTCCTATTAGCAGATGATTTGGCTTTTTTAGCTTTAAGACTTATCCCCTCCTCTCCCATTTTCATCAACCTTCAAACACCCAACACTGTCTCTGACTTCTATAAATCATTAAGTAACCATTTATATTTATCATGTATAAACAGGTGAAAGAATGTTGAGCTTCATCAAGGAAATAAGGCTAATGGGAAGCAGTATATGCAGAAATTTGTTTCAAAAATGTTTCTACAAGTGTAACTTGATAGGTTAATGTTTTTTTAAAAATCTGCAAGGAATTGAATTCTGCCACAAACACTGATGCTTGGAAGAGGGCTTTAAGTTCCAAAGCAAAATGGTGCTGGGCTGACACTTTGATTTTGGACTTCAGAGACACCAAACAGAAAATCCAGCAATTGACTGTCTCAACTTCTGATCTGCACAGCCCTGAAACAGCACCTGGGAGTTGCTGCAAATCACCAAGTGTGTGGATAGTTGTTATTCGGCAATAAAAAAACTACTACACCACACATGTACAGAGGGGCAGTTAAAAGAAGCAAAGGGAGATGAAGAAAGGGAGAAGGAAAAAGAGAAGGAGGGAAAAGGAGAAAGACAGAGATTTAAATAGCAAGAAGGGACTATAGTTCCTCTTGCTTCTACTCAGGATGACTCTCCTGCAGAGTGAGCCTGTGATGGAAGACAAAACTGCACTTCCTTCCCGTGTCCTGGTTTCTCCACAACTTTCAAAGAATGAACTTCATGCATTACTAAGACCTATCTTTTCTTTCAGAAAAGCCATCTTCTATTAAATATAGCTGTAAACTCAAGCCAATAGCCTCACCTCATGTTCAAAGACATATTTATCTGTTTCAACATTAGAGGAAAATAGGACTGTGTTGGGTTGATTAAGAAATGCATATAATTAAAATAAATAAATTTATATTAAAAAGAAAATCTTATTGAAAAACCTTTTTAAAAATGTAAAAAAAGAAATGCATATAATTCATGTGAAGCAGGAGTATAAACATATATTCAGTTTAGGTGATTTAATAAACTCTCAAGATAATTTTGGAGAAGGAAATGGCAACCCACTCCAGTGTTCTTGCCTGGAGAATCCCAGGGATGGGGGAGCCTGGTGGGCTGCCGTCTATGGGGTCGCACAGAGTCAGACATGACTGAAGCGGCTTAGCAGCAGCAGAAGCAAGATAATTTTACTTAAACATATTTAGTGCTTTATAAACTGAACACATATCTATATCTTGAATGAGAGCTAACTTCACTATGGCCCCAGGTCTTATTACTGTTATGAATTCAATAGAGAAAGGAGGTTCTAGTTAATTAAAATGATTTAATTTTACAAGATTTATGAAGTAGGAAAAATGTGTTGTCGTTTTTTTGTGTGCAGAAACACTCATAAAATAAGCTTCTGTGGGAATTTCCTGGTGGTCCACTGGTTAAGACTTCCTGCTTCCAATGAAGGGTGTATGGTGTCCATCCCTGGTCTGGGGACCAAGATCGCACATGACACTTGGCAAAAAAAAAAAAAAGAAAGAAAGAAAGAAATAGCATTGTAATTTAAGTTAGTTTAAAAGGACATAACTGGAGAAGGGAATGGCAACCCACTCCAATGTTCTTGCCTAGAAAAATCCTATGAACAGGGCAGCCTGGTAGGCTATAGTCCACGGGGTTGTAAAGAGTCAGACAAGACTTGGCAACTAAACCACCATCACCAAAAGAGATAAATAAAAACTGGCAACAAATTGATAAAATAATCCATAAGTACTGGCTATGCATGCAACAATTCTATCTACAAATGACTTACATTGTAAACACTGGAATTGGAAGAATGTATGTTGCATTATAGACAGAAGGAAGACCAAGAGAAACTACTGATTCCTTTTATACTCTTACCTGGCTGTAATACCAGGAGCAGACAGTTTATGCAAGACAATATTTCTGTAAACAAAATAAAATAGATTTCTGGAAAGGAATCCTTTTGCAGATTAATATATTAGTCTGTCTAATCAGAATGTTGTTTATAACTTGGTTAATTTCTACTTACTGATCACATAAAATGTGACAAAAAAAAAATCTGTGGTTTGGAGCAGGCCCTTCAGAGTTCCTTGGACAGCAAGGAGATCAAACCAGGTAATCCTAAAGGAAATCAGTACTGAATATTCATTGGAAGGACTGGTACTGAAACTGAAGCTCCAATAATTTGGCCACCTGATGTGAAGGACTAACACACTGGAAAAACCCTCATGCTGGCAAAGATTGAGAAAGGTAGAGGGAGAAGGGGACAACAAAAGGTGAGATGGTTGGATGGCATCACTGACTTGATGTACATGAGTTAGAACAAGCTTCAGGTGTTGGTTATGAATAGGGAAGCCTGGCATGCTGCAGTGCAAGGGGTCACAGTTCAGTTCAGTTCAGTTCAGTCACTCAGTCGTGTCCGACTCTTTGCGACCCCATGAATCACAGCACGCCAGGCCTCCCTGTCCATCACCAACTCCTGGAGTTCACTCAGACTCACGTCCATCGAGTCAGTGATGTTATCCAGCCATCTCATCCTCTGTCGTCCCCTTCTCCTGCCACCCCCAATCCCTCCCAGCATTCAGAATCTTTTCTAATGAGTCAACTCTTCGCATGAGGTGGCCAAAGTACTGGAGTTTAAGTCACAGAGTCAGATAGGACTGAGTGACTGAACTGAACTTAATATGGACACAAGAGGGTGCACTAGGACCATTATTTCTGTCCCCACCAGAGAGGCTGCAATTATCTCAGACACACATTAGGGAAGCGTCCAGGAAACCTCCTCAAATAGGTGAATACAGATACAAGCCAACTGAACCTAAAAGACATGTACAGAACACCACCCAACAATCCCAGAATATGCATTCTTCTCAAGAGTACACGAAGCATTCACTGAGATAGACCAGGTGTTAAACCACGAAACAAATTTGAACAAATTTAATAAGATTAAAATTATACAAAGTATATTCTCCAACCAAAATGGAATAAAATAAGTAATAAATAGCAGAAGCAAAATAGAAAATCTACAAATATGTGAAATTTAACACAGTCATAAACAATGATTCTAAGGGAAAAAAATCACAAACAGGGCTTCTCAGATGGCTCAGTGGTAAAGAATCTGCCTGCCAATTCAGAAGACATGGGTTCAGTCCCTGATTCATGAAGGTTCCACATGCTGTGAAGCAACTAAGCCCGTGTACCACAACTACTGAGCCTGTGCTCCAGAGCCCAGAAGCAGCAGCTACTGAAGCCTGTGCATTCTACAGCCTGGGCTCCTCAACTACTGAGCCTGTGCTCCAGGGCCCAGGGGCCACAGCTGCTGAAGCCTGTGTACCACAACCACTGAGCCTGTGCTCTTCAACTACTGAGCCTGTGCTCCAGAGCACAGGGGCTGCAGCTACTGAACCCTGTGTACCACAACCACTGAGCCTGGGCTCCTCAACTACTGAGCTTGTGCTCCAGAGCAAAGGGGCTGCAGCTACTGAAGCCTGTGTACCACAACCACTGAGCCTGTGCTCCTCAACTACTAAGCCTCTGCTCCAGAGCCCAGGGGCCGCAGCTGCTGAAGCCTGTGCACCCTTCAGTCTGTGCTCCACGACAAGAGAAGCCACTGCAATGAGAAACCCACACACCACAGCTAGAGTAGCCCCTGCATGCCACAGCCAGAAAAAAGACTGCACAGCAAGGAAGACCCAGCACAGCCAAAACAAACAAAAAATTTTAAGAAGTCACTAATTTAGATTTTTCTAAATCTAAATGAATTTAGAAAAATATATGGAGACACATGAAAATAAGTATACAATATACCAAATTTATGGTATGCAACAAAAGCAGTACTACACGAGAAGTTTATGGCAGTAAACATGGCTATTAAATAAAAGAAAAACCTCAAATCAAAAATCTAAACTTATGTCTCAAGGAACAAGAAAAAAAAGAACAAATTAAGCCCAAACTACACAGGAAAAATGGGGACAATAAAGGTGAAAACAGATATAAATAGAGAATTTTTTTAAATGGAAAAAAGTCAACAAAACCAAGAGCTGATTTTTGAAAAGCTCAACAAAATTGACAAATTATTAGCTGGACTAAGAAAAAAGGGCAAAACCTGAATATATAAAATTAGGAATGAAAGAGGACACATTGCAAATAATGTCACAGAAATAAAAATATCACAGAAATAAACTTCTATGAAAATTATATGTTCAAAAACTAGATTATGTTAGAGAAATAGATAAATTCAAAGAAACATGCAACTTACCAAGGATGATGAAGAAATTAAAAATCTAGACTGATGTATAACTAGAAAGATTGAAGCATTAATCAAAAGCCTTTCAACAATGAAAATACTAGGTTGTTTCATTAGGGAATTTTATCAAACATTTAAAAAAAAAGAGAAGACACTCCCAAACTCATTCTATGAGGTCAGCATTACGCTTACCTAAGAACCAGACAAAGAAAACAAATGACTAATATCCCCAATGAATTTTGACCAAAAAATAATAAGAATAAGAATAATAAACAAATACTAGCAAACAATTAACAGCATAGTAAAAGGATTATACATCATAACCAGGTTGGATTTATACCTAATGTAAGGATGGTTCTGTATACGAAAATCAATCAATGTACTAACCCACAGTAACAGCAGGAAGATCAAAACTACATTATCATATCAGTTGATGCAGCAAAAGTTTTTGACAAAATTAAATACCTTTTATAAAAAGAAACACTCAACAAACTAGTAATAGAAGGAAATAATCTGAACATAATAAAAACCACATGTGGAAAATCTTGCCCCTACCATCATACTCTATGAGGAAAGACTGAAAGCTCTTCCTCTAAGGTGAGGAACAAGGCAAGGACACCCACTATTACTGCTTCTATTCCACATAGAAGTAAATGTTCTAGCCAGAAATACCCAATAAGAAAAAAGAAAGAAATGGAATGTATATTTGTAAAGAAGAATTAAAATGAGTCTATTCATAGGTGATACAAAGAAAAAAACAGAAAGGCCTTAATGACTTCAGGAAAAAAAAAAAAACAAACACAGAACTAGTAATCAAATTTTTGCAGGATACAAAACAGCACTCAAACATCAGTGTGTTCCAATACAACAGCCAGGACCAATCCACAGGGAAATTAGGAGCACAATTTTATTTACTGAAGCCTCTGAAAAGATGAAATGTTGAGGAATAAACTTGACCAAGGAGTTGAAAAACTTGTACACTAAAAACTACAAAACACTGTTAAAAGAAATCAAAGAAGATATAAGTAAATGGAAAGACAGCTGGTAGATTGGAAGACTTAATATCGTTAAAATATCCATACTACATGGATATAAAATACTATGAACAGTTGGTATCTTTACCATAATCAAGTTATTTAGTGTCTAAGCTATACAAAGAATGGCATATTTTATATTTCTTATTCACCTCCCTTTTAATGCATCAGCTATCATGAGGCTAATTTTCTATGAATTCATAAGAAGTTTCTTAATCATATTTTACAACTGCTTTGTATTCTATGGTGTACCATGATATATTTTATTCTATACCTTTCGCTTAAGAAACAATATTGTCCTATATTAGTAAACTTAGTTCCTTAGTTCTTAGTTCAGTCGCTCAGTCGTGTCTGACTCTTTGCGACCCCATGAATTGCAGCACGCCAGGCCTCCCTGTCCATCACCAACTCCCAGAGTTCACTCAGACTCACGTCCATCGAGTTAGTGATGCCATCCAGCCATCTCATCCTCTGTTGTCCCCTTCTCCTCCTGCCCCCACTCCCTCCCAGCATCAGAGTCTTTTCCAATGGGTCAACTCTTCGCATGAGGTGGTCAAAGTACTGGAGTTTCAGCTTTAGCATCATTCCTTCCAAAGAAATCCCAGGGCCGATCTCCTTCAGAATGGACTGGTTGGATCTCCTTGCAGTCCAAGGGAATTGCAGTCCAAGAGTCTTCTGCAACACCACAGTTCAAAAGCTTCAGTTCTTTGGCACTCAGCTTTCTTCACAGTCCAACTTCCATATATGACCACTGGAAAAACCATAGCCTTAAACTAGTAGTAAACTGTCGTCATATATATCAGAAAATTAGTCATTTTATACCTGAAAAACTTTATCTATAGAATAGATCTCTAGAAGTTGAATAACTTAGCAAAAAGAATATATGCATTTATAATTTTTATAGATATTGCAAAAATTTTACCATAAATGTTGTACCAATTTATTCTCCCAACAGAAATGTGTGAACATACTGATTAGCCATATTTTTGATCCACAAAATTTAACCTAAATTTTTCAATATTTTCAATGCAATAAACAAAAGGTAATGTTTCAATGTGCTTTAAATAAATAAATGTGTTTAAACACCTCTTCATGCATTTAACAACTCTGTACTTTCATTCACAGCCTTTGAGTATTCCTTGGTTACTTGGTAAATGCCACTGATTGAATATGAATTTTTATAAATACAAATTATATAGTCTTTATAGGTATATGGAAATTCCTATGAAGGTTTTTCACCCTGATTATTGGATATGTGCTTGAAATAGCCCAGTTCATATACTCACTTGGATCATTCTTCATTTTTTGTGTTGTTATGAGTATATACCAATCTTTCTATTGGCCCCTGAACACTAGAAGTATACATTTCAATAAGATTCTTACTTATAAAGATATTATAGTTTTGTGGAAAGATAATTAAAACAGAATGATAAATCCTACAAAGTTATCCCAACAATATATAGGAATAAAGAAAAATTGCCTAATCCAGAATTGAGGAAATAGGAAAGTCCTACTAAAGGCCAATCCTTACTGTTAAGTAAAACACAACCAGTAAAATAATGAAAGGAGGGCATTCATTAAAGTGACATCCAGCAGCATTTGTTATTGCTCAAAGTCAGGAAAATATGCTTTGAATTTAAGAAACGTAAACCAAAAATATTCTTTTAATTTCAGAAGTTGAAGTAGTCTTAGAACTAGTGTTCCACGTCAATCAAGTGGGTAGGTTTGTGAAAGATGAGGCTGGAGAGATAAATGGAAGTTTAGAGGCTGGAGTTTACACTGAAAGTCCTCTCAAGGATTGTAAGCACCCGAGTGACACAGAATCAGGCAGTTTAGGAAAAGATATTAACTCGGCAAAGACTGAAGAATGAATTGGAGCAGTGATAACCATGGTAGAAACAATGCAAGAAAAGCATTGTGGATGATGGGATGCGAGGAATCAACTAGAGGTCCATGGAAGACATTGCCAACCAGGCAAGGTTTACCTGCAGTGCATGCATTTGAAAGTCTGGAGTTTCCTGGAAGTAGCTTTCCAAAACAAGGAAACATAAAACTTCCCAACACGTGAAAGTACATGAGATACATTTTGCTATTGTTGCTAAGTCACTTCAGTCGTGTCCGACTCTGTGTGACCCCGTAGACGGCAGCCCACCAGGCTTCCCCATCCCTGGGATTCTCCAGGCAAGAACACTGGAGTGGGTTGCCATTTCCTTCTCCAATGCATGAAAGTGAAAAGTGAAAGTGAAGTCGCTCAGTCATGTTCGACCCTCAGCGACCCTATGGGCTGCAGCCTTCCAGGCTCCTCCACCCATGGGATTTTCCAGGCAAGAGTACTGGAGTGGGGTGCCATTGCCTTCTCTGATGAGATGCATAATTACCACATAAAAGCACTTCAGTCAGTCAGTCAGTTCAGTCCCTTAGTCGTGTCCAACTCTTTGTGACCCCATGAATCGCAGCACGCCAGGCCTCCCTGTCCATCACCAACTCCCACAGTTCACTCAAACTCATGTCCATCAAGTCAGTGATGCCATCCAGCCATCTCATCCTCTGGCGTCCCCTTCTCCTGCCCCCAATCCCTCCCAGCATCAGAGTCTTTTCCAATGAGTCAACTCTTCGCATGAGGTGGCCAAAGTACTGGAGTTTCAGCTTTGGCATCATTCCTTCCAAAGAAATCCCAGGGCTGATCTCCTTCAAAATGGACTGGTTGGATCTCCTTGAAGTCCAAGGGACTCTCAAGAGTCTTCTCCAACACCACAGTTCAAAAGCATCAATTCTTTGGCACTCAGTTTTCTTCACAGTCCAACTCTCACATCCATACATGACTACTTAGGAGCAAAAAAAGTTGGCTAATTTAGAACTGGGGTCACAGGAAAGAACATAAATTGGGGTGTTGGACACAGAGGACACCCAGATTTAGAGATCTATAAAGTGGTATCATTAAGGATGGAACAGATATTTTTTTAAGGCAAGAAGGTATAATGAACATTCTGTTTAATGAACATTAAACAGAGTAAAGGTATATTTTGCTTATCATAGAGTGAAATTTTCAAAGGTCACAATCAAAAGATTATGGAGAGTAGTGTACAGTGAGAGACTGGGTTCTGGGAAGAGAATCAAAGAGCAATTTGAGAAAGAGGGGAAATATAGGTGACCTGAATGGGGACAATACAATGGGCTAACAGCGGAGAAGACAAGGAGGTAAACAATGCAAAAGTAATTAGCCTCAAACATTCAGATAAAATTTGACATTAGAGCAGCAAAGAATTGATGCTTTTGAACTGCAGTGTTGGAGAAGACTCTTGAGAGTCTCTTGGACAGCAAGGAGATCAAACCAGTCAATCCTATAGGAAATCACTCCTGAATATTCATTGGAAGGACTGATGCTGAAGCTGAAGCTTTGGCTACCTGATGGAAAGAACTGATTCATTGGAAAAGACCCTGATACTGGGAAAGATTGAAGATAGGAGGAGAAGGGGACGACAGAGGATGAGATGGTTGGATGGCATCACTGACTCTATGGATATGAGGTTGAGCAATCTCTGAGAGTTGGTGATGGACTGGGAAGCCTGGTATGCTGCAGTCCATGGGGTCTCAAAGAGTCGGACATGACTGAGTGGCTGAACTAACTCCTACATTGCAGGTGGACTATTTACATCTGAACCACAAGTGAAGCCCACTTTAAAAATGCTAATGGAGATGTCAGAAGTTAGAGGTTTGGCAAAATCATCAGGAAGTCTGGACTTTGTGTTGCACATGTTTGTTTTTAAAGAGTTCTTGGGGTAAATGAAGACTACCCTCACCTGAAAACCTGTTTCACTGATAATTCTGTAACTATCTTTATTAATAAAATAGCTAGAGCATCTCATTTAACTATTGACATTTTACAAAGTTTTATTTCCTATTTGGGCACTAAAAGAACTGCATTTTCCAACTTTTGATTGAACTAATAAGGCTATGAAACTGCTGAGTTTTCTGTATAACATCTGGATCAGAGTCCAGTGTGGAGAGGGAAATTACTTTGATTTATTTTAATAGAGAAATATTTTTAAACATATTAACTCAGTGTAAGATTGCTGGCAACTGAAAAGGGAAAAAGTGAACTTACTTTGGAAGGAGCAATTGCAGGAGGCAGTGGTGATATCTACATCTGGACAAGCAGATGTCGAGGCTGGAGTTACTGAGCCTAGAAGCCTGGGGAAGGGGCCGTGAGCTGCTGAGACGCTACCCTCAGGGAAGGGCACCATGCTTGGCTCTGGGTGGCATCTCTGAGTTTGGGGAAGGCACCCCACGGACAGGGACTCAGACCTCTGAGCTGACATGTGGAGTGAGCTGCATTGAGATTAGTCCTGCTGTGTTATTAGTAGAAAGACTGCAAGATGGACTCAGATGCTGACAGGAAAAATGTTGTGGCAGCTTCTGCTGCTCAGAGTTGTGTTAGTCCCTCAGTCCTGCCTGACTCTTTGCAACATCATAGACTGTAGCCTGCCAAGCTCCTCTGTCCATGGAATTCTCCAGGTAAGAATACTGGAGTGGGTTGACATTTCATCTTCCAGGGGATCTTCCTAACCCATGGTTTCAACCCACACATCCTGCATTGGCAGACAGATTCTTTACTGCTGAGGCTCCTGGGAAGCCATAGATGATCTTATATATATGTAAAATGTATCTACTACAAAGATTCCTCCCTGGGCATAATTCAAAAGCCTCAATCCTCAATTGATAAACAAGGTCATACTGTACTACACAGAACTGTATTTAATGTCCTGTGATAAACCATAATGAAGAGAACTTAAAAGATGTGTGTATAACTGTACTTCAATACCAGAATCAGATTGGTTATATTCTTTGCAGTCAAAGATGGAGAAGCTCTATACAGTCAGCAAAAATAAGACCAAGAGCTGACTGGCTCAGATAATGAACACCTTAGTATCAAGTTCAGACTTAAATTGAAAAAAGTAGGGAAAACCATTAAACCATTCAAGTATGAGCTAAATCAAATTCCTTATGATTATACAGTGGAAGTGACAAATAGATTCAAGTGATTAGATCTAATAGACAGAGTGCCTGAAGAACAATGGATGTAAGTTTTTGATGTTGTACAGGAGGCAGTGATCAAGAACATCCCCAATAAAAATAAATACAAAGAGGCAGAATGGTTGTCTGAGGAGGCCTTAACATAGCTGAGAAAAAAAGAGAAGCTAAATGCAAACGAGAAAAGGAAAGATAAACCCATCTGAATGCAGAGTTCTAATGAATACCAAGGGGAGATAAGAAAGCCATCCTCAGTGATCAATGCAAAGAATTAGAGGAAAAAAATAGAATGGGAAAGTCTAGAGATCTCTTCAAGAAACTTATGGATTGCCAAGGGAACATTTCATGCAAAGATGGGCACAATAAAGGACAGAAATTGTATGGACCTAACAGAAGCAGAAGATATCAAGAAGAGGTGGCAGGAATACACAGAAGGAGTATACAAAAAAGATCTTAATGATCCAGATAACCATGAGGGTGTGATCATCAGTCACCTAGAGCCAGATATCCTGGAGTGCCAAGTCAAGTGGGCTTTAGGAAGCATCACTATAAACAAAGCTAGTCTAGGTGATGGGATTCCAGTTGAGCTATTCCAAATCCTAAAAGATGATGCTGTGAAAGTGATGCACTCAATATGCCAGCAAATTTGGAAAACCCAACAGTGACCACAGCACTGGAAAAGGTCAGCTTTTATTCGAATCCCAAAGATAGACAATGCCAAAGAATGTTCAAACTACTGCAAAACTGCACTCATCTCACATGTTAACAAAGTAATGCTCAAATTCCTCCAAGTGAGGCTTCAACAGTATGTGAACGAACTGAGCACTTCCAGATGTTCAAGCTGGATTTTCAAAAGGCAGAGGAACCAGAGATCAAATTGCCAACATCTATTAGATCATCAAGAAAGCAAGAGGGTTCCAGAAAAACATCTACTTCTGCTTTATTGACTACACAAAGTCTTTGACTGTGTGGATCACAACAAACCGTAGAAAATTCTGAAAGAGATGGGAATACCAGACCATCTGACCCGCCTCCTGAGAAATCTGTTTGCAGGTCTAGCAGAAACAGTTAGAACCAGACATGGAACAATGGACTGGTTTCAAATTGGGAAAGGAGTACATCAAGGCTGTATATTGTCACTGTGCTTTTTTTAACTTATATGCAGAGTACATCAGGCAAAATGCTGGGCTGGATGAAGCACAAGCTAGAATCAAGATTGCCAGGAGAATTATCAATAATCTCAAGTATGCAGATGACACCATCTTTATGACAGAAAGTGAAGAGGAACTGCTGCACCTCTTGATGAAAGTGAAAGAAGACAGTGAATAAGCTGGCTTAAGACTCAACATTCAAAAAACGAAGATCATGGCATCTGGCCCCATCACTTCATGGCAAATAGATGGGGAAACAGTGGAAACAGTGACAGACTTTATATTCTTGGGCTCCAAAATCACTGCAGATGGTGACTTCAGCCATTAAATTAAAAGATCCTTGCTCCTTGGAAGAAAAGCTATGAAAAACCTGGACAGTGTATTGAAAATCAGAGACATCATTTCGCTGAAAAGGTCTGTCTAGTCAAAGCTATGGTTTTTCCGGTAGTCATCTTTTGATATGAGAATTAGACCATAAATAAGGCTGAGCATTGAAGAATTTATGCTTTTGAGCTGTGGTGCTGGAGAGGACTCTTGAGAGTCCCTTGGAGATTCCAAGGAGTCCCAAGGAGATCAAACCAGTTAATCCTGATAGAAATCAATCCAGAATATTCATTGATACTGAAGCTGAAGCTCCAATGCTTTGGCCCCCGGATGCGAAGCACTGACTCATTTGAAAAGACCCTAATGCTAGGAAAGATTGAAGGCAAGAGGTGAAAGGCAAGACAGAGGATGAGATAGTTGTATGACTCAAGGGACATTTGAGCAAGCTCTGGGAGATGGTGAAGGCAAGGGAAGCCTGAAATGCCGCAGTCCATGGGGTGGCAAAGAGTCAGGCATGACTGAGCAACTGAACAACAACAAAAAGGAAACTGTGAACTGGATGAGGACAGACATCCTGTTTAGTTCACCCTCATGACCAGGGTCCAGTGCTCTGCTTTGTACATATGTGGTACTGGGGGAAATAAAAAAGACTATTAATAAGTGAATTCAGTAAGTATTTATTGAATACACATCACATTTTCTCCAGAATCCTATAGTGAACAACTAGATATGATTTCAGGCTTCAAAGAGCTTCACATTTTCTATCTTTTCTCTTAAAGCCTCTCTCTCACCGTGACTCGAAAGGTAGCACCCCTCACAAATGAAATGTTCATGGAATAAAAATGAGAATGTGCTTATGATGTTATCAGAGCCATCTAGAGGTTGAGATTAGCAAAAGCTCTGAAAATTTAACTTGCAATGTTTTTATTTTTTCCCTTCTATCACAGCATAAATATCCTCACATAATTCCAAGTTATTCCTGTTTGTTTTATATTTTTATTCCACTGGGAGATGAGTTGGTAGTACCACACTTTGGACTTCAAAGCAGAACTTTTTCATCAGACAGACTTTTGGCTTAAGATGGTTTCCTTTCTCATTCCTTCCATGAACCATTCACTCTGTGCCTACAGTGCTCTTGTCTCTAAAAATAATTCATTCTTTGAGATAGTAATGGATGTTGTGTGGGTGGAGTGCTGAGCAAGGGGGTGGAGTGACTGATGGAAGGTGTGTAGTTTGATGTGTAAAGTATGATTCTGATTGGGCAATATGCGAGCAGGACTCTGAAATAAAGGGACTGAGAAAGTTGTGCCAAACTCTGGATGGAAAATGTTACAAACACAAAAAACAAAGAACATAACAGGGTACTGAAGTGAGAATGTGGACCTCTTTGAGAAACAACCAAGAGGGCCAGCGTGGGATGAGCCAGAAGGCTGTTGAAATAAAATGCAGCCCATTTCTCTGTGGCCTCAGTTCTTACTAAGCTGTGCTGAGATCCTCCCAAACCTTCTTTTTCTTTTCCTTTTTTTGATGGTTGTAGTGCATTTTTAAACATTGAATATAAATGACATATACACTTCCTTTTCTTAAAAAAGCTTTAGATGCTGTCATCAGGCCATAGTAGGATTTGATCCATGTTTCAAGCTGTGACTCTTTGTGATTTTGTAAGAAACTACAGGACAGGCTTATCTTGAACACAAAGGCAACCCTGAAACTCTAAAGGCACGTTGATTGCTTCAGATCACTCAGATATGTCTCTCTCCCAGTTGCCCGACTTGTCTGCAGACTTTTTCAAGACGTTACAAATTTAAATTCAAAACAGAATAAAACACATCTCGAGTCTTTACATTAAAACAAAGTAGAAATCTTGAGCTCTCTCCCTTCACAGTCCAGCCAATCAGCACATCCTTCATATTTAACTTCCTAAATGTCTCCCTTATGTAGTCTCTTGGCAAATGAGCCAGACATTCTGGTAGGTCCTGGGAGAATTAAGGGGCTTCCCTGGTGGCTCATATGTTAAAAGAATCTATTTGCAATGTGGGAAACCTGGCTTCGATCTTCTGGATCCAGAAGATCTCCTGGAGAAAGGAGAATTAAGACAAGAGGCTCAGCCATCATAATGAGATGCCTATGTTATTACAAGTATATATATGTATATTTTTCCCCCAATCTCATACCATTCTACACTTTTTTTTTTTCTGAAAACACTGATTTGATCACATTGTAATCCTGTGTAGAACCTTCTTTTGCTTTACTTGGTTTGGAAGATAATGCCTAAATTCTTCACCACAGACTGAAAAGTCTTTAATTCCGGTCTTGACCTTGCCTCCAAATGAAGTTTCTAGCTCATCTTCCCCAGCTATGTTAATGTTCTAGCACAATGGTTCTCAAATCTGGCTACTATTGGAATCAGCATGGGAGCAAGAATGCTCATGCCCAGGTACCATCTCAGAAAAATTGTACCAGATTCATTCTGAGTGCAGGCTGGATGGCAATATTTATTAGAAATTCTCTGTATGGATCTAATGTGCATTTGGCTGAAGGTGGTTGAACTGTATCGTTATTGTATGTTGCTATTTATTTTGGCAATTAGCCTAATTTCCAGATGTACCAATTCTTAATCAAATAAAAGGGGGATGTAAAAATAACCATACTGAGCATATTGTTTCTCAAACACCCACAGGTTTGTAGGATCATAAGCTTTTTAAGTCATCTTAGAACAATCTTATGCACCTGCTCAATCTGGCAGCTTCCTATTTCTATTTCAAAATGTAACTTAGGTACAGACATAGAGCACAGACTTGTAGTTGGTGAGGGAAGGGAGGAGAGGGGAGGATTGGGAGTTTGGGATTAGCAAATGCAAACTATTACCCACAGAATGGATGAACAACAAGGTCCTGTATTGCACAGGGAACTATATGTGACATCTTGTGATAAACCATTATGGAATAGAATATGAAAAAGAAAATACGTATGTATAACTAAATCACTTTTCTGCACACAAGAAATAGCACAACAGTGAAAATCAACTATGTTTCAATTTTTAAAAAGTGATAGTTTGATATGCCCACAGGGAAGTAGTCATTCCTGATTCTAAACACCATGGCACTTTGAATTTATCTCTCTTAAGACACTCTAGAAAGATTCTGGTGCATCAGCTTACCCCCTGCACAGCTAAATATCATTTCCTTAAGGACAAGGAATCAGCCATGTTTTATCTGCTTATCTGCCCTGCTCCTCTTGAGAAGGGTAACCAATGAGGTAGAAAGTAAATCAGAGGACCGTGGAATCCCAAAGCCAGTGGAAGAAGATTTTTGAAAAAGAAGAAATAATAATTACTTTGTTAAATGCTGCTGCTAAAAGTTTGGAGGAGATGAGAATCAATATTTGATAATTAGATTTAGAATGTGGAAATTATTAGTGCCTGAGAGAGATGACAGGGTATATACAGACCTCAGAGGTGACTGCCTGGATGTTAATCACACCTCCACTTCTTACAACTACCTTTCAGACTGTTCTGGGGATTAGAAAAGCAGCTACACAGTCCTATAAAATGCTGAGATGTAGCAAGTTGTATAACAGCGTGGGCTGTTATTAGCAATATTTTTATGTAAGCAGTTTCACTAGAGCAGACAGGATAGAACAGTACCTGGAGTACATTTGAGAGAGATTTGGAGGAGAGAAAGGAAGATATGCATTCTTTTGAAGAACATTACCAAGAAGGAAAGAGGAGAAATGAATTAATAGCTGGAGGCAATATTAAATCAAGAAAGAGTTTTTAGTTTTAAAAGAAGAGAAACAACACCATGGTGGTTTACTAAAGGGATTGGTTCAGTGCAGGAGAAAGCGAAATTACTGAAATGATGTCCTTGAGGAGATGAAAAAAAGCATAGGAACCAGTACACACATGGAAAAATTAGACTTGAAAGGGCCAACAGTTTATCTTTGGTCATAGAAGGCAAAGAAGAGTTCATGAATTCCTGAAACCTCAGAGCAGAAGAATGGTAGATGGATAGATGTGATGGGAGAAAATTGTTGAAGTACTTTTCCAATTATTTTGATTTTCATAATGAGTTGGAAAGTGGAATCATCACCTGATGAGAGAGAGGTTAGTGGAGATTTGCAGAGAGAGCTGGAGATGTGAAACACTTGCTTGGAAGAGTGGGAGAGTAACTGGATGGGGGGACTGTATTGGAACTGCCAGATGGCATTACAATTATCCATCACACTTGTCATAACAGGCTTGATTTTAAGCTACTGGAGGGCAAAATTTATGCTTACTAAGTATCTGGTAGAAAATAAGCATTCAGAAATGTTTTAGTAGGCTCTGAAAATACCTGTAACACAATCAATATTCAAGCCCCCTGGTGTGATAGAGTAATGCACTCCAGAGACATATGCATTCTAATTCCCAGAATTAGCAATTATGTTACCTTACACGGCAAAAAGGATGTTGCACATTTGATTAAGTTTGAAATAATGAGATTATTCTGAATTATCTAGATGAGTTTTGTACACAAATCTTCCTGGAGTCAAAATGGTGTAATGTCCTGATACACCCATTGTAAGTTGCAAATACTGTAAGTCAAAAATGCAGGTATTATAATACACCCAATTGCCAACATCCTCTGGACCATGGAAAAAGCAAGAGAGTTCCAGAAAAACATCTATTTCTGCTTTATTGACTATGCCAAAGTCTTTGACTGTGTGGATCACAATAAACTGTGGAAAATTCTGAAAGAGATGGGAATACCAGACCACCTGATCTGCCTCTTGAGAAATCTGTATGCAGGTCAGGAAGCAACAGTTAGAACTGGACATGGAACAACAGACTGGTTCCAAATAGGAAAAGGAGTTCGTCAAGGCTGTATATTGTCACCCTGCTTATTTAACTTATATGCAGAGTACATCATGAGAAATGCTGGACTGGAAGAAACACAAGCTGGAATCAAGATTGCCGGGAGAAATATTAATAACCTCAGATATGCAGATGACACCACCCTTATGGCAGAAAGTGAAGAGGAACTAAAAAGGCTCTTGATGAAAGTGAAAGTGGAGAGTGAAAAAGTTGGCTTAAAGCTCAACATTCAGAAAACGAAGATCATGGCATCCAGTCCCATCACTTCATGGGAAATAGATGGGGAAACAGTGGAAACAGTGTCAGACTTTGTTTTTCTGGGCATCAAAATCACTACAGATGGTGACTGCAGCCATGAAATTAAAAGACGCTTACTCCTTGGAAGGAAAGTTATGACCAACCTGGATAGAATATTGAAAAGCAGAGACGTTACTTTGCCAACAAAGGTTCATCTAGTCAAGACTATGGTTTTTCCTGTGGAAATGTATGGATGTGAGTGTTGGACTGTGAAGAAGGCTGAGCGCTGAAGAATTGATGCTTTTAAACTGTGGTGTTGGAGAAGACTCTTGACAGTCCCTTGGACTGCAAGGAGATCCAACCAGTCCGTCTTAAAGGAGACCAGTCCTGGGAGGTCCAGCCAGTCCATTCTGAAGGAGATCAGCCCTGGGATTTCTTTGGAAGGAATGATGCTAAAGCTGAAACTCCAGTACTTTGGCCACCTCATGTGAAGAGTTGACTCATTGGAAAAGACTCTGATGCTGGGAGGGATTGGGGGCAGGAGGAGAAGGGGACGACAGAGGATGAGATGGTTGGATGGCATCACTGACTCAATGGACGTGAGTCTGAGTGAACTGCGGGAGTTGGTGATAGACAGGGAGGCCTGGCGTGATGTGATTCATGGGGTCACAAAGAGTTGGACACGACTGAGCGACTGATCTGATCTGATCTGATTGAACATCTCAGCTTAGCTTCACCTACCTAAACAGCCAAGAACACTTACATGAATCTACTATTGGGCAAAATCATCTAACACAAAGCTTATTTATAATAGAGTGTTTTCTATCTCATGGACTTCATTGAATACCACACCAAAAATAAAGAACAGAATGGTGTATGGGTACAGCATGGGCTGTTCACCCTTGTGATCATGTGACTAATTGCTGCTGCCCAGCGTCGCAAGAAAGTATTTTAATTCTTATCACTAGCATGAAAAAAGATCAAAATTCAACAAAGTCTGGGAATTGATACTTTCAAATTGTAGTGCTGGAGAAGACTCTTGAGCATCCTTTGGACTGCAAGGAGATCAAACTGGTCAATCCTAAAGGAAATCAACCCTGAATATTTATTGGAAGGACTGATGCTGAAGCTGAAGCTCCAATACTTTGGCCATTTGATGCAAAGAGCTGACTCATTGGAAAAGAGCTTGATACTGGGAAAGATTGAAGGCAGGAGGAGAAGAGAGTTACAGAAGATGAGAATGTTGAAAGGCATCACTGATTCAATGCGCATGAGTTTGAGCAACTCCAGGAGATAGTGAAGACAGAGGAGGCTTGTGTCCATGGAGTCTCAAAGAGTTGGACATACCTTAGCTACTGAACAAAACAACAACGTGGTTTCTACAGAATGCATATTGCTTTAACATCATAAAGCTGAAAAATTCTAAATGGAGCCATAAGTCAGGGAACATCTGTAATCATAGAGTTTCATCATCAGAAGGAGGCAAGAGGTGCTGGGGTTGGAAGCAGAGGTTGCATGATACATTTGATGGTGGAGGGAAAGGCCAGGAGCCAACAAGTGCAGGCAGCTCCAGCAACTAGGAGAGGCCAGGAAGTGGATTCTCCCCTGAAGTCTACCCAAGAGGCACACACCTTGATGTTATCCCTTTAAGACTCAATTTGGACCTCTGGCCTCCAGAACTATCAAATAATAAGTTAATGCTGTTTTAAGCCAAGAAGCTTGTGGTAATTTGTTGCAGCACCAGTAGGAACTAATAGACATAGTGATTAAGTTGTTTATTCCTTTGACTGTAAACAGAACACTCTTTACCTCTATAAAGGGGCTGGAACCACCCCTAGGAGCTATCATTGTCTTGAGGGCTAAATTTCTATCTCATAAACAATGAGATAGCATTCCTCTGCCTTCTGTTAGCCCATCATTTGATTTTCAAGTTGGAGAATAAATGAATTTCATGATGATGATGTAGAAATGTGACACAGTTATATCTTCATGTCCTAAGTGATTATAATATGAAAACAAAAGCCCCAGCATTATGAGCATGTTTCATTCCAGTTGCAAATAGCATTAGACATATTTTAATTCTTATATACACAATAACAATTCCCTTTGTGCTTCAAGCTCAGAAACCATCTGGGAAATGCATGCAGGTAGATTCAAATTTGATAAATTATTGGCAGCCAGCTAATAACTTCTTGCACAGTCAGTTGTGAAAGTGACTTACAGTGTAAAATATACTACACACACTAAAATATTTAACCTTTCTGGACATATCATGAATCATGAAGTAATGGATATTTTATTTTTGATGCCATGAAATGCATCTGCAGCTTTATGGCCCTCATAAGTAATAATCTGGATTGCCTATCAGAAGAGAATGCCAGAGTTATTTACAAAGAAAAGCCTAACCCAGTAACTCATAGTGTCACCATTTTATGTAACAATAAAGTGAATCTAGCAGCAGGAATAATGAAATGACATAGGCCACACACCTGAAATCTTATATTTCACATAAAGAAATCCATGTGAAAACTACTTATAGACATCCATAAGTTTACTGAAATAGAATTCATATAAATTACATAGATGACCAGCTAAAGAACTGATTCTGAAAGTCCTTGTAATGATTCCAATCATACATGGCTCCCCAGCTTTTTGTACAAGTCAGGTGTTCGAGCAGCCATGCCTCAGGCTGATGACCTCTGGGTTTCTGCTTTCCCTTAATTCCTCTAAAACAGAGCCTGTTCATTCCACAGATTGCATCTCTGTCTGCCATTCCTCTGTGACTTAATGGAATCACCCAGCCCATAAAATACTCTTCACATATCCTTCATTTTATTCAGAAGATACCAGCATTTTGATCATAATAATTATCATTCAGATTAAACAAAAATATGTTTTCCTTGCACTTGGCCTATGACTTCTGTTTGTAACTTCCTCACACTTTTTTTTCAAGTCCTTTACCTTTTTCATTTGTACTATGTTCATAACTGACCTTCATTTCCCCATGATTCATAATTATCACTGTATTTTATAATCATTGCCTAAGAGGAGAATAGGGATGTTACAGGAAGAACATGTAGCTTCTGTATACAACCTCAGCTATTACTTAGTTATTTACAGTTCTGAACTTCAGGTTCTTCCTTCATGAAAATGGAGGAAGAAGTATAATTCAGGATGTTGAAATAATTAAGCTGAAGTATATGCAAGTCTCTAACCCCAAAGTTGGCACATTAGATGTATAACATGTTTTCTCCTCTTTCAGTATTTAAAGATATTAGTAGTCAAACAGGAAAAACAGATCATGAAATCCTTATTGCAAAATTTAGGTTTAATTGAGGAAAATAGGGAAAACCACTAGACCATTCAGGTATGACTGAAATCAAATCCTTTATGATTATACAGTGGATGTGACAAATAGATACAAGGAATTAGATCTGATAGACAAAGTGCCTGAAAAACTATGGCTGGAGGTCTGTAACACTGTTCAAAACCATCCCCAAGAAGAAGAAATGCAAAAAGGCAAAAAGTTTGTCTGAGGAGGCTTACAAATAGCTGAGAATAAAAGAGAAGCAAAACACAAAGGAGAAAATGAAAGATATATCCGCCTGAATGCAGAGTTTCAATGATTAGAAAGGAGAGATAAGAAAACCTTCCTAAATGATCAATGCGAAGAAATAAAAGAAAACAATAGAATGGGAAAGACAAGAGATCTCTTCAAGAAAGTTAGAGATACCAAGGGAACATTGCATGCAAAATGGGAACAATAAAGGACAGAAATGGTATGAATCCAACAAAAGCAGATGATATTAAGAAAAAGTGGCAAGAATACACAAAATAACTACAAAAAAGAGACCTTAATGGCCAAGATAACTGTGATGATGTAATCACTCCCCTGGAGCCAGACATCCTGGAGGGTGAAGTCAAGTGGGCCTTAAGAAGCATCACTATGAACAAAGCTAGTGTAAGTGATAGGATTCCAGCTGAGCTATTTCAAATCTTAAAACATGATACAGTTAAAGTGCTGCATTCAATATGCCAGCAAATTTGGAAATCTCAGCAGTGTCCACAGGACTGGAAAAGGTCAGCTTCATTCCAATCCAAAGAAAGGCAATGCCAAAGAATGCTCAGACTACCACACTATTGCATTCATCTCACATGCTAACAAAATAATGCTCAAAACTCGCCAAGCAAGGCTTTAACTGTATATGAACTGAAAACTTCCAGATGTTCCACCTGGATTTAGAAAAGGCAGAGGAACCAGAGATCAAATTTCCGACATCTGGCAGATCATAGAAAAAGCAAGAGAGTTCTAGAAAAACATCTACTTCTGCTTTATTGACTATGCAAAGCCTTTGACTGAGTGGATAACAACAAACTGTGGATAATTCTTCAAGAGATGGGAATACCAGACCACCTTACCTGCCTGCTGAGAAACCTGTAGTCAGGTCAAGAAACAACAGTTAGAACTGGACATGCAACAAAGGACTGGTCCCAAATTGGGAAAGGAGTATGTTAAGGCTGTATATTTTTGCCCTGCTTGTTTAACTTATATGCAGAGTATCTCATGCAAAATGTTGGGCTGGATGAAGCACAAGCTGGAATCAAGATTGCCCGGAGAAATATCAATAACCTCAGATACGCAGATGACATCACCCTTATGGCAGAAGCTGAAGAGGAACTAAAGAGCTTCTTGATGAAATTGAAAGAGGAGAGTGAAAGAGCTGACTTAAAATTCAACATTCAGAAAACTAAGATCATGGCATCTGGTCCCATCACTTCATGGCAAATAGATGGGGAAACAATGGAAAGAGTAAGAGATTTTATTTTTGGGAGCTACAAAATCACTGCAGATGGTGACTGCAGCCATGAAATTAAAAGACACTTCCTCTTTGGAAGACAAGCTATGACAAATACACTAGACAGTGTATTAAAAAGCAGCGACATTATTTTGCCAACAAAAGTCCATCTAGTCAAAGTTATGGGTTTACCAGTAGTCATGTATGGATGTGAAAGTTGGACCATAAAGAAAGCTGAACACTGAAGAATTGATGCTTTCAAATTGTGGTGCTGGAGAAGATTCTTAAGAGTCCGTTGGACTGCAAGGAGATCAAAACAGTCAATCCTATAGGAAATCATTCTCAATATTCATTGGAAGGACTGATGGTGAAGTTGAAGCTCCAATACTTTGGCCACCTGATGCGAAGAACTGACTCATTGGAAAAGACCCAGATGCTGGGAAAAATTGAAGGCAGGAAGAGAAGGGGACAAGAGAGGATGAGGTAGTTGAATGGCATCACCGACTCAATGGACATGAGTTTGAGCCATCTCTGGGAGTTGGTGATGGACAGGGAACCCTGGTGTGGTGCAGTCCTTAGAGTCTCACACAGTTGGACATGACTGAGTGACTGAAGATAGGTGAAACAGAAAAAAAAGTGAAAGTGTTAGTCACTCTGTCATGTCTGATTCCTTGCTGCCCCATGGACTGTAACCCACCAGGCTCCTTTGTCCATGGAATTTCCCAGGCAAACACTGAAGTGGGTTGTCATTCCCTTCTCCAGGTAATCTTCCCAACCCAAGGATCTAACCCATGATCTTCTGAAATTGCAGGCAGATTCTTTACCTTCTGAGCCACCAGGGAAGCCCCAAACATAGAAAGCCCTAGCCTAAAGAGTAAAGGATGCTGTATTTGCCTCTGGCAGCAACCATCCAGTAGAAAGTGCAGCAGCTACAACCATCGACTCAACCATCTGATTCCTTAGCCATGTGATTTACAAAGGGACCCGGGAAGTCTTTTACAGCAGACCCATAAGGTCAAAAATATTTTCAAAATAACCCTGAGACACTATTTATCTTCTCTTCTCTTATTCTTTTGCAAGTATTCAGTGGAGTTTTCCAGAGGCTGTGTGATCTCCTTATCTCAATGGAGTAAGGGAAGAAGCAAATGGGAGAGTTTAAAGTTCCTTTAAGACTTTATTCAAGAAATTTGCAAAGATGTAAAGCAAGGCCCCTCTTCTCGCTATGATTTTGAAAAACATAGTTATTGGCCATAAAATACATGTTAAAAGTTAACGGGTGTGTTATTGTTAATTTTAACTAAATTATTTAATATTCTTAAATGCCTCAGCTTTAATTTCTAACACAGTCATCGAGATAATGTGCAAACACAGAGGCTTTTCGATTTTGAAAAAGGTGATCCTCAATAATTACTAATGTAAGAAGGTCCTGAGAAAGTTTTGGATTGGCCACTTTAGATTTTCTTCTCTTGATGGATCGCTCACTGTCACCTTCATTCCTCTTGAATTCCCCTTTGCTAACCCCACTGTTTTCTACTGTAACGAGTCTTGCTAGAGTTCGATGTGAATATTAAATCATAACACTGCCCTTTAAGCTTCCCTGGTAGCTCAGACAGTAAAGCATCTCCTTGCAATGCGGGAGACCTGGGTTCAATCCCTAGGTCAGAAAGATCGCCTGGAGAAGGAAATGGAAACCCACTCCAGTACTCTTACCTGGAAAATTCCATGGATAGAGGAGCCTGGTAGGCTACAGTCTGTGGGATTGCAAAGAGTTGGACACGACTGAGCAACTTCACTGACTGACTGCCCTTTAGGCTTGAATATACTCAACCATCAGAGAAGGCAATGGCACCCCACTCCGGTATTCTTGCTTGGAAAATCCCATGGACGGAGGAGCCTGTTAGGCTGCAATCCACGGGGTTGCTAAGAGTCGGACACGACTGAGCGACCTCACTTTCACTTTTCACTTTCATGCATTGGAGAAGGAAATGGCAGCCCACTCCAGTGTTCTTGCCTGGAGAATCCCAGGGACGGGGGAGCCTGGTAGGCTGCTGTCTATGGGGTCGCACAGAATCGGACACGACTGAAGTGACTTAGCATAGCATACTCAACCATGACAAATGTGTACAAAGTACTGTTTTACTGGAAGAGTCCCAGTAAGGGACTCTTAGTCCCAGATCTACATCTGTTAATTCCATGAAGGACAATAATTCAGAACAGGGGCCACGGGGCCCTCTCTGTTTCCCTGGATATGAAGGTACCTTCCCTAATGCCCAGCTGAATCCTGGACAATTTATCTCCCTAAACATCGTTGGATCCTGTCTCAAAGTCTGTCCCTTAAACCAAGCAGGAGCTGTAGACACCAAAGACTGATTTTCTGCTCACATGTTGCATCTTCCTTCTTCCCTACCACGTTGACACTGGCTCTGACTGTAACATCTTGCTTGAAAACCCTGGCATATGCTAACTACTTCCTGTCAGTTAATTTATCCTAGGGGAAGGCTTATTGTCTTATGCTGATGGACTAGTAGAAGTAGAGTCTCCCAAAGAACATTGATTGTAAAAATCACTGTGCCCACCCTTGTTAACTAAGCCAGAAGTGACCTATATTTTTAGAATATCATACTCTGACAGAGGGTTTGGTTTTTGTTATTGCTCACTGTTTATTTGGAAAAGTGGTGTTTCTAGAGCATATCAAGTCCCATGTTCTAGAGCCATGCTGTCCTGTGTGGCTGTTGAGCACTTTGACTGAGATGTGTTGCAAGTATAAAACACACACCAGGTTCTGAAGACAAGGGAAAACTGTCTATTACTCTACTTTCAATTGTATTGTTCTGCTCTTCCTGCTTTCATTCTTCTGCTACTGTAATCCATTCTCTAGGTACCAACCAGAATGAAAACAATAACTCACTCCTTAAGACTGTCAAGGTCACGAAAAACAAAGTAAGTAATGGACAAAGGAGTCTAAGGACATCTGACCATTAGACAGAGGAGACAAAGGAGCATGACAGCTGAATGCAATGGAAAATTTGGTAAAATCCAAAGAAAATCTGGAGTCTCATTAACAACAATGTACCAGTGCTGCTTGGTTTTCATAAGCTACTCTGGTCACATTAGATATTAACAATGAGAAAAATTGGGTAGAGGTACACAAGGACTTCCTGTAGTATCTTTGCAACTTTTATGTAGCTCTAAAATTATTCCAAAATAAAGAGGGAATTAAAATTAAGTTAAAGGCATTAATTAAATTACAATTAAATCAGCCCATGTTATCTATTCCCTTGATCTTTCACTTTTCCTAAAAAGTAAAGGGATTTCACTTTTCATGCAGTGAAATCTAAAGTTCCTTCATCATTCATGAACAGGGCCACCATTCCTATTTCAAATACTTTCAAACTGTTGGCTAGATTCCTGGGCTCCAATCTTCTCCTTAAATATGTCAGGGTAATTCCTATCTAAGATCCTTTGTATTTACTAATCCTTTTGTCTAGAACTCACGATGCTTCATGACTGACTACTTTCATTGTTTGTATCTCAATTATTTCTTCAGAAAATTTTGTCATGATCTTCCTACCTTAAATTACCACCCCATGTGAGGCAGGCAATATCACACGACCTTGTGATACACACTGTATCTAGTTGCTCAGTTGTGTCCAACTCTCTGTGACCCCATGGACTGTAGCCCTCTAGGCTCTTCCGTCCATGGGATTCTCCAGGCAAGAATACTGGAGTGGGTACCCATTGCCTTCCCCAGGGATCTTTCTGACCCATGGATCAAATTCAGATCTCCTGAATTGGCAGGTGGATTCTTTATCACTGAGGTACCTGGGAAGCCCAGTGATGCACATTACCTTTGTTTTTATTTTATAGAATTCATCACAATATGAAACTAAACTTTTCTGCTCACTATCACACTTTATTTTTTTCTGTTTCTTCCAACTCAAACGTGAGCAGAATTGTGTTTATTTTATTCACTGTTGTCTCTGCAGCACCAAGGAAAGTGCTGGTAGATAATAGGACTGTTCTGGTTATTCACCACTGCATGACATTCCAGAAGTTAGTGACACAAATCAAGCCCCTGGCTTTGTGGGTCAGCAGATCAGATGGAGCCCAGCAGGGATGTGTGGAGCTTCAGGTGGAACCGAGCAAATGGCTGGACTGAAATACTCAGCATGTGTCCACTGGTCACACTGTGGTCCAGCAATGTTATTTCCTCTTCATGGGATCCTCTCCCAGGCCTCCTCACAGCATAGAGTGGGTTCCAAGAGAAAGCAAGCCGAGACCGCCAGCCCAGTAGACTTCCTCTTCCTTATTCTAGTGGCCCAAGTTCTCGTGGGCCAGAATCAAGGAGGGTGAAAGGAAAAGACTTCATCTCTTGATGGAACAGTGACAGGAGTGCAATGTGGAGTGGCATGTAGAACCGAAGCATCTTTGTCCACAGTGGTTCATGTGGCGAATGCACTCACTTCATATCTGATAGTCTCAGAGTAGCATCCAATTATGGCGCCATGACCTCTGCCATGTGAGACATGCAGCTTCAGCTGAGACGACTGTAACAAATGAGGGTGAAAAACAGGGCAAGTTGGTACTGATGGGAGCCCAGCTAGGCTGCTGGATTTTATCTGGGAGCTGTGGATTTTATCTGTTTGGACCTCTTTATGGATCGCTCAAAGCCACCTTCTTAGCGGAAAAGACAGAAGCTTCTTGCCACAGATGGTCTATGCTTGTTTTTAATCAAAGCAGCATAGAGCCAACCCAAAGGGCTGGAGAAACAGTGCATAGTCAAGGGATGCTGGGAAAGCAAGTATCCAGGATTTTCAGTATCAGTGGGCAATTTCTTCCACTCAGTTATATAAATCATGAGATTCTCTAAATACATAGACAAGATTCAAAGTACAAAAAGAAAAGTGAAAGAAAAATGTTCATGACAAAAACATTTATGATTATCCCAAGTTTATTGGAAGTAAGAGTATGTGTGTGTTAGTCACTCAGTCATGTCTGACACTTTACGACCCCATGAACCACAGCCTGCCAGGCTCCTCTGTCCATGGGATTCTAGAGGTAAGAATACTGGAGTGGGTTGCCATTTCCTTCTCCAAGTAAGAGTATAAGTTAACTATAAGTTTATTTTGCAGTTTTAAATCATACACTGATTGCACTGGCACATTGCAGTGTTTGTATCTAAGGTCAGAAGAAATGTTTTTCACTTTCTAATTATAAATAAAATACGCCTTTAGAGCTGGCGAGGTAGTAACTAAAAATCCCCTTTTTGTTCTATGTGTTGAGGTTGAAAATGAAAATTTCTGTCATATTACTATAAATATTTTATAATTTAAATTAGCTACTAAGGTGGCAAAAATAAACAAATAAAAAGTTATTGGCATTTTAGGTGCAAAATCTGTGTATGTGTGTATGTCTCTGTTCCCAATTTTGTTGTTTGAATCAGGAGCTTATCCTGGCTTTAGGCATAGACTGACATCAAAGTATAATTTCTAACGATATGTTCAAGCTTCTAATTGATATCCAGTCTAAAATGAATCTTGTTTAATCTCCCATCCAATTTATAAAACACACAAACAATTGAAAAAAATAAAACGTTAAAACAGAAACTAATGCAGTATGGATTCAAGCATAATACAATCACAACTAAACACATTGGAAATGGATAAAATATTCTGTTCATGATGTACAAATTTTGATTTTAAATTTCTTTGAAACTGTAACTATTTTTTTCTAGTCATCTCTATTTTATTTCCTTAGGAAACATCAATTGTTTGGCATGAGTGCAATAGATCCTAAATCGGGAGCACAAGGGTTACAAAGAAAAAGAAGAAAAGATGAGTAAGCGTTTTAAGAAATGATGATGAACGATGCACAATTACTACTAAGTTATGAAACTATCTGGCTGGGGAAGAAATAAGTGTTCTGCTTTGAAACTTCCTCCAGGATCCACTAAGAAAAACTTATGCACAGAGAATGAAGCAAGAAAAATAACGCTTCGTCATTAATGAGCACTTCAGTATATATCCCAGAACAGAGGTCTGGTGAGTTGATCAGCCCCTAAATATTTATCTTCTAAGCACTGTGTTCAATGCTAAGACAAATAAATAAGCAATCAACATAGGACCTGGCCTCTTGGAGCTTATAGTTAAGTGAGAAATATACAGACTAGACAAATAATCTCAAACAATTGAGCAACTCAACCAGTGCCAAGTGCTGCAGACAGGCTGTATTGGAGGGTCTGTAAATGGTACCTCATTCATCATAGAGTGCTGAGAACGGGCTTGCAGTGAGGCTGGGATTTGGAGAGTAAATGAGAGGCAGGAAGATGGAGAGATGAGTGAAGTCATGGAGGTGGGGGAAAAAAAGCATGACAAATTTGAATTTACAGAAATCCAGCAGACAAAGTGAGGGATTGGGGGAACAGAAGGCAAGTCTTCAGAGGGAGGCAAGAGTGAAATCACTCTGACTTTGAAAAAGTCTGATACTTTTTAATTTTGTCTAAGGGTGATAGGAATCTATTGCTCTGGGGAATTGTGTGCTTAGTGGCTTAGTCGTGTCTGACTCGTTGCAAACCCATGCTACTGTAGCCCAGCTCTTCTGTCCATGGGATTCTCCAGGCAATAATACTGGAGTGAGTTACCATGCCCTCCTCCAGGGGATCTTCCCAACCCAGGGACCCATGCCTCCTGCATCTCCTGCTCTGCAGGCTGTTTCTTTACTACTGTGCCACCTGGGAAGCCCCCATATACACTTGATTTTAGCCTAAAGGCCGCGAAGCAGTTCTAGGGAATTACAGGATATAATTTACATTTTACAGGTGATTTTCTATCTCTAACAAGGAGAATGAGTTAGTTGAAAAAATGCATGGAAGAGGAGTGAGTGTTTAGGCAGCTACTACAGAGGTCTGAGCCAATGGTTGGACCCGGTGAAATTCTTCCCCTAAACCAGACCATCCCAGAAGGAAAGAAGCTCAAATTGTCAACGCTCCTTATTTCCCTTATTCCCAAACCCAGAGCCAGTTCATGAAGAAGCGTTTAGTGGAAAGTTGTAAGAGTGTGCTAATCACGATGGTGTGATCACTGACCTAGAGCCAGACATCCTGGAACGTGAAGTCAAGTGGGCCTTAGAAAGTATCACTACGAACAAAGCTAGTGGAGGTGATAGAGTTCCAGTTGAGCTACTCCAAATCCTGAAAGATGATGCTGTGAAAGTGCTGCACTCAATATGCCAGCAAATTTGGAAAACTCAGCAGTGGCCACAGGACTGGAAAAGGTCAGTTTTCATTCCAATCCCAAAGAAAGGCAATGCCAAAGAATGCTCAAATTACCCCACAATTGCACTCATCTCACACGCTAGTAAAGTAATGCTCAAAATTCTCCAAGCCAGGCTTCAGCAATATGTGAACCATGAACTTCCAGATGTTCAAGCTGGTTTTAGAAAAGGCAGAGGAACCAGAGATCAAATTGCCAACATCCACTGGATCATGGAAAAAGCAAGAGAGTTCCAGAAAAACATCTATTTCTGCTTTATTGACTATGCCAAAGCCTTTGACTGTGTGGATCACAATAAACTGTGGGAAATTCTGAAAGAGATGGGAATACCAGACCACCTCTTGAGATACCAGAATACCAGATCTGCCTCTTGAGAAATTTGTATGCAGGTCAGGAAGCAACAGTTAGAACTGGACATGGAACAACAGACTGGTTCCAAATAGGAAAAGGAGTTCGTCACGGCTGTATATTGTCACCCTGTTTATTTAACTTATATGCAGAGTACATCATGAGAAATGCTGGACTGGAAGAAGCACAAGCTGGAATCAAGATTGCCGGGAGAAATATAAATAACCTCAGATATGCAGATGATACCACCCTTATGGCAGAAAGTGAAGAGGAACTAAAAAGCCTCTTGACGAAAGTGAAAGTGGAGAGTGAAAAAGTTGGCTTAAAGCTCAACATTCAGAAAACGAAGATCATGGCATCCGGTCCCATCACTTCATGGCAAATAGATGGGGAAATAGTGGAAACAGTGTCAGACTTTATTTTTCTGGGCTCCAAAATCACTGTAGATGGTGACTGCAGTGATGAAATTAAAAGACGCTTACTCCTTGGAAGGAAAGTTATGACCAACCTAGATAACATATTCAAAAGCAGAGACATTACTTTGCCAACAAAGGTCCGTCTAGTCAAGGCTATGGTTTTTCCTGTGGTCATGTATGGATGTGAGAGTTGGACTGTGAAGAAGGCTGAGCACTGAAGAACTGATGCTTTTGAACTGTGGTGTTGGAGAAGACTCTTGAGGGTCCCTTGGACTGCAAGGAGATCCAACCAGTCCATTCTGAAGGAGACCAGCCCTGGGATTTCTTTGGAAGGAATGATGTTAAAGCTGAAACTCCAGTACTTTGGCCACCTCATGCGAAGAGTTGACTCATTGGAAAAGACTCTGATGCTGGAAGGGATTGGGGGCAGGAGGAAAAGGGGACGACAGAGGATGAGATGGCTGGATGGCATCACTGACTCAATGGACGTGAGTCTCAGTGAACTGCGGGAATTGGTGATGGACACAGAAGCCTGGTGTGCTGCGATTCATGGGGTCGCAAAGAGTCCGACACGACTGAGGGACTGATCTGATCTGATCTGTAAGAGTGTGCTTGCCTGTGTTGCTGAATTGTCTGCTGCCTGATGTTCTGTGAAATACGTGTAGCCAGATGCAAGGAGGAATCTGAGTTGACATCACGAGAAATGCAAGCAGCGTGTCCGTCACCAACTGAAAACTCAGCTCTAACATCTGACTCTGATATCAAGGTATCCCAGCACAGAGTTGAAATTTACAAAACTTGCACAATTTGGAGGGCTTTCACAAAAATAATTAGCCTATTTTGTAAAACTTTTCCCTTTGCAACAACCATTTTAAGTCTTCTCACTGAGGAGGACATTACCCAGTCATATTAAATAAATCCCAAATTCTGTGATTCTGTTTTTCTTCAGATGATGTGTGTGTGTGTGTGTGTGTGTGTGAGTGTGTGTGTGTATGAGTGTGCATGTTGGAACTGGAAGGTTGGCAGGGCTGTAGGAAGGGCATATAATAGAGAACTCTTTGGCTTCAGGGCCTGAAAATCAACTAAAAAATGACAGAGATTATCAATGCACTGGCTGAATTTCTTGTTCTTTTCATATCTGTAGGTCTGCCTGTGTGCTACTCTGTAGCTTAGCATTAGGTTGAATAGTGAGGAACGGAGATTAATGAGATTCACCTGCCCAGTCACACTGTAAGTTGAACTCACAAGCTTTGCTAACAAAATACCAGGACTAAAGGGGTTCTGAAATGGCCCTCGCTCAGATGGCATCCTCTGAAAGCTTAAAATCTCCAAGAAGAATTCTGAAACAGAAAGCCTGTGATCCTTAGTAATTGACAGCAGTGCTGAGCACTTTCCCCTGAGTGCCAGGGTTACCAACTTCCTTCTGCTTCCTTCAAATAGTCCCTCTGACTTGATTTACTGAAGTGTGTCTGGACTGCTCTTTTCATTAATCTGAACAAACTGTCGACAAGATAGCTGTGCACTTTCCTGGCAGAGGTCTGACTATCTGGATTCTGAAAGCATCAGAATCTAATTCAGGATGCACACTTGGGGTCTCCGTACCAGTGAATCAATAAAAAGTGTGTTTTGAAACAGACAGAAGAGCCACAGCATCAGGCCCTGGCTGCGATTCAAAGACTACAGGCTAGTCATCTCCCCTGGGGCCTCAAGAGACCCCTGATCCTCTGATGTTGCAAAGGAGGCTTCAGAGACCCACGCTGAGCAGAGCCTCAGGCAGACTCAGGGGTCCTACAGAATCAGTCAGGGGCCTTTCAGACTTGTCGATCCCATGCAGCTGTTCACTACCCATCCCTTATTGTTTTTATTTTTAAATTAATATTTATCAGAAAATAGTTTTTACAATGTTGTGTTAGTTTCTACTGTACAGAAAAATGAATCAGCCATATATGTATGTGTGTATATATGAAAATGTGTATATATATGTATGTGTGTGTATATATGTATGTGTGTATGTATATATATATATGTGTGTGTGTGTATATATATGTGTGTGTGTATATGTATGTGTGTGTGTATCTGTGTGTATATATATATATATCTGTGTGTGTATATGTGTGTGTATGTGTGTGTGTGTATGTGTGTGTGTGTGTGTCAGTTCAGTTCAGTTCAGTCACTCAATCGTGTCTGACTCTTTGCACCCCATGAATTGCAGCACACCAGGCCTCCCTGTCCATCGCCAACTCCCAGAGTTCACTCAAACTCATGTCCATCGAGTCGGTGATGTAATCCAGCCATCTCATCCTCTGTTATCCCCTTCTCCTCCTGCCCTCAATCCCTCCCAGCATCAGAGTCTTTTCCAATGAGTCAACTCTTCGCATGAGGTGGCCAAAGTATTGGAATTTCAGCTTCAGCATCAGTCCTTCCAATGAACACCCAGGACTGATCTCCTTCAGAATGGACTGGTTGGATCTCCTTGCAGTCCAAGGGACTCTCAAGAGTCTTCTCCAACACCACAGTTCAAAAGCATCAATTCTTCGGCGCTCAACTTTCTTCACAGTCCAACTCTCACATCCATACATGACCACAGGAAAAAGCATAGCCTTGACTGGACGGACCTTTGTTGGCAAAGTAATGTCTCTGCTTTTGAATATGCTATCTAGGTTGGTCATAACTTTCATTCCAAGGAGTAAGCGTCTTTTAATTTCATGGCTGCAATGGCCATCTGCAGTGATTTTGGAGCCCAGAAAAATAAAGTCTGACACTGTTTCCACCATTTCCCCATCTATTTGCCATGAAGTGATGGGACCAGATGCCATGATCTTAGTTTTCTGAATGTTGACTTTTAAGCCAACTTTTTCACTCTCCTCTTTCACTTTCATCAAGAGGCTTTTGAGTTCCTCTTCACTTTCTGCCGTAAGGGTGGTGTCATCTGCATATCTGAGGTTATTGATAATTCTCGCGGCAATCTTGATTCCAGCTTGTGCTTCTTCCAGCCGAGCGTTTCTCATGATGTACTCTGCATATAAGTTAAATAAGCAGGGTGATAATATACAGCCTTGATGTACTCCTTTTCCTATTTGGAACCAGTCTGTTGTTTCATGTCCAGTTCTAACTGTTACTTCTTGACCTGCATACAGGTTTCTCAAAGTCAGGCAGGTCTGTGTCTGAACAGTGGCTGTGCTTTGCTGGAGCCGCCGTGAAGAGATACACCACGTCCAAGGTAAAAGAAACAGGCAGGTCAGGTGGTCTGGTATTCCCATCTCTTTCAGAATTTTCCACAGTTTATTGTGATCCACACAGTCAAAAGCTTTGGCATAGTCAATAAAGCAGAAATAGATGTTTTCTGGAACTCTCTTGCTTTTTTGATGATCCAGCAGATGTTGGCCATTTGATCTCTGGTTCCTCTGCCTTTTCTAAAACCAGCTTGAACATCTGGAAGTTCACGGTTCACGTATTACTGAAGCCTGGCTTGGAGAATTTTGAGCATTACTTTACCAGCGTGTGAGATGAGTGCAATTGTGCAGTAATTTGAGCATTCTTTGGCATTGCCTTTCTTTGGAATTGGAATGAAAACTGACCTTTTCCAGTCCTGTGGCCACTGCTGAGTTTTCCAAATTTGCTGGCATATTGAGTGCAGCCCTTTCACAGCATCATCTTTCAGGATTTGAAATAGCTCCACTGGAATTCCATCATCTCCACTAGCTTTGTTCGTAGTGATGCTCTCTAAGGCCCAGTTGACTTCACATTCCAGGATATCTGGTTCTAGGGGAGGTGGCCAAGAGGAGCTACCCCACGCCCGAGGTCAGGGGCAGCAGCACAGATGAGCAACCCCACATCCAAGGAGCGGTGGCTGCACGGGTGCAGGAGGGCCGAGAGGAGCTACTCCACGTTCAAGGTCAGAAGGGGCGGCCATGAGGAGATACCCCTCATCCAAGGTAAAAAGCAGCGGCTGTGCTTTGCTGGAGCCGCCGTGAAAAGATACCCCACGTCCAAGGTAAGAGAAACCCAAATAAGATGGTAGTTGTTGCGAGAGGGCATCAGAGGGCAGACACAGTGAAACCATAATCACAGAAAACTAGCCAATCCGATCACACAGAGCACAGCCTTGTCTAACTCAATGAAACTAAGCCATGCTGTGTGGGGCCACCCAAGATAGACGGGTCATAGTGGAGAGGTCTGACAGAATGCGGTCCACTGGAGAAGGGAATAGCAAACCACTTCATTATTCTTGCATTGAGAACCCCGTGAACAGTATATACATGTACACACATGCATATATATGTATATATACACACACTTATAGCTCCTGTCTTTAGGATTTCCTTCCTAGTCAGGTTGCCACAGAGCATTAAGGAGAGTTTCCTGTGCTATACAGTAGGTTATCACTAGTTAGTTATTTTCTACACAGTAGTGTACATATGTCAATTGCAATCTCCCAACTTACCCTATTACCTCTTTCCCCCTCAGTGTCCGTATGTTTGTTCTCTATGTCTGTCTCTATTCCTGCCCTGAAAGTAGGTTCATCTCTACCATTTTTCTAGATTCCACGTATATGCATTCAGTTCAGTTCAGTTCAGTCGCTCAGTCTTGTCTGACTCTTTGTGACCACATGAATTACAGCACGCCAGGCCTCCCTGTCCATCACCAACTCCTGGAGTTCACTCAAGCTCATGTCCATCGAGTCAGTGATGCTATCCAGCCATCTCATCCTCTGTCATCCCCTTCTCCTTCTGCCCCCAATCCCTCCCAGCATCAGAGTCTTTTCCAATGAGTCAACTCTTCGCATGAGGTGGCCAAAGTACTGGAGTTTCAGCTTTAGCATCAGTCCTTCCAAAGAACACCCCAGACTGATCTTTAGAATGGACTGGCTGGATCTCCTTGCAGTCCAAGGGACTCTCAAGAGTCTTCTCCAGCATCACAGTTTAAAAGCATCAATTCTTCGGTACTCAGCCTTCTTCACAGTCCAACTCTCACATCCATATACAAAATTTGTTTTTCTCTTTCTGACTTACTTCACTCTGTATGACAATCTCCAGGTCCCATCCTTTAAATGACACTTATGAGCCTCCTCTCAGGCACTGCTTTTTGCTAGACTTGCTACTGAAGACACGAAGTAACTCTGAGGCTGGAAATGTGAAGACTACATATTTGTAAGGAAATAATTTAAACATGCAAGGGGAATATTTTTTTTAATTCACTAATTTAATGATAAAGGCAATTAACCGCACTTCTTTAGCAATAGACAACACTTACAGATGCCTAGACACAACCCCCAAGCTTTTCTCACCTGAGACAAATGCCAGGATGTCAAGGGCATGTTGGTTAACAGTGCAGTGAGAGTGCTTGATATTTGGCTAAAGATTGGGCAGGGGCCATGTGAAAGTTACTCCCTGGGCTGCAGACACTGGGGAGTCTCTGTCTTGTGGGCTTTTCCTCCATGAACATCAGCAGGCATCTGAGGGGAAGCTTCGGGGGGAGTCCTGGGAAAGGTTTACCTGTATGGCCACCTGGGGGATGCAAATGGTGGGCATTGCCAGAACTCTGCATGAATCCATCTCCTCCCTCTCCTCCATGGAAAGCTTTTGTCTACATGGAAAAGGACCACATATATCTTCCCCTGAAGTCACGGTAGAAATATGTAGCACCTGGGGTATGAGAACAGGGAAACTCTACTGCCGGAGGAGAAGCAGGAAAGCATCTTAGGATCAAAGTTACACCTGCAGGAGGGACAGAAAACCTTGTGACACCTTCGTCCCAAAGCCTAGGTTGACGGGGCTGCCTACAATCCACAGCTAATCAGAACGTCAGACAAGACCCGGTGTGACTCCACCACACACTGACAAGCACAGAATGAAAATGGGTACCCTGGGCAGAGCTGCCCTAGGCAGGTTCTCTTGAGGGACAGCACAATGGGAGGCCCAGAGACAAGCAGAGAAAAGATGTTCAAAGATAGAAACACCAGCAGTTAGCTCATCACAAACACGAGGTGTCGCTAGAGCAGTCTGACGTCTGTGCAGTGAGAGTTGCCACAGCACAGAAAAACTATGAGCTCAGTCCAAACCTTGAAGCGATGAAAACAAACTCCCACGCTGAAGGCCTGTCAGAAGGAAAGGAGGACTTCCTTCAAGCAAAAATGGTATTTATTAAATTAATTTTTTAAAAAAAGCCTGCATCCCTAATATAACAATTTTTAAAAGAGAGCAAATAAGAGCAAAAAAAGAGAGTATAGGTTCATTCCCCCATATTATATGCAAAAATATTTTATAAGGAGAAAAATCAATAAAAAGCTTACCTACAGAGATGTAAAAATTATATACAAAATACCGTCACTGTATCACTATCGTATGATACAAATTCCTCTATTTAAAAATAAAGATCCTGGGGCTTCAAAAAAACAAAAATAGTATTTATCTTAGTACCAGCTGTCTTTGGGCTTCCCAGGTGGCTCAGCGGTACAGAGTCAGAGTGCCAATGCAGGAGACCCCAGAGACATAGGTTCCATACCTGCGTGGGAAGATTACCTGAAGGAGGGCATGGCAACCCACTCCAGTATTCTTGCCTGGGAAATCCCATGGACAGAGGAACCTAGCAGGATACAGTCCACAGGTTTGCAAAGAGTCAGACACAACTGAGGACACATGCATCAGCTGTCTTATTTGATGTGTCATTATATATATATATACACACACACACATCAGCCTTTTCTCTGTTACACTTTTCATACTTTTGCCATGTTTCCTATGAAATTGTTACTTTTATCTTATCAAGACCTTAGATGCTAGAACATCTTAAAGCTTAAGGATAATAGAATTTCTTTGACTTTTTTTCTAGAATATTTAAATAATAAGTTTGTAAGTGGAAATAGTTCTGACTTTAAATGAATTTCTATATATAATGTATGGTAAACAGGCTTTTTCTTTCTTCAAATATAACATTGTTTTTTAAAAATTTAAATCATTTTTAGTATTAAATTAGCCTTTAAATATTATAATAAGATCTTTCTCAATAATTTACATGATGACAAACTTTTTGAATTTAACATAACACAAAACCAGTTTTTAAAATTACAGTAAAATCAATTTAAAAAAGACAGTGTTGTAAAAGTTTAATATGGTAGAATATTCATAGGAAGGGCTTCCCAGGTGGCTCTAGTGGTAAAGAATCTGCCTGCCAATCCAGGAGACTCCAGAAATACAGTTTCTATCCTTGGGTCAGGAAAATCTCCTGAAGTAGGAAATGGCAACCCGTTCCAGCATTCTTGCCTGGAAAATTCCACAAACAGAGGAACCTGGTGGGCTACAGTCCATGGGCCCTCAGAGAGTTGGACACAGCTAACTGATAGCCCACGCACGTGTGCATAGACACACACACACGCACACATGTTCATAGGACGCTGTATTGGAATAAACCCAGCTTTACTTAGATTGCAATGGAAAATTATTTTAAACTTGGCCACAAGATGGTGATATCATAAAACAAGTTCAAAGAAATAAAATCCTATTCCAAAGTACTTGTGTTTCTTTCCAAGTTAAGTCTTTAAATGTAATAATTCTTGTCAATCAGTGTCTTCTCCTAAATTATGTTGTATTTCTTGATATGTTCCATGTCTGTATTTTGGGGGTATTTGCCCCTCATATCTACTACCTCAGAGAATATAAATTAAGTCTATTGCTTTGAAATCCATATGCAATAATAGCAAAATAGTATTTCAAAAATAGGAAATAATATACTGCTATTTGTATTCATTATTGTTGTTGACTTATTTCTTGTTATTTAATAGTGAAGAGATTTCCTGTTCTTGGGTCAGTGTCAAACAATGACAAACAGAGCAACCACTTGGGAAAATAATAAACTCAATAACAAGCTTAAACAATATTTTTGTTCATTGGGTCAGGCCCTCTCTTTCCTCACCATCTGGATCTCCATGTGTTTAAAAGTTTGCCTAACCAGTAGAGGCACCAAACAATTAAGGAACTTCTCCAAGATACACAGAAATTGAGAGAAATTCATAACAAAGCATCAATCCCAGATGATTTGATATTCTTCACATGGCTTTCGATGGTCTTGTGTGCAAAAGCGTGTGGTTACTGGTTAGTACTCTTTAATGAGCCTCAAACAACTCAAGACCCTCATGCTGCAGCTTGTCTAGAAGCTGAGTGTAACATCTGAAGGTCCTCAAGACCCTCCGTGTGTCATATGGACAGAGTGATTTGAGGGTCTGTGGAAGCTGTGAACAAATTGTACTAGAAACTGCAGACGCAAATGGTCCAAACATTAAGAAACAAGACAGTGTGCACTGTGGGTACACATTTTAGGAACTGTCTTGCACCACCTCAGAGTTAGCACCCATGCGCACTCTGTGAATGTACATGTCGGGAAAATCCCCTGGAGGAAGGGCATGGCCACCCACTCCAGTGTTCTTGCCTGGAGAATCCCATGGACAAAGGAGCCTGGTGGGTTGCAGTCCATGGGGTCGCAAAGAGACAGACAGGATTGAGTGACTAACTTCACTTTCAAATCATTTGTTATATGGATTTTCTAGGTACAAGTCATTTTACTGCTATCCGGAGAAAATTGTTCTCAGAAATCTAAACATTTTTAATGTGAAAATTTGATGGGTACCCCCTTTAGATTTATAACAATACATGTTAGTCCCATCTTTGTTTATTTATTCATCATAAGATTGATTTTCTTGGTCCCATGTAACCAGGATACCTCTTTCATGGAGAACCCCATCCCCTTCCTTCTATTCAGCAAATAGTTTTTCTCTAACCCTGCATCTCATCCTTCATTGTTCTCTCCTTTTGCTTTTGTATACTGACAAAAAACCTCATAAAGGAAAAGGAAAGATGAATGGAAGATAGATTATCTGAGTCCTTCTGTATCTCCAAAATGACTTTTTCTACCCTCAGAAGATGCTGATAGTTTTATTTGGTATAAAATCAAAGTGGAAAATGATTTCCTTTAAAACTTTAAAGCATAGCTCCATTCTAGACAAAGCGTGTCAAAGAGAAATCTGTTGCTGATCTGAAATTCATTTATTTCTAGATGACCTGTTTTATTTGCATGTCTGTTTGTTTTTCTTTGTTTCTCTAGCTTTTAGGTTGTTATTTTTATGACTCAAGGCCCTAAATCTCAGGGCATGTCTAGGCATGTCTAGGCAGCAACCATTGCTTACGCTCATTAAGTATATCCAGCTGTCTCTTCTGAGCCCTTGAGGCAGGTTGGACCATACCACGTGACCAGCTATGCACAGTGAGGGTGAGTGAATGTGTTCTTAGTATTTCTACATCTCCACAGACATGGAGACAATCTGATCCTAAGAGAGAAGCCTGGCATGCTTCAGTCCATGGGGTCACAAAGAGTCAGACACAACTGAGCAACTGAACTGAAATGATAATAGGGAGAAAATTTGTTTTTAATTTTCAAAACAAAATATTGCTGAAAGAAGAAACTCATCCCTTAAGGAAATCAAAGGAACAAACACCCCGACAATGAATGCCTCTACCAGAAGTCTGTTTCCTATGAAAAACAAGTTTAATGGCAATAGATGTACTGTTAAAACCAATAGGAAAAATGTGTATTCATAGCCATATGTATTTCTTAATCAATGAAATACACAAATGTAAAGACTAAACATTTTTGGTATTTTCTTCATCTGTTCCCAACCATATAAAAAGTCAGATGGAGACAGTATCAGAAAAATCCAGGGAAATGAAACTGTGGGACAGGATTATCCTTTGTTTCACATATTTATTCAAAGTATTCAGAGAGACTATTTCACTGAAGATGTAATGAAAGAAAGTAGAAAAGGTCATGGTATTTTTCAACAGGACTTTGAGGATACATAAAAAACTTGATCCATGAAGTTTTAATGGATATAAAATGGGTTACTATTTATGACTTTTATACAAAAACTATTAGCAACAATTTCACCTTCAGAACTTTAGTTCAGTGGCTTTCTATGAGGTTTTTGTCTATATGAAATTCTGCTAAAAAAAAGGTACAAGCCAATGGATATTTATCAGCAAGTACAATGCCCGGATTTTTTTTTTTTTTTTTTCTGGAACTGGATATGTGCTTTCAGGATCTTTGACCTCAAACATCTACACTGCATCTTTCAGCATTAGATACAAACATTTAGAAGATCTGCACATAGGGCTAGGTCTTCAGAGTTTATGATTCTCAATAAAATTACCACCCAGAATATAATTTCTTAATTTATATAAACTTAAATTTTCTTTCCGTCTTTTATAATAACCTTATTACCCCCATTATTTTTTTTTTCTACTGAGATGATTATATTCTGGAAACTTTGTTCAAGCTGGTAAGAACTCTTGTTCTGAATAAAGAAGAATTGACTCTATCACAAAATTTCTGGGCTCTTATGATTATCTGTGTTCCTTCTATGAAATTCAAACTATACCATAATTATGAGATTCAAATTTGTCTCCATTCTAATTTTAATATCAAAATAAAAACGTATAAATAAAGATTTAAAGATGATTTGAATATCTGGAGTTATTGATTCCCTACTTATATTTTTTAAGTGTGTATAGTTTTGAGAATTGCTTGGATGGACTTCATGAAAGTAAATTCATATCAAGAAGTATTAAATGATTACAGAAAGCATAAGAATTACTCTGTGGGAATGCAATAGTGAAAAATAAATGATTTGTTATGGGTTTGCATACGAACAATTTTCTCCTACCAAACTTATTTCCCAATTTCATCATACAGGTACCAAGGCCAGTAGTTTTCAGCCCTCAAAGCCTTGGACAAAGCCTATCAGTTGGTAAGAAATGAGCACAGAAACAATTCCCATGTTACAAGATTGAGGAGCTGGTGCTGGATGATAAATCTTTGCACCCAGCCAAAATTTCCCACCACTTAGCTTCATCTGCATGCCCAGCACAAAGTAGCTGCCTCTGTGAGTGGGTGCAGTCATCCATACCAGAGCATAAGATGTGGCAATTACAACACAGGCAAATCTACAGAAGTGATCAATATTGTGCACACAAAACAAATTACTTACCCTTGATCATCATCTGTATCCTGTAGTTTATTCAGTGATGGTATCGGGAGAGTTACAAAGAAACAATTGATTTTGGACTCAGATGAAAACTGTCTTTTATACATGATACAAAAAGACGTTAAATTACTTCACTAAGTTTCTTCAAGGTTACATGAATTCAGTAATTGTTTTGGTGGCTATTTTATATCAAAAGGTAAGCAAAAGGTTGGAGAAGGCAATGGCACCCCACTCCAGTACTCTTGCCTGGAAAATCCATGGACAGAGGAGCCTGGTGGGCTGCAGTCCATGGGGTCGCTAAGAGTCGGACACGACTGAGCGACTTCACTTTCACTTTTCTCTTTCATGCATTGGAGAAGGAAATGGCAACCCACTCCAGTATTCTTGCCTGGAGAATCCCAGGGACGGTGGAGCCTGGTGGGCTGCCGTCTATGGGGTCACACAGAGTCGGACACGACTGAAGCGACTTAACATAACATAAGCAAAAGGAGGGTGTTGAGGAATATTGAAAAATGTCAGGGAAGTTTGATTCTTTTAAAGCATAAAAATGTCTCTGTTAAGTCCAAATAATTATGAAGCAGACAGATCTTGTCATTTTGGATAGTATCTATTTAAGAAAAAGTTTACAAATATTACAGGGTGCTAATTCTGAAGTGCTAAGCTTTTGTTCTTGCAGATTCTTAATAATACACATTTAATAGTATATTTACAAGACATGGTTTTGTTGACCAAAATAAAAAGGGAAAATGAGGCAAACTCAAAATTGCCAAAAGATAAGTTTATCACAACGACAAGCTAGAGGGGTGAGATGGGGTGGGAGGGAGGACCAAGAGGGATGGAACATATGAATGTCCTGTGCTCTGCTGTGTCACTCAGTCCTGTCTGACTCTTTGTGACCCCATGGACTGTAGCCCGCCAGTCTCCTCTGTCCATGGGGATTCTCTAGGCAAGAATACTGGAGGGGATAACCAATCCCTTCTCCAGGGGATCTTCCTGACCCAGGAATCAAACCGGGGTCTCCTGCATTGCAGGCAGATTCTTTACCAGCTGAGCTACAAGCGAAATCTGAAACATATATATAATTATAGCTGATTCATGTTGATGCATGGCAGAAACCAGCACAATATTATAAAGCAATTATCCTTCCATTAAAAATAAATAATTTTTTGAAAGATGAATTTATTCAGAAATAGCAGAGGAATTGCAACTTGGGACATGAAATCAATAGCAAATAACAAGCAAGTCTGTTTAGGGCTTGAGGTTAACTGTATTTATGGGCAGAAACATAAAGAAGGGAGAGTTCAGTTAGAATTTTTTTTAATGAAAAACCAGTGGAGACATGCCTTGCTACTTCCCTACGCAGACAAAACCAGCCTCACCAGACAAACAACTCAGTTCCGCTTATTTGTTGAGACCAAACTGACCTGGGTCATTTTTGTTCATCCCTCTGGAAACCATGAAGGACATTTCCTGAGGTTGGTACAAGGCAACACCTGACCCACTCTCTCTCATTTAAGAAATACCAATATTACTAGTTTTTGGTAAATCACATATTTACAGAAAATCATTTTTCATTTCTTAAGTTTTTGTCTTCCTGAGGGGATGTATTTGAGATTTTTCCATTTTGCATTCTCTGGTTCCATTTTATTTTTTTAATTTTTAAAAAAATTTATTATTATTATTATTTTACTTTACAATATTGTATTGGTTTTGCAATACATCAACATGCATCTGCCATTGGTATACACGTGTTCCCCATTTTAGATTGAAATTCTTTTACAATATCAATATGTCAGCAAACTCAAGGGGTAAAAATGACAGAATGACATGAAAATGACAAAATAAAATTATTTTATTAAGTGATTTTTAACTTATAGTATCATCTAATAAGTTCTTCCCAGGTGGCGCTAGTGGTAAAGAAAACCCCTGCCAATAAAGGAGACTTAAGAGACACGGGTTTGATCCCTGGATCAGGAATATCCGCTGGAGGAGGGCATGGCCACCCACTCCAGTATCCTTGCCTGGAGAAGCCCATGGACAGAGGAGCCTGGTGGGCTACAGTCCATGGGGTCACAAAGAATCAGACACGACTGAGAGTCTGAGCACAAGTGAAAAACGAGGATTGCCCACAGTAATTTGGATGAGGCTGAGTACTTCAAAATAAAATATTTTTCTTCTTTAGTTAGAGATAGTAAATCAAACACAGCTACTTAATTATTTTTAGCAACACGTTTTTCGGTGAAAACATTAGTCATTTTATAGTCATGTCATAGTGTGCTTTTTCCCCAAAACATTAAAAGTCAATTAATTTCATTACAAAGTGATCATAAAATTCAAAATCAAATCATTTGTGGCTTAGTTGGCCCCTAAACCTCTAAAATTGAAGTATTTTTCAAATAATGTTTTTCTCAATATTTTTTAAGTTTGAATTCTTAGCTAAAGTAATAAATATTTCCATTATATTTATATTACTTGAAATAATATAAATCAATAATTGTTTATAAATCTCAACTTGAGTGCTTACCTTAGGCTAGGTAATAAGAGTATCTCATAGGCTTAATCTTTTGTTAAGTTGAAATATTCCAAGACATCCTCAAGTTTTCTTATTCTATATAAGTATTAATATCATACAAATCAGGGAATGGCAGTCTATAAAATTCAGGAACTTTTCCTTTTGGAACTGTATTTAATTTTAAAGTGAAAAACTATCTAGTCTGTTAGATCATGAAATTAAACCTGTTTGTATAGAGAGAAAAAGGAAAAATATGTCTCTGAGTAGAACTCTGTATTTCTTTGAAATGTGACTAAATTACAGTGCAATTTCTTAGATTTCTGCTATTACTTAAGAAGACAGACATTTTAACTCTATTGCAACATTTTTATTAATAGATATAAACAGTAGAATGAAATTTTATTGAATGCTAGGATAGTACATAATCTTTAATTATAAACCAAATAACATTTTTTTCAGAACCATTTGGTATAATCTCATATTGATCCACCACAGTTAAAGCTGACCTGTTCCTTCAAATAATATAGACTGGAGAACAACCCTATAAAATGATCAGAGATCAAAATGAAATAATAGTTATCTAATGCTCCACAGAGTAAGTGTTGTCTGTATTAAAAATTTCCCAGCAGGTACTATTTAATTTGCTGAATTTTCCCAAAATATGTCCTTCAGATTCCAAGCCTTGGATTTTGATATCACCATTATCTCAGATTTATTCAGATGGAGAACGACTGACTTATGTATTTTTCTCAGCCAGGATCTAATCTGAAGAAGAAGTACACAGTGATTTGGAAAGTTACAGATAATCATTAACTGTATCAGATCCTTGGAGTAATGACAGATTGCTCCAAGGATCTTTACTTTACTTAGCTAGTGCTAAGTAAAGAGGACTTGAAAATAACAGAGCAATAACAGATATAAGGAGCATGCATTATCTTAAGAGCTGAGACTGAGCATCCAGAAAGAGACTCCAGGACTGAAACCAGGCTGTTGGCATTGCTATGGTTCACAGAATTGCAGAAAATTCTGTGAACTCCTTTGCTGAACATCTCAGGACAGTCTTCACGGAGGAGTGTACCACTGGAGGCACTTGATTACACACCATCCTGGGGGTGCTGAAGGAAGCTCCTGGCCACTGGATGTTTTGACCACCATATATTTTAGGAGATGTTCTGTGAACAAGCCACTCACACTGCAGTGTCATCAGCAGTCTGGTGCTGTGACAGTTGCATATGCTGCAAAGTTGGCCCCGTAGAAAGAGCAGGCTTTTCTTGGTTTTGCTGTTCTCCCTAACATTTCCCAGGCTTTCCAGATGGAACAGTGGTAAAGAATCCACCTGCCAAAGCAGGAGATTCAGGAGATGCAGATTCTGTCCCTGGATTGGGAAGATCCCCTGGAGGAGGAAATGGAACCCATTCCAATAGTCTTGCCTTGGAAATCCCATGGGTAGAGAAGCCTGGTGGGCTCCAGTCTGTGGGGTCACAAAGAGTCACACATGACTGAGCATGCATGCACATTGGTATTTCCAAATATCCAAAGCAATTGTAGGAGGCAAAAAGAAAACCCAGAGAACTCATCACCATGCTGCTCCTCAAGCCCAACTTCCCTAGTCCATCTTCCTTCTTCTCTTCAGCCTTCTTATGCTGGATTGATATGTAGTATTTGTCATTCAACCCAGCTTAGGTCTGCTTGCTTGAAGCACAGCAAAGCCATCTATGGTCACCAGGCAGTGGTGAAGGAAAGTACAGTATTTATTGCCAGGCACCAAGTAAGGAGAACAGTCAGCTAGTGTTCAAAAAAACTCAAACTTGTCAGTGGCTTTCAAGGAAGAGTTTTTTAAAGGCAAGGTGAAGGAGAGGGTCGTATGCAACTGGCTCATGTACATCCTTCTGATTGGTTGGGGGTGAGGTAACAGGATGGTTTTTCAGGACTCTCAAGTATCAGTTTTCTGTTTCTACTGGTCTGGGATCTATGTGCTGGTGGTCAGCATGTAGTCAACTTCTTCCCTTTTGGGGGTTTCAGTATCTGTAAAACAACTCCAAGGTATGGCTCAGAATATGACTAAGAGCTCTTGAGGAATGAAGTGGCCTTGACTCTGTTTTTTGGCTAAGTTAATACTACTTTGTCTTGCTTGATTGTTTTCCTAGGACATGGGGGATGGTGTGTCTGTCCCTAGGAAGGCCCAGAGGGTGCTGCTCAGTTTCATATCTAGGGTTTTCAGCTGCACCCAGAAGTAATGGGGAGAAAAGTTTCTACTCCATTTCCCTGACCAAAAGTCTAGCTTTGCATTTAAAACTGGTTTTCTCTAAGCACAATTTCTCTGGCCTTTAAATTACTATTTTGAGACATTATCCTCTAGTTTTTAAAAGAAAAAAAAATTTTTTTTTTCTTTTCTGGCACCTACATTGGTGTTTCTTTTTTATTTTTTTCCTTTCCTTTTTTTTCCCTTCTTTTTCTCTCTCTTCATCTCTTTCCCTTTCTATTTTTCCCTCCTTTCCCTTTGTTCACTTCCTCCTCTGTCTCTCTGTCTTTCCTGTCCTTTTTTTCTTAAGTAATTTAACAACTGTTTATTTATCACTAACTTTTCCAGTGATATCACCTTCATGTTTATATTGGTTTTGAAATATTAAAGTGACAGGGAAAAATACAACTGTGGCAAATTAAAATATAATTTGTCTACACAACTCAAGTTTTGCCAAAATAAATGTTTTCATCATCAGAAATAATTTTATTATTTATTTTAAAGCAATGTAACTGGTAGCAAAATGGTACATAGACTATAGACAGAGTCAAATCCCATAGGGTTACAAGAACTAATATTGAGTTCATATTTTATTTTCATGTGCAAGTGTAAGTAATTTAAAAAGGCAACCATTTGTTAAAAGGCTTTTATAAGTGTGTTTTTATTTTTTAAATAACAGAAAGAGTAATAAACTATCATCATTATAGCAAGCTGATCTGAATTGTGTTAAATATTAAATTTGGATTAATGTTCATAGTCAAAAATAATTATTTTAAAATTTATGAAACACATTTTTTATTTTCATAGGAAATATAGTCAGGCCCTACCTAGAGTAAAACCCTAGTCTTGGCAACCGTCATAATGCAAAAATACTCAATTTGAGATATTGGAGGAAAAAAATTTCATAAAACCTTACATTTATTCCTAAACACAACTGTAATGGGTAAAGACATCACAACTCAAAGAAACATCATACTTAAATTTCAATGTGCAAATATGAAACAAATTCATTAAATTTATTATTGTTCTCCATTACATATATTAATTCAATTCTGCCTTCAGTTTGAATAATTTCTATGTGACTATGTTTGTCAACTGTATTTCACCTGTGTTTATAACATATACACATGTATAAGCATACCATCTTTGTTTTAAGTTGTGTTTCTATTTCCTTGTTTGGTTAAAGAGAATTAAATATAGGGTCTCCCTATTTTAGGGGAAATTCTTGGTGTTCATGTTGTTCTAAACTGAGAGTAATATAAAATACTAAACAAAAACAACAACAAAAAAGGCATTTCATATACTCAAAGCCAAATTATACAATAGCTATAATCTATAATTTCACATTTTATATTTTATATTCACAGAATTATGAGGGAATATTAGATTTTATTTATTTGTTACCTTTAATCCTATTTTCTTTTTATCTGCTTCTTTGTGTAAAGAAATGATACCACCTTTCTAGCTTTAAATGTTCTACTTTCTGCTGAATTAAAATTCAAAGTAAAATTCAGAAAAAAAAATTTGGAGCAAAATATCTTTAAAAATTTTTCAGTATCTCTTTCGTGGGAATGACAACACATTCCAACTACCTTGCAAACTAAGCTCTGTGTTTTTCAACCCGTTTCTGAAGGGGACTAAGGCAATACAGGTAAGAGCACTGGAGTCATCAAGGGTCAACTTTTCTTTTATAACTGTCCAATTTTGTATGGTCTGCATTAAATTTAAATGGCAGAAACCGCCTTTTCTTTTTGGCCACACCACACAGCTTGCAGGATCTTAGTTCTCTGACCAGAAATAGAACCCAGGCCCTTGGCAGTGAAAGCACACAGGCCTAACCACTACACCACCAGGCAATTCCCCCAAGCTACCTATCTTTATTTTGCATGTTTTCCACACAATGTTAAAGTAGAGTTAAATTAGATAAAAATTTTGATATAGCATTTTTTGGAATATGATTACTTTAATGCTAAAAGCATAAAGGAGGACTTCTAATGTTTTGAAATTCTTTGCATTCTATAAAAAGCATAATTATGCTTCTTTTTAAGTATCTTTCTAATGAAACAATACTATATAGATATATAAAAAAATGTTAAAGCTCAAGATTTTAATGAAAATCATTACTTAATATTGCAGTTTCAATTTTTGGAGTAAACTTAAGTCGACAAATGTGTTTCAAGTATTTTCCCTATGTTAGGTATTCTCTTAGGAGAACAATATGTTAGGAGAACAATACATATTTGCTTTTATACTTTTCTTGGCATAAAATGTGTGTCAAACATAAAGTTAGGGAAAATTTCATGTTGTTAATATTTATTTTCGTTGGTTTTGATTTCTTCAGAGTAATAAAACATGCTGTCAACATGGCAAATTCTAAAATGGATATCATATCATATGAAAAGGCAACAAAAAGGTTAAAATGACTGAAAGATTCATATTCTAAAGCAAACTATGATTCTTACACAGAAGTCAGCCACATAAATTTATCTGTGTAGAGAAGACTAGACACAGTATGATGAGCTGTTTTTATAGAACAGCATTGTAATAGGACACATTTAATTTTAAGAGGAGCAACCATCTTTTATGTTCATTGGGATGCACCAAACATAGATTTCTAGTTTACTTTCATAAAGCCTTAATACTTTTTTAAAAATTGGCTTCTACAGTTTGCATCATTGTCAAACAAGGAAACATCAGGTTTAAATTTTTGTGTTCTGATTTAGGTTTTCAAAACCATTCCATTGATGTCTTTCAAATATTAATAGGAGGAGTACCAACAAGCAGTACTTCAAGTTTCAAAATACTCTATACTTCCAGGAGAATAGATTTTTTTAAATATGAGAGAATTGGATATATTCCAATCTAGTTTAGTTCATGCCAGCAATGCTTTTTCTTTCCTAAGATCTAAAGTTGTTTCAAGCAACATCCTTGGAGGGAAAAAAAAAAACAGTTTATTATTTTCTTTTTATCAAAGCTGAGTTTCCTCTCGAGAGTCCTGAACCATGGTGTTGCAGATGCTGTTTTTTCGACTGGGTTCACTGTTGGGTAGGTAAGCCAGTGGATCCGGTCGGATTAAGTATCTAATAAAAGAAAACAAAGTAAATGACTGCAGTAGCAACTAAAGGCAAAGCTCATCCACCCTGACACATTAGACTGTTACTTAAAGTTTATTTGTTTAGTGTTTATGTTTATTTGTTTAGTGTTTATGGTTATCAAAACTTGTCTTTATATAATGTTGGTGGAAGGACTTGCAGTTTATTTGGTCTGTAAAATTTTGCAGGGCTTGTATTATTTCTATACCTAAAAACGTTGTGAAAATGAATATGGATGAATGATGAATCATTATCGTTCAATTACAATCCATCGCCATGTTCACCTTATCAAACATTTATGTTTTATTCTAGTATTTTGTTGATCCATTCTTTTTCTTCCTTTGACGTTTTTATTTTGTATTGTGGTATAGGCAATTAACAGCGTTGTGATAGTTTCAAGTGAACAACAAAGGGACTCAGTCCTACATGTACATGTATCTATTCTCCCCCAAACCCAGCTGCCACCCAGGCTGCCACATAACATTGAGCAGAGTTCCATGTGTTATACACTAGGTCCTTGTTGGTTATCCATTTTAAATATATTGATTTATTATTTTTTACTTTGGCTATTTTTCTATCAAGGAGACCTAAATTCTAGCCATGATTATATCACTTGATTGTTCTTAGTTTTATCATTCATAACTATTAGTAATTTGATCAAATAATTTCTATAGTATTTTAATTTAAATATTCTATGATTCTAAAAAAATTAATGATTTCAGAAATGCTATGAAGAACAGTATACATAGATAATATTTTAAATTAATTAACCTAAAATTCAGGTTATGCTATATTAAGGAATTGGACAAAAAAATTATCCTTAATTCACTCTATTAATAAATAGGTAAATGTTCATCTGCCAAACTCACACATTTCAATGTTATAATTTGTTTCAAGAAGCATGGTTTACTTCAAACTGCCTAATGATATGAGTATCTGTTTTTTGAGCTTCTCTAGACTACAAGCTGGATCTGGGGATATGAAAAGCCACACTCTCTGACCCCTGCAGAGGATTTAATTTATGAAGCAGATAAAAGGATGAAAAAGAAATTCCAAACACCACAGAAAGATGAAAAGAACAGCAGACAATGGGGGAATGTTTTATTGAGGGGGTTAGGTTGATGTCACTCCAGGTAGAAGTGGAGTGGAGATGGGACTGAGAAAAAAGTTCCATCCCAGGGATGGCCTTGGGATGTTGAGAAAATGAGTTGACTTCAGAGGACAGGTTAGACCAGGAAAGGACAAGAGATGAATTTACAAAAGAACCTAGAAAGATGCTAGTGAAGGACTTTCAGCTTCAGGATAAGTTTCCATCCCTGTTCTAGAGGCAGTGGGAAGCCATGAGCACTTGGAAGTGAGGTGGAAAGTGAATACATGTAACACAGCTCCTAAAATGTCTTGTTCAGGTGCAAATGCAATGAGTATTTCATCACTTTGTAATAATGTTAGGAGTCACACAAATAAATGGAGAGACTAACTTAAAAGTGGGAACTATAATGAAGATTTGTACTTCTCTTAAAGACCAAAAGGAAGATATTCATAAATATGTCCGAATTAAAGGACATATTTATGAATATTGGATCATAGATGTTCTTTGCTTTATTGACAAAGGCCAAAGCCTTTGACTGTGTGGATCACAGCAAACTGTGAAAATTCTAAAAGAGACGGGAATACCAGACCACCTGACCTGTCTTCTGAGAAATCTGTATGCAGGCATGTGAAGCAACAGTTAGAACCAGGCATGGAACAATGGACTGGTTCCAAATTGGGAAAGGAGTACATCAAGGCTGCATATTGTCACCCTGCTTATTTAACTTCTATGCAGAGTACATCATGAGAAACGCTGGGCTGGAAGAAGCACAAGCTGGAATCAAGATTGCTGGGAGAAATGTCAACAATCTCAGATAAGCAGATGATACCACCTTTATGGCAGAAAGCAAAGAGGAATTTAAAAACCTCTTGATGAAGGTGAAAGAGAAGAGTGAAAAAGCTGGCTTAAAATTCAACATTCAAAAAACAAAGATCATGGCATCGGGTCCCATTACTTCATGGAAAATAGATGGGGAAACAATGGAAACAGTGAGAGATTTTATTTTCTTGGGCTCCAAAATCACTGCAGATGGTGACTGCAGCCATGAAATTAAAAGATGCTTCCTCCTTGGAAGAAAAGGTATGACCAACTTAGACAGCATATTAAAAAGCAAAGACATTACTTTGCCAACACAGGTCTGTATAGTCAAAGCTACGGTTTTTCCAGTAGTCATGTATGGATGTGAGAGTTGGACCATAAAGAAGGCTGGGCATTGAAGAATTGATGCTTTTGAACTGTGGTGTTGGATAAGACTCTTGAAATTCCCTTGGACTGGAAGGGGATCAAACCAGTCAATTCTAGAGGAAATCAGTGCTGAATATTCATTGGAAGGACTGATGCTGAAGCTCAAGCTTCAATACTTTGGCCACCTGTTGCAAAGAACTGACTCATTGGAAAAGACCCTGATACTGGGAAAGATTGAAGGCAGGAGGAGAAGGGGCTTACAGATGATTAGATGGTTGGATGGCATCACCAACTTGATGGACATGAGCTTGAGCAAGCTCCAGGAGTTGGTGATGGACAGGAAAGCCTGGCATGTTGCAGTCCATGGGGTCACAAAAGGTCAGGTAGGACTGAGCAACTGAACTGAACTGATGTCCTTTAATGAAAATGAGAAGAGCAATTTAAAGCACTGTAGTCTTATTTTTTCCTATTAAATGAAAGTTGAAATTCACGTACTTGGATCTATTGACTGGATTTTGTTATCCATGCACCTGCTGTATAATTACTGTGAATATCAATAGCATGGTAGATCAATGAAGAAAACTAACAGTGCCCATTAAACTTTTTATCGCCATATCATCTAGTGATTCATGGTTCTTTGAATCAAATTAATGTTGTGCCTTCAATTAAAATGAACTTTTGAATGTGGTTCTTTAGAAAACCATAAATAGTTTGGGTATAATCTGTTATCCCCTGAATTCATTGATTTGGCTGCAAAAGTCCCCTTCCATATTATAATCACTACTAAACTTATGAGTCTAATAAAACAAATTTCTTGAATGTGCTTTTTGTACATCTTGTCACAGTAGCTTTTTTTTTTTTTTTGCTCTAGTTATCCTAAAATTTAATTATCTCAATGCCCCAAATATAGAGAATGGCAAAGAAGTCTTTTTTTTTTTTTTTAAATAGTAGTCAATTTGATGTTTTAGCTTAAAACTAATACACATAATAGTATCTAAAAGGCAGAAAATCCCATGCCTATTTTTCCTATATATATTGTAACATCCATATTTTATTTTTATGTTTGAGTTTTTAAAAGTTTTAGGAATTATTTTGAGTTACAAAATCTATTTGATAGAAGGTTAGGTACATATACTCAAAAGGTTAACATGATCTTACCATTTCATGACATATAATCATGGAAAATAATCATATTAGTCTCAAAAAACTTATGACTTGTTATGAAATCAAAATAAGGTATGATTAATTTAAAAATATATGTATAATTGAAACTTTGAAAAAGAGGCATACAAAAGTTGGGACTACATGCCAGACTGGATAACTAATAAAAATTGCCTGATTTTATGGATCAAAGGAGGAAAGATATGTGTAAATATGGACACAAGAAAAACAGAGCAGTTTTATCATATTTTAATTACATACGAAGTGCAGTCTCCAGAATGCACAGTTGAAAGCCAGGTGCATCACAAATAAGATATTTTCATCTAACTTAAAGTGCTCCATAAATTCATTATCACTACTGGATATAACAGCTGCCTTAAGACAATTAGCAGCTGGAATTATCATCATCTGATTCCTCAAAGTTCTAATATGTTAACTATCAGATGGCAAAAAGGAAAAAAAAAGACATTATTATACTTGCTAGCTGTATCTTTGATGCCTTATATAAAATCCTTTCACACTGATTTTGGGTCAGAGTTACTTCTGCTGATGTTATTTTTCTGAGAAGTTTTTGAAGCACATTCGTCTTTTGGCCCTAAAACTGAGTACTACTACTCAATAGGCCAACATTCATTCTTCTTTTTCTTCTTTAAGTATCTTATCTTTTAAAAAAATAATTCTTTTAAGTTTCATTCATTTAGAAGATGAAAAAATAACTAAATTCTACGTAGAACTAGCTTCTTTCCAAAGCTCAGAACTATATCCCCCTAAGCTTTCTAGGTATTTTTATTAGCGCATTGAACAATGCATCGAAACCCCAGCTCCTCATCTCTCTCTCCTCCTCACCCAAAGACTTCTCTTTTCTGCTTGGAAAAGTGCCTCACCATCTTAACTTGTTTCAGTTAAAGAGTAATTTTTTTTTGTTTGCAACCACATAGATTCTAACTCTTAAAACCATGTGAGAGCCATTATTTTCCAATTCCCAGAACAATGAACAAGTTTTACACTTGGCCTCCATAAATTTATTCCATAGGCTTTTGCCTTTACAACCCTCATCCAGATGTTATGACAGAATCTTATCTCCATCCTGCCAATCAATTCCATTGCTTCCTAGACAGCTCTTTCAAAAAAAGAAGAAAAAGAAAAATGAACCCTTTCAATCCCAGCTGAAATCTCCCAGAAAACTGGCAACATCTACAAGTAAGCTTCTAACTGGTAGCATATTGTTAATACCAACTTTAGTTCTAAACCACTTGGCATGGATCCACTTTATGCTCTGCATCACAGAATGTCCTCACACTTCCTAGTCACTGGCCTTATTGCTTATTTTCCTGGTTATAGGCATACACATCCTGTGGACCTAACACCCACCAATTCTTTTGAATCTTTGGCATTGGTTTTACGTCACTAATACAATCTGGAGTTAACTACCTTGTGTAAGCAGGCCTTGGTCTAGAAACACCTTAGAACCCTGGATCTTGGGGGCAGCTTCTCATAAGGAATTTCTTTCCTAGGCTTACATCAACAGCTGTCAAAATGACTTTTCTAAAATTGTGCTGCTTTCTTGCTCATATAACCAAGTGCTCTTATTACCTAGAAGATTGAGTATAAATTCTTTATTTTCTAATCTAAGGTCCTTCCAAAATCAGGTTTAATATGCTTCCAATACTGTGAAGAACTGACTCATTTGAAAAGACCCTGATGCTGGGAAAGACTGAAGGCAGGAGGAGAAAGGGATAACAGAGGGTGATGTGGTTGGATGGCATCACCGACTCAATAGACTCAATAGAGTTTGAGTTGGCTCCAGGAGTTGGTGATGGACAGGGAAGCCTGGCGTGCTGCAGTCCATGGGGTCACAAAGAGTTGGACTCAACTGAGTGACTGAACTGAACTGAATATCATGTTTAACTAGTTATTAGCAATGCAAATGCTAACAATACAAAGCTTTTACTCTGGTCACACTAGGCTCTGTAGTATTGCCAGCTGGCACACATTATGTGATGCCTAGGTACTGCATTTTCTCAAGCCACCTCCATGTTCTGGAATGATCTCTCCTCTCCACCTGCACAAATCCTATCTACCCTAAGAGTCTAGTTCAAGTCCTCCATCTTTATAATCAGAGTAACTCACAATGATGCCTTCTTTCCTGAGTTTAGAAAAACACTATCTCATTTAATCCATGCTTAACTCTTGTGAAGAAAGGGAAAATCACTAGACCATTCAGGTATGACCTAAATCAAATCCCTTATGATTATACAGTGGAAGTGAGAAGTAGATTTACGGGCCTAGATCTGATAGATAGAGTGCCTGATGAACTATGGAATGAGGTTTGTGACATTGTACAGGAGACAGGGATCAAGACCATCACCATGGAAAAGAAATGCAAAAAAGCAAAATGGCTGTCTGGGGAGGCCTTACAAACAGCTGTGAAAAGAAGAGAAGGGAAAAGCAAAGGAGAAAAGGAAAGATATAAACATCTGAGTGCAGAGTTCCAAAGAATAGCAAGAAGAGATAAGAGAGCCTTCTTCAGCGATCAATGCAAAGAAATAGAGGAAAACAACAGGATGGGAAAGACTAGGGATCTCTTCAAGAAAATCAGAGATACCAAAGGAACATTTCATGCAAAGATGGGCTCGATAAAGGACAGAAATGGTATGGACCTAACAGAAGCAGAAGATATTAAGAAGAGATAGCCAGAATACACAGAAGAGCTGTACAAAAAAGATCTTCATGACCCAGATAATCACGATGGTGTGATCAATGACCTAGAGCCAGACATCCTGGAATGTGAAGTCAAGTGGGCCTTAGAAAGCATCACTATGAACAAAGCTGGTGGAGGTGATGGAATTCCAGTTGAGCTATTCCAAATCCTGAAAGATGATGCTGTTAAAGTGCCGCACTCAATATGCCACCAAATTTGGACAACTCAGCAGTGGCCACAGGACTGGAAAAGGTCAGTTTTCATTCCAATCCCAAAGAAAGGCAATGCCAAAGAATGCTCAAACGACCACACAATTGCACTCATCTCACACGCTAGTAAAGTAATGCTCAAAATTTTCCAAGCCAGGCTTCAGCAATATGTGAACCGTGAACTTCCAGACGTTCAAGCTGGTTTTAGAAAAGGCAAAGGAACCAGAGATCAACTTGCCACCATCTGCTGGATCATGGAAAAAGCAAGAGAGTTCCAGAAAAGCATCTATTTCTGCTTTATTGACTATGCCAAAGCCTTTGACTGTGTGGATCACAATAAACTGTGGGAAATTCTGAAAGAGATGGGAATACCAGACCACCTGATCTGCCTCTTGAGAAATTTGTATGCAGATCAGGAAGCAACAGTTAGAACTGGACATGGAACAACAGACTGGTTCCAAATAGGAAAAGGAGTTCGTCAAGGCTGTATATTGCCACCCTGTTTATTTAACTTATATGCAGAGTACATCATGAGAAACGCTGGACTGGAAGAAACACAAGCTGGAATCAAGATTGCCGGGAGAAATATCAATAACCTCAGATATGCAGATGACACCACCCTTATGGCAGAAAGTGAAGAGGAACTAAATAGCCTCTTGATGAAAGGGAAAGTGGAGAGTGAAAAAGTTGGCTTAAAGCTCAGAAAACGAAGATCATGGCATCCGGTCCCATCACTTCATGGGAAATAGATAGGGAAACAGTGGAAACAGTGTCAGACTTTATTTTTCTGGGCTCCATAATCACTACAGATGGTGACTGCAGCCATGAAATTAAAAGACGCTTACTCCTTGGAAGGAAAGTTATGACTAACCTAGATAGCATATTCAAAAGCAGAGACATTACTTTGCCAACAAAGGTCCGTCTAGTCAAGGCTATGGTTTTTCCTGTGGTCATGTATGGATGTGAGAGTTGGACTGTGAAGAAAGCTGAGCGCCGAAGAATTGATGCTTTTGAACTGTGGTGTTGGACAAGACTCTTGAGGGTCCCTTGGACTGCAAGGAGATCCAACCAGTCCATTCTGAAGGAGATCAGCCCTGGGATTTCTTTGGAAGGAATGATGCTACTGAAACTCCAGTACTTTGGCCACCTCATGTGAAGAGTTGATTCATTGGAAAAGACTCTGATGCTGGGAGGGATTGGGGGCAAGAGGAGAAGGGGACGACAGAGGATGAGATGGCTGGAATACATCACTGACTCGATGGACATGCGTCTCAGTGAACTCCAGGAGTCGGTGATAGACAGGGAGGCCTGGCGTGCTGCGATTCATGGGGTCGCAAAGAGTCGGACACGACTGAGCGACTGATCTGATCTGATCTAACTCTTGTGACAAAGTCATGCTATATAGATCACACTTTTAAAGCAGCACTTTAACACTTTTATAAACATGCATAATACAAATTACTACCATAGATCCCTTCCTAATAAAGATTTTGACCAATTTTACCTTGGCTTTGAAAAGTCTAAGGGATTTAGAATTAGCTAGTGTGGGATATTTTAGGTTTTCCTTTGAACTTCTTTCTTCTTTTTATTCCACAGATTTTCTATCATTTGTCCAAATGTATATGTGCTCAGTATATTGAAAACAAAATTCAAGCTGTCTTCTATACCTCTACCATCCTATGATGCTTTTGTATAGTACGACACACAGCAATACACAATGCAGTGCACAAAATGCATTTGTTTACTGAACACCAAAATTAGACTCTGATTTTCTAAGTATTTATATCACAAGAATAATATGAGGCTTTATGGGGAAATAAAAATATAAAGCTAAATAAATCTGTGGTTTTCTGAAAATACAGGCCTTATGTAAGCTACATCAACTTACACAACATCATTCAGCTCCAGTCTGGTGTCTGGAGATGGGTTTATCAGGATGTAGGAGAGAGTATTTTGATGATCATTCATTTCATCTAGAAGATAAATAAATGCCAAGTTAGTTATACCACTTACAGAAAATTATGGGAATTATTGCAGAGCATCTTACCTTCAAACCACATAGCTGTCAATAATAACTTGCTACAGTTTTTCTCACAGCATGACTGTTTATATAACTTCGACTATTTTCAAATTACTGTCACTGGAAATATCTGACAGGTACTCATTTTTTGTTCTAATAGATGTTAAAAAATAAAGTATCTAATTCTGTTCACAACAACCACAGTTAAAAGCTACCTTGTAAGCTATTACGCTAATGCTTTTTTTAAGTCTAAAAAAGTATTTCTATTACAGAAATGGCTAGACAAGATGTTTACTTGATTTGCTATGCTTTAATAATTATAAAAAATTGTGGTTATAGATGGCCATCCCAGACAGGAGCATTCATATGGAAAATACTGCAGAAAAAATCATCTAATGACATTGTGTTTTAAAAAACACAACAGATATGTATCTAAATAGCTTGAAAACCCTAAGTACATTTGACTTCCTTACATAATATGTCTGATATAAAATGGTAGTATTCTGGAAGAATGCAGAGTTCTGTGGATCAGATTTAACTGTAAGTTTCAAGGGGAATGTACCACTGGATCATTTGCTTTTTCCCTAAAACAATTCATATTCTAAAAATAAACAGCTATGCCCTCTAAGTTTTGTCAATTCACTCTGAAGACATCATCAGACTTCAAGTTTGGAGAGTTGACTTGACATTGGAAAGGAAAAGAAAACATTTTTGGGATTGAGGTTTTATAGTTTCCAAGGCTATGAGAAGGTGTAAATACAGAGGCTTGCGGATACATAGTCAATAAATATTAATCCTCCCAAGGGTAAAGATTTTAAGCTGGAAGGGCACTGTATCAAAACCTGCTCTAGAGCCGTAGTCCTCTCTAGCTACTTCGGTTAAGATAAGCTTGGCTCCTAAAAGTGGTATTAAATTTTCCAGTTTCATCCAAAAATCTAAAACTATATTTCATACCAATAGAGATACATCAACATGAAAATAACTGCATAAAATTAAAGATAATTTTTAGGCCAATACATATGATTCTAATAATTTTCTACACTGGAAAATATATATTATTTTCATAAAATAATATCTACCACAACGTGCTTCTAACTAGAAACCTGTCATTGGACTGTGAAAGATAGTATTTTCAGTTATGATCTTTCAAGTTGATATGCAGATGTGACATTTTTAAGTCTATAAATAAAAATTCTTATCTTACAAGGCAGTTAAAATGCAATATAATTGAAGCCTCCAGTAAGTTTGCCAGTAAAATTATTATAATCATGAGATTTTCAAATTAATATTCAAATAAAGGAATATATTCAATTGCATAACCCCAAGGAAGACACAAGGAATTGTATCCTGCCATGGGGGTAAGGTTGCCAGGCAAAATAGAGAATGCCCTGTGAAATCTGAAATTCAGACTAAAAATGAACAAGTTTAAGCATATTTATATACCATATATTGAATGTAACATGCTTGTACTAAACATCATTTGTTGTTTATCTGAAATTCAAATTAACTAGGCATCCTATATTTCTTTTTGCTAAATCTGCCAATCATACTAGGGGGTGTATGGTTTCGGCTAATTTAAAATGCTGGAGCTTGGAATTCCAATGAGTATATGACAAGCTTACTCCAAATAAGGTGTGATTTTACCTCAAAGCATATTGTACTGGCAGGAGATTACCAGAATCCTTTTTTTATACAGAAAACAATTTTAATGTATGTATTCTTCTTGAAAAATTTCTCCTTTGTATGAATTTTCACATAGGCTAAACAAAATAACAGCAGTTAATACTGCATCCTGGAGACTGAAGCATGATGCCCTGAAACATAACAGGTCATTAGAAAATCTCCACCTCATTTGGCTCTCAACTACCATCTAGTTGATAACATGAAAAAGTAAAATAAATACACTTCTGTACAAATTCCAAAAGGTTTTGGAAAGACCTTATTTATTTATTTTCATTTTAATTGTTAAATATACTACTTTAAGAATTTCCCAAGTGCTTCAGCGGTAAGGAACCCATCTGTCCATGCAGGAGACAGTCAGGCAGATGCCCTAAAGGAGGGAATGGCAACCCACTCCAGTATTCTTGCCTGGGAAATCCCATGGACAGAGGAGCCTGGTGGGCTACAGTCCAGTCCATGGGGTCACAAAGAGTCAGACACGACTCAGCAACTGAGCACGCATACTACTTTAAGCTTAAAGGTACTTCACCTGAAGTAATATCTGAGATTGAAGAAAAATGTATTGAACATATTATCTGATTTAAAAATAAGTGTGGTTTTCAATTTTGCTGCCATCCTCTAGTACTCCCAAATGACTTACAGGAGGCATTTTTATCATTAGTTGTTCATAATTTATCACATGATTTTTGTTATTTTGTTCTCCAGTTTGCTCATTTAATAATGTTAACTAGTCATGATTGTGCTTCCCTGGTGGCTCAGATGGTAAAGAATCTGCCTGCAATGTGGGAAACTTGAGTTCAGTCCCTGGGTTGGGAAGATGCCCCGGAGAAGGGAATGGCTACCCACTCCAGTATTCTTGCCTGGAGAATTCTATGGACAGAGGAGCCTGGTGGGGTACAGTCCATGGGGTCACAAAGAGACACAACTGAGTGAATTTCACTTTCACTTTCAGGTATGATTAGTCACAAATAATCCTAAATCTGGAGACAACAATGAACAAGACAGGCCAAGTCTACAGATTCACCTATAACAAGTTAGCTGTAAACATTCTATATGATTTTAAGCATCTTATTTGAGTTATCTTAGGATATTCATTAACATTTTGTTGAAATTCACTAATTCCAAATGCACATGCAATGAGTTTTGACACTGTATAGAATAATGCAACCTTTACCATAATTATGACATAGAACATTTCTATAATGACAAAAAGTTCCCTCCTGACCTTTTGCAGTTAATTCCTTCCTTTCATGCCCCAACTTTAGAATCACTGATTTCTAGAAACATTCACTCTGCTAGGATCTTACAGTGTGTTTCTGTAAGGCTTTTTCTTCCCTTCGTGAAATCTTTTTGTTGAGTATCCAAGCTGTTGCATGGATCTACTTGAATATTAATGCAGTCATTCAAGTTTTCCTTAGAATCGTGATTACATAAAATATAATTATATGCTTTTACTTTTAATCTATTTCTTTCTTTACATTTTAAGTGTTTCTTTTGGACAACATAAAGCTGGGTATTGCTTCTTTTAATCCCATCTGATGACTTCTGCCTCTTAAATGAAATGTTTGAAAAGTGAAAGTGAAGTTGCTCAGTTGTGTCCGACTCTTTGCAACCCTGTGGACAGTAGCCTACAAGGCTCCTCCGTCCATGGGATTCTGCAGGCAAGATACTGGAGTGGGTTGCCATTTCCTTTTCCAGGGGATCTTCTTGACCCAGGGATCAAACCCGGGTCTCCTGCATTGGAGGCAGACATTTAAGCTCTGAGCCACCAGGGAAGATAGTTGAAATGTTTAATCCATCTATATGTAATATAAATATTAATATTGTTGCTGTCACGTGCATATCTTTGATACCCCGTGGACTGCAGCACAACAGGCTTCCCTGGTATGAAGTATCAATATAGTAGGATTTAAATCTACCATCTTGCAGTTGTATTTCACTTGTTCCAGATGTTCTTTGTGCCTCTTTCTTTTTTCTCTGCCTTCTTTGGATTAATTGAAGTTTTACACAGTTCTTCTTATAATCATTCCATTTTATTTGAAACATTGGTTATCAGTTATATCTCTTTGTTTTCCTTTTTTGTAGCTTCTCTAGGTCATTGGTTGGCAATTGCTTTTAAAAGAACCAAATAGTTAATATTTCAGACTTTTCAGGCCATATGAGCTCTGCTGTACTTAAACTTTTTCAACTGGAAAGTGGAGGCAGCCATAGAAAAGGCAAATATCAGTAAGAATGATTACTTTTATTTTTTCCCAAAACTGGCATGCTACCATTTCCTGTCCCTTGCTCCAGGTCTTAAAATACACAGCTTTAATTTTTCAGTGTCTACTCTTAAATAGCACATCACTTTACATGTAATTTTACAAACTTGCGTGTGTGCTAAGTCACTCCAGTCATGTCTGACTCTTTGCAACCCTATGAACTGTGCCTTCAGGCTCCTCTGTCCATGTGATTTTCCAGGCAAGTGTACTGGAGTGAGCTGCATGTGCTCCTCCAGGGGATCTTCCCCAACCAGGGATTGAATCCATATCTCTTATGTCTCCTGCATTTGCATGCAGGTTCTTTAACAATAACACCAACTGGGAAGCCCTTAACAACTTTACTATATTCTATTTCTTCCTTATTATTTATTATTGCCACACTTTTTTTTGCTTCTATATATATATTATAAACCTTACAGTGTTTGTCATAAATGGTAAATAATTTTTGAACAAAATTTTTAAAATAGAAATGTATCTTTTACATTTGCCCATATGCTTACTTATTTTGTTTAGATCTATAGTTCCACTGGCATTATTTTTCTTCTGTCTTAAGAATTTCTTTTAACAATTTCTTTCATCCTGCAAGCTGTTGTTGACAAATTTTCTCAGCTTTTGTTTTTTAAACCTGTCCTTATTTGCTTTTAGTTCAGAAACATATTTTTACTATGTATAGTGTATTAGGTAGACTATTTTTTTCAGTACTAGAAACAAGTTTCTCAGTTGTGATTTGGTTTGAGAAGTTTCTGACATGAAGGTCTCTACTGTCCTTATGTTTGTCTCTTCCTTATGAAATGTCTTTTTTCCTTCTGCACTTTTTGAGGTATTTTATCATTGACTTCCAGCAATTTTTTTATATTGTGTCTTGGCATTATTTTATTTGTTATATTTATATTGTTTGAGCTTCACTGAGCTTCTGGGATCTTGAATAGAGTTCCCACCAAATTTGGACAAAAAATGTTGATCATTAGTTCTTCAAATATGCATTCTCTTCCTCCTGTTATTCCAATTATGAAATTACTCCATATTATACCACATGCAGCTAGCACCACTTTTTCAAGCCTTTTACTTTTTCTTTTCTTCTTTATTCTGCATTTTGGATAGTCTATTGCTATGACTTTATGTTCATTGATGTTTTTATTCTGCAGTAGCTATTTTTATGTAAATCCCATGCAATATGCATTTTACTTGGAAAATATATATTTTTCCAAGTAAAATATGGAAAAGTAAAGTATTACAAATTCTAACCTATATGAGCTTCATGTCTTCAATTTTTCTCCTTATTATTCTGTTTTCCTCTACCATGTTGAACATATAGATCATATTGTATTATAATAACTACCTCAATATTCATATTTTATGAATCTGTTTCTGTTGACTGATATTTTTTCTACTGGTACTGGTCATATTTTCTTGTTTGGGGTCCATTTATATGACTTTCAGATTGTAAAAGGCCTAAATCATTTGTTAACCTTTTCTCGGGTAACAAAATTATATGCTGATTTTTTCCAACACCTGTACACTATTGGTTTATTTTTTTTCTAGTTGTTTAAATTGAGGCTATAAACAATCATCATAATTGGAAACTTCTTCTTGTTGTTTCAATGCATTTAGAAAGCTCATTTTTGCTCTCATTGACTATTTATACAAACTCATAATAAAATGCTGAAATCATAAACTGTTGAAAGTAAAATGTTCATTCAACTAATTAAATTTTTTCTCAATGACAAAAATATTTTATTTTATTCAAATGTCCACATTTTTCTTAGACATATGCCAAAGCACAATATTTGATTTCCAGGTGTAAGGATAAAATGCATGTATTATTAAGTGCAATTAAGTTAACCGTGGAGTTAAATTATGTAAAAATATCGACATCATTGAGAAATTAATGTTCTGGGAAGGTCATGATACAACTCCATGAAACAAAACTTTACAGTTTTACTTTACGGAGGTATAGAAAATTCATTGCAGAAATAATTGCGTTTACCATAAATCAGTTATCAGCTCAGCAGTTACCTCTTTTGAAAGCTTCATTACTTTATCTATTAAGGAAACTGCTGAGTTTGTTTCTTTCTATTAACATTCCATATACAGAATGAGATTAACATAAAACCCCTGGTTTTATCCTCCTGTGTCTGCCTCCTTGTGAGAATGGGTCAGTTCTGGAAATACAGAATAACATAAAATCATCCTTTTCTGGAAATCTATACTGGCAGTATAATGATTGTACATATCAATATATTTTACTCATACTGGGAAATGGTAAATTATATATTTCACAAAACAGTAAAAATTCAGTATCTGTCAGTTTCTTTTGAAATAATAAATTATTACTTACATCATTATAGTGATCTCAGATACTTATATTGGCTTTCCTGGTGGCTCAGACGGTAAAGCGTCTGTCTGCAATGGAGGAGACCTGGGTTCGATCCCTGGGTTGGGAAGATCCCCTGGAGAAGGAAATGGCAGCCCACTCCAGTATTCTTGCCTGGAAAATCCCATGGACGGCAGAGCCCAGTAGGCTACTATCCATGGGGTCGCAAATAGTCGGACACGACTGAGTGACTTCACTTCACTTCACTTCAGATACTTATATTATTCCTCCCATGTGCTAAATGTTGTAAAATATTTCAGAAAAATGTCTAACTTTGGTGCCTTTCCCTTTTTGGTAATATGTTTCAGGACAAATTTATAATCTTTTACTAAAAAATGTACTTGACCTATTGATTAGAATTTGGGGGAATTTTTAATGAAAACACATGAAAATGATCAATGATTTATAAAAGAGTCTGAAAATAGAAGTTGAGGATATTATTATTACTATTACTGCTACCACCATCACAATATATATCTTAGGTTTGGGTGGGAATAACAATTCTTTCTTATTGATTTTGCCTGTTTCTATCCCATAAAGAAGAGAATGACTAAGAATTAAAGTCACCATGATAACTATAAAAACCAGCTCTTGCTTAATCTGTTAATTATTTCAGGCAAATTATAAACTTATTTAACATAGAAACTAAGGCTTCCTGATGGATGTAATGAAAGCCACATCTAACTAGTAGTTACCTCTGTCACTTAAAAGAATTTCTTTTTTCCCCCATTGACGTTCCTTTGTTTACTAACAGTATGAAACAAAGGGATCCACGTCAAAATCAGAACCTGCAGCACTGGTCATACCAGGGACACTTACTTGCCAATTTATAATGGCAAATACATTTATATAATATATAAACTATATAATTATATATATGTAATATATAACTATATATATAAACTATATAAATATCAAATATTTAGTGTGTCATTTTAATAGTTAAGAATATTTCAATAGTTATTAAGAATAATTTTAGTGAGTATCAGAGCCAAAGAAATTGTTGAAGAATGATGCCAGTTATTAACACAAAATAATGATTGTATATGTATATCTATAGTACAGCTTATAGATTGAAGAATCTTTTGTCCTTTGCATTCTATTATTTTATATCACATCTCTTTGGGAAAACCTGATTACCTTATTTGTTGGTTAAAAAAAAACATGATGTTCAGGGAGACAGTGACTTATCCAAGGACACATGGCCAGTTAGTATACAATACCATGAAATTTGAGGTAAGTTTTTAAAATTATATTGAAGATATTTTCCAAAAAAAAAAAAAATCAATAAAAGACAAGCAGAATTTGTAGGTCATCACATTAGTTAATTTCTCAAGATATGCAGGTTCTCATTCTGTCTCCCAAACCCTTGAGGCCAGATGTGCTCCACTAGTAACTTTTTTAGATTTAGGGCACAGAATGTATTTCATGTAATATTCTCAGTTGGGTCTGAAGCAGCAGGGTTCATATTTCTGCAGCAAACATACGAATATTCACAATAAATTTGATCAAAGATCCAAATAGTTTCAAGCAGTTTGGATCAACTTCTGTGTTTAAACAAGTTTTGGTGTCAAACCTACTTAAAAATTCAGTATGCAGAAATTTTGGATTTTAAAAGTACAAGTAAGAGATTATATACCTGTAATCTAACTAATGTCCTTTGGAGGATAGGCATATGTTGATCTTAGACAACAACATGCACAAGCATTTACATTATTTCAACCTAACCTGTAGAGACAGGCTATATCAGGAAATATTAAAAATTTATCCTCTGTTTTTAAAGAATTACCTTTCTTTTGGAATTGAACATGATAAAAAAAATAAGTAAGAGATAATCTGTGCCTTCAGGAAGCAAGGTTACTTGTCAAAAGTTAACAATTTAGTGACTTTTTAGATTTTAAGCATTTTTCAGTGTTTATGATTTTCTATTATTTGAGATATAATTAAATTTTTCTTTAAACAGTATAAAAATAACATTTCTAATGTATTGTTTATAAAGCAGCATTGTTCTGGAAAGTTTGGTAATTTTTCAGAAAGAGAAAGAAGATCTGGGAAAGGACACTGCTGAAGACAGATGAAGGAAAGTAAGAATCCTTTCTATCTGGTAGTGTCTCAGCAAAGGGGTAGAGAAGAAGTGAACTGAGAGCAAACATGAGGTGATGATGCAAAGACATGGAATGTAATTAGTAGATAAAAGAAAACACAGGAGACAAATTGAGGAGTAAGGAGTGTGTGTGCGCACATATGTGGACTTGTGTTTGTTTTAGGATTAAGGGAAGAGGCCTGATTTCCTTAGAAGAGGAACTAAGAGAAAAGAAAGGGAGAAATACGACATATTAGGAGAGGGGGTTTAGATAATAGAATTTGGATTTGAAAGAACTAGGAAGAAGGACTAAAAGTAGAAGGAAATAATCCTTTCTTTTCATCTGAAACAAACAAGTTAATTATAAAATTAATTCAGAAGAAGAAATATCTAAATATAGCTAAGCAAATACTGACAAAGAAGAGTGAAATGTCCCTAGCCCTACCAGATATGAAAATACACTATAAAGACTGAAATTAAAACAGTGGGTGATTTTTGTCAGAACAGGCAGACAGACCACTGTAACACAATAGAAAGTCTAGAAATAGACACAATAACATGTATGAATTTGAGATCTGCTAAAAGCAGGATCTAAAAATCAATGGAATGGGGTGTGCATTTTAGTAAATGCTATCACATAACTAAAGGCTTCCCTGGTGGCTCAGATGGTAAAGAATTCACCAGGAATTTGGGAGACCTGGGTTCGATCTCTGGATCAGGAAGACCCCCTGGAGGAGGGCATGACAACCCACTCCAGTATTCTTGCCTGGAGAATCCCCATGAACAGAGGAGCCTGGTGGGCTACAGCCCATGGGGTCACAAAGAGTTGGGCACAACTGAGCGACTAAGCACAGCACAGCACATTATATAACTCAATGTAGAAAATTATCTTAGAAAATACAAAAATGTGTTCCCTTGCCTACCAAATATACCAGGATAATTTCCAAATAGATCATATATTTGAATGCAAAAGGTGAAACCAAATAAGTAATGAAAAATGTGGAAGAATCCCCCTCTAAATTGGAAGAGAGAAAGTTCCTTTTGATCTACTCAAAATAGATCAATAATAATTTAAGCAATTTAAAACTTAGATTAAAATATTAAATAACAGGAGTATAGGAAAAAACTAGTCTGAGAAAGAAATATCTGCAATTAGTAGCCACAGTTCTAATTTACCCAATGCGTGTGTGTGTGTGAGTACTCAGTTGCTCAATAGTGTCCTACACTTCGCGACACCATGGATTGTGGCCCACCAGGTTACTCTGTCCATGGGATTTCCCAGGCAAGAAACTGGAGGGGGTTGCTATCTCCTATTCCAGGGGATCCCCCTGATCCAGCAATGGAACCTACATCTCTTGTGTCTCCTGCATTGGCAGGTTGATTCTTTATCTTTAACCACTACGCAACCTGGAAAGCCCCCTCTAAATTATTAAAAACAGAAATAAATCTATAAAATTGGCCAGAAATGAAAACAATTCACTGAAAATGACTCTTAATCACATGAAAAGATGCTATACCTCATTATAATAAGAAGGCACACTGAGATACTACTTAATCTATTAGAATGGCAAAACACATAAAAGTCTAACGACTTTTCTGCTGGCAAGATTTTGGGAAAATAGTCCTTCATATATTGCTGATAGAAATGCAAAATCATACACATTTAAGGATGAAAATTTTTCTAATAGCAAAATTATATACATTTAATCTCTAATCCAATAATCTCACTTTTAGATATCCATCCCAAAGGTACACTAGGAAAAAATACAAAAAGACGTATGCATATGCCTATTTATTGCAAGACTTCGTAATTAGAAAAGGCATGAAGGACTCATTTAATAGACTATTAAACCTGTACACAATGAAGCACTAGACAGCTTCAAAAAGAAAACTATTTCTATATGCTACTAAATCAGTGATCTCCAGGATATACCACTAAGTGGAAGAAGCAATGTGGGAAAAAGAAAAAGGAACATATCATGCTGCCAACTACATTTTAAAGTTTATATTTATACATGGAAGAATATACCATAAAGTTAAAAAAAGTAACTCATGAGGAAAGAAGGAGATTGTGTAAAAGTGATGGGGAGTGATGTTAAATTTTTTTGAGTATAACTTGTATGAAATATTTGGCTTTGAATTGTGCACAAAGTTTACATGACTAAAAAAAAAAAAACAAAGTCAAATTTTAGGAAAAGAATTCTTAAACCTTGAAAACAGAAATGAGTCTAACTTGATATCCAACTGATGGTAAAACTACAGCAAGAAGAACTTTTCCAAGACTTGGAGTTATTTTAATAAACATTCCTTTGGGTTAGTCTATAAGGAGCACATTAAAAATTCATGCTTTGGCAATTATAGTGTTAATAAGAGCACTGTATTATTATTCTGAGACTGTTTTATATAAATTGTGAAAAAGCAATATGAATTTGATAATTCCATCATTTCTATTGTTGTTGATGAGCATTAATCTTGGCATAGCAGAAAGTACAGCTACAGGATAGAAAAAGTTAAATAAAAACCCAGTAGCCTGCATTTTAATTGTAAGTTTCTTGATGAACTGGTGAAATTGTTTATCTGTCTACCTATCTACCTTCTGCCTAATCTTTTAGCCCTCCCAACAAACTTAGAAAAAGTGACAAATGCAGCAAAATGAATATCTCTAAAATTTGATTAGCATTTTGAGTGATCCTGGGAGAGATGATTTAATTTAGGTGGGGAGCATTTAGTCCTACAGAGAGCAAGGCAAGTCTATGAAATATGGTTGACATCATGACAAAAGGACCCAGGAAGCTATCTGAAGAGGCTTCCACTGGTCAAATTTAGAATATGATGAATAATTGATAACATGCATATAAAAACATAAAATACATTTATGTCTAGGAATTCATAATCATTAACAAAAAATGGTTAAAAAAAGTAAAGGCAGGGGATAGAATGGACCAATTAAGCCTGGAGACTCAGAGTCTAGGAAACCACAGAGTGAGTTTCTCCAAGAAATAGACTGAGTTAGAAAAATATGAGATGGGGGAAACTTAAAAGTGACTTAACAAACTTGTCACCCATCTCCATGAATGGACCTTAATTGATCCCGATTTAGATAAAAAGTATAAAAAATCATGACATTTGTGAGATCACTGGAAATTTGAACCCTAAGTGAATACTTGATGATATTAAAATTGTTTTTAAGTGTGAAAATGGTACGTGGTTATATTTTTTTAATTTAGCACTTAAACGATAGATGTATATATTGAAATATATGGATCTGAAATTTATCTGAAATTAATATGAGATGTGAAGGAAATTACCAGGCACATACATGGAACAATATCTGATAATAATTGACCTGATAATTACTGCTGTTGAAAAATGAGTATATGCAGGTTCCTTAGGGCTTCTTTGGTGGCTCAGTGGTAAGGAATCCAACCTGCAATGCAGGAGACACCGGCTTAATCGCTGGGTTGGGAAGAGCCCTGGAGAAGGAAATGGCTACCCACTCCAGTGTTCTTACCTGGAAAATGCCATTGATAGAGGGGCCTGGTGGGCTACAGTCCATGGGGTCACAAAAGAGTAGGACACAACTTAGCAGCTAAACAACAGCAAGGTTTATCATACTAATCTTTCTACATTTATTCATGTCTGAAATTTTCTATATTATAAATTTAAGAAATGAAGAATAAGACAAGAAGTTCAGTCTTGCACAGAAAGGATACCCTTTCCCCTGAAACTTCTAACATTCTGGCTTATTTTTAAAACACTCACTCTTTTACTCTTGCCATTATTCTCAGCAAAGGATTTTACCTCTTACTATCATGTAAAATATTACTCAACTTCCTGACAAACACCTACAAGTTTGTGCATGTTAAAACACTCATCTTTTCTTCACTTCCAAGTATCTACGCAAGGGCTCCAACTGCTTTCTTTTTACTGTGTTTTCTTTCAACGTCTTCACTGGTAGCTTAATCTTATTATTTAAACATGCTCATACCTCTTTGTTCTTAAAAAATAAAACAATCCCTCTTCCCTGTTCACTTCCTCATCCAGCTACTTCCATATTTCCCACCTCTCCTTCAGAATAAAATTTCGTAAAAAACATAACCATTCTGGCAAAGACTGCTAATTATCTCTCAATAGCCATTTGTCTTGTCTTCTGTAATATTAGATCTAGGCCATTGAAAACAAAGCATACAGCTTACCAGTGGAACATAATGGAAATGGTGTATGCAGCTCCTTGGTACTATTTTTTAACTGAGGAGATAATCCTTTCTTCTCTGGCCTCACCCTCCTTCCTCCTGGATGGAATGTGGACAAAATGACTGACATTTCAACCTGCATCTTATACCATGATACTTTAGCAGTGGAAGCAATAGAATTTGGAGCAATAGACAGAAGATTAAAATTCTATTACCTTGGGGTCCCTAATATATGAAATCCACTATATTCAAGTCTTAATTTATTAATCAAGCTACTCAGATCTGCCTCTCACACATGCTATCTAACTGACACATAACCAAGGTCAGCAATGACATATCACTGTACTTTCTGCATTATTAATGATTTCTTCTCTACACCAAAATTGCAACAGTTTTTATATCATAAATCAGATAGGAAATACAATTTTCTATCACATTGGGGTAGAAGGCAAAATTTCTCATGACTGGAAGTGACCAGCCTCTGACTACACAAGGCCTCACCTGCCTTCAAAAGATATGAAAGATCAATTCAATGATAAATCACATAACCAATCGATAGCATAATATCATACTGCTGCTAAGTCGCTTCAGTCTTGTCCGACTCTGTGTGACCACATAGACGGCAGCCCACCAGGCTCCCCCTGTCCCTGGGATTCTCCAGGGAAGAACACTGGAGTGGGTTGCCATTTGCTTCTCCAATGCATGAAAGTGAAAAGTGAAAGTGAAGTTGCTCAGTCGTATGCGACTCTTAGCGACCCCATGGACTGCAGCCTACCAGGCTCCTCCATCCATGGGATTTTCCAGGCAAGAGTACTGGAGTGGGGTGCCACTGCCTTCTCCAATATTGTACTATGCTACATATTTTGGGTAACTCAGTTATAGACACTTCAGCCTCTTCTTTTTCTTTTTTTTTTTTTAAATACTTCCTCCCTCATCATTCCAGAAATGTGAGTATTTTCTAGAGTTCTCCTGTAGTCATTCACCTGGGGTTATTCCATCAACTTCTACACCTTGTGTGCACACATGCTAAGATGCTTCAGTTGTGTCTGACTTTGCAACTTTATGGACTGTAGCCCTCTAGGCTCCTCTGTCCATGGGATTCTCCAGGCAAGACTACTGGAGTGGGTTGTCATGCCCTCCTCCAGGAGATCTTTCTGATCCAGCCATTGAACCCATGTCTCCTGCATTGCAGGCTGATTCTTTACCTCTGAGCCATGGGGGAAGCCATCTCTCACCTTACTTAAAATCTATAGGCTGATGATGTCAAAGTCTATAAACACATCTCATTTCTTTTTCTTGAACACCATTCAGCAGAAGTCTTGCTTCTTATGGATAATTACCCATATGAAATCTTCCAGGCACTCAAATTAAATTTATTATTTTCACCTCAAATATTCTTCTTCTAAGCTCAGTGAATGTCACAATTATGAACTAGTTGCTCAAGCTAGAGCCCTCAAAAGTCATCCTGTGACTTTCCCTTTTCCTGTCCTTTCTGTCTCATATCTAATATATCAAAAGAAATCTGCTCATGCTCTTTAATCAGGCCAGACCTACTCAGGACATAGTAGATTAAGACTAATGGTTAAGTCAGTCATCATGCATTATTACAAAGCACGTAAAAACATTTCAAATCTGTAAAGTGCTACCAAATACTGACAGTAATGTAGGAAAAATAAGTGGTCCAGCAGAGACGCAAAAAGATATGGAATCAAGTCACAAGTTAAAGCACTGACTCAAGGGTACACTAGGGTTGGGTCACCCAAGGAAATAGTTTATATCTGAGACCCTGTTTTCTCATCTGTAAGCACTCTGGTTGTGCATGCAATCAACATGCAGTTACTGGATTTCTATGTGTCAGAAAATGTGTAAATTGATTGGCAATACAAAGTTTAAAGGATAAGTAAGACATTTCCTTTCCCTCAAAAAAAAAAGCAAACATGCAAAACAATAATTGTATCACAACATGTATTCTCAGTGAAGACATCGCTCCCAAAGATGCAAACAGTTTGTTTGCTGAAGTGGGCAAAAAAAAAAAAAAAAAAATAACATTTTTATATATAAAACACAGATAGACATGCTGTTCTTAGACATACAGTAGATGGGTGGATGAGCTGAATGCCAGTTCTGGGCTAAGCATATTACTATTCATTATCCCATTTGTCCTTTAGGACAAAAGGATTATTATTTCATTTTCATAAATAATAAAATAGCCTTGAGAAATTAAATAATACAACAAATCTACTGGCTGACACTAGAATATAAACTCCATAAATGCAGAGGTCTTGTCTGAATAGGTCATTGTTTTATTCCCAGTGCCTGGAACTCAGAAGGCAACCTAATAAAATCTGTTGAATGGATAAATTATTGTGAATTAAGAATAAGTGGAGAAGTTCAGAGGTCCCTGAGATTCTAAATCCTCTTTTCATAATCTTTCTGTTATTAGAGGTGTCTAATACAGAGCTTGGGGCTTCCCTGGTGGCTCGGTGGTAAAGAATCTGTCTGCCAATGCAGGAGACGTGGGTTGATCCTGGGTTGAGAAGATACCCTGGAATAGGAAATGGCAACCCACTCCAGTATTCTTGTCCATGGAAATCATATGGACAGAGGAGACTGGCAGGCTACAATCCATGTAGTTGCAAAAGAGTCAGTCATGACTGAGCAACTAAACAAATATGCAGCATATCTATATTACAATTGTGTATCAATGTAAGAGCAGAACAGTCATTCAGACTTACCTGTAAGATATCCAGCACTATCTGAGCTTCAGATCAAAGCTTTTGAAGACTCTGTGTTTCTGGATCACAACTAACTATAAACACATTTTATAGAGACATTTTCATTCATTTGTAGCTTATCCATTTAGTTACTTAACAATCCCACACATTTATTTTATTCCAGGCTTCTAAAATGAGATGCAGTTTGTGTGTGTGTGTGCGTGTGTGTGTGTGTGTGTGTGTGTAAAACAGGCTTTGGAGCCAGACAGCACTGGATATAAGCCTCAGTCAGGCTACTAACAAGCTAATTAACAAGTTATTTAGTTTCCCTATCTCTAAAATCGGAGAGTTTTTGTGAAAATTAAAATTAAAGTAATTCTTGTAGGGTTCAACAAGGTGCCTAGAGACCTGAGCATATATTTAAAATTTTCAATCCTCTCTTTTTAATATCATGTTCATAATTATCTCTAGGAGGTTAGACCTGTCACTAGTCTCTTCTAACTGACCTGTGAAAATATAAAGGCGATTCTTAAATTATTAAATTAGAGCTGACTCTGTTCCAACTAAGGGAAAGAAATCACAAGCCCACATCATGCGATACTTGTAAAGAGCATACCATATCCCACTGTAGAAAGACCCAAGTGTTTCATTCTATTTTTCACAAGTTCAGCAAGCTCTTGTCTTTCTGACCTCCTGTAGAGGTTCAGGCGCTGCTGGGTCATTTTCTCCGCGGTTCTACCGGAATGTTTGGGGCCTTTCCTGCTCAGCCTTCGGGCCCATTGCATGCTCTTCCTCCTCAGCAGCGGGTGATCCGACTGGTCGCTGGATGTCGAGTTGCGGTGGTTACTTCTGTGGTGACCTTGTTCTTTAGCATCTTTGGTGTCTTCCCACTCTTCTACACTGATGGATATCTGAGACTTTAAAAGAAGTGCATATGGTAATTAGATATCTTAAGAATCAGGTAGCCTAGAGTTCTAGTCATATTTTTTTGTTGTTGTTAAATCTTGATATAATTATATATCTCATGAGAGTTTTTACAGAAAGGACAAGATCATCATTATTGACACTAATTCTATGTTACTAAAAGTACTAGAAAATATGTTTTTCGAACTTACAGTGAACCAGATAAAATATCCTTGCATACTCCAGTAAAAGTTTCTTTATAAAAACAATTTAACATTTTATGTATCAGAGTTACCAAACAACTGGCATAGAGTGGTTTGAAACCAAAACAAAAGAGCTAGATATTTTATAGAGTTATTCAAATGAAGTAAAAGTAATGGACTTTCCTCAATTTACTCATAGTACTCCACATGAAATTTAGAAAAATTATGAAAATTTGTTTAATTTTGGAGTTAATAATATTTTTAAGGTTTTACATTATTGCTCTTTCTAAAGAGGGCATTGGCATGAACTTTATAAAATGTGAATTTTTTATTTGCTCATATGATCCCTAGGAAAACAAAAAGCATATTTTATTTAATTTATGCATTAGTTATTTACCACATAAATAGTTTTGATAAAATATTATTATACACTTCAGGAACTGTTTTCAGTGTTCTAAGTGAAAGTATGCTATAAATATTAATATTTCACAAATATATTCTAGACTCACAAAGAAAACTTACATTAGGCTACTCTTCATAGGAAGGAAAAACAATGAAAAAATTCCTAAAGTTCATTTTGATCTACTTTTTTACTACTAAATCTGATTTTAAAGTGAGATGCTTTCCTTTGATTATAGGTGCTTACTGAAATGGAGCAAGACCTTATGGTGCTTGCCCCCTCACCATGACCTTTGCCTGCCTTGTGTCTGTGGAAACTTTAGTCAATAAGTTTAATGAGAGAAGTGAGAAACGCAGAAACAAAGGAAAACAGTCAAAGGAAGCTAAATAATAATAATGTAGTCATTAAGCATAGTCAAGGACCTTTAGTTCATTTTCCAGGGTTGCACATAATATTCTGAGCCTTATCATTGAGCTGTTTTATATATACTAAAACACCAGGTGGAGAAATTACTACATGATGACAAGACTACAGCCAGGATACGTGCTGCCACAATTCCAAGAATTGGCCTCAGAGAAATGGGAACAAATGGCCACTGGAACTGAAGATTAACTGTATCTAACGTTACAGTTAATCTAATTAACTGTATCTAACAATCAAGATGATGCTCATCAATTTGAAGATGACTATCAGAGCTGACTGTGCTGTTTCTGAATGTCACCCCTCCTTCTGTGGAAAAAATCTGTATCCCCACTGGTTGCCAGTGTCAGGGGGAGAGGGTAAGTTGGCCTTTGGACAGACGTCCACCACCCTCCTCTCTTCAGTTGCTGGCATTTGAAATAAAGCAAACAGAGTGAAAAAGTTGGCTTAAAACTCAACATTCAGAAAATGAATATCATGGCATTGGGTCCCACCACTTCATAGGAAATAGATGGGGAAACAGTGGAAACAGGGTCAGACTTTATTTTTCTTGGGCTCCAAAATCACTGCAGATGGTGACTGCAGCCATGAAATTAAAAGATGCTTACTCCTTGGAAGGAAAGTTATGACCAACCTAGATAGCATATTCAAAAACAGAGACATTACTTTGCTAACAAAGGTCTGTCTTGTCAAGGCTATGGTTTTTCCAGTGGTCATGTATGGATGTGAGAGTTGGACTGTGAAGAAAGCTGAGCGCCGAAGAATTGATGCTTTTGAACTGTGGTGTTGGAGAAGACTCTTGAGAGTCCCTTGGACTGCAAGGAGATCCAACCAGTCCATTCTGAAGATCAGCCCTGGGATTTCTTTGGAAGGAATGATGCTAAAGCTGAAACTCCAGTACTTTGGCCACCTCATGCAAAGAGTTGACTCATTGGAAAAGACTCTGATGCTGGGAGGGATTGGGGGCAGGAGGAGAAGGGGACGACAGAGGATGAGATGGCTGGATGGCATCACTGACTTGATGGACGTGAGTCTGAGTGAACTCCGGGAGTTGGTGATGGACAGGGAGGCCTGGCGTGCTGCGATTCATGGGGTCGCAAAGAGTCGGACATGACTGAGCTACTGAACTGAACTGAAACTTTCCTTTCACACCTATCTGGGCTGTTTATTCGCTTCTGAGTGGTGAGCAGCTGGACCCTACCACACTCTTTCCTTAATACTAAGATAAACAAAAGTTTCTTGTTTCAGAATTGTTGCTTTTCATACCAGGAAGTCATATGAAATGAACCATGATTCAAACCAGAAAGCCCTATTTTATAAGCATGCACATGCAAAAGGAAACTTCCTGCATTTTATTGTGCACAAGAGCCGTGTTCACAAACCTGCTGTGTTTGCCATCTGTGGATGGAAGTTTGAGCTACAACATGCATGTGTTGCTGGCTTCCAAAGTAATATAATTTAAATTACCAGTTTAAGTAAGGTCAGAAGGCAGATCCAATAAGATCCTTTAAGTGAATATGAGTTATGGAGGCTTAGTCAATGCCCTACACACAATTTCTAGTGGCAAGCTATGAAATCGAAATTGTCTCACACTTAAATTCAATAAAAAATGCAAATATTTGTTCATATTTGTTTCAAAATAGTACTGTAGAGAGTGGTATGAAAATGATTTGTTAAACCTTCATTGCTGCATAATTAGACTACTTTTCTCTTTTTAAGACTGATTTATTATTTTTTTTTAGCTAAAGACTATAATTGATTTACAATGTGTTAGTTTCAGGTGTACAGTACAATGATTCAGTTATATATATGTATTAGCTATATATATATGTATAATTCTATTTACAAAAGAAATAATCTCTTATGAAGCTATGAAGGTTAAACAAATTACACATGTATTATTTATATATAATTTTCAGAGTCTTTCCCCTTACAGCTATTATAAGATACTGAGTAGAGTTCTCTATGCTATACAGAAGGCCCTTGTTGGTTATTATTATCTATTTTATATATACTAGCATGTATACATGAATCCCATTGGAATAACATAATATTTCATTCAAAATAGAAACCTCCTTTTAGCTATAGAACTTAGGTTGGAAGTATTAAAAATTCTAATACTGTGGTTTTGCAACAATGGATGCCCTTATAAGTCTTAACTTACTCTAGTCTTATCTGGTTGATAATATACTGAAAATCCTCTTCTCTGAAAGTAAAATATATAAAACTGTAGGTAATATCCACCATCAGCAAAGAATATCATTCTATGTTCAGGAGTTTCAGTTTATGTGGACTTTATAGCAAAAATGAAAATGTTAGTTCACTCACATTTAGATACTTGGCTTGCACAGATTTGTGAATCAGAATCTAAAATTTATCTGAAGTACTCTTTCTAGTCATAACTCCATGTAATAGTTTTATTTCCCATAAATATGTGGAAACAGTAATTTTGTCAGATCAAATACTCAAGATAGTATGCTTATATAATGGCACTGACAAGTCAAGTCACAGAACCAGAAGTTAATAAATATTTTGGGGAAGAAGTTGAAGATTAGCTTATTTTCCAAGTAAAGGATAAAACACTTTTTATCTTTGTGAATGCTTTTCTTAGTAATGTGTACCAGGAATTATATCAAACATATATGAGCTAAATAATACTGGGTCCCCTATTCACCGCTGTTTTGAATTCCCCCAAAGGAAAGAATATCATGATTTACATAAAAACCCATAGGACTCACAAGGCATTTTTATCATCATTTCAATAAAAGTAACGTCTCTTTTCATATTTCAGTTTAACCAAAGAAAAATGGAGTCAGAAGGATTTGGGGACTAAATGTAAGAAATCTAAATTCACAACACAGAGATAATTATTTCTACGCTTGAAATTTACATCCCTTTCTCTTCTCCTTCCAGTAGGATATAATAAAAAGTATACCAAATTTATATGTGTTGAGATTTATACAGTAGAAGTGAGAAATATATTTCAGGGACTAGATCTGATAGATAGAGTGCCTGATGAACTATGGATGGAGGTTTGTGACATTGTACAGGAGACAGGGATCAAGATCATCCCCATGGAAAAGAAATGCAGAAAAGCAAAATGGCTGTCTGGGGAGGCCTTACAAATAGTTGTGAAAAGAAGAGAAGCAAAAGCAAAGGAGAAAAGGAAAGATATAAGCATCTGAATGCAGAATTCCAAAGAATAGCAAGAAGAGATAAGAAAGCCTTCCTCAGCGATCAGTGCAGAGAAATAGAGGAAAACAACAGAATGGGAAAGACTAGAGTTCTCTTCAAGAAAATTAGAGATACCAAAGGAACATTTCATGCAAAGATGGGCTCGATAAAGGACAGAAATGGTATGGACCTAACAGAAGCAGAAGATATTAAGAAGAGATGGCAAGAATACACAGAAGAACTGTACAAAAAAGATCTTCAAGACCCAGATAATCATGATGGTGTGATCACTCACCTAGAGCCAGGTATCCTGGAATGTGAAGTGAAGTGAGCCTTAGAAAGCATCACCACGAACAAAGCTAGTGGAGGTGATGGAATTCCAGTTGAGCTATTTTAAATCCTGAAAGATGATGCTGTGAAAGTGCTGCACTCAATATGCCAGCAAATTTGGACAACTCAGCAGTGGCCACAGGACTGGAAAAGGTCAGTTTTCATTCCAATCCCAAAGAAAGGCAATGCCAAAGAATACTCAAACTACTGCACAATTGCACTCATCTCACATGCTAGTAAAGTAATACTCAAAATTCTCCAAGCCAGGCTTCAGCAATATGTGAACCGTGAACTTCCAGATGTTCAAGCCGGTTTTAGAAAAGGCAAAGGAACCAGAGATCAACTTGCCAACATCTGCTGGATCATCAAAAAAGCAAGAGAGTTCCAGAAAAACATCTATTTCTGCTTTATTGACTATGCCAAAGCCTTTGACTGTGTGGATCACAATAAACTGTGGAAATTCTGAAAGAGATGGGAATACCAGACCACCTGACCTGCCTATTGAGAAATTTGCATGCAGGTCAGGAAGCAAGAGTTAGAACTGGACATGGAACAACAGACTGGTTCCAAATAGGAAAAGGAGTTCGTCAAGGCTGTATATTGTCACCCTGCTTATTTAACTTATATGCAGAGTACATCATGAGAAACGCTGGGCTGGAAGAAGCACAAGCTGGAATCAAGTTTGCCGGGAGAAATATCAATAACCTCAGATGTGCAGATGACACCACCCTTATAGCAGAAAGTGAAGAAGAACTAAAAAGTCTCTTGATGAAAATGAAAGAGGAGAGTGAAAAAGTTGGCTTAAAGCTCAACATTCAGAAAACTAAGATCATGGCATCTGGTCCCACACTTCATGGGAAATAGATGGGGAAACAATGGAAACAGTGACAGACTTTATTTTGGGGGGCTCCAAAATCACTTCAGATGGTGATTGCAGCCATGAAATTAAAAGACACTTACTCCTTGGAAGGAACGTTATGACCAACATAGTCAGCATATTCAAAAGCAGAGACATTCCTTTGCCAACAAAAGTCCATCTATGCCGGGGACCAGCCCCGGCTGATCCAGGGTATTCGAAGGAGAGACGGCGTAGGCGAAGATCAGGATACAATAGCTTCAATTAGATATTAATTAAAGATATAAAGAGTAATAGAATAAGGATAGCTCAGTAGGAAAATTCAGTGGAAAAAAGAGGCTGAGTGGCTTGGTTTATGCGGGAGACCAATAAAACTTCAAGACAAGAAGCTTGCACCACTTACGTAGGCCACAGGCGTCCTTCCGTTCTCCCGAAGGAGAGGAGACACTGAGGCCTCCCCGGTCGGATCTTAGAAGCCCAGGCATAATTAGTAAGCATGGTGGGTTCCGCGCTCCAGATGGAGACTCAGCCAGAGTGGGAGAGAGAGCGACATGGGGAGACCAGTATTTCGAGAAACTGATCCCAATTCTTTATTTTCCATGGTCTACTTTTATACACTGAGATGTTATGCAAAAGTCACGCGGGGTCAGCAGTCCTGACTTTTATTAAAGTCAGGGGCTTCACACAAATGTATACAGAGGTCTTAGGGGTGTTACATCATCTTCTGGCCAGGGGGGCCTGCTGACAATTTACGACCCTCTCCTTGTGACAGCGGTCAGTCAGTCAGGACACTTATTTCTCCAGGGCTGATTAGTCTCAAAACAGACGCCACCCAAATAAAGTTACATTCCTACAGGGTGACGGTGTAGTGGGTTTTAGTTAAGGAAAGAATTTACTTAGCCTAAGGTCTAACGTGATTAATATCAAAGGTTAATTCTATATATTCATTAATGTGTGTAAGGGCAGGGGATATGGAGACTTAGCAACAAACATTGGCTCAACAAATGAAAAACCCTTCACCAACACAATTTCTAATTAGCCCATTATACTTATACTAATAGTTTTCTAACTTCTCTAAGGAACCTGTTTTTAGAAGGTTTAAAGCATCTCGTGCCTCTCACGGTTGGGAGGCTGTGAGCAATCACATGTGGCTGGACGAGCCTGTCAGGCAGGCTAGAGAACCTTCAGAGGAGTTTGTAGGTTAAAACACTCTTGTCACACCCAAGAGTTTTTATTGACTGGAGCTCTAGGTTAACTCCTTCTCCGAAAGAGGTGGTGGGGGACAGCCCCCCGTAAAGTCAGAGGTGTAGGTGAGAGCACAAAGTAGTAAAGTAGGCAGGCTCTGGTTATGGGGGTAGATGCTCGAGGAGTTCCAGGGGGACTCCTGAGGCTCGATCCCGCCTTTGCGTATGTCGAGCCTCCTTCCTCATGACCTTTGTCACGGGCGGAGTACCTCACTCTGGCCCCCAACACATCTAGTCAAGGCTATGGTATTTCCATAGTCATATATGGATGTCAGAGTTGGACTATAAAGAAAGCTGAGCGCCGAAGAATTGATGCTTTTGAACTGTGGTGTTGGATAAGACTTTCCAGAGTCCCTGGGACTGCAAGGAGTTCAAACCAGTCCATTCTAAAGGAGATCAGTCCTGGGTGTTGATTGGAAGGATCTATGTTGAAGCTGAAACTCCAATACTTTGGCCACCTGATGCGAAGAACTGACTCCTTGGAAAAAACCCTGATGCTGGGAAAGATTGAAGGTGGAAGGAGAAGGGGATGACAGAGGATGAGATGGCTGGATGGCATCACCACTTGATGGACGTGAGTCTGAGTGAACTCCGGGAGTTGGTGATGGACAGGGAGGCCTGGCATGCTGCAGTCCATGGGGTCGCAAAGAGTTGGTTACGACTATGTGAATGAACTGAACTGATGCCTCTCCTAGTGCTTTAAGCCCAGAAAATCTTACTTTTTTCTTCTCTGTTTAGGATCTTGAATACTATTATCATGCAATTACTAACTACATGGTAGATGTCTTCCCTTAATACATGAATTAATTAATTTTATTATTAGCCTAAATGCTATTTAATTGATATTTAAATTAATCATAGATTATTAAAATACTATAAATTAATGCTTTTAAATTCATTAATCTAAATAACTCTCCTTGTTTCATAAAAGCAAACTGAGAAATAATTTTGACTTTATTTTGGTTGCTGCTAAGTCACTTCAGTCATGTCTGACTCTGTGCGACCCCATAGACGGCAGCCTACCAGGCTTCCCCGTCCCTGGGATTCTCCAGGCAAGAACACTGGAGTGGGTTGTCATCTCCTTCTCCAATGCATGATAGTGAATAAGTCAAAGTGAAATCGCTCAGTCGTGTCCGACTCCTAGCAACCCCATAGACTGCAGCCCACCAGGCCCTTCCGTCCATGGGATTTTCCAGGCAAGAGTACTGCAGTGGGTTGTGTTATATTCCTAGGAGCCTCATAAAGTGATTCATAAATATGCAGACACTAGGCAGCATATATGTTACTCATTTTACTTTTCATTACATGTTTAGGAAGTTACATTCTAAAAGAACTACTTCAGTTTTTAAATTTTTACAGACCAAAGTCTGAAGAGAATGTGTGGATATTAAGGGTTTGGGATAAGAATGGAAGATTAAGTTGGATCAGGCAGAATTTATCGATGTGGGCTCAGTAAACACTTAAAGTTGCAGCTTGGGGAGTCATAAAGGACTCGGAGCTGTAGCAACAGGCACAGCAAACAGGGTATTCAGCCCATGGGGGCCATACAGAGACTCATTTTATTTGGGTCTGACTTGACAACTGGTTGTACCACCTGCTGATAAGCATGCTTGCTGAGTTGTATCACTGCCTACTGTCAAGTGTTTGCTTTGAGCTGCACAGTTTTAAGTTGCATTTGTTCAGTCCTCTCATGCTTCTGTCTGGGTTTCACCAATTTAAGTTAGAAGCTTCTATCTTTGGCATTTAAGGACAAGAGGATGGAGCTGGGGCTCTGTGTCACAGGTCTCAGACTTCTCTGTGTGTTTCATATTGAATTGCATGTCTAGATTCCAGTAAAGGGCATGACTGGCACTAAGTTCAGTGAACAATCCTTATCCCGTGACCATTGGTTGTGTGTTTACAGCAGGCATCAAACTGCATTGCAAAGAGTGTTAGGGGAAAATGCTGATACTCTGGGTACCACAGAGGTAGATTATGTGGTTACCTGTGTGGAAGAAGAGTAGTTGCCATGCTGAAATCTGCACTCTTGAAAACAGCTCTCTGGGGCCCTACAAAATGCTTCTGCTGCTGCTGCCTGTACCTCCGCAATAACAAAGATGCTGATACACAGAGTCATAAGGAGAAGTATCCATAGGGCACTGCAGCTAAGTTAAGCCTCAATGGATATGCACAGTGAAGTCGCTCAGTTGTGTCTGACTCGTTGCGACCCCATGGACTGTAGCCCACCAGGCTCCTCCATCCATGGGATTCTCCAGGCAAGAATACTGGGGTGGGTTGCCATTTCCTTCTCCAGAGGAATCTTCCCTACCCAGGGATTGAACCCTGGTCTCCTGCATTGCCGGCAGACGCTTTAACCTCTGAGCCACCAGGGAAGCTCCATTCTTATGTAAAGAATATATATAAAATGGTATTATTGATCCAAGTATATTAAAGCTTAGAAATTATCACTCCCTTATGAAAACTGGAATGACTCAGATCAACCTTATAATTTTATATTCAGTTCTGATTTCATAAACTCCAGCAGTCATCCACCAAGAAGCTGTGAGTAAAGGCTTAATTTATTTCTTGTGGCAGGGCAAAGTGAAAGAATGATGTCCATGCAGTTTAAGGCACTAAGTGAGCAGAAAGCCAGGGCTGTGTAGTTAAATCAGGCAGACTGGATGCATTTAAATAGCTTCTTGCTACTAGGTGTGCCAGTGTGACTCTTTTTTTTTTTTTTTTTTTAATTGAAGGATAATTGTTTTACGGAATTTTGTTGTTTTCTGTCACTAACCATGAATCAGCCAAAGGTATACATATATCCCCTCCTTTTTGAACCTCCCTCCCATTGCCCTCCCATCCCACCTCTCTAGATTGATACAGAGCCCCTGTTTGAGTTTCCTGAGCCATACAGCAAATTCCCGTTGGCTATCTATTTTACATATGGTAATGTAAGTTTCCATGCTACTCTCTCCATACATCTTACCCTCTCCTCCTCTCTCCCCATGTCCATAATTCTATTCTCTATGTCTATTTCTCCATTGTTGCCCTGTAAATAAATTCTTCAGTACCATTTTTTTTAGATTCTGTATATATGCATTAGAATATGACATTTATCTTTCTCTTTCTGACTCACTTCACTCTGTATAATAGGTTCTAGGTTCATCTACCTCATCAGAATTGACTGACATGCATCCCTTTTATGACTGAGTAATATTCCATTGTGTATATGTACCACAACTTCTTTATCCATTCATCTTTTGATGGACATCTAGGTTGCTTCCATGTTTTAGCTATTGTAAATAGTGCTGTAATGAACAATGGGATACATGTGTCTTTTTCAGTTTTGGTTTCCTCAGGATTTATGCCTAGGAGTGGGATTTGTGGGTCATATGGTGGTTTTATTCCTAGTTTTTTAAGGAATCTCCATATCGTCTTCCATAGTGACTTTATCAATTTACATTCCCACCAACAGTGCAACAGTGTTCCCTTTTCTCCACACCCTCTCCAGCATTTATTGTTTGTAGACTTGGAGGATGGCCATCCTGACTCCTGTGAGGTGATATCTCATTGTAGTTTAGATCTGCATTTCTCTAATAATAAGCAATGTTGAGCATCTTTTCAAGTGTTTGTTAGCCATCTGTATAGTGAGATGCTTAAGTTAAAGTAAGTAATGAAAGTAAGAAATGCTTTCGTAGGGTTGAAAATAAACAAGACAAGAATTAGTAGAGCTAGGAAATATTAGAAAAAGGAATAATAAAATAAATAAAAGTATTCAAGAGTAAAATTTTATAAGAGAAAAGTGAAAGAAAATTATAGATTAGCTCAGACTCATGGTGTATGTATGTGTATGAATTAAAATACATTTCAAGTTAGTGAATATATCTACATTTAAAAATATTATAAGGCATTTATCCAGATCACTGGAATACTTACTATTATTTTATTTATAAATTTAAGTATATTGACACAAACATTTTCTGAAGCAGTGTCATCCACTAAAAAATAATGCAGCAGTAAAAAATGATGGAAAAAGATCTATGTTAGTCTATGTACCATGCCATGTAGAAGTACTTGCCATTAACTATGAACAATTCAGTTAACACATTTCTGATTTTTTCTAATTAATGAAGTGATAATAAATTTCTGACTTAATTTCCACTTTGCTACATGTGGAGAACAGCCCAAGTTCACACACAGCTAGTAAAAGCAGGAGCCAACTTTAAACATAGATCATGTGGTCCCAAGTCCAGTGCTTATTTGGTCAGGAAAAATAATTGGATAACTGATTCTTCTAGGAACAGAGACAGAAAGAATGTAAATAATGGGTAAAATACAGAAGAGTCTAAAATCCAGCAACAAGAAAATGACTTGGTATGGCAGACATCAAGAATCCACTATATATAATAGGTTCTAGGTTCATCCACCTAATTAGAACTGACTCAAATGCATTCATTTTTATGGCTGAGTAATATTCCATTGTGTATATATACCACAACTTCTTTATCCATTCATCTGTTGATGGGCATCTAGGTTGCTTCCATGTTCTAGCTATTGTAAATAGTGTTGCAATGAACAATGGGATACATGTGTCTCTTTCAATTTCGCTTTCCTCAGGGTATAGGCCTAGGAGTGGGACTGCTGGGTCACATGGTGGTTTTATTCCTAGTTTGTTGAGGAATCTCCATAATGTCTTCCATAGCAGCTTTACCAATTTACATTCCCACCAACACTATATTCTAACATATATATACAGAATCTAAAAAACGGTACTGAAGAATTTATTTACAGGGCAACAATGGAGAAACAGACACAGAAAACAGACTCATGGACATGGGGAGAGGGGAGGAGAGGATGAGATGTATGGAAAGAGTAACATTAGTATGGAAACTTACATTAACACATGTAAAATAGATAGCCAACGGGAATTTTCTATGGCTCAGGAAACCTAAACAGGGGCTCTGTATCAACCTATAGGGGTAGGATGGTGTGGGATGGGGTGGGAGATGGGAGGGAATTTCAAAAGGGAGGGGATATATGTATACCTATGGCTGATTCATGTTGAGGTTTGACAGAAAACAGTAAAATTCTGTAAAGCAATTATCCTTCAATAAAAAATAATTTAAAAAGTCCACTATATATACATCATGCAAAGAAAATAATCATTTATCTGTATGTATTATGCAAGATCTTGAAGGAAGAGAATTCCGATACAGTATATCCACCAATAAGTCATTAAATCCAAGAATAGGCATGAAAAGCTCACATCCGCTTTCTGAGAAATCTTTCTTGGATGTTTGCTGACTCATTCCAAACACCTAGGCTAAGGAAATGTCTAATTCTGGGAGATAAGGCGGGGAGGATCTGGCAGATAATGAGTTTGTTCTTCATGTTTAGGAATTAGAACACCAAGCTCATAAAACACAAATGTGCCTTCCATCAACCTCAGAGTAATCACTGAAACCTAAAGATTCAATGAGTTCTCCAAGGTCATGTGCAGAAAAAGAGGAAAGACTATACACATAGTTTTGACAAATGCCTGGTTTGGGTTTCAAATGTCGGTTCCCATGTTGAGTCTCAAACAAAGCACTTTGGATCTCAAAGCAGGTAGTGGAAAAGAGAGAAGTGACCAGAAATTGGCAGAGGCTCCTTCAGTGAAATCTAATGATAAAAAAAAAAAAAAAAAAAAGAGGCTCTGGTGTCAGAATTTGATTAAGTTCAAATATAGGCCTGCTGCTTCTTAAGCTTTTATTTTATCAAGTGTCTCAGCCTCTGCTCATTTACAAATGGGAGTAAAATCATCAGCCATGTTACCTTGCTGTGTGGATTAAATAAAAAAGCGTTCAGCATTGGGCAGAGATCAAGATTAACACTCTTGGAGGGGGCAATCTGCAATGAAGCATAGGCCACACTTAAATCATGGTGTACATCCTGGAATTCAAAGATAAAGGCACATCCTAGGATAGGAGGTAAATCCCTGCCTCTCCTTGAGGTCCTGAGTTATAGAGCCAATCTCAGGACAGGAAATTAGAGGCAAACTTTCAGATCGAAGATCACAGTATCAGCATCTAAAATGAGTTGGTATTGGGACTTCCTAGGTGGTCCAGAGGTTGAGATTTCATCTTCCAATGCGGGGGATGTGGATTCGATTCTTGGTCCGGGAGCTAAGATCTCACATGCCTTGGGGCCAAAAAAAAAAACATAAAATGGAAGCAATATTGTAACAAATTCAATAAAGACTTAAAATATTTTTTTAATAAAATGAGTTGTTATAGGCAGAAACTGAACAGAACAAAGAGGAGGAAAAGAAATAAACCAGGATAAATAAGAGTTATTCATAAAATGAAAACTGACAAGAGAATTTTGACATGTAAGAGACAATGAACCCAGTTAAAGCTTCTACAATGTTTAAACAAATTACAGCTAAAATAAAATGCCAGTCATTTTGGCTAAAAGAGATTTTTAGTAAGAACAGACTCGATCAAAGAGTAAGGAAAAACTAAGAGACATGGATAAGAAATAGAATGGACGTCATATTTGAATGCTTCTGAGAGTTTAACAACAAGAATGAAATAAGAAAAATAGAATAAGAGGTGAATGTTTTTTGAGGTTTGAGGAAATCTGAACATATTTGAGGGTTGAGAGAGAGAACAAAAAAAAATTGAAAGAACAGAATTGTGGAAGAAAAAAAATAGAATTACAAGGATAAATATATTTTAATATCTAAAGTACAGTTAGAGCTTTTTCTTCATAAAAGGATTTTGAGGAGATAGTTATATTGGAAAACTCAGCAAATTAGAGGGAAGAAGCTAAGTTTACATAGATAGGGAAATAACTGGAGGACTTTAAGACCTAGAATAGTAACTATAAGAAAGAAAGCAATTACAGGAAGAAAGTTACAAGTCAACTTCCAATTGGCTACAAAAATTCGGAAATGAGCCAAACCTTTGACTTTCTGAATCTATAATGGTAAGTTAGAGAAAAGAGGAGATAGTAAAGCTTGACGTCTGAATTAAAAGTGCGGAACATATGAATCGACATGGAAAACTACAACAGAGCCAAAAATCTACATTCAAAAAATTAACTCCACTTTCAAACATGAAGCTATACAATTTTTAGCCAAATGCAAACTCCTTTTAGGGACATGGTGTGACCACTAACTAGTGTTTCTACCACTGTGGACCAGGTCTGGATTCACACTTGAGAAATACCTTTAAGAGAGGAAAAGTGAACCAGTTTGGCTTGTGACACATTCCTAAAATACTTCCTGAAATAATGTCTGCCAGTGCATTATAAATAAAATGAAAACTTGTCAATCAGGTCAAGTCAAACACTGGTACAAATGAAAAATTTTAGAAATATATGCTTAAACTCATTAGTAACTTTTCAAAGCATTACAAAAGATACTTTAATAAGTAAACCATAAAAACTCTAAGATAAGCTTCCCAAACCTTGTCTTTGCCAGCACTGTATTCTGCATTAAACTAGAATTTAAATTTGCATCACCTGCAGGCAGCCATGGTGGCTGGAACTGCTGAGCAACTTCATGATAAACAAATGTTACCACTGTCTATGTACCATCATGTGAAAAATGTCAGAAAGCAGCTAAAACATTCTTACAGCCCAAAGAGAAGCTTCTTTAGTACATATCTTGTAAATTCCGAAGGAATCAATATATAGAAAAAAAATTAGAATATTTAAGAATATAATAGAGCCAGAGCTTATTAAACCTTAAATAACTAATGTAGAATGCTCAGAATAATTTAATAAACATTTGCATTTATTGCATGGTTTCAAATTGTAGAGAAAATACCAGTCATTCTGTCAAAATTTCTGGAATTATGATAATACAGAACTCCAACAAGCTCAAAAATAAGACTCATATTTTTGGTTGGTAATTTTGACACAAAAGTTTTATACTTGTGATATTATTCCACAGTAGGCTGAATTGTACCACTGCTTTGACATTCAAAATGCAATTTTTAAAGTTGAAAATACTTATATGTGTAATAGTTTCTTTAATTCTATTAATGTTTGGGAGTTTGTGTTAAGTACTAAGGCCATAATGGCAATTATTTAACATGATCTACATGAAGAAAGTGGAAAATAAAATAAAAAATGCAAATCACATAAAGAGAAATCGAGGTTTCAGGAATATAAATGTATAAGAAGGAATCCATCTCAGGTCCTATTGTTCCCATAACTGTTCCTAGGGGGTCCAGGATACCTTAAGAAGCAAACTAAAGGTATGTTTTTATGTCAAGAGCTCCATTCCTTTTCAGTCCTAGCTGACTGCACAGAAGGTGGCACGTCCCTTGAGGACAGATAATCTGCATCCAGTAAGTGATTAGCTGGTAATGATACCACGCAGTAAAATGTGCGATTGGATCAATACATAAACATAATTTAAGACAAATAGGTAATATTAATTTGCAATCATATTAGGGAAATATAGATACACTAACTTGAAGAGAACATATTAAACCATTTCGGCTTGTTTTCTTTTAAAATCTGAACTACTGAGTTTAACCTTTAATATTGTTTTCAATGACTCATTATATTAGACCATTTGAAGAAAGGGAGACAAACAAAATACTTACTTGTGATGCTATTTCTCGACACTGACACAAAGGGAGGGAAAAGAAACACACAAATTACAGTTTAAACAATAACTAAACAGTACATACACAAAACAATCAGCAACAGGACAATGTACGACAGATACCACATAACATTTATCATCTAATTATGTGTTTGATTACTTATCATAGCACTTTTGAATAAAATTATGTAAAGAATAAGCTAATATTTAAAAAACTTGCCAAAAAGTTGTTGTTAGGTTTTTATCTAAAATCATCTTTCTATGATTTGATGAAAAGTTAATGTGGTGTTAATAGAAAATTTAAAAAAATTGATAAGATATAAAGGATTATATTCATGAGATGAAACTGACATCATTATTGATATTCAATAATCATTATTGGTATTAATAGTTGTACTGTTTTTTAAAATTTTAGATACTATAATAAGATTATTTTTCACCCCTACATATACATTCAAGTAAATGTATAGAAATATTTTGAGTTTTCAAATATGTTATAAAGGTTAAAAATTGATCTGCCCAGTCAATATATAAGCCCTAAACATTTAGGGGTTATAAAAATCATGTTATCTTGTTCTTCAGTTCTACAGAATAACATGATCTTCATCCTTCAAAAGGCAGAAGTGAAATTTTCAGTTATAATTTTTGTTGTAATTCAAGTCTAACCCACTATTTAGGATTGTCACTATTGTTACAAATATTAAGAAACACATTAAAAATATATGAATATAGGCTTGTTGGAACTGTTTGTCTCCAGATTCTTAACACTTGGCACAATGGAATAACACTGATGAGAAAATGGTAGAGAATGAGCAGCTCCAGTTTCAAAACTTTTTTTTATCTTAAGCCTTACTAAAATATTTATATTAATGTAATTTGGAGGCTTCCCTGGTGGTTAAAATGGCAAAGAATCTGCCTGCAATGCAGGAGACCCGGATTCGATCCCTGGATTGGGAAGATCCCCTGGAGAAGGGAATGGCTACCCACTCCAGTATTGTGGCCTGGAAGATCTCACGGACAGAGGAGCCTGGTGGGCTACAGTCCATGGGTCGCAAAGAGTCAGACACGAAAGAGTCTGATTTTATAAAATGAGATTTTATTGAGTACCACCTTTTTTGGTACTTTAGCATCTTGCAAAACTATAAAGTGAGATAATGTTCATCATGTTATCTATCTCTTAAATATCTCTAAATATTAAATCTCATATAAGGAAACATATACTCACTCTGTTAACAATGATCAGGAAAAAGAAATCTTTCTATAGATGAACTTACATCTTTTTGTGTATCAAACTACAATTATTATATAACTCAACAGTTTTATTTTTGCCTTATTTGCCAGAAAAATAAAACTAGAATTCCTTTTCAACTATAGCAGTCAGGTCATTTTAGATGTAAAGTAACATTAATTTCTTGCCCTTACTAATATATTTTACTGTAAAAGTACTTGAAGTTTATTGTAATATTTAAATTGCCTCTTTTTTTCTGTAATAGATAGTATATAAAATTTAAACAAAAATTTGTGTTCCAAAAGATGAACTGAACTCAGTATAGGAAGACAGCAGATATTATCTTCATGTAACTTAGCATTCTTTTATTTTTTCCAAGGATGTGTGCTTTTAATATAAGCTGGAGGTTTGAGGATTTATAAATATTTTGCTGATTTGTGATGGGAAGAACTGACTGAGATGTAGTGTTAAATGCTCCTTGATGACAGTACGAATATTCAATTATCTTTTCCCTATCTACACTGTGAACAGCATACAACAAAGTCTCTTAATAATACAAAATGACAAACATGGATATGAACTTGACCAATGGAAGAATTAACTGTTTTCAAGTTTACAAAATCCATATTACAAGATAAAAACAGGAATAATACTCTGCTATGTGGAAATCTTTGTCTTTATCAAGCTTGAGTAAGACATGGTTAATTGCTTAGGTGTGAAAGCACTTTTTTTCTCTTAACCGTTAATCTAATAATATTTTTTGGATGCAATATTCTTAAACTTTTAGGCATATCTGCCAAGCTGTCTTACATATTTAACTGTCTGGTATGCTTTTCCCATCAGTCATTCCTGATTTTCTCCAGTTTGGTCCTGCTCTTTGTGGTGTGAACCACGGGGACCACAGCCAATGAAAACCTCAGATTAAACTCAGATTCAGCTGCAGAAATGGCAATAAAACATCTTTTAGCACCTCTGAAGTTGCAGTGAAATCAGCAAAGAACATCTCAGAAAAACGGAACTATTTTCTTCTGGCCTCAATATCACTTACTTAAATGTCAAACTATAAATTGTAACAAGAAAATAAAAATCTACTCCATTATCCTTATGCTTCCTATAAAGTTCTTTTCCACACACAGATTCATTGATTTTAATCACAAGCTGATGTAATGATTACATGACTATTAAAATGCATGCAATTAATCTAAGTCTCATAGTTGAGGTTCTGTTTCACATAAGACCAAAGAAAGAAATGATTAAACAAAATTTTGAATAACTTTGAGGTATCTGAAGAAGATAAATATTTCAAGAATATAAACCATAATTTATAATCACACAGTGTGGCCAAATTAAAATATAGATATGTTTTCAGTCATATGCAGGCACTGTAAATTTTGTTCCATTTTTAATAGGCTCTAGTTTGCTATTATGATTATTGAGCCAGGGTCTGGCACTGCTCCTGGGGTTTTTTCCTTGTCTCCAAAGTAGTTCTCAACCTAGAGTTTGAAAAAATGTGAGTTTCATGCTCCCTAACTTATCTCTGTTTCCTTCTTTCCAAATGCTAATATACTGGAGTTTAAGATTATATTACAAACTAGATTGCTTGCCCTGAGAACTTTTCTTATGTGTCAAAAGGTTATTTAGAATTAATTTACTTCCTGAAAACCTACAAAAAGCATTCAGAGTCCAAACTCTAGAATATCACTTTTGCCAAAAATACTTTATGAAATTCCTGACATAATTTAATGGCCAATATTTCAGAAATAAGTTTCTAGGTTTAGGAATCATAGTTTTCAATCACATTAAACATTAAGATAGGAATATGTGGATATTTCCAAACCTCAGATGTAGTAAGCTTTTGAGATTCCGTCCTGTAAATACCAATGGGAACATCTCCAGTAGAGGAACATAACTTCTGATAAAGTCTGGCATAAGTCCTAATCCATAGGTCATCCTCTGTGATCTTCATCTGTAATAAATATAATTGGATTATTTACATACAAAATTTTTAAGAAATAAAAAACCCAATGGTTATTTTTCATTCCTTAAAAGTAGATTTCATTGATATTTTAAAATCTCAAAGCAACATTTCTTAAGTGCTTACCCATATATTAAAGTTATTTACTGCCGTCTAAACCTTATCCCTCAGGTTAACTCAAACTTAAGAAACCCACTGCTCAATTTGTGGCAGCACGGCATTGCATTAGTTCCATCTCAGTGAGCAACATCACTGGTAATTGACTGGGAATTGTTGGAAACCTGTATGTAAGGACTTGTTTGAATGTTGAAATAACTAGAGGATGCTACTGGGACTTAGTGGACTGGGTCTGCTGATGTTACAAATCCTGAAGTGCAAAGGATAACTCCAGCACAAAAACGAATAGCCCATCCAAAGTTCTATAGCATCCCTACTGAGAAAGGTGTGCAATAGAAGGAGCACAGGACTCCCGGACAGAGGCATAAGTGCTGCTCCCTCTCTGCTAATCACGAATTTGAATTGTTAATAAGACACTTAATGAAATACACTTGGACATAGCACAGTCTTTTATAAAACAGAGAGGTTAGAGAATTCCCTGTTGGTCTAGTGGTTAGGATTTCATGCTTCCCCTACAGGAGGCCCGGTCAGGGAACAGAAGTTAAACAACATGATCAGTGTTTTCCTTGGCAGTATGACATCGTATGTCAGAAACTGTTCATCTCAAATGCCAGCTAGGGGAGGAAAAAAAAAAAAAAACACTTGTGAATTTTGCTCCAAATGGCTATCTGCAAGATTATTAATTTAAATAATGCTTTCCCTAAACATTTTTTAATTAATTAAAAAAACCAGGATACTATTCTTTGAGCACTTGTTAGAAAAATAAATAAATAAATGATATAGAAGAGTCAGCCAAAGAGCATGATAGATGGATTTAAGAACTGCCCACAAGAATCATCTTCCACTTCAGACAGTAGTAACTTACAGAGCAAAGAAATCCCGATCCTGGTGTAGTGTCCAATCCCAACAGAAGTCTGGTGATAGAAATCATATAGTCCTTCACAAATGACTGCAACAGAAATAAAATATGTATTATCGTGTATATGAAAAACAGAATAGCTTAGAGTGTGAATATGTTATCACATCTTAAAGGTTATGTTAAAGGTTATCATGGCGTTGCTGTTGTTTAGTGACTAAAGTCACGCCGGACTCTTTTGCAACCTGATGAACTTTAGTCAGCCAGGCTCCTCTGCCCATGGGATTTCCCAGGCAAGAATACTGGAGTGGGTTGCCACTTCCTTCTCAGGGGACGTTCCCGGCCCAGGGATTGAACCTGCGTTTTCAGCATTGGCAGGCAGATTCTTTACCACTGAGCCACCAGGGAAGCACTATCATATCACTGAAAGTGAAAGTGTTAGTCACTCAGTTGTGTCTGACCCCCTTGGTCCGTGGAATTCTCCAGGCAAGGATACTGAAGTGGATTGCCATTCCCTTCTCTAGGGGGTCTTTCTGACCCAAGAATTAAACCTGGGTCTCCTGCATTAGCAGGCAGATTCTTAACAGTCTGAGCCACCAAGGAAGCCCACTTTAGGTGGTGGTGGTTTAGTCGCTAAGTGGTGTCTGACTCTTGTGACCCCATGAACTATAGCCTGCTAGACTCCTCTGTCCCTGGGATTCTCCAGGCAAGAATACTGGAGTGGGTTTGGAGCCATTTCCTTCTCCAATCATTAAGCCTCCATTAAAAAAAGAAATAAAAATCGATCTTGTTAGTGTGCTAAATACACATGTACAGTTAAGCTGTCCTCAAAAAATATGAGAAATTATTATTTTCTAGGATATTGTGATATGTTTAAATTTTATGCATGGTATTGGACATTAGGAAAACAATTCTATATTTTTAATAACAAAAAACTATAAGCTGAACAAAAGAGAATATTTTTTAAAAGTTTGTAATGACTAAAATTTACAATCAAATATTTCAACTATTTTTTTTGTTGTTGATTTTTGTTTAAAGCCCTATGAATATCTTTTTGTTTCCTTAACAGATATATTTAGAAATTATCTGAATACTTGAATCAAATAATATGAAATATTGCTGCTGTTCAGCTTTTGGCACAGTTAAAAAATTAGTGTATTTGTATAAAATAAAATCCTGTGAACTTAGCAATGATGAAATGACAATGTGAAACTCTGGCATTCAGAAACAAACTGAATGGTTCTTAGAGGTTGTAAAATTTTCCTTACATGTTTCTAAAGTAGGCAAAATTATCAGATGTTGAAAATGTCCTTGATTTGACAGTTTACTGACATTATTTGGTATCATTTTTAAAAAATGTGCATTAGAAAGAAAGGTGTCTTTTTCTTAACCTAGTAATTTTTTCTTAACTCTTATTTATAGTTTAGTTATATATGTAAAGGAATATGCAAATGCATTCAAATGTCACATGAAACATTGTAGGACACTGGTGTCAAAGAATGCCTAATATCATTTCATATAGTATTCTGAAAAATAATTTTTTTCTTATGATGTCTTTCATAGGCACATTTAGATCATTCATTAAATACATGAAATAAAATATCGGGTTACTTTCAGAGCCAATTTAAGTTGACAGTACATGAGAAACACTAGTTGTATCATTCGTTTGATAGGATCTAAACAAAATAGAAAATAAATGCTTCAGAGAGCAACAGGAAAGAAACACTGAGTACCTGATAAAGAAGTGTGTCCAACATGCTGATACTGAACACCCTTCCAGCAGCAAAAGGCAGTCGGAATATGAAGGCCAAGTTAGAACCTCGTTCTCTTTCTTTCTGTTCAGAAATTTGAAAAATAATAATTTGTGAGTATCCTCTATCTTATGCTTTTCTGCTTAGTTAAATTCTAACAAATGTGAAGAAAGTAATTTTTGTCATGTGGTTCTTAGCTGTGAATGCACCATGACTTCACCTTTAATTGTATTGTTAATGTCCCTTTCGGAGAAGGCGATGGCACCCCACTCCAGTACTCTTGCCTGGAAACTCCCATGGACAGAAGAGCTGTGCATGCATGCTCAGTCATGTCTGACTCTTTTTCAATCCCTGTGGACTGGAGTGCACTGGGCTCCTCTGTCCATGGGATTACCCAGGCAAGAGTACAGGAGTGGGTTTCCATTTCCCTCTCTAGGGGATCTTCCCAACCCAGGAAGCGAACCCACATCTCCTGCATTGGCAGGATTCTTTACCATTGAGCCACCTGGGAAGCCCCTTTCATAACCATGTTTTCTTCATTAAAATACCCAACAGTTAAGAAAGCTGGATCCTTTCATACATTAAACATTTATTTACCTTTTGTACATATTTCTTAACAGGATTTGAAATAATGTTAATAAAAATAACAAACAAAATATCATTATTTCATCAAATTTGGAAAAATCCCCAAAGCCACATAATGTACTATAATATCCAGAATATCAGCTTTTGAATATTCTCATATGTGAGGACACAGAACACAGGCAAGTAGGAGTGATCACAACCAGTGGATTCTAGCTTTCTGTCATTTGAGTTTTAATTTGTCAACGTGCCTTTCAAGGTGTGCCAGCCATACATTTTCTCTGTCATAAAAGACAGAAATGGTAGGGACCTAGCAGAAGAAGAAGATATTAAGAAGAAGTGGTAAAAATACACAGAACTATACAAAAAGATCTTAATGACCCAGATAACCATGATGGTGTGATCGCTTACCTAGAGCCAGACATCCTGAAATATGAAGTAAAGCAGACCCTGGAAGCATCACTACAAGCAAAGCTAGTGCAGACGATGGAATTTCAGTTGAGCTATTTCAAATCTTAAGAGATGATGCTGCACTCAATATACCAGCAAATTTGCAAATGTGGAAAACTCAGCAGTGGCCACAGGACTGAAAAGGTCAGTTTTCATCCAAATTCCAAAGAAAGGCAATGCCAAAGAATGTTCAAACTACTGCACAATTGCACTCATCTCACACTCTAGTCAAATAATGCTCAAAATTTGCCAAGAGAGGCTTCAACAGTACATGAACCAAGAGCCTCCAAATGTCCAAGCTGGATTTAGAAAAGGCAGAGGAACCAGAGATCAAATTGCCAACATATGATTGATCACAGAAAAAGCAAGAGAGTTCCAGAAAAACATCTACTTCTGCTTTACTGACTACGCCAAAGTCTTTGTGTGGATCACAAAGAACTGTGCAAAATTCTTCAAGAGATAGAAATACCAGACCACTTTACCTGCCTCCTGAGAAATCTGTATGCCGATCAAGAAGTAATAGTTAGAAACAGATAGTGAAAACCGAATCGCCAATCCAGGTTCGATGCACGATACTGGATGCTTGGGGCTGGTGCATTTGGATGACCCAGAGGGATGGTACAGGGAGGGAGGAGGGAGGAGGGTTCAGGATGGGGAACACGTGTATACCTGTGGTGGATTCATGTTGATATATGGCAAAACCAATACAATATTGCAAAGTTAAAAAAAAAAAGTTAGCTTAAAGCTCAACATTCAGAAAACGAAGATCATGGTATCTGGTCCCATCACTTCATGGGAAATATATGGGGAAACAATGGAAACAGTGTCAGACCTTATTTTGGAGGGCTCCAAAATCACTGCAGATGGTGATTGCAGCCATTAAATTAAAAGATGCTTACTCCTTGGAAGGTAAGTTATGACCAACCTAGATAGCATATTGAAAATCAGAGACATTACTTTGCCAACAAAGGTCTGGCTAGTCAAGGCTATGGTTTTTCCTGTGGTCATGTATGGATGTGAGAGTTGGACTGTGAAGAAAGCTGAGTGCTGAAGAATTGATGCTTTTGAACTGTAGTATTGGAGAAGACTCTTGAGAGTCCCTTAGACTGCAAGGAGATCCAACCAGTCCATTCTAAAGGAGATCAGTCCTGGGTGTTCTTTGGAAGGACTGATGCTGAAGCTGAAACTCCAATACTTTGGCCACCTCATGCGAAGAGTTGACTCATTGGAAAAGACTCTGATGCTGGGAGGGATTGGGGGCAGGAGGAGAAGGGGATGACAGAGGATGAGATGGCTGGATGGCATCACCAACTCGATGGACATGAGTTTGAGTAAACTCCGGGGGTTGGTAATGGACAGGGAAGCCTGGTATGCTGTGATTCATGGCATCTCAAAGAGTCGGACACGACTGAGTGACTGAACTGAACTGAACTGAACTGATGGAACAACAGACAGGTTCCAAATTGGGAAAGGAGTATGTCAAGGCTTTATATTGTCACCCTGCTTATTTAACTTATATGCAGAGTACATCATGTGAAATGCTAGGCTGGATGAAGCACAAGCTGGAATCAAGATTGCCACAAGAAATATCAATAACCTCAGATATGCAGATGATACCACCCTTATGGCAGAAAGCAAAGAAGAACTAAAGAGCCTCTTGATAAAAGTGAAATTAAAGCCATGAAATGAAAAAACGCTTGCTCCTTGGAAGAAAAGCTATGACAAACATAGATGCAAAGACATTACTTTGCCAACAAAAGTCCGTATAGTGCAATCTATGGTTTTTCTAGTAGTCATGCATGGATGTGAGTGTTGGACCATAAAGAAGGCTGAGGGTTGAAGAACTGATGCTTTTGAATTGTGGTGCTGGAAAGGACTCTTGAGAGTCCCTTGGACTGCAAGGTGATCAAACTGATCAATTCTAAAGGAAATCAGTCCTGAATATTCATTGGAAGTATGGATGCTGAAGCTGAAGCTTCAATACTTTGGCCACCTGTGGCGAAGAACTGACCCATTTGAAAAAACCCTGATGCTGGGAAAGATTGAAGGCAGGAGGAGAAGGAGATAACAGAGGATGAGATGGTTGGATCGCATCACTGACTTAATGGACATGAGTTTGAGCAATCTTTAGGAGTTGGTGTTGGACAGGGAAGCCTGGTGTTCTGTAATCCATGGGGTGGCAAATAGTTGGACACGACTGATTTACTGAACTCAATTGACTGAGCCATACCAAACTGTAGCTAAAATTCTGTAAATGACCCCCAAAAGTGTGTTCAAACCAGAAAGAAAAAAACAAATATCATATATTAAGGCATATATGTGGAATGTAGAAAAAAGGGATAGATGAACCTATTTGCAGGGCAGGAATAGAGACAACAATATAAAGAACAAATACATGGACACTGAGGGTTAAAGTGGGGGTGGGATGAAATGGGAGACTGGGATTAACATATATATATATATATATATATATATATATATACTATTGATACTATTATAAAATAGATAACTAATGAGAACCTACTGTAAAGCACAAGGGGAAATAAAAGGAAGGTACAATGTGTTTTCAGGACATATATTTGTTAATCTTAAAAAAAGGATTCCAGCATATAGTAGGTGCAAAAAACACTGTTTGAATCCACTTACATGAGGTACCTAGAATTTCAAATTCAGAGTCAGAAAGGACTCTGGTAGATGCCAGGAGTCAGGGAGTAGGGGTAAGAGAGGTATGGGGAGTTAGTTTTTAAAGGAGATAGAGGTTCAGTTTAGGAAGGTGAAAAATCCCAGAGATGGATGATGGTGAGTGTTGCAGAACAACATGAATGTACTTAGTGTCTCTGAACTGTACAGTTAAATATGCTTAAAATAGCACATTTTATTTTATATGACTTTTACCAAAGTAAAAAAAAAAATGTGAAAAAGCATGTGTTTGTGTGTATAATGGTGTATGAGGGTTTCTTTTGAAAAATTCTATTGCTATTATTACCCATTAATAAGCAAAGGCCTAAGAGCAAATGTTTGTGTAAGACTGGAACAAATTTCTTAAGGATGAAACTTCACCTTGTACTTAAGTGGTCACCTCAAAGATGCTTCTTTCTCTTTTTGCCAGCTTCCCCTTACCAGGAAAGACAGACATAGAAAAGCAAATGAAAACATCAGCTCTCACTCTCTGAGGCAATGGAAGAGGCCTCCAGTCTCCAATGCAGCAAATTTGAGAGATCTCAGGGGAAGGGATGGCTCTGGGTTGATCTTTTTAGGAATAGGTGGGAGGGCATACTGTTGATAGAGGGGGTCTTGGAGATAAACAGGGCAGCAGCTGCTGCTTGTTGTAATGATGGTACTAGAGAACTAGACCCTTGGGCTTTCCCTGGACTGACAGATAAGGCTGGGCTCAGCATCAATCCTGTCAGGAAGAAAGAGGAGTTACTCCACCACATCTATCATATCTACTAGTTGAGAAGACTGTCCAGAGTATAACGACATCCTGACTTGAAATGTAGGGAGAAGGGAGGATATGGAAGTTGTGCCCCATTGGTATCTGTGCCCATTACATCACAATGCAGTCACTGACTTATTAGCCTTGGAGTCAACAAGGCTTATTTGAACCATCTAGATAGGGGCTCCAAATGAGCTGTCTTACTACAGAAATAGGTAAGGTTTCCTATGAACCTGGGGCCACATGTGGTTCTTCAGTTCAGTTCAGCTCAGTTTAGTCGCTCAGTCATGTCCGAATCTTTGTGACCCCATGAACCACAGCGAGCCAGGCCTCCCTGTCCATCACCAGCTCCTGGAGTCCACCCAAACCCATGTCCATCGAGTCGGTGATGCCATCCAACCATCTCATCCTCTGTCGTCCCATTCTCCTCCTGCCCTCAATCTTTCCCCATCAGGGTCTTTTCAAATAAGTCAGCTGTTCACATCAGGTGGCCAAAGTACTGGAGTTTCAGCTTCAACATCAGTCCATCCAATGAACACCCAGGACTTATCTCCTTCAGAATGGACTGGTTGGATCTCCTTGCAGTCCAAGGACTCTCAAGAGTTTTCTCCAACACCACAGTTCAAAAGCATCAATTCTTCAGCACTCAGCTTTCTTTATAGTCCAACTCTCACATCCACACATGACCACTGGGAAAACAACAGCCTTCATTAGATGGACCTTTGCTGGCAAAGTAATGTTTCTGCTTTTGAATATGCTGTCTAGGTTAGTCATAACTTTCCTTCCAAGGAGGAAGCATCTTTTAATTTCATGGCTTGAATCACCATCTGCAGTGATTTTGGAGCCCAGAAAAATAAAGTCAGCCACTGTTTCCACTATTTCCCTATCTATTTCCCATGAAGTGATGGGACTGGATGCCATGATCTTAGCTTTCTGAATGTTGAGCTTTAAGCCAACTTTTTCACTCTCTTCTTTCACTTTCATCAACAGGCTCTTTAGTTCTTCTTCACTTTCTGCCATAAGGGTGGTGTCCTCTGCATATCTGAGGTTATTGATATTTCTCCCGGCAATCTTGATTCCAACTTGTGCTTCCTCCAGCCCAGGGTTTCTCATGATGTACTCTGCATGTGGTTCTTAAGTTGTGCCAAATGCCTAGCACACAGCCAATGAAATTTTATTGAACAAATGAATAAATCTTTTTCTACTTACAGTGGTTGTCTACATGTAAAGAAAGTTTGTTGCATAAAGTTTATAACATTTGTATGAAGAGGCAAGAAACAAACAACTTGAGGTTACCTCAACACCCCTCTCTTCTCACTTCAGTTCTTTAATGGAGGTTTGAAGGTGGAAAAAAACTGAAAGTTTGTGTTACACAAAGTTCTCTGACTTTAGCATGTCTTCTGACTATTGTGTTTTACAAAATATAATAATAAATATTCTGTGATTTCTTCTAGTACAAACATATACTGTATTAATGTTTTTTTCAGGCATACTTGTTTCTTGGTATAATTCTGGATTCAGTTAAAGTTTCAGCAATGATTTTGTGTTTTCCTAACATCCACTCATCTAAAACTTTGTTGTTGTTTAGTTGCTAAGTCATGTCTGACTCTCACAACCCCTTGGACTGCAGCCCACTACGCTCCTCTGCTCATGGGATTTTCCAGGCAAGAATACTGGAGTGGGTTCCATTTTCTTCTCCAGGGGATTTTTTCATCCAAGGGATTGACACTTACCTAAAAATACCTAAAAGATATCTCAGACATCCAAATCAGAGATCCTAGACACTTTAATATCCTTGGTCTTATCTATCTCTTCCACTTGGTTTGCTATCGTGAACACATGGTTTTGCTGGAAGAAGGCATTTTTTTTCTGGCATAAATTGTGTTTTCTTTACTGTGTCCAGCCAGTCCCATACGGAATGAGCTGATAGCACAGTTCAACTTAGCAGATTCTGCCCAGACCCGACACATAGTAATACTGTAACCCCAAATCTAGTGGCTTTTCCTACCATTCACCCTACTTGACCTTCTTTACAGGGTATGACACAACATCTTCTCTTCTTTTTCCACTCTTTTCCTCCCTCTTTCTCCCTACCCCTACTCTACTTCACTAACAGCCCTCAAATCTTCTTTCCAAATTCTCATGTCCTGGTCGAGCTAACTCTGCCTTTCCTCTCACAAAGTTGCTTGCCCAGGGAGTGACCTTTGGAATTCAAGTACAGAAAATCCTCACAGTAAAATACAAGCATCTTCAAAGTGTTGCTAGAGTTTTGTGTATCCTGCTTAGAGCTTTCACTAGGAAAGAGTCTCAGGGGTGGCCTACCAGCTCTGAATCTGTATCTCTTTCAGAACAGGGTTCCTATTAGACCTTCTCATTGAAGTGTGTGCTTAGGAACCGAAGTGACAGAGGACCCTGAGTCATCAGTGGCTTTAAGTCAATCTCTCTTTCTTTTACTTCTTCGTATTGCACACAAGAAGGAGGCAGTTCCAGTAATACAGAGCATTTCTTTGCATTTCCACTCTTCTTACTGGAAAGAGTCGGTTCCTCCCACACCCCCACACTCACATGCACACAGACAAGTGCATGTGCATAGACACACACACACACATACACGTCTGTTCCAGTCTCAGTGCCAGCTTAGAGGGGTTGCATTTTCTGGACACTCCATGGGTTCATCTTGCTTATGAGGACTCAAGGCAACCTCAGGCCCACATCCCCTAACACCTTTGAGTCAGCCCAAGGCAAGTTCATGCTGAAGGAGTTTGGGGTGTGGGAAACCCCATTCCTTATCTTAAAGAAGAATGCAAGGTCTTCAAGGCAGTTACTACCCTCCTGCACTAAGATACACATGGTCCTTACCTCAGAAATAGAATGATAGGTTAGTTTATCATCCAAATCAGGACCTCTTGACAGACGTGCTGAGTACGTATACTAAGCACCTCTTGTCCATCCAACAAAATTGATGCAGCAGGCATCAGAAACATGGTATGGGAGTCAAGCAGAGATGGAAATCTGGGGTTTCCCACAACTCCCACAATTTCAGTAATTTCCCAGAATGCTCACAGAACTCACAAAAGTGCTATATTTAAGGACTATCATTTGAATATAAAGAGTGCAAATGAACAGCAGATGAAAAGGTACTCTGGGCAAGTCTGGAAGAGTCGTAAGCATAAGAGCTTCTGTCTCCATGGAGTCTGAGGGCACCACTCTCCTGGCACATCAATATGTTCACCAATCAGGAGGCTCTCTAAACCTCATTCTTCAGCGTTTTTATCAAAGTTTCATTATATAAGCATGATTAATTGCATGGAATTTACATTGTATAATATTAGATATTATAAGTAATCAGATTATTAAAATACACAGGAGGATATGGGTACATAGGCTATATGTAGATACTAAATCATTTCATGTAAGGGACTTGAGCATCCTCAGATTTTGGTTCTGCTGAAGAGTGGGAAGGCAGGGGACTGAAACCCATTCCCCATGGACCCTGAGGGAGGACTCTATTATTGGATAAATAATGTCAGTGAGGCAATGTGAATATCCAGGACCAGAAAGATAATGCAAAACAAAAGAACAACAACAACAAAAAAAAACCCAGCAACAATGAGAGAAAAACAGATTAAAAAAGCAAGCTAAAGCATGATGTTCAAGAATGTTTAGATTGGGTTTACAAATTTGGAGAAAGTAAGGGTGATATATCACATATGACCAAGAATATTGACTGTCCACCAAAACTTGTTGCCCAATTATTCTTGGGCACATGGTTGGACTACCTTTCTCAGTCTTCCCTAAAGTTAGGTGTGGTCACAGGATTGAGTTCTAGCCAATGGCATCTGAGTGGAGTCTGTGTGCCACTCCCAGACCTGGTCCAGGGGAATCTCCATCTAATTAATATTGATGTGTGAACAGTACTTGCTACAGTCAGTCGGATGTTAGAAGAAAGACAGCAGTTCAGGCAAGAACTAAGCTCAAGTTCCCAGGTGGTGCTAGTGGTAAAGAACCCTCCTAACCAATGCAGCAGATGTAAGAGACCTGGATTCCATCCCTGGGTTGGGAAGATCCCCTGAGGGAGGACATGGCAACCCCTTCGAGTATTCCTGCCTGGAGAACCCCATGGACTGAAGAGCCTGGTGGGCTACAGTCCAAAGGGTCCCAAACATCTGGACACGACTGAAGCAATTTAGTGCACAGACTAAAAAGGGAGTCAGAGATTAAGAGCCTCCAATAATGATAAAAGGTGTGTTTCTGGATGCCTATGAAAATAGGATATGCAACTGAAAAAATAGTGATTGAACAACAAAGTCCAACACTATCGTCTCAAAACCTCAAAGGAGTTTTGAAAAGATATGAGAGATAGGGGTGAGGAGGCAAAGAAATAACTTAAACATTATATTTAAGAAGGAACTTTAGATATATTTTGGCCATAAAAATGAATTAAGCATACCAGAATTTTGTCAAGTTTTTGAGAGAAATGAGCAGTCCAGTCTGAAAAATCTTTAAAAAATTTTAGAAATCTTAATAAAATTGTCTTTATGAACTTAAAAATCTTTAGTTTTTTTCTTAACTTGTATAAGCAAGACTTAGGTTATAAAAGTAGCAAAAGGGGACTTCCCTGGTGGTCTAGTGGTTAAGAATCTGCCTTCCAATGCGGTTAGAATGAGTTCAATCCCTGGTCAGGGAACTAAGACCCCTCATGCTCCATTTATGTTGATCAATCGCTCAGTCATGTCTGACTCTTTGCAACCATGTGGACTGCAGTATGTCAGGTTTCCCTGTCCTTAACTGTCTCCTGGAGTTTGCTCAAACTCATGTCCATAGATTTGGTGATGCCATCCAATCATCTCATCCTCTGTCACCCCATCTCCTTCTGCCCTCAGTCTTTACCAGCATCAGGGTCTTTTCTAATGAGTTGACTCTTCAAATCAGCTTCAGGATCAGTCCTTCAAATGAATATTCAGGGTTGATTTACTTTAGGATTTACTGGTTTGATCTCCTTGTAGTTGAGGGGATTCTCAAGACTTTTCCAGCACCACAATCAGTTCAGTTCGGTCATACAGTTGTGTCTGACTCTTTGTAACCCAATGGACTGCAGCACGCCAGGCTTCCCTGTCCATTACAAACTCCTGGAGCTTACTCAAACTCATGTCCATTGAGTCGGTGATGCCATCCAACCAATCTCAGCCTCTGTTGTCCCATTCCTCTCCCGCCTTCAATCTTTCCCAGCATCAGGGTCTTTTTAAATAGGTCAGTAATTTGCATTAGGTGGCCAAAGTACTGGAGTTTCAGCTTCAACATCAGTCCTTCAAATAAATATTCAGGACTGATTTCCTTTACCATTGACTGGTTGGATCTCCTTTCAGTCCAAGGGACTCTCAAGAGTCTTCTCCGACACCACAGTTCAACAGCATCAATAACTTGGCACTCAGCTTTCTTTATAGTCCAAATCTCACATCCACACATGACTACTGGAAAAAAATGTAGCTTTGACTATACAGACATTTGTAGGCAAAGTAATGTCTCAGCTTTTTAATATGTTGTCTAGGTTGGTCATATTTTTTCTTTCAAAGACCATACATCTTTTAATTTCATGGCTGGAGTCACCATCTGCAATGATTTTAGAGACCAAGAAAATTAAGTTTCTCACTGTTTCCATTGTTTCCCCATCTATTTGCCATGAAGTGATGGGACTGGATCCCATGATCTTAGTTTTCTGAATGTTGAGTTGTAAGCCAACTTTTTCACTCTCCTCTTTCATTTTCATCAAGAGGCTCTTCAGTTCTTCTTCCCTTTCTGCCATAAGCGTGGTGTCACCTGCATATCTGAGGCTATAGATATTTCTCCCGGCAATCTTGATTCAAGCTTGAGATTCATATAGCCCGGCATTTCCCATGATGTTTACTGCATGTAAGTAAAATAAGCAGGGTGACAATATACAGCCTTGACATATTCCTTTCATGATTTGGAACCAGTTTGTGTTGTTCCATGTCCAGTTTTAACTGTCATTTCTTGATCTAATGCATATTTCTCAGGAGCAGGTCACATGGTCTGCTATTCCCATCTCTTGAAAAATTTTCCAGTTTGCTGTAACCCACACAGTAAAAGGCTTTGGCATAGTCAATAAAATAGCAGTTGATATTTTTCTGGAACTCTCTTGCTTTTTCGAGGATTCAATGGATGTTGACAATTTGACCTCTGGTTTCTCTGCCTTTTCTAAATCCAGCTTGAACGTCTGAAAGTTTGCAGTTCATGTACTGTTGAAGCCTGGCTTGAAGAATTTTGAGCATTACTTTGTTAGCATGTAAGATGAGTGCAATTGTGTAGTAGTTTGAATATTCTTTGCATGATTGGAATGAAAACTGACCTTTCCAGTCCTGTGGCCACAGCTGAGTTTTCCACACTTGCTGGCATATTGAGTGCAGCACTTTCACAGCATCATCTTTTAGGATTTGAAATAGCTCAACTGGAATTCCATCACCTCTAGCTTTGTTCGTAGTGATGCCTCCTAAGGCCCACTTGACTTTGCATTCCAGGATGTCTGGCTCTAGGTGAGTGATCACACCTTCATGGTTATCTGGATCATGAAGATCTTTTTGTATAGTTCTTCTTTGTATTCTTGCCACCTCTTCTTAATATCTCCAGCTTCTGTTAGGTTAATACCATTTCTGTCGTTTATTGTGCCCATCTTTGCATGAAGTATTCCCTTAGTATCTCTCATTTTCTTGACGAGATCTCTAGTGTTTCCCATTCTATCCTTTTCCTCTATTTCTTTGCATTGATCATCGAGGAAGGCTTCCTTATCTCTCCCTGCTATTCTTTGGAACTCTGTATTGAAATGGGTATATCTTTCCTTTTCTCCTTTGCCTTTAGCTTCTCTTCTTTTTTCAGCTAATTGTAAGGCCTCCTCAGACAAGCATTTTGCCTATTTGCATTTGTTTTTCTTGGGGATGGTCTTTATCACTGCCTTCTGAACAATGCCATGAACCTCCATCCATAATTCTTCAGGCACTCTGTCTTTCAGATCTAATCCCTTGAATCTATCTGCCATGTCCACTGTACAATTTGATTTAGCTCATACCTGAATGATCTAATGGTTTTCTCTTTTCTTGCTGGAAGAGGGTCTTTGCTATGACCAGTACGTTCTTCATTCTCTTGGCAAAACTCTGATAGCCTTTGACCTGCTTCATTTTGTACACCAAGGCCAAATTTGCCTGTTACTCCAGGTATGTCTTGAATTCCTACTTTTGCATTCCAGTCCCCTATAATGAAAAGGACATCTTTATTGGGTATTAGTTCTAGAAGGTCTTGTAGGTCTTCATAGAACTGTTCAGCTTCAGCTTCTTCAGCCTTACTCATCAGGACATAGACTTGGATTACTGTGATATTGAATGGTTTGCCTTGAAAATGAACAGAGATCATGCTGTCGTTTTTGAGATTGCATCCCAGTACTGCATTTTGGACTCTTTTCTTGACTATCATGGCTACTCCATTTCTTCTAAGGAATTCTTGCCCACAGTAGTAGATATAATGGTCATCTGAGTTAAATTCACCCATTCCAGTCCATTTTACTTCACTGATTCTTAAAATGTCCATGTTCACTCTTGCCATTTTCTGTTTGACCACTTCCAATTTGCCTTGATTCATGGGCCTAACATTCCAGGTTCCTATGCAATACTGCTCTTTACAGCATCAGACTTTACTTCCATCACCAATCACATCCAGAACTCGGTGTTGTTTTTGCTTTGGCTTTGTCTCTTCATTCTTTCTGGAGTTATTTCTTCACTGATCTCCAGTAGCATATTGGGCACCTACAGATCTGGGGAGTTCCTCTTTCAGTGTATTCTTTTTTGCCTTTTCATACTGTTCATGGGGTTTTCAAGACAAGAATACTGAAGTGGTTTGCCATTCCCTTCTCCACTGGACCATGTTTTGTCAGGACTCTCCATCATGACCTGTCTGTCTTGGATGGCCCTACATGGCATGGCTCATATTTTCATTGAGTTAGACAAGGTTATGGTCCATGTGATCAGTTTGATTAGTTTTCTGTGAGTGTAGTTTTCATTTTTTCTGCCCTATGACAAATAAGGATAAGAGGCATATGGAAGCTTCCTGATGGGAGAGACTGACTGAGGGGGAAACTGAGTCTTGTTCTGATGGGCGGGGCCATGCTCAGTAAATCTTTATTCCAATTTTTCTGTTGACTTTGGGGCTGTATTCCCTCCCTGTTGTTTGACTTGAGGCCAAACTATGGTGGAGGTAATGAAGATAAAGGTCCCATGAAGGCACTGCTGCACGCACTGCCTCTGACCCTGCAGCAGGCCACGGCTTCTGCCAGAGACTCCTGGACACTCACAGGCAAGTCTGGGTCAGTCTGTTCTGGGGTCACTGCTCTCTTCTCCTGGGTCCTGGTGTGCACAAGGTTTTGTTTGTGCCCTCCAAGATTCTGTTTCCCCCATCCTGTATAAGTTCTGGTGGCTCTATGGTGGGGTTAATGGCAACCTCCTCCAAACAGTTCAGTGATAAAAAGCACCAGTTAGAAATGAACAGTTACCATTATCAGTGATGGCACATGTGTTAGATTGCCAGCACTGCCATAAGGAAGTGTCATAAACAGAGTGCTAAAACAACTGGAATTTATTTCCTCTCAGTTATGAAAGCTCAGAGTTTGAAATGAAGGTGTTTCCAGCTTTGTTTCCAGCTGAGGACTCAGTGATGGATTTGTTCCAGGCCTCTCCTCTTGGCTTGTGGATGTCTGTCTTCCATGTACAAGTATCTGTCCCTAGGTCTGAATTTACACTTTTTATAAGGATGCCAGTAATTCTGGATTAGGCCCTAAAGGCCTTCTTTATCTTGCTTACCTCGGTAAAACCCTCTCTTCAGAGAATTTCACCTTCTGAAGTAGTGGAGGCTGAGACTCGAGGACATTTTTGGTGGGGCAGAGAAACACTATGACCCATAGTGGTGGTGGTGGTGGTTTAGTAGTTAAGTCATGTCTGACTCTTGCGACCCTCATGGACTCTAGCCTGCCAGGCTCCTCTGTCCAGGATTCTCCAGGCAAGAATACTGGAGTGGGTTGCCATTTCCTTCTCCAGGGGATCTTCCCAATCCAGGAATCAAACCTGGGTCTCCCGCACTGAGGTTGGATTCTTTACAGACTGAGCTATAAGGGAAGCAGCCTAAAATGTTTCTATGCAACTGTCAGGGAACATTTAACTTTAGGGTTCCTGTATGTTGTTTTCTGTTTCTCATGAACCCTCTGTTCCTTATCAGTTCCTGGTAGACAGGAACGAGTGGAATGGTACACTGTTCCCAGGACTGAGGTCATGGGACAGAACACATGCATGGATTTCCTTCAGTAACCTTTTACCCTAAGGTAAAATTGTTTAGTCACGACCCTCTTACTCAAGATATGGATTGTCTTCTGGCCTTCTGACAATTGTTATTTCTTGTTATTCCCTTGGTAACAGTTGTTATGCATCTGGTTTTTTGTTCTTTGCCTAACTTTATTTTTACCTAAAGCTTCCTTGTATAACAATATATAAGCTCACACAAACATGAATAAAGCACCCTTGTTCCACTAGAGACTTGTGTCCCCCATGTCCTTTCCATCTCTGGCTAGTTCTTTGGAGTGTGGAGGCCTGCCGAGCTCACTTTCCTGCCCAGGATTTCAAGACCTCCTTGAGAGGACGCCCTGTGCCTTCATGAGCGGTACAAGCCCTATTCTAGAGCTTTATTGGTTTTCCACGTAACCCAGGGAATATTAGTCTCTCTCTCTTTTGCTTTCTTTTTGTCAACTCCAATCCACCAGGCCCCAGTCTGTAAAAAAGACTGCAACATGCATAAATCCTATTTCAATAGATATAACTGAGAGTAACTGAATTAAAATTCACTTACTGAATTTTTACAAAATTTCCATGGCTTTATAACATTGAAACCATTGGTTTCAATTCCACTTCCCTTAACTCCTCTATTCTTAATAATTTGGTAATATCTAGAAATATTGGAAAATATCTAGAAGATGCAAGTGAAAGAAAGTGAAGGGAAAGTGTTAGTAGCTCAGTACTGTCTGACTCTTTGCAACCCCATGGACCACCATGGGCCATAGCTAACTAGGCTCCTCTGTGCATGGGATATCCCAAGCAAGAATACTGGAGTGGATTGCCATTTCCTACTCCAGGGTATCTTCCCAAACCAGAGATAGAATCCAGGTGTCCTGCATAGCAGGCAGATTCTTTATCATCTGAGACACCAGGGAAGCCCCCAAAGAAGATGCAAGTGTAAATATAAATCTCAAGAAATAAATTAATTCCCTCATGCCAAAAAATAAAACTGTCTCCTTCACTTTCTTTTTCCTAGAGAGTTTCCTTTTAGAAAATTTGCAATTGTAAATCCTTTCTTTATCTCTTAGAAACAGATGCAAAACTTTTGAAAACGTGAATAACCTCCAGACAGCTTCGTTTCCCAGGAATGTCTTGAGAGCCTTGGAACTATCTTTTTGAAATGGGAACATAAAGTACTCTGTCTGTCTCTTTGGGAGTTTAGCCTAGATGCCAGGCTCGAAGTTGTAACTTCTTGTTTGCTGCAAAGATAGAAGACAATTTATTTTTCCTTTAGATCAGGACAATTAACATGTATGTAAATGACCGTATCTGCCCAGCTACATAAACAGATGAAATGTCTTTCTGTCCTTGTAATCTCTTAGGGGATTTCTGAGATGCATATCATACATAATCTGATTTAAAGCTTATTCAAACAAAACTTTTCTACATTAATGAAGAGGATTTTAGGTTGGAGGAAGTTTTTGTTTTTAATTAATTCCCCAACACAGGTCAAATTTCATCTTGTTCTTCTTTTCCCCTAACACAAGTGACACACAATAGTGTAGACACACAGATTCACCAATACAGAAAATAACTTCCACAATTATAACCTTACTGTATGAACTGAACTGGTATAAAATTAAATACACATAGGAAAGATCCTGATGCTGGGAAAGATTGAGGGGAGAAGGAGAAAGTGACAGAGGATGAGATGGTTGGATGGCATCACTGATTCAATGGACATTAGCTTGAGCACAGTCTGAAAGATAGTGGAGGACAGGGAAGTGTGGTGTGCTGCAGTCCATGGGGTTGCAAAGAGTTGGACACGACTTAGCAATGGAACACAAAATCAATAGAATATTTATTAGTAATGATGTCAACAATACTAATTTATAATTATGCTTTTGAGACTATTTATTTGAGCACTGATTATATGCCCAAACCAGGCTAAATATTGTGACTAGATTGTGTGATGTAACCTTTGCAATGACCCTATCATTTGGCTATCATCACTATTTTCCAGAGACAACTGCCAAGGGCTATGGTGGTGTAAATGTTTTATCTAGGTTCCATTCCTAAATGGAATGGACAGTAGAGCCATGGGTGATGTGACTGCAGAACCTGTCTGGCTTCATCATGGGGTGCTCCTCCCTTACACGTCATGAAGGAGACCATGCCACACCAGGCCAGCATCGATTCCACTGGCTTCTTAATCCTGGATTTGTCTGTGGATGCTGAGCCATTCAGCTGTGGTTCTTGGTGTTAAGGCAGCGTATGACACAGGGAATATTTTCTGAACACTAATGGCTTTAAGTTTCTCTTATGCACTGACCAGATGAAACTGAGCAGAACCCTACCTTTTTTATCAGTTTCCTAGACCTTCCTGAATTTTTAAAGGGCAGATTCAGTTACTAATTAGGGGAGTCAGGTAATGCAGAAAGAAACAATAGTGATCCATTTAGAGTTACTATAAAATATTGGCTGTCTTTCCCTTGTTAAACAATATATCCTTATAGCTTATTTATACCTAACAGTTTCTACCTCTTAATCCCCTGTAGATTGCCCCTCCCTTCTTCCTTGACCCACCTGTTTGTTCTGCATATCTGTTAGTGTTCTTTTTTGTATATTCACTAGTTTGTATAAACTTAAAAAAAATATGAATCACCATACTGTACATCAACTATACTTCAATAAACAAGGAAAGAAAAGGATAGTACAGCTATGGGTCCAGGTCTGGGCTTCTCCTTGGGGGATGTGCATACAATCTGATCCACATCTCTGAATTCTATAGGAACTAAGGCCCCCACACTGGTGGAGGATGGTAACCTCATGCTGAGCAACAGCTCCTGGACTCCAGACTGGTTGGAACCAGAAGGCTGACCATTGAGATTCTTAGAACACAGCCTCCAACCAATCAGAGGAGAGTTACACACCCTGAAGTTCCCCTCCCAATTTTGCCTATAAAAAGTCTTCCCAGAAAACCTTCAGAGTTCAGGTCTTTAGGGCAGGAGCCTCCCGGTTCTCCCACATGGCCCTGCAGTAAAACTTTCTCCATGCCAAACTCAGACTTTTCTGTTTCTTTGGCCTCACTGTGCCTCCGGCTCGCTGATTGGGTTTGACAACATTGATCGTTATACGATCTTGAAAAAAAGTGATTTAGTCTTTCTTAAACTCAGTTTCCTTATCTGGAAGCAGTCTCTAATAGCAGTATCACTGTACTTATAAAGAAGCAGTGCTAAGACTCTACTAACATAATGTATGTGACCAGCAGTGAAGATGGAAATCACCAGACAAGAGCACAGAAGAGCCCTCACTCAACGATATGCCACCCAGGTATCAAGACAGTGCCTGGCATAACAGGGAATCAAAATAAAGTGAAAGAAAAAACTAACCAAAAAACAAACAAACAAACAAAAACATAAGCCATCCTTCTCTCTACCTTATATTGTTACAAATAATGAAGATGGCATATATTTGACACATTTTCACATGTATAAGACTGGATCTTTTTTTTTTTTTCCTCTCATATATCTAATTCTCCCAGTGTACTAACATCAAGTACACCTTGAATGCAAAGTCTGTTTATCCTCACAGGCAGCCTGGACACTGAGAATGAAAACCACTCCTTTCTGTCCCCATAACATGACTGCACAGTAATGCTACCGTCTTCCTTAGCATTATTCTCATATCCTCGCAATCCTAATAAGTCTCTACCTGGAAAGAGCCTCATTCGATAAAATTTCAGTTCTTTATAGATTTTGATCTTCCTTCCCCCACTACAAGGCTCTCTTGAGTCTTAATTAGGTCTATCTGATCTCAGGCACATTTTAGATTTGTGCTGAGAAAATCCATCTTTGGCTATTTTAAAACCACTCTTCTCAGGTGGGTTTTGAGTCTTTGACATGTCAGGGCCAATGTTTATTTGATCGCAGGTATATGTTTTTTAGGGCTTCCCAGGTGGCACTAGTGGTAAAGAACTGGCCTGCCAATGCAAGAGATGTAAGAGACGTGGGTTCCATTCCTGGGGCAGGAAGATCCCCTGGAGGAAGGCGTGGAACCCACTCCAGTATTCTTGCCTGGAGAATCCCACAAACAGAGGAGTCTGGTGGGCTACATACAGTCCATAGGGTCGCAAAGAATCAGACATGACTGAAGCAACTTAGCACACAGCACATACATTTTTACCCATGGATGGCTTACTCGGGGCACAAATTCTGGACACCTTTTACATAACAGTGTAAAAAGAGGTACTGACCACAAGTCAAGGAACAAGGAGTTATAAGTAAAGGCAGATAATCGATTATCCTGACGATTTCAAGGGCATTTATGACAGCAACTCTGCATCTTAGCAGTTGATGAGCAGCTGGATGGATGCTCATGGGACGGAAGAGCAAACACCTCTCAATTTTAATAAATATTTATAAACAAAACAAAACAAAAAAACTCTCCTGAGGTGACAGTTCCCTTACTTTGTTGTTCAGTCACCAAGTCATGTCCAATTCTTTGCAATCCCATGGACTGCAGCACACCAGGCTTCCCTGTTCCCTACTATCTCCCAGAGTTTGCCCAAGTTTATCTGGAAGATCTCCTGGAGAAGGAAATGGCAACCCACTCCAGTATTTTTGCCTAGAAAATTCCATGGACAGAGGAGCCTGGTGGGCTACAGTCCATGGGGTAGCAAAGGGTCAGACACGACTGTGCAACTGAGCACGTGTTCATTGGATCGGTGATGTTATCCAACCTCTCATCCTCTGATGCCATCTCATTCTCTGTTGCCCTCTTCTTCTGCCTTCAATCTTTCCCAGCATCAGGGTCTTTTCCAATGAGTCGACTGTTCGCATCAAATGGGCAAAATATTGGAGCTTCAGCTTCAGTATCAGTCCTTCCAATGAGTATTCAGGGTTCCCTTACTTACCTAAGCAATAAACTTGACTTTGTCTCAGACTGTATGTCAGATTATCTCATTTGGGGACTGACTTTCAACAAAGCCCATGGGTTTTCTGAGATTTAAAGGATTTTTGAAAACTGCAAATATACATGTCTTGACATAGCACTAATGATATTATCAATAATAGACATCATTTGTGAGTGTGTGTGTGTATATATATATATATATATATATATATATATATATATATTCCAGGTGCATTTAGTTCTTTCATAAATCATGCTTTCAATTTGTGATCCATGATGCCAGAATGAGATATTTCCATCATGTTCACTTCTGATATTACTGGTTCAAACCCATCACTATACACTTTAAAAAAACTTACAAATTAAGATTTTAGCCCCACATAGGAATTCAAAATAGCATTTTTATTTTTAATATTTCATGGCATTTCTTTCTACATGTAAAAATTTCCCAAGTTAGTCTTTCAATCCAAACAATTAAATGCAACTTACTTGATCATGTGGTGACTTACCTTTTCCAGCTTTGAAAGAGCAAGAGAGTAACAGTCTTTGGCTCTGAATTGCATGAATCTCATGTTGGCTGGGTGGGTGAGCTCTGTGATAATACTGAGACTGGAAAACAACCTACATTTCAAAGAAATATTTGCATTACACTAACAATCCAAAATGGTGTTTTTATAACAACAGGTTTAGGAGTGAGTGATTCCTAGCCTCAGGCATTAAACTACATGCAGTTTTGAGAGCAAGTCATCCCACACAAACTGTTTTGTGGAAAAGAAATGCATTGCTATTTTCCAAAGAATATTTTAACCAACATTTTAGCACTGTAAGAAAACTAAATTCAGTAATTTAATTTTTATAATGCATTTTCTCACTCCTCATAAAGCTGATTGAAGAAGTTACCGCGTGAAAAATAATGAAATACGAATTTATAAGATGAATATGTGGATTGACAAAAATTTCTCACAATGAACTTATTGTCCATAATGTGAGTTCTAAGATTTCTTGCAGCTCTCTGTTCTCACAGTCTGTGCTTTTAATTGTCAAATCTTACTACAATGAAGCAAATATTGTCATTGAGATAACAACTCATTGTAATGAACTGAGGACATGGCTCAATTGATAGTGTTGTTCTAGAAGAATCCTGAGAATTTCCACTCGTCCTAGGGTTTTACATAAGCTTTCTTCCTATTTACATCCTCCTGCACAATGCACGTGCACACGCGCATACACACACACACACACACACTTGATGTTTCCCGCAGAAAAATGGGGCAAGATAAAACCACAACAAACACCTTACTGTTGCTGTGGTTGGTGATCTGATCTTTAGTTGATGTCTCTGCATCACTGGTAGCTCTCCTGGTTCACATATTTTGAGATTCCCTGTAGCAGCCACTTTAAGTGATAATCAGCTTTGTTCTCCATACAATATGTATTTAAACTTAGTTAAGGCCACTTAACTATGGGGGCTTCCCTGGCGGCTCAGACAGTAAAGCGTCTCCCTACAATGTGGGAGACCTGGGTTCAGTCCCTGGGTCAGGAAGATCCCCTGAAGAGGGAAATGGCAACCCACTCCAGTACTTTTGCCTGGAAAAGTCCATGGATGGAGGAGCGTGGCAGCCTACAGTCCATGGGGTCTCAAAGAGTCAGACATGACTGAGCAACTTCACTTTTTAAGGCCACTTAAAAAATCCCTGCTGGTAGCTGCACCTTTGCCTAGACCTCAGGCTCCAGAACTGACTGAAATATTCAGGACAGAAACATTCAGTTAGTAGCTCAGAAACAGGTCGTCTCCAGCTAACCTTTTATTTTTTTAAAGATTTTTTTTTATGTGGTCTGTTTTTAAAGTTGTTATTGAATTTGTTGCAATATTTACGTTTTGGCTTTTTGACCATGAGTCATGTAGCATCCTACCCCCTCGACCAGGGATTGAATGTACATCCCCTGCAATGGAAGGGTGAAGTCTTAACCACCGGATCACCAGGGAAGTTGATCTTACTCTCATTATCTGCTGGGTCCAGGAGGGAGGGCACTGTTACTCACATGCACGTGAGCATTTGATCTGAGGTCTTAGAGAGGAACTGTCAGCAGGACCCGAGAGATCACTCCTCTCCTCAGCTCTAACTCTATAAAACAGATGGGTGCTTTGCCAGAAGGAAAGTCTCCCTCCTTTTGGGAGTGAGAGGGCTCCCTGCAGGCTTGCTGGGATTTTCCCAAAGGGCCCTGAAGTCAGTTTCCACTGGGCTTAATCATCCTCTCATTTAAGATCTAAACAACTCTTAAAAATACTTAATTTCAGAGTTATCTGTGAAAACTATATGCCATCTTGGTTACATTACTGTAACAGTATTGACACTTACCTAATAAAAACATTTGAAAATTATGATATCATTAGGTGTTTGATGAGATCTGCACTTTGTGGGAAGCAATATAACCAGAATTGCATGGCCTCACCTCCATTTTGAGAGCAAATATTATTAAACTGGGTTGGAAAAAAGTTTGTTCAGATTTTCCCATAACTATATTAAGTACGGGGTTTCCCACGTGGTGCAGTGGTAAAGAATCCACTTGCCAATGCAGGGAATGCAAGAGACATGGGTTCAATCCCTAGGTCAAGGAGATCCCCCGGAGTAGGAGATGGCAACCCGCTCCAGTATTCTTGCCTGGAGAATCCCATGGACAGAGGAACCTGGTAGGCCACAGTCCATGGGATCACAAAGAATTGGACACTACCAAGCATGCATGCACACACAGTTTATGGAGAAACACCGTATAATTTGTATTCCACATGACTTTCTTTTAGAAAGAAAGTCATGGACTTTCTCTGGACTTTCCTGGTGGCTCAGATGGTAAAGCATCTGTGTACAATGTGAGAAGATTCCTGGAGAAGGAAATGGCAACCCACTCCAGTACTCTCTTGCCTTGAAAATCCCATGGACGGAGGAGCTTGGTGCAGGCTACTATCCATGGGGTCGCAAAGAGTCGGGCACGACTGAGGGACTTCACTTTCACTTTTCTTTTAGAAGCTCTATTCTTCTCCCTCAAAAGTCACCAATGTGCATACATTGATAAAAAGTTCATTTTTTCAGACACTTCTGAAAAATTAGAAGGGTGAGTTAGTGAGTGAAAGTTGCTCAGTCATGTCTGACTTTTTGTGACCACATGAACTGCAGCCCACCAGGCTCCTCTGCCCATGGAATTCTTCAGGCAAGGATACTGGAGTGGGGTGCTATTCTCTTCTCCAGGGATCTTCCTGACCCAGGAATTGAGACCAGGTCTCCTGTATTGTAGACAGATTCTTTACCATCTGAGCCACCAGAGAAACCTGAGAAATTAGAAGAGTGGCCTAACGGCAAAAAAATATAAAAAAAAAAAAAATATCAATTGACTTTGGGGCTGGTTTCTACTTCACCTGGTAAGCCTAGGAAGTGCCACCAACTGAAAAATCTCATACCATCTGGAAGTTTCAAAAGTCTTCATTTAAGAAACATTTTGAAACAACCATGTCACTAAAGATATTTACCGTGTTATGGTCTGTCACAGACAATATTCAATAATCTGACGCAGCAGAAACTAAAATGAATACATAAAGTAGCAAAATGGACAGTGAAGATAAAGCAGAGTCTCATTTAGAGAATAAATAGCATATTCATGATCTGAGCTTCTGAAAAGGAAAATTAACTGACCCAAGGTTTTCCTCTTTGTTCAGTTTTTAAAAATCTCTTTCGGAAGTTAAAAAAAAAAAAAAAGTCCAAAACTCTATAACACATAAAATTTAAAGAGCATTATTATTAGAGCTTTCCATGCATTAACTCATGCAAATCTCCAGAACATCAGGTGGAGACCTCCTTGTTCTGTGTTTCTGTCTGCACCTCCTGTTCCCTGGGAGGAGTTGGGGACCTATGGCTCATCCCTGACTCTGCCTTCTCAGTTCTCTGGGTTTGCGCTGGTCTGAGCCAGGCCTTGGGGTGAGCTCAGCCCTACAGGGCGGGCCCAGTGAATGCCTAGCAGGGCCTCTGATCAGACTCCTCTCTACTGCCAGGCACCAACCCAGCACAGCTCTGCCTAACGTGGGGATCACCTTCTGCCAGATGGAGGTCTACTATGGTCACTGCTACTTTCAATAAATAGGTGGGTAAGAAAAGAGATTCAGATGAGCCAAATAAAAAGGAGTATTACTAAGAATATCTAACTACATGTCAGAGTTTCTAATTTAAACTTTTGTAATCTCTACTTCTGTATCTACCCCTCAATAGTAGTTGTTAGATCATAATTTCATTACGGTGGTTTCAAATTACTGAGAACCATATTTAGCATCTAATTTAGTAAATAAGTATCAAGTATCTGCTATTGGAAAACGCTGGTTTCCGAGAGATTAAAACAAAAGTATAATGTTAAATCCCTGCCTTTGGTTTAGACTTTAGAAAAAAACTGCAAAAAGTTCATAAATTATATGAATGTATATATTTTTCTAAGGATGCTGCAAGTGGCTGACTGAAATCTGTGATTCACAAATTAAATAGGAACATCTTGGAAGGTGCTAAGATGCATGGTCAGGGAAGGAATTTCTGAGGAAACAAAGCTGTCAACAAGTAAGAAATGTATCTCATATTTTAGAAATTTTTATTTTCTCTGAGAAATATGACTTTTTCTTTCACATATGTTATTTTTGAATTTTAGAAAAATTTTTGATTACTTGAATTTTTTTCTTTATAATCCTTTTCTAACAAAATACATCAAATATGTACATACAGTGTGCTTTGTACGACTCTTTACAATCCTATGGATTGTAGCCCACCAGGTTCCTCTGTCCATATATATGTGTAGACAGATATATTTGAGGCTTTAGTAACAGACAGTGATAAAATATTTGAGTGATCCAGTCATTGTGTTTAAGTGACTTCTAGAATTGAAATTAGATAGAACAACAATATTTATGTGATGTGCCATTTCTGTTCTATATAACTGAACCTACTCCATTTATGTTACTTTAAACTGAAAAATTGAGTGAATTATCTAGTCTGCCACCTAGTAAAATCTTAGAACTAATAACCACTTAAATAATGAAATATTTTACTGCAGTGTCCTTCAAATCCATAAAATATTACCTGTATTGAATTATAATACTTCATATTTACACATTTGATTGCTTAAGAGATTTAATTATATACCTTTAAAATACTGACACTGTACACATATTTCTGAACCTTAACATGACTTAAGTATATTTTGAATATATAACATTTTAGAAATAAAATGACATAAAATGAGAAGTGAAAGGAAAAGGAGAAAGGGAAAGATATACTCATCTGAATGCAGAGATTCACAGAATAACAAGGAGAGATAATAAAGCCATAAGAAAAAGAGGCAAAGAAATACAGGAAATCCATAAAATGGGAAACACTAGAGATCTTTTCAAGAAAATTGAAGGTACCAAGGGAATATTTCATGCAAAGATAGGCACAATAAAGGACAGAAATGACAAGGAACTAGCAGAAGCAGAAGACATCAAGAAGAGGTGGCAAGAATATAGAGAAGAACTGTACAATAAAGGTCTTAATGACCTAGATAACAATGATGGTGTGAGCACTCACCTAGAACCAGACATCCTGGAATGTGAAGTGAAGTAGGCTATAGGAAGCACTACCATGAACAAAGCTAGTGGAGGTAATGGAATTCCAGCTGAGCTATTTACATCCTAAAAGATGACTATCTTAAAGGGTTGCACTCAATATGCCAGCAAATTTGAAAAACTCAGCAGTGGCCACAGCAGTGGAAAAGGTCAGTTTTCATTCCAATCCCACCAAAGAAGGGCGATGCCAAAGAATGTTCAAATCACCATACAACTGCACTCATTTCACATGGTAGCAAGGTAATGCTCAAAATAATTAAAGCTTGGTTTCAGCAGAACGTGAACCGAGAAATTCCAGATGTACAAGCTGGATTTAGAAGAGAGAGAGGAACCAGATCAAATTGCAAACATTTGTTGCATCATAGAGAAAGCAAGGGAATTCCAGAAAAACATCTACTTTTGCTTTACTGACTACGCTAAAGCCTTTGACTGTGTGTAGAAGCATAGTGTTAGTCATCCAATCATGTCTGATTCTTTGCCACCCTGCGGACTGTAGCCCATTAGCCTCCTCTGTCATGGGATTCTCCAGGCAAGAATACTAGAGTGGGTTGTATTCCCTTCTTTAGTGAATTTTCCCAACCCAGGGATAGAACCAGGGTCTCCTGCATTCCAGACAGATTCTTTACTATCTAAGCTATAAAGAAGTCCTACATGTAAGTGGCTCAGTCATGTCAACTCTTTGGAACAATTAGACTGTAGTCCACTAGGCTCCTCTTCCATGGAATTCTCCAGGCAAGAATACTGAGTGGTTAGCTGTTCCCTTCTTCAAGGGATCTTCCCAATCTATGGATCAAACCCAGGTCTCCCGAACTGCAGGTGGATTCTTTAACATCTGAGCCACTGTGTGGGTCACAACAAACAGTGGAAAATTCTTTAAGAGATGGAAATACCAGACCACCTGACCTGCCTCTGAGAAACCTGTAAGCAGGTCAAGAAACAACAGTTAGAACCAGACATGAAACAGCAGACTGCTTCAAATTGGGAAAGGGGTATATCAAGGTTGTATATTGCCACCTTACTTATTTAGCTTCTATCCAGAGAAAGAGGAGAGTGAAAAATTTGGCTTAAAACTCAACATTCAGAAAATGAAGATCATGGCATCCAGTCCCATTACTTCATGGAAAATAGATGGGGAAACAATGGAAACAGTGACAGATTTTATTTCTGGGGGGCTCCAAAATCACCGCAGATGGTGACTGCAGCCATGAAAGTAAAAGACACTTACTCCTTGGAAGAAAACTTATGACCAACCTAAACAGCATATTAAAAAGCAGAGACATTACTTTGCCAACAAAGGTCCGTCTAGTCAAAGCTATGGTTTTTCCAGTATGGATGTGAGAGTTGGGCTATAAAGAAAGCTGAGCAATGAAGAACTGATGCTTTTGAACTGTGCTGTTGGAGAAGGCTCTTGAGAATCCCTTGGACTGCAAGGAGATCCAACCAGTCAATTCTAAAAGAAATTCACCCTGAATATTCACTGGAAGGACTGATACTGAAACTGAAGCTCCAATCCTTTGGCCACCTGATACGAAAAACAGCCAACTCAGTGGAAAAGACCATGATGCTGGGAAAGATTAAGATCAGGAAGAGAAGGGAGTGACAGAGGCTGAGATTGCTGGATAGAGTCACCAACTCAATGGACATGAGTTTGAATAAACTCTGTGAGATAGTGAAGGACAGGGAAGCCTGGTGTGCTGAGTTCATGGGGTTGCAAAAGTTGGATATGGCTTAGCAGCTGAACAACAACAATTCTCTTTTTCCTAGGTACTAGGATCACCATGCTGCTGCTAAGTTGCTTCAGTTGTGTCCGACTCTGTGCGACCCCATAGACGGCAGCCCAGCAGGCTCCCCTGTCCCTGGGATTCTCAAGGCAAGAACACTGGAATGGGTTGCCATTTCCTTTCTCCAATGCATGAAAGTAAAGTCGCTCAGTCATGTCTGACTCTTAGCGACCCCATGGACTGTAGCCCACCGGGCTCCTCCATCCATGGGATTTTCCAGGCAAGAATACTGGAGTGGGGTGCGATTGCCTTCTCCGAGGATCACCATAAAGCAACATAATAACTGAAACTAATGTACTTTGTTTTATCTAAAAATGTTCTACAATTACTTCTCTAGATAATACTCTAGTTACATTTTACCTGTGGCGGATTCATTTTGATATTTGGCAAAACTAATACAATTATGTAAAGTTTAAAAATAAAATAAAATTAAAAAAAAATAAAATAAAATGACTTGTTTAATACTTTCTTTGTATAGTGGAAGAAAACTTGCTACCCCAAAATGCCTGTGGCATTTGAAGTTATTTTTTATTCAAGGCATATTTTGATGTGGCTATTTAAATTTACTCAGTGATGTAAATGTAATTGTGTAAAATATCTATGGACTAGTTACCTGCATGAATTAATTCATTTAATAAATAATTCTGAAATGCTCAGGTATGCTAACCAACATAAAGATGAAAATCATACTATACACTTTATTTCACAAACTGGGAGAACTCTGAGACTAGCTGCATTATATATTAAAGCAAGACAATCAAACATAAGAACATAAAAATCTGGAAAATATTTATAATATTTAATAAAATATTACTAAGCTAGTGTGTCACTCTGTTCAATTTGATCTGTGGTGGCTGGGATTGATGTTTTAAATCACAAGGGGTATATATTAATGTAAGGTATATAGACACACTTAAATGCATGAGACACCAGTTTTAGACTCTAACTAAATATTGGCACTAAAACAAATACGAAAATATTTTAATTTTTCACAAACAATTTTAAAACAATTTAGATCTGAGTCTGAGGTCGTTGTTAAATGACCATATAGTAAACATCAGATATCTCCTAAAAAGAAAATTTTAACCCATGTAAACCAAAGAAAATATTAAAATGTTTTTGCACTATATAAAGGAATTACTCTTGCATTGATACATATTCGGTATCAGTATTCTTGAATTACATCATTTCCCAAGTGCCTATGGGTGTCATTTCTTCAGTAAGACTATAATTACTAGTACCAAGCTAGAAATAATATTCCCTTTTTATTTTTACTCTTAACATGATGTTTTTCCTCCTGTCAATTCAAACGTCTTCTAACTGGCTGGCTCTCAATTGCTCTCACTTATCCTCAAACCACTCTTTACCTTGAAGCTAAAATAATATTTTATTTATTTATTTTTAATTAATTTTAACTTTGCTTTACAATTTGGTGTTAGTTTCTACTATACAGTTTCTACTATACAGTCGCAAAGAGTCGGACACGATTGAGCGACTGAACTGAACTGAACTGCTCTACTATACAGCAAAATTAATTGGCAAAAAAATATTTTAAATCCTGTATCTTTCAATTCCTGTTATTCCTAAAATAAAGCGCAGCTCATTAAACTGCTCTTCAAAGCCATGAGTAGTCTGGCTTCTGATTTCCATGCAGCCTAAGTTGGACTTTCCCCTGGCTCTGCTCCAAGTGCTGTTTAGTTCCCAGAGCCTTGGTATTTGCTGCCCTCTTGTGGAATTCTCTGCTCATCTCTGCTGCTGCTGCTAAGTCGCTTCAGTCTTGTCCGACTCTGTGCGACCCCATAGACGGCAGCCCACCAGGCTGCTCATCTCTACACCCACTCAACCTCTTTCTAGTAAAAGTGCGTGTGTGCTGTTACTCAGCTGCGTCTGACTCTTTGTGACCCCATGGATTGTAGCTCACCAGGCTCCTCTGTCCATGGGATTTCTCAGACAAGAATACTGGAGTGGGTTGTCATTCCCTCCCGGCGGGGATCTTTCTGACCCAGGAATGGAACCTGCGTCTCCTGCATTGAAGGCGGATTCTTTGCCACTGTGCCTCCTGGGATGCCCTTCTAGTTAAACACTGAGTACCAATTCCTCAGGGAGGCATTCCTTCACCCAGTGGACTAGATCACATAGATTCTTCTATTTTCTTTAGTTGCCAAACTAATGAGAGGGTAATAGGCAGGAAGCCAGGGGTCTCCAAACGGAGGAAATAGCTTGCAAGTGTCAGACATTTTTATCTCTCTTAAAGGGCAGGAGGAAACAAACTAGCTGATATTTTCCCTTCTCTATACAAATTTAAAAGGAGGTTTCTCTTAAAATACTGTGTTGCCATAATGACACCTGGTTTCACCTGAAGTTAACTATTCTCAAACCTTGAGATAACCAATGCATTTTTCTTATGGAAATGTTTGTCTTAAGATATGCTAATGTAATATGCATTTACCTCAAACTCTGTCTTCATGTCGGTTGCCTCATGGCTCAGAATCTACTTGACAAACCGGTATGTTATACTCAGATATTGTTCCCATAATCTATGTAAATGAAACTATTTGTATGGTAATCTGTCCTTCTACAAGATTCAAGTTAATCATTTTATGGCCCAGGATGAACCATTTGGTGCCAAAATTATCCCAAAATGCATCTTATGGGTGAGGGGCCTGGTGCCATTCTGAGTTTTAAGACATTCCTTTCTTTCATTAACAGACTGCTAGTGACTATATAACATCCAGCTGAAGACTAGCAGGGGGGCACTCTTTCTGCCCCCTTCTGATGCCTATGTCAGAAGCTTTCTCTATCTCCCTTATACTTTAATAAAACTTGATTACACAAAAGCTCTGAGCAATCAAGCCTTGTCTCTGGCCCTGGATTGAATTCTTCTCCTCCAGAGGCCAGGAATCCCAGTGTCTTTTCGTTCAGCAACGTTTCACTAACGATCCTTCTAGTTATATCTTTAAACGACTTGCTTAATTTTTTTTTTGTAAAGTGGAGCAAAACTTGCCACTTCAAAATGTCTTTGGTGTTGGAAATGGTTGTTTTTATTCAAGGCACATTTTGATGTGCCTAAGTTGAATTTAGGTACTAACACTTGTTCATAAAAGTGTGAAAACGTTCAGCATTTCCCAAATGTACAGAGTGTTTCGTTAGGTAAAACCTCAGCAAGATAAATTTAAATTTGAAAGTGAGGACCAGCTTTTCTTTCAATTTGAAAAAATTTTAAGGAATCTTTGTGCCTGGGAGACTCACCTGAGTGCTTCTCTGAGATGTTTAAGGATGGGTGCTTAGGCAGGTGGAAGAGTTGATAAAGGGGGCTTCTCTGGGGTGGCTCAGGTCAATGCAAGAGACACAGGAGACATGAGTTCAATTCCCGGGCTGGGAAGATCCCTTTAGAAGGAAATGGCAACCACTCCAGAACTGTTGCCTGGGAAATCTCATGGACAGAGGAGCCTGGCAGGCTGCAGTCCAAGAGTTGCAAAAGAGTTGGAAAATGACCGAGCAACTAAATAACAACAACACCATGATAAAGATCTGGTACTGTCTTCTGTGCTCTGAAATGGCCCTTAGGGGAGCAGGCAGGCCAGCTGCTAGGGACTCCAATAGTCTCTTCTGAGCAAAGCAGGGGAGGGGATCTGGCAACCTCTGGGCTAGAGGTCATCCACAGGAAGTTTGCTGCTCTATGGAGCAACTAGGAGCCCACAGAGGAAACTCCCCAGAAGAGAGGCATGCATCCGGGTAAGGACCCGCTTCTGCAGAGACATTGCATGCTGGCACAAAGCATGGCTGAGTGTGGAGGTTCCTCTTGGTTCAGCCATCCCAGTACTTAGGGGTTCTCCCTAAGTGTTTGAGTGTTTACACTCTGGGTATTTCACTCTAAACTTTGTATGCTAAAGACAAATCACTTCCTGGGTGGGTATTTTGGGGCCCAGACAGCAAACAGGTAACCGTCACACTGGATGAAGATACATTAAGCTGTGTTGTCCAGTGTTCAGTCACAAAGCTATGTTTCAGATACAACTCCAGGTGGAAAAGAATTCTCCCCAAATCCCCCCAAACCCCCAAAATCCTCTTCTGCTTCCCACTCACACACACAAACACTGCCAATCAAGTAAGGAGACTCTCTTGTTTGCCTTTGGTCTCTGGGGACTAACTCTGGAGGGTCCTCAGACAAACCAGGGAGAAGAGAGCCCTGGTCAGTAAAGCTGAGTGTCCTCATAAGCTGGGCGGGTAGGAGCTCAAGTGATCAATCTGAGCTTCTGAAAAACAAATTCAACCTTATTCCAGACTGGTCATATATTAGTAAGTTGTGAGCTAGAGCACTCTTAACTTTCACTTCAGACTTGAATTCTATCCTGTTTTTATCTCTAATATAAGCACAGATTGAAGATTTTTCTAACATATTCCTTCACAGTTTTAAAAGCAAAAAATATAAAACTCAAAAGGCCTCCCATCCAAACGGAATGCCAAAATAATCAAGTTAAAATGGCATGGCTCAAACTGCTACACAGAAATGCTAACATAAAATGTAGCATCACCCTGTATAAAGTAACAGCATACGGTAATTTTATTCATCTAAAACATCCAGATACTAAGGAGATCACAAGATTTGATTGTCTCCTAGAAATAAATAAGCCAAGGAAATAATGCATCTAAATTCTTGCCCCAATTTTCTAATTAATAAACTCACCATGATGTCTGCTTACACATTTTGGTGGCCACAGTATTTTAGAAACAGCAATTCAAGTTTGCTTAAAAGACACATTCTTGTGTTAAAAGACACATTCTATTAATATGTAGAAACGGCCTATTACTATCTGCCTATTATGTACTTCTCAGAAATCATCTCACTTAGTCCTTTCAACAGCCTTGCTTGGCAGGACGATGCAAGAGTTTGGGTGCATTCAGACTACCCAGATTCAAGTGAAGTTCATGTTAGGCTTTGGAACTCTTCCAATTTAAATCCCAAACTCCATCAATATCAGCTGAATGACTCTTAGGCTATCTCTCATGTTAAAATACTTCAGCATAAACAGGGTGATAGGTTCAGAGTCAGGTTTAAGATAAACTTCAGTTGCAGCTAGCATTTAGTTTCACCACCCAGGGTGCCTCAGGTTTTTTTTTTCCCCATCAGAGAGTGTATATCCTAGAGTTGAGATGGTTCTATTAGCTATATTTCTGTCGACACTGTGCGCCTCACTAATAAACTGATTAGAACTGGCTCTTCTTTGAGGAAATGAATAATGGTTGAAATATTTTAGAGGACTGGCTGAAATATTTTAGAGATATTATTGTTAAAATAAACTCTAGGTCCAAGATGGAATGGCTCCTGTCCTGGTGCCATATCTGCAAACCAAAACTTAGATCATATTCCTGTCCCTGTAAATGTCCCACTCAACCAGAAATAGATTACATCCAGTCAGCCAGTCCGCAAATGCCAAGCCAACTCGGCTTGGTACTTACTTCTTTATTCATTCTCTATTTGTTTCTCTTCTTTGTTTCTTATTCTTTAAGCTTTAAAAGCTTCTTTCCTCCCACCCCATGGCTCAGCAGGTAAAGAATTTGCCTGCAATGCAGGAGATGAAGGAGATGTTGGTTCAATCCCTGGGTCAGGAAGATCCCCTGAAGTAGGAAATAGTGACCCACTCCAGTATTCTTGCCTGAAGAATCCCATGGACAGAGGAGCCTGGTGGGCTACAATCCATGGGGTTGCAAAGAGTCAGGACTAAGCACAGCACAGCATCCCATTTTGCAGTTCTCTGGACTCTTGGGAATGGAGATTGCACACTTTGTGAAGTGTTAATGTTTGTTTGTATCAAATTGTACTAAATTGTCTTCTTTAATAACTTTTATGGTTTTTCCCGTAGTCACTTAAGGATGTGAGAGTTGGACCATCAAGAAGGCTGAGTGCCAAAGAATTGATACTTTCAAATTGTGGTGCTGGAGGAGGCTCTTGTGAGTCCCTTGGACAGCAAGAGATCAAACCAGTCAATCCTATAGGAAATAGACCATGAATATTCATTGGAAGGACTCATATTGAAGCTGAAGCTCCAATACTTTGGACACTTGATACAAACAGTCGACTCATTGGAAAAGACCCTAATCCTGTGAAAGACTGAGGGCAAGAAGAGAAAGAGACAGCAGAGGATGAGGTGGTTAGATAGCATCACCGACTCAATGGACATGAATCTGAGCAAATTCCTGGAGATAGTGGAGGACAGACAAACCTGGCATGCTGCAGACCACGGGTTGCAAAGAGCAAGACACCACTTAGAGACTGAACAACAACAACAAATTCATTTTTAACATTATTCCCTCCTGCAAACTCGGTGTGTAAGAATCTAGTTCCCTTGAAGATGGGGCCCTAGGCTTTTATCCTAATATCTGCTAATACTATCCTAATAGTCTTCAATCCACACACTGACTGGACTTCTGGGAGCTTGATGCTTACTATAAGAGTAATTGGGATCCTCCCTCTGCAATTTGTCATCTTCCTATAGGAAATTTCATGCAAAGTGGTGGATAGAAAACAGGAAAGGTCAGAAAACTGGGAGTAGGAGGAAGAGAGAAAAGGGGAGCAGAGTTGAGACTAGTGTTAGCTTGCAGTAGATCATCAGTGATTGTTTAGAGGATCAGCACAGGGCTGTTTATCATGATTGATCTTGGAACTGAATTGGGGTAAGGAAGGAAGATGAGCCCTCAGGTGACTAAGGACAGTAGGATCAGTGGACAGTAGATTCCAGTGAAAAAGGACGGTTCAGAGATGGGGATGTGAGAAGCAATGACATAGAAAATAAGTAGTAGTGCTCAGAGAGTTGAATGCAACTCGGAGTATGGAGTGGAAACTATTGATTTTCCAATCACATGAGAATGGGTGACTAAGGGCAGATATCCAAAGGACCATCTGCCTAGGATTTTTGAAATCATCAAGAATTATGGTAGAAGCAGGGCTGGCAAGAGTCACAGTGTATCAGGAACTGAAACCTTCAAGAAGTGTGGAAGAGTGACCTCAAGGGTGATGACTGACTGACCAATAAAATGAAACCACCGAGTCTATAATTCTGGTTATTTATCTACATAAATGGTATTATATATACCATAGAGACATACTGATTCTGGTTCTTTTATTATGTAAGACTAGCCTAGTTTAGCATGCCTAATTAACTGATGAATTACTCCATCAAAAAGTCTCCTAGATTTCTTTAACGTTTATTTAAGTATTACCGTATTTTGTAAAAATTATAGGTGGTTTACAACGTTGCATTCATTTCAGGTGTACCAGACAGTGATTCAGTTATACATACATATATGCCTATTGTTTTTCAAGTTCTTCTCCCTTATAGGTTGTTTATTTTATATATAGTAGTTGCCTTGCGTGCATGCTCAGTTGTGTTTGACTCTTTGTGACCCCATGGACTGCAGCCCGTGAGGCTACCCTGCCCATGGAATTCTTCAGGAAAGAATACTGGAGTGGCTTGCCATTCCCTCCTCTAGGGGATCTTCCTGACCCAGGATTGAACCTGAGTCTCCCATGTCTTCTGCATTGGCAAGTGGATTCACTACTGCTGAGCCACTGGGGAAGCCCCCCATGTATAGTGGTGTGTATATGTTAATCCCAATCCCCTAATTTATCCCTCCTCCCCTTGTCCCCTTTGGTAACCATAATTTTTTTTTCTATATCTATTGGTCTAAAATATTTTTTTTCCCTGAAAAATATTGTTTTGTACTTAGATAAATAATAATGCCTTTGTGAAGAGAGGAAAGAGAAGAGCAGAGTCTGGGTACCTAATAGTGCTTCTCAAATTTCTGTTTGAAACTATTTACTCTAGATGTGTTTTTGCACTATACAAATTGCATAATTTCTAAAATATCTTGCAGAAGATAAGTAACTTTTAATAGCAAAAAGGTCCAAAGGCACACATCTGCTCTCCATCCATCCTTTTAAGAGGTGGTCCTCCTCCACCAGGTACTCAGGGCAGGCAGGCTTGCCACCATCAGCAAACACATGTGTATCTGCCCTTAGGTATTCTGGTTCATTTTAAATGATTAATTTGAGACTTTGCATCTCTCAGTAAAATGGGGATTTATTATTCTCTTAACATAAAAATAATTCATTCAGAGCATATATCAAATCAATAGAAATTTCACTATAATACAAATAAACTCACAGTAAGTTGAAAATTAAAATGGTATGCTTAATTAAAGACCCAGGACCCTCTGCTGCTAAAACTATAATTAGCTTTTGCCAAGCATGGAATAAAACACTATGAGTTGACTTTATTCATTGACTATAAATCTCATCCTTCTGTATTAATTTTCTACCTTGTATTTCCTTTTTCATTCTCTAGAGAGAAAAAAAGTGCTTATATATAATATGTCATATTTTAACCATGTGTTATGCTACTTTTAAATGTACTACTTACATAGCTCAATGACTAGTGAGCTATATTCTAAATGATCCAACCCATTACAGTGACTTCAGATAATGTATTACTCCTTCTGAACAGGAGTAAGTTCTAGGCAAGTTCATAGTAGATTTTGCAGGTGCTGGAGAGATTCTTTCAGTTCAGTTCAGTTCAGTTGCTCAGTCGTGTCCGACTCTTTGCAACCCCATGAATTGCAGCACGCCAGGCCTCCCTGTCCATCACTAACTCCCGGAGTTCACTCAAACTCATGTCCATCGAGTCGGTGATGTCATCCAGCCATCTCATCCTCTGTTATCCCCTTCTCCTCCTGCCCCCAATCCCTCCCAGCATCAGAGTCTTTTCCAATGAGTCAACTCTTCGCATGAGGTGGCCAAAGTACTGGAGTTTCAGCTGTAGCATCATTCCTTCCAAAGAACACCCAGGACTGATCTCCTTTAGAATGGACTGGTTGGATCTCCTTGCAGTCCAAGGGACTCTTAAGAGTCTTCTCCAACACCACAGTTCAAAAGCATCAATTCTTCAGTGCTCAGCTTTCTTCACAGTCCAACTGTCACATCCATACATGACAACTGGAAAAACCATAGCCTTGACTAGACGGACCTTTGTTGGCAAAGTAATGTCTCTGCTTTTTAATATGCTATCGAGGTTGGTCATAACTTTCCTTGCAAGGAATAAGCATCTTTTAATTTCATGGCTGCAATCACCATCTGCAGTGATTTTGGAGCTCCCCAAAATAAAGTCTGACACTGTTTCCACTGTTTCCCCATCTATTTCCCGTGAAGCGATGGGACCAGATGCCATGATCTTAGTTTTCTGAATGTTGAGCTTTAAGCCAATTTTTTCACTCTCCTCTTTCACTTTCATCAAGAGGCTTTTTAGTTCCTCTTCCCTTTCTGCCATAAGGGTGGTGTCATCTGCATATCTGAGGTTATTGATATTTCTCCTGGCAATCTTGATTCCAGCTTGTGCTTCTTCCAGCCCAGCATTTCTCATGATGTACTCTGTATCTTTATATACCTGATTTCCTGTCTTCACACTGATACTGCAAGAAGACTGAATTATTCTCCACATGCATTTTATAGATGAGGGAAACTGAATTTCAGTGAGGTTAAGAAATACACTCAAAGTCACATTTAGTAATTTTCTCTAGGAACTTAGTTTGTTGTTATATTGTTCCAAGGTCCACAGCTTTTCCACTCTGCCCCAGGGGGGTGATAATCATATGGTTAATAATTACAGTAGCTAATATTCATTGGGGTAAAATCCACTGGAGGAGGGCATGGCAACCCACTCCAGTATTCTTGCCTGGAGAATCCCTATGGACAGAGGAGCCTGGAAGGCTACAGTCCAAAAGGTTACAAAGAGTCAGACATGAGTGAAACGACTTAGTGTAGCATGCACAATGTTGACTGGGGCTTCCCAGATGGCACAGTGGTATGCCTGCCAATGCAGGAAATGCAAGAGATACAGTTTTGATCCCTGGATCGAGAAATCCCTGGAAAAGGAAAGGACAACCCACTCCAGTATTCTTGCCTGGAAAATTCCAAGGACAGAGGAGCCCAGTGGGCTACAGTCCAAGCAGTCACAAAGAGTTGGACACAGGTGAGCACAACATTTATTGGGAACCTGAAAATGACCAGGCAGGTATATGTTGTTATAACTCCAACAACCTTATGGTTAAGACTTCAAGATTTAGAGAAGGAAAGTAATTTACCTAAGATCATGTAATATATAGCCAACTTAAGTGAGACACAAATCTCCACTCTCCTGAATTCTGACCTCAAACTGTAAACAGATAACTACCCTCAATAGATGTTCTGCTATAATATGAAGGTATGAAGGGAGGAGAGAAAAAAATCAAGTTCAGATTGTTTTACTTATTTTCTTAATTTGGTAGCTCAGATACTTCCTTTAGACTTCTGCAAAGCTCATAAAACTGAAATAATGATCTTTTAGATATTTAAATGTTAAATGATTTTAAAAAGAATCATTCCAAGTGATGCAGATGTCTCAATTTACTGGTGACTCTTTTTAGAGGTAAATTGACTGTTTTTTTTTTTTTTTCTTCTTCTTTTTTTTAATGAATCATTTAAAAAGTCTTTATTGAATTTGCTATAATACAGAGATTGAACCCACACCCCCTGCATTGGAAGGTGAAGCCTTAACCACTAGACTGCCAAGAAAGTCCCTATTAGAGCTTTTGATTTTGCCCACAGCATGAACTTTTATCTGGGCACTACTGCTCATTCTTACCCAAAGATTTCCATAACAGGAATTCCTATCTGGGTGGGCTGAATTAACAAAAGGCAGGAAAACAGCGAGGATAAGCTTATGACTTAGCTCCTGACATGGGTGAATGAGCCTTGAAATCTTTTATTCCTGGTTACTCAGTATGCAAATGAATACCTTTGGCCACTGCTGGGCATAAAAGCAAAATCAGAACATGCACAACATGAAAAAAAAAATCACGACTGCTACTGAACACAATTTTTAGAATCTGTTAGTTGAACTATATAAGAAAACAGATGTACTATTCTTTTTATTTTTAAAAGAATTGCTGACCTTGTGTTAAAAAGTACGTTTCACATAGGACCAGTCACACATTAGGTCCTAAATCCTATCTGTTTTATGATCGAATGGATAAACATAGCTTCAGTTTGCATCCCACCTGCATTCCTTAGAGACAGTCGGGCGTTTCACAGGTGGTTAGCAGTAAGTCTGCGGAAGGGGCGGACTGTCCAGACGTTTACCTGAACAGGGTCTGCACGTTGACGATGGTTTTGGCGTCCGCCATGTAGTCTTCCTCGGCGCTCATGGTGCTTTCTTTGTCCACGACCACCATGTTGGCAGCAAAAGTCACTCCACACCTGAGTAAATCATCGAGGCTTTGATAAAAATCAACAGAGAAAAGTGAACTTTCAGTAAATCTCAGTGTTAGAATGATGCTGAAACTCATCTACCCGCTCCCCACGCTTATGCATAGAGGTTACTGTTATAGGTGGCTTGCACAGAGTGGACACTGATAGATGTTATGGGAATTAATACAATATTCTCCAGAGATACGAAATAAATTGCCTTTGGGGGTTCTATATGCTTCATTAGATCTCAATAATTTCAAAGCATATGCATTAAGGATCTTTCTTTAATAATATTTATGAATTTTATAAATAAAGCCTGAAAACACCAATTTTGCAATCAAACAGAATGAGAGCATGTTAGACCTTTGTTTTTACAGTTAGCATATTATTTCAAAAATGGCATTTGCATTTTTTTTATCTCTGAAGCACTTCTGGTAAGAATAAAAATGAACATATATTAATTTAGATGATCAAGCCTAACAAGGAAATATATTTATTAGAGATATTTATTTTTAAATGTCTATTTATCTGTGTGAAGCTATGTTTTATAGATTGGTTCTACACAGCCAAAAACATGTAAAACATATAAATATCATTTGCTTTCAAGCCTACCTTTTAGACACTTTTTGAGCAAGTGAGTAAATGAATTAAATTTGTTGGTTGCAGGAAACAATTGCTAAACTAAGACACAAGTTCCTATGAGTTACCATAGATAGAGTCAGTCATCTCCCTTATCAGTGATAAAAAATTTACCTAGCATTGAATTTAAAAACAATGTTATAGCAAAAGCTGAATCAAGAAAACCATTTTTCATTGCCTCTGCTTCACACAAATTTCAAAAATAGGACTGAATTGGAGAAGGGAGATTATATTTGAGTGAATGCAAGGGTATTCTAGGTTCAGAGTTGACTGAAGACAAATAAGAAAAATTGGGCTAACTGATTTCTCCATTTTCTAATGTAAAAAGTGTAAAACTCAAAGAGCAGTAGCTCCTTTTAGATTCTTAAAAGGAACAGTTAATTCTGCTAAAGATTGTCTCAAACTGCATGATCCCTTGAATTAGCTCTCTCACATTAGAGGGGATTATTTTCCTGTTACAGGAAGGCAAGAGGCAAGATTTCTTACTCTGTTAAATGGCGAGAGAGTATTACCAAAGCTTTGAGTCCAAGATCCCCAGGAATAGTCCAGAAAAAAATATTTTGCTTGAATCAGGCACAGTGTTCTATAGCAGGGATTTTATGGCTAAAACTGTGGAAACAGAATGTTATCCCAAATAAATTTCCTATGGTGAGAGGGGCCAGGTCCATAACATCTAATCAATATGATGACCAAGTTTAAATTTCCAGGAATGCTTTGCTAGGGTATTCTTTTTATCTAGGAAATTTATAATTATTCTTACATCTGTTAAAATACTTTTTAAAGGAAAGAAGAAGTTGGAAAGCAAATATGATCCCTTGGGGACCATAAATAAGATGCCAAATCTTATGACTTCACGCACTATTATTATAGTGTTAATTCACTTTTTCATATTTCAGCTCTTATGATCTTTATTTCCCCCATTAAACAAATTGTCTATATAGGAAAAGGAAAAGTTAATTAATAGAAGGTAACCTTGATCAAAAAATGATACCCAGAAGTTGTAATAAAAATGAATATTTCATCGTCAATAAATCAAGGAAGTTGAGACTTGACAAAAAAAGTCACTATGAGAATATTTGTACTAAACAGTTACTTGCTAGCCAAACCTGTACATATCAGTTAATGACATACTGAAAATACTGGCTGTTGCAATTTACACATAACATTGGCAAATGATTTTAGTAATTATCATTGAATATGAATTTAAATCTAAAGAAATTTATAGGATCTATACAAATTTAGAGTGGCATTTCTGAATCACATAAAAACTATTCTTCATGTTTTAACTTTAGCTTATTTGTATTCATTTAGAATTGTATTTTATTCTTTATCTTTTTGGTAGACTACCACTTTCTTTTTATAATTCTGTGTGTATCACAATTTCTTCCCACCATCTTATCTACAAAGACTGTTTTTAATTAAGCATGAATGCTTTACACAGTTTGGCCACCAGATGGCAGCACAAGAAAAAAGTCAATATGGTTGAAAAAGTTACAGATACTCTAATTGGCAATGCTTCTCTTTCTCCCCTTCTCTAAAACTTTCTTTTTGAGGAGAACCAGAATGTGAAGGTATAAATATAAAGGAATGTTTGTGAGAGCATTTTAATTCATTCATAGATTTTGTTTGCTCATCATTTATGTTTAAGGAAAATTTCAAACATTAGCAGAAGAGAATACTATAGTGAATCTCCTGTACCAATTACCCAGTTTCAATAATTGGTGACTTGTAGTCAATCCTTTTTCACCTCTAATCCTAGGAATTTGATCCTTTCCATTCTTCCTTTCCTCCCCATTAATACTTTTATAAAGGGAGAATTCATTTTATAGTTTACATAAGAAAAGATGCATGAGAGGTTTATTTTGTATCTTTTAAATATAATGTCCTAATGAATTTTAATAGAATACTATTAATATCACATCAAAGAAACATTACTAATGATAAAATATGGGTTGATTTCACTTTCGTGGATTCAAATAGTAGTTTTAGTACCTCTATATTTTAATTAGTTGGTTAGTATTATGACAACAGTAATGTAAATTATATTAATGTAGTTGTTTAGTTGCTAAGTTGTTTCCAACTCTTTTGTGACTTCATGGAAAGTAGTCTGCCAGGCTCCTCTGTCCATGGGATTCTCCTGGCAAGAGTACTGGAGTGGGTTGCCATTTCCTACTCCAGAGGGTCTTCTTGACGCAGGGATCTAACCTGGCAGTTGGATTCTTTACCACTGAGCTACCAAGGAAACCCAGGCATATTCATGTAGAATGGAGACTAAATGTGTGTTAATCTGTTTGGCCATTAATGTATCCACAGTCAATAAACACTCTCAAAGTTACAAAGCTTTGTTTTTTTAACATCTATAAGACGAAATGTAAACACAGGAGTTCTCAGTGGATAACTTTCAGCATATTATTTGTAATGCTCTGGCTGATTTTTTTTAGAATGGAAAATTAACACATTTTATAAGCATATTAGTTTTATGATCTTTTAATTTTAGTATTTGTTACAATGTCATGTTCATGCATATAAAGGAATTTGTATTTTAAAGCTGAAGCATCACACACATTTGACTTTTAATTAACAAATTATTAGAAATTACAGACTCTAATATGTTCTAAGAATAAACTAAGGAAATGCTCCAATTAAAAAATTTGACTTAAAAATGAGCATTCCAAATTATTTTAAAGTTTTCCAAAAGTAATGGTAATGATACCAATGCAGCACAGTGTTGAAGTTCTAGGTTCTCTCTAGCACAATATTAGCAGTTAAAAATCTTACTGCTGTGGAAGACACAAAACCGAAGTGGTTTAGAAATGGAACAAGACTGACATGCAACAAGATCTGTTTAATTCAACAACAGATTACTGCTTAGGAAGTTTGAATGCAAGATGTGTAACACGAGACCATAAGCTCTACATGCAATATACATCATATTCACAACACTGAAGTGGCAGGTTACACTCAACATGCAACACCGGGGCACAGCACATGACAAGCACAGGACACCACACTGGTGAGGGTGCCAAAGATTTTGTCACCTACTTGTCAATAGAGCCCACCATGTAGTAAACCATTGGAAACCAACAGATGGCATCCAGAAAATGCATGTCTGGCCTAAGTAGCACATGGGTTACAAAATGAAACACAGTGTCACAACAGCGGCAGCACTTCTAGGGAAGGAAGTAAGCTGACTCAGTTCTCATTTCCAGTACTAAATGCCATTGGCAAGCTCATTCTCAAGTGCCTTTTCTCTTTACATTAACTTAAAATGTCATTTTTACTTGTTATGAATAATACAACACACTAATTTTAAAAAAAAGTCGCATTTCTGCTTTCTAAATCAGAAACATTATGGCTGTATTCTACAAAACCACCAAATTGATACGCTTAGTTTATTACTAAAAAGTATTTTCAATGAGTTTGAAATGATTCATCCTGAGAAAGTCTTGTAAAATGGGAAACTAGTGATTTTTTGGATGATATAAAATATAAGAAACTAAATTACTGTGTCTCTCTAGAGTAATTTTCTCTAAGAGATACAGAGAATCACCACATATCCCTTAATATATCAACATATGAGTAAATAAATATAGTATATGTACCCATGCATATATATATATATAATACAGAATTAAAATGAAAGCATTTCAACTTTTACACTACTGATTTTCTCAATATACACTGCTGAGCAAATTGTATTACAACTGAAATCTTTACTCTTTATGCACATTTGGGGAAAGACTCATAAACCTGGAAGCTTCCTTAGAAATTACCTAATCCATTGTATTCATTTTATAAAGTTATCAATTCTTTCACGCATCTATTCATGCAGCATCTCTGAATCCAAAAGTTTTTCATAATAGACATTTTGGTATACTAAGATGTATGCAAAAAAATATATATATCTTGTTAGCTTGTACTACAAGAAATAAGAGTTTTTGGAACACATATGGAAAAGCACAAAGTTATAGAATATGCTGAAAAATAAGGAATGGGTTGCATTCGGGAGACAGTATAGAGGAAATATTTAATTTGGATGTTGAAGGATGAGTAGGAAATGGATCAGTAAAGGGGGAGGAAAGGGGACTTCTAGCAAAGCGGAGCACAGCCCCAAGAACATTCCAGCCAGAAGTCTGCTCCCTGATTCATTTCTTCCTGTTGATCAATTTCCTCTCTCTTCACTTTAAAGAAAAATAATATTTAGTGCATGAATCATAAAAAGAAAACATCCAAAGAATCTCACTGTTGATGACATTCCCACCATCTTTCCTAAAATGACTTCCTAGCCATTTTAAGTGGTTCCATTACTACATATTATAAATGTACCACAATTCATTAAAAAAATAAAAAAACTTCAATTATTCAGTTTCTAAGGTATTTTCACTTTTATGCTATTAATCCCTGGAGTGACAAGCTATTTCTAATATCTTGCTATTATAAAAATTACTGCTCTGGACTTTTTTTGGTGACTTTTTTCCTAGCATTTGGTTTTATCATTTGCCCTAAAACATGCATAGAAGTTTTCCCATTAGTGAATCACAGGATACGAATATTTTTAAAGCTCATGGTGAAGGCTGGTTTCACAAATAGAATCATATATACTTCCAGTAGCGGTCTTCTCTTTCTGGGTGCTGCTTCTTACAATCAGAAGGGGTATTCACACTGCTCATTTCAGACCTTCTATGTTTCCTGCCTGCCTTGTGGTTATGGAAGAAGATATTAGGATTCGAGTGACACAGACTGGAACAGCACTGAGGTTCTGTGGTGCTTTGAAAGATCCTTTTGACTGTGTCATTTGGGGGGTCATTATTTTATCTCTCTTTGCTCTTACATAGTTCCAGTCAGATAAAATGAATAGCTCAAGAACTTACATAGCAGAATTATGTTCATAATTCCTTGTTATTAATTGCACAGCTATACCCTGTGTGAAATAATCTCCTAATTTAAAAAATCCAGATCATTTCCATTCTTTATTCTATCTTCTCTGACCATTTGGCCACTGTAACATATCTGTCTTCCAAAGACTTGGAACAGTACTTGATGTGACCAAATAATTCAACTTAAGTTTTCCATGTGATGAGAAGTACTGGGGTCACAAGGAACAAAGTAAGTCTTTATGTTATGCCAACCCTTCTATTCTGGTCTTTGCATTTTGTTGCTCTGTTGAGTAGAAATCATTCAAAGTACTGAAACATCAAAATTACTGCCTGTTGTTAGGAAACTTGTGAATCTTACAGACATGCCATTCTGCCACAAGCATGCATTTATTATACAATGCACAAGCAATCTTTCAAATTTTTAGAAATTAACATCTGTATTATGGTAGCACGGTACATCCTTATATGAATCCAGCAATGTTACAAGGCAAGGCAAGTCATTTGAAACCTGGTAAATATATAATTCTGATGAAGTATATCTAATGTAGGGAATCTAGTATGCCATGTGCATGTTTGATCAGTCACTAAGTCCTGTCTGACTCTTTGCGACTCTATGGACTGTAGCCCACCAGGCTCCTCTGTCCGTGGGATTTTCCAGACAAGAAAACTGGAATGGGTTGCCATTTCCTCCTCCAAGGTATCTTCCCAACCCAGTGATTGAACTCTGATTTCCTCTACCTCCTGCATTACAGGTAGATTCTTTACCACTTGAGCCACTGGTGAAATCATAAGACCCACCCACTACTTCTACTGATAAAGGTGGCTTGAAAGGACACCTGAAATATAAGGAATAGATCAATCATACATTTATATGTACTATGCTGACACATTTAAGTAAACTGGCAAAGGTCTTTATGGCACTAAACTGCTTACTACTAAAAAAAAATGAAAGTGAAGTCGCTTAGTCGTGTCCGACTCTTTGCGACCCCATAGACTAGCCTATAAGGCTCCTCTGTCCATGGGATTTTCCAGGCAATAGTACTGGAGTGGATTGCCATTTCCTTCTCCAGGGGATCTTCCCAACCCAGGGCTCAATCCCAGGTTTCCCGCATTGTAGACAGGTGCTGAGCCACCAGGGAAGTCCAGGAAAAAAAAAAACAAAAACAGCACATCATTAATCAGTCTTATCTGTAATTCAATTAATAAAGATGACTATTTATGAGTCTAAATATCTTTACAAAGACTTTCATTACAAAAATTATGATTATACACAACTATGAATTAACCAGTTAATTGTAGGAAATGAAAAGTTTCATGAAACTTCATGGATTTTCAAGTTGAAGATCCCCATTTAACTAATAATTATAATAAACTTGGGGGCTTCCCTGGTGGCTCAGATGGTAAAGAATCTGCCTACAGTTCAGGAGACTTGGGTTCAATTCCTGTGTGAGGAAGATCCCTTGGAGAAGGGAATGGCAACCTACTCCAGTATTCTTGCCTGGAGAATCCCATGGTCAGAGAAGCCTGGAGGGCTACAGTTCATTGGGCTGCAAAGAGTTGAACAAGGTTGAGCAACTAACACTCTAATAAACTCATTTTTTAGATTTCAAATTCAAGAAATGAATGTATGAGGCAGTTTATTTTGTTAGCATTTCATAATCCCAATTTTAAGCTTATTTCTTCCTGAAAAATGAAGTAGTATTTTAATTTCAACAACTTGAAATAAATTTCCTTGTTTTTTTGTTGTTGTTGTTGTTAATCGGGTTTTCACAGAAACTCACTCATTAGTTTGAATAGTGACAGTGTCCTTTTGTTGACTGGTACAAGTAGGAAAACTACATTTCTGGACTGGCTTTCATGAGTCAGATACTCTACTAGTGCTCCATATACATTATTTTATATAATTATAAAATAAGATAAATGTTCTCATTTTACAAATGAGAAAATTGAGGCTTACAGAAATTCGGTAACACAGAGCCTAACAAGAGGGTCAGTTAGATCTTATTTCAGATCTGTGTGAGTCCAAGGCTTGAATGTTTTTAATAAGGACCTTGATATATCAGACAGTGTACTATTACTTTTGAAATAAGCTGAACTGGAGCCTACTTGTATCTATATGTGCAAAGAAGATTGATTTAGTAAAGGGATACTTTAAACAAGATGCTGTAAAAGTTAAGAAGATAAGCCTGAATCTTGTACTTTAAATCAGCGTAGCTTTGGGTAATATATTCCAAAGTTTTTTGACTCACTTTTCCATCTCTCATATGAAATGGTATCATCAGATAACTAGATGACCTTTAAGGTTGAAGCGGTAATCAAAATGTTTAAAATCAGTATGGTGCCACAGCAGAATAGAACAGGTGGTCAACCAATCAGAACTGAGACCAGTTCTGATGAACCAGTATCCAGTACAAGATTAGCATATGAAATGCAGAAGGCGTTTTACTTCGAAACATTATGAACATTTACTTTGGCATATTATGTATGTGAATATCATAAATTTAATTTACATTTTTAATTCCATATTTGTGGCATCTGTTTTTTATATTGAATTAACTGGTTTTTCCACTAAATCTCCTAAGTAGCCATGCATTGACATTATTTTTAACAATGCTCATGTTCATTAAATCTCACTAAACTAACTAGTAATTGTAGAAGTATGTGTAATTATTAGTGTGTAAATTCTTATAACCCAGTAATTGTAGAAGTGTGTGTAATTATTATTGTGTAAATTCTTATAACCCAGAAATATATTAAAGAAGAAAGCATCATATTTCTTTATAATACTGTAGGCGAGATTGAAAAATACTAGCCACATCAGAGAAACAAGTTCTTTAAAAACAATTTCATTGTTTTTTTAAAAAAGAGGATTGCATAAAACTTTCTGGAACATTATTTACTGGTGTTAGTTCTTGTTTCCTCATTCTCAATCAAAGGAACAGAGAACAACAAATAAAATTGTTTGACACCACTTTTGGGAAATACACAGGATGCTGGTCAATTTTACAGAGAGCACTTTCATCCCCACTCTTTGAAAAATAGTCAAACCCACTAAAATCATTTAACAGATGTCATGTGAATACTTGGATTTCAAACTGTAGAGTCCTTAGGAAAGCAAAGAAAAATACTTAAATGCAAAATAACCTAAAGTTAAAATATTCTTGTTTGACAATTGATAAACAATGTATTTTTGCATATGTCAAAAACGTGTAACTAAAGTAAGATCACATAGTTGAAAGAACAATGAGCTATGAACTACAGAGAAGGTTCTAATCCTAGAATCGACCTTGGAAAAAGTCATATAACTTCTTTGGCCTGTTCCTCCTTTCTATGAAATAAGAGACAGTGGTGTAATCAAGTTGCACAGACCAATTTGTTTAAATATTATTGTAATTTGTAAGCTTTGAGATCTTAAGCTGCTTGGTACATCTTTCTGAGGATAAACCATGCTATATGACATGGATATATTTTTTATGGAAATAAAACATGAAATAAAAGCTAAGTATCTACTGGGATGACTGCCATATAGTAAATGCTCAGCAGTTATGACTATAATGAACAAAGGTAGTGATAAAGATTATTAATTTTATTAAATGATCACTATGGTCTTATTTAGGTAAAATAATCTCTGATAAAAGCTACATGTATACTTATATTGAATTACTGACAATCTTTCCCGTAACTAAGAGAAACAGAATTTTCAGATTTTTTGATTGATGATTTATCAGATTCAGGAATTAAGACTGTGGACACAACAGTCTTGATTTTATAATTCTATCATACAAATCAATCAATAATGCAGTAATTGGGCATTTTGGTAATTTGTTAATTCAAAACCAAACAGAAAGGGAACGATTTAGTCATGGCAATTCCAAAGTCTACACAAGATACACAGATTAAGAAATCCTAACTCCTGCCATCTGCTCCTGGGATAAGATGGGATTAGTGATTCTGAAACAAGATTGTTTAGGGAAACTAGATACAGAAAAGGACAAAAGTAAACTCCATTCCTAAATTTGGTGAGATTGACTCTTGCAAAGTACAATACTGTGATTTATAAGGAATGTGTATTTGGCATTTACATTCAGATTCCTCACATGTCTTTGGTCTTTACCACATTTTCTAGCTCACAACTCCCCAAACCCTTGGAATTTCCTGAATGACAAGAGTCATGGGAGCACCTTCTGTTAATAATATTTGGTCTCTTACCCTCCTGAAATCACTTCAGAGACATGAAGATGAAATGGGTGTCTTGCTCTTCATAACAAGCCTCTCTCCAGTAACACTGGGTTTATGTTAATGAGGTGACATTTGGAATGCAGCTAAGGACGGAGGCTGTTTGCCAGGGAAACCGGCCTGAATAGAGAGTGGGAGCTTCAGTCCTACCTCCTGATTTTTGAGGAAGGGGTAGGGGCAAGAGATTGAATTAAATTACCAATGACCAATGATTTAGTCAATTGCGCCTATGTAATGAATCTTCTATTAAAAACCCCAAAAGACACAGTTCAAAGAACTTCCAGGCTGGTGAACAGGTAGAGATTTGGTGACAGTGATGCTCTTTCCCTATATCTTGCCCTGTGCATCTCTTCCACCAGTTTTTCCTAGTTATATGCCTTTATAATAAGCTGGCAATCCAGTCAGTAAAATGTTTATCTGAATTCTGTGATCTGCTCTACCAAATAAGTTGACCTTGAGTAGGTGTTGGTGGAAACCTCTGAGTTACAGCCAGTCAGTCAGAAGTACAGGTAACAACCTTGACTTACAACTGGCATCAAAGTTCATGCAGGGGGTCACTGAAACTTCCAGTCTGTTGTTGTTGTTCAGTAGCTGAGTTGTGTCCAGCTATTTGTGATCCCATGGACTTCAGCACTTCAGGCTCCCCTTCCTTCATTATCTCCTAGAGTTTGTTGAAACTCATGCCCATTGAGTTGGTGATGTTATCCAATCATCTCATCCTCTGCCACCCCTTTCTCCTCCTGCCCCCGGTCTTTCCCAGCATCAGGGTCTTTTTTAGTCTACAGCTGATCAGTTATAAGGTGATAACCTGGCTTGTGATTGACTTCTGAAGTGGGGGTGGGGAAATTTTGTAGAACTGAAACTTCAACCTGGGAAGCTAATGCTATTTCTGGGTAGAGAGTGTCAGAACTGAGCTGGAATCCTGAGAACTGCTTATTGGAGGTGTGGAAAAACCTCCCCCCCGACACACACACACATTGAATTTGGGTCCCAGAACCCAATTAGGAGTTTTATACATCAGGACCAGTAATTATACCTTGAAATAATATAAAGAAGGTGAAAGAATAAGTTTTACCCATTACTTTACACAGGGATGCTGTAGGCACAGTTCTTTTTTTTTTTTTTCAAGCCTCTTCCTCTCTGCTTTTCTGTATTCTGAGGCCTGAGTTGACCCACTTTAATCCAAGCCATAGGACATGGGAACTCATGCTCTAAGTCATTCATGAGTTGCACAAGCATGTATGCTTAGTCATATCTGACTCTTTATGACCTTATGGACTGCAGCCCTGCAGGGTCCTCTGTCCTTGGGATTCTCCAGGCAAGAATGCTAGAGTGGATTGCCATTTCCTCCTCCAGGGGATCCTCCCCACCCACCATGCAGATTTTTTACTATTGAGCCACCTGCTCTAAGTCAATCAGCTTGTAAATACCCATGCATTTTTAAGGGAGTGGACACACTACCCCATAAGCAAAAATAGCCAGCATCTGACACTTCTGAGTTCATATAGTGGATGAGCATCTCCTGTGTGTCAGATCATTCCATGCTCCATCACCGTAGCTACCCAGTAACCACTCTTATCCTGCTAGGATTTGCTTTATTAAACTTTTATTTCATCTAACATTGGGTCTAAGTTTTTGTTTTCCTACACCTGCCCTAACTTTACATTACCTTTCCCTGGAAGCCAAAACGGTATCAAAAAAGCATTGAATCATCAGACCTGAAAGTTCTTCAACTGAAACCTCTAGAAGTGTGCTCAAGTTTTAGAGTTGATTATCACTGACATTCTGATGCTAAAAAGAGATGCATCCATGAGAATCTTGATATTCATATATTCAGAATAAATAATGTCATGAAGTTATATCGGGGAGCTATCTCTGTTTTGAGAAAATTCTTTTCATAAATTTTAAAAGCAGAGACAAAGCACTAGATGTTGGCCTCATTTAGCTTATCCCAAAATTTGCATCACTTTAGAATGTAAGAGGAGAATTGGAGGATGTTAAACGATGGTATTGATTTAAGGACCATCTGCTACTAATTTGAGTCAGAGAGAGAAGTGTTGTAATTTTAGCACATACAATGGATTTGACCACAGCATTCAGTGCTGTATATTTATATCTGTATAAGGATCTTGAAATGTTTAAGTAGTCTTTTTTCATGAGTTTATTAATCAAACATTTTCTAAAGAAAAGAATACGGTAAAGTGTAAACTATTCATGTTATGTCACAGGATATATGTTTTAACAGTGAAAGAATCATAAGTAATGATGATGTGTTATGATATGACATAAAATGGATCATTAATATGCTTCTCTGATAATTAATGGTTCTTTACAAAGACAACAAAATTGTCCACTTTTGGCAGAGATTTTCCAGGCTAGTTGATTAATTTAAGGAAAATAACTGTAATTATTTCAGTGGCATGTTTCCCACTGGTAGAGAGATGACCATTTGCAAAAATAGTCTTAAACAAAAGGCTCAGAGTACTCTTGTTATGTTTTAAGTTGTATTTGTGAAACACAATCATACTCAATGATTGTTTTGTACCACAGCATAGAATATATCTCCCATATATGCCATAATGTTTCTGATTTAAAATATTCTAAATTTAATTCTAAATTAAATTATTTTTGATAAAATATTAACAAATTTTTGTCTTGCTTGTGTATTTTAAGATATACTTACGGGTTATCCAATAGCAGTATTACGGGATTAAGTTCTTTCTTTGGTCTATAATAAGCCCTGAGAGGAACAATAAAATTATACAATCCATTTCCAGCTGTTTCAGCTGCAACTATAATTAGCTTATTTTTGAATCCATAGGCTTTTGCGTCCTCATAGTAGTTATGCTGGCAACTCTAGAGAAGAAAAATTATACACAGAAATACCATTTTTATACTCCACTAAAATTGGGTGAAAAAACCTAGGAGACAAAGAAATGTGTAATTAGTCCTTCCTAGTGAATCCTTTGTTTTCTAATCAATTTGAAAACAGTTACACTTTTCTATGCCTAATTCTCCAGCCTGAAGGTGTGCATGGACAAAACCAGTGACTTCCAGGTATGCAGCCTGATACGGGGCAATGAAAAGGCGGTAGTGTGTGTACACACATTCTGCTGCAAAGCGGAACTTGCCGCTAGAGGACGTCTGGGTATCAATATTAAAGAATCATCACAATGTATACGTATATCAAAGCATCATGTTAAATACCTCAGATATACATAATTTTTATTTGTCAATCATAATTCACGAAAGCTGTAAAAATAATCTACCTCTGACTTTCATTTCCAGAAATAGAGTAACATTATAATTTAGTAACCCTGCAACATTCCAAGAACTGAATACCAAAAGGTATTGAAAGGGATTTTTTCATTAAAAAACAAACAAAAAACCTGTAATTGTCTAAAAGTGTACCTGAGCTGGCAAGATAATGATGTAAATATTCAAAAGTAAAATACTAATACTAACAAGAACAAGAACAACATAATATCACATTACCAAAATGTGTTTCCTGAGGCTATTTTGCTACTTCCAAGGGAGCTAGAATTTACTGGACTTGGCATTATTAAATCAAGATCCTTTTAAATAAAATTATCTGCCTGGAGAACTGCTTTAGCAATCTGGCTCTTTAACCTTTATATCTTTACGTATGTTTCTTTTTATTTGGGCTGGGATTAGTTGATTCTCTGTGGATTCATTATCAACTCTGGAATATTCTCTGCCTTCACTCCTGAATAAAAAATTGCAAAACATTTTTTGGGAACAAGGTACCTCGAGTCAGCAGAATCAATAAGCAAAAGAATTAGACTCACAAATATTACAGATTTCCTTGTTACTAGATTCAGAATAGAAAAATGAGCATGTTTACTATGTTTAAGGAAATAGAAGAGAACAAGAGGATATTGGAAATATTCAAGTAGATGTTTAAAAAATTACAAATACTCTAGTCTGGAATTAAAAGGCATCATAACTTAAAACAGACATTCAAAAAATGATTTAAATTGCACATTCTGTTCATCTGAAGGGATCAACTGCATGATTGAGTTGAAGTAATTATTCAGAATACAGGGAGAATAGAGAAAGTAGTATGGAAAAAAATTAAGATGTGTGAGAAGACAGTTTGATAATGTCTAATACACATTTAAACAGAATGTCTGAAAAAAAGATGAGAATCACTATTCATGTAAAGATTGACTAAGGCTTTTCTAGAATTAATGAAGCATGCAAATCACCAGGTTCTGGAAACCCAATGAATCCTAATCCAAATAAATAAAGATAAATGTAGGGTCATACACATTGTCATACTGCAGGACAATCAAGACAAGAAGAAGACCTTAAAAGCAGCCATAGAGAAAAGAGAACTGTACCTACAAGAAACACAAATTAGAATGATGGCTGACTTCTCACCAGCAGTGTGCAGGACAGAAGGCAGTGAAAAAATCCTAACATGTTTAAAGGGGAAAAAAAAAACAACTCAGAACCTGGAATTGGATACCCAGCCAAACTAGTCTTTAGGAAGGAGGACAAAATAAGGACATATCTAGAAAACTGAAATGGAAAGAATTTATCACTATAGGATTTCATTAGCAGGATTTCTAAAGCTGTAATCATGAAAGTGGAAAGATCAATCCAGAAGGAAGAATTAAGGCATAAGAAAGAAGAGAGCACAGGAAATGATAAAGGAGAAGGACAGTAGGTCCCCACTGGAAGTACCATTGGAGAACTGTTAAGTATAAACAGGATCTGAGGCCACACAAATTTAGGTCCTTTACAAAGAGATTATGGAAGGAGAAGGTGCCAGGTTGGGGCTGAGATTATTAAGTACTTCATTTTTATGAGCTCAAGTGAGGAAAAAGAACTACTTTAGTAAATTTAGAAGCAGCATAATTAGCAAGAAAAAATAACACAAGGATATAACATGGAATTTATTTTTGATAAACCCTGTCCAGGAAGGAGCCTGCTGATGCTCATATAAAGCAGACTGGGCAACAAAATCCTTGCTCACAGACTCCATAGATGCAGCAGGGTTGGCTGCCTAACCCCACCCTCTAATCACAAAGTGGGCACTCATTTGCAGAGCAGACTACCACCTCCAAACAGACTCAGTTCAGTTCAGTTCAGTTGCTCAGTTGTGTCCGACGCTTTGTGGCCCCATGTACTGCAGCATGACACGCCTCCCTGTCCATCACCAACTCCCAGAGTTTACTCAAACTCATGTCCATTGAGCAGGTGATGCCATCCAACCATCTCATCTTCTGTAGACCCTTTCTCTTCCTGCCTTCACTCTTTCCCAGCATCCAGGTCTTTTCAAATGAGTCAGTTCTTCCCATCAGGCGGCCAAAGTAATGGAGTTTCAGCTTCAGCATTGGTCTTTCCAATGAATATTCAGGACTGATCTCCTTTAGGATGGCCTGGTAGGATCTCCTTGCTGTCCAAGGGACACTTAAGAGTCTTCTCCAACACCACAGTTCAAAAGCATCAATTCTTTGGATCTCAGCTTTCTTTATAGTCCGACTATCACATCCATAAATGATTATGGGAAAAACTATGGCTTTGACTAGATGGACCTTTGTTGGCAAAGTAATGTCTCTGCTTTTTAATATGCTATCTAGGTTGGTCATAACATTTCTTCCATGGAGCAAGTGTCTTTTAATATCATGGCTGCAGTCACCATCTGCAGTGATTTCGGAGCCCCCCAAAATAAAGTCTGCCACTGTTTCCACTGTTTTCCCATCTATCTGCCATGAGTGATGGGACTGGATGCCATGATCTTAGTTTTCTAAATGTTGAATTTTAAGCCAGATTTTTACTCTCCTCTTTCCCTTTCATCAAGAAGCTCTTTAGTTCTTCTTCACTGTCACAAGGGTGGTGTCTTCTGCATATCTGAGGTTACTGATATTTCTCCTGGCAATCTTGATGCCAGCCTGTGCTTCAACCAGCCCAGCATTTCTCATGATGTACTCTGCATATAAGTTAAATAAGCAGGGTGACAATATACAGCCTTGATGTACTCCTTTCCCTATTTGGAACCAGTCTGTTGTTCCATGTCCAGTTCTAACTGTTGCTTCCTGACCTGCATACAGATTTCTCAAGAGGCAGGTCAGGTGGTCTGGTATTCCCATCTGTTTAAGAATTTTCCACAGTTTGTTGTGATCCACATACTCAAAGCTTTTGGCATAGTCAATAAAGTGAAGTAGATATTTTTCTGGAACTCTTTTGCTTTATCTATGATCCAGTGGATGTTGGCAATTTGATCTCTGGTTCACGTGCCTTTTGTAAATCCCCTTGAACATCTGGAAGTTCACAGATTAAATACTATTGAAGCCTGGCGTAGAGAATTTTGAGCATTACTTTGCTAGCATGTGAGATGAGTGCAAGTGTACGGTCATTTTAACATTCTTTGGCATTGCCTTTCTTTGGGATTGGAATGAAAACTGACCTTTTCCAGTCCTGTGGCCCTACTCAGTTTTCCACATTTGTTGGCATTTTGAGTGCAGCACTTTCACAGCTTCATCTTTCAGGATTTGAAATCGCTCAACTGGAATTCCATCACCTCCACTAGCTTTGTTTGTAGTGATGCTTTCTAAGGCCCACTTGACTTCGCATTCCAGGATGTCTGGCTCTAGGTCAGTGATCATACCATTGTGATTATCTGGGTCATGAAGATCTTTTTTGTACAGTTCTTCTGTGTATTCTTGCCACCTCTTCTTAATATCTTCTGCTTCTGTTAGGTCCATACCATTTCTGTCCTTTATTGTGCCCATCTTTGCATGAAATTTTCCCTTGGTACCTCTAATTTTATTGAAGAGATCCCTAGTCTTTCCCATTCTATTATTTTCCTCTATTTCTTTGCATTGATCACTGAGGAAGGCTTTCTTATCTCTCCTTGCTATTCTTTGGAACTCTGATTTCAAATGGGTATATCTTCCTTTCCTCCTTTGCCTTTTGCTTCTCTTTTCACAGCTATTTGTAAGGCCTCCTCAGAAAACTATCTTGCCTTTTTGCAATTCTTTTTCTTAAGGATGTTCTTGATCACTGCCTCCTGTAAAATGTCACAAACCTCCATCCATAGTTCTTCAGGAAGTCTGTCTATTAGATTTAATCCCTTGAATCTATCTCTCTCTTCTACTGCATAATTGCAAAGAATTTGATTTAGGTCATACCTGAATGGTCTAGTGGTTTTCCCTACTTTCTTCAATTTAAGTCTGAATTTGCCAATAAGGAGTTATTTTCTGAGCCAGAGTCAGCTCCCAGTCTTGTTTTTGTTCAATGTATAGAGCATCTCCATCTTTGGCTGCAAAGAATATAATCAATCTGATTTTGGTATTGACCATCTGGTGATGTCCATGTGTAGAGTCTTCTCTTGTGTTGTTGGAAGAGGGTGTTTGCTATGACCAGTGCATTTTCTCGGCAAAACTCTATTAGTCTTTGCCCTGGTTCATTCTGTACTCCAAGGCCAAATTTGCCTGTTACTCCAGGTATTTCTTGACTTCCTAGTTTTGCATTCCCGTCCCCTATGATGAAAAGAGTATCTTTTTTGAGTGTTAGTTCTAGAAGTTCTTGTAGATCTTCATAGAACTGTTCAACGTCAGCTTCTTCAGCATTACTGGTTGGGGCATAGATTACTGTGATATTGAATGGTTTGCCTTGGAAACGAACAGAGATTATTCTGTCATTTTGAGATTGCATCCAAGTACTGCGTTTCAGACTCTTTTGTTAACTATTATGGCTACTCCATTCCTTCTAAGAAATGGCACCAACCAGACTGATGCCACCTAAAGAATGGATAATCCCAAATGTCATAGACTAATCAATAACAACCAGAAATTTTTCCTTCTTAGAGACAGATTATCATCTTTTGGCTTTGAAAGTCTCCATTTCTCCTTCAACAAGACTCACCTCTGAAAGCCTAGCTTTTTCTTGTATCCGGTTCCCTGATTGGTAGTTTAGTCAGTAAGTCATGTTCAACTCTTGGGACCCAATGGACTGTAGCCTGCTAGGCTCCTCTGTCCATGGAATTCTCCAGGCAAGAATACTTGAGTTGGTTTCTTTCTCCAGGGGATCTTCTTGACCCAAGGATTGAACCCACCTCTCCTGTATTACAGGAGAATTCTCTAGGGAATGAGAGCCAGGGAAGCCCAAAAGGTCAACCTTACCCAAACAGTGACTTTGAACCCTGGACCCTCAGATTAAAAGTATGATGATCTACTGACTGAGCTCTCCTGGGCTCCCTGCTTGTGGTAAGCCACTCAGTCATGTCTAATTCTTAACGACCCCATGATCTGCAGCCAGCCCAGACTCCTGTGTCCATGGGATTCTCCAAGCAAGAATATTGAAGTGGGTTACTTCTGGGGATCTTCCCAACCCAGGGATGGAATCCGGGTCTCCTGCATTGCAGGAGGATTTGCTACTGTGTGACCCATCAAGGGAGCACTGAATGACTAAACAAACACAGAGAGATGGAAATTGAAATTTAATGATAAAGTTATCTCTCCAAATTGTAAAGCCTATAAGCATAGAGCTGGGATTTTTATACCAGGTAACTCTGAAATTTAGAATAAAAGAAGAAATTCCTGGTTAGAATTAGTTGTACGTTTTAATTTCTGGGAGGTGGGGAGTTGCAGAGTGTCCTTTTTATGTGCTTTCTTATTCGTTAGGAAAATAAATTCTTACACAGGTCATGTCCAACGGCCTGCTGTGAAAAAGATAAAAATGCCCACTTTCTTACAATGTTTCTGTTTTGGATGATTTCTCCTGAACATCCAGGCAGGAACCAGAACCAGTATAAAATCTTCAGAGAAGGAGTCATTAAATAAGACACTTCCAGTCTAATTGATAATGAATCTTTGTGAATGACACATAGACTACCTAACTTGCATCACATCAAGCAATTCCACTTTGAGATTTGAGGCAAAAATGCCTAGTAAAATACATAGAGCATATTTGGCCAAAGTGATCTGGGGAGGACTCTGGTTTGTGGCCCTGGTACCTTTGTTTTCCTTTTAAAAACATGACTGACCAACTCCTCAAATACATCAGTGGAGGGTAAAGTACTGGGTAATCATTGCTGCTGCTGCTAAGTCGCTTTAGTCGTGTCCGACTCTGTGCGACCCCATAGACTCAGCCCACCAGGCTCCCCTGTCCCTGGGACTCTCCAGACAAGAACACTGGAGTGGGTTGCCATTTCCTTCTCCAATGCATGAAAGTGAAAAGTGGAAGTGAAGTCGCTCAGTCGTTTCCGACTCTTAGTGACCCCATGGACTGCAGCCTACCAGGCTCCTCTGTCCATGGGATTTTCCAGGCAAGAGTACTGGAGTGGGGTGCCATTGCTTTCTCTGGGGGTAATCATTAGTGCAGTTAAAAAAAGTAAAATTCACCACCTTATGTATAACATTTACATTTGAAAGATAATACTCTATAAACATATTTCAGTCAAAAAACTGTACAAAATTATATAAATGCATGCAACTACACAATGCCATCATTTTAGTTTTACAGAGAATAACAGCCTGAAGTGCTTACCTTGTCTAGTCTTAAGCAGCAAAATGGTACTTTTTCATGAAGGAGATGACAAAAAGTGGGTGAACTTCCTATGTATGGAGAGTAAGGTGGGTAGCCTTTAGCATATCTGTAAAACAATATGAAATACCTAATTACCTTTAATAATGCAGGCAAAGTCTGACAAATCAGTTGTCGTCAATTCCTCACTTTGACAAAGTTAGATGCAGTAACGTTTTGTGCTGCAGTTATATTCTGATAAAGAAACAATTTGGAACAAGGGCCATGGACCAAAGTTGACATGGTTTTGTGAACTAGTTTTCATATGTTTAAAAGGCTGAAAAAAGTCAAAAGAAGAGTACTATTTCATCTCATATGAAAATTAAATGAAATTTAAATTTCAGTGTCCACAACTGAAATTCTGTCAGAATACGGCCATGCTCACAAATCTCTTCAGAAACAGAGGTGAATAGTTGAAGCAAAGACCATAAATTCTAAAATATTAACTAACTGATCCTTTCCAATCTTCAGTTTAAAAGATTTAGATATATTTTAGAAAATAGCAATGTTTTTTATAAAACATATTTAAAGCAAAATTCATTACTATGATTCACTCTATCAATATTCATGAGTCATGAATTTTTTTTTTTAGGAAAAAAAAGTAAATGGTTGCGTGAACTATTCCATAAGACCCACACCAAAACCAGAGTTATTGGTGAAATAATGTTTAAATATTATCAAAGATAATTGGTTTGTTTATTGACTTTACAAGATAGTCACCTGCACATTATGCTATAAGATTTTCAAAGTGAAGCTATCAAAGTAACAGTATAAATGAAAATTAAGAGACAAAATTCATGGACTTCATCAGATGGTCAACAACGAAATCAGACTGATTATATTCTTTGCAGCCAAAGATGGAGAAGCTCTGTACAGTCAGCAAAAACAAGACCGGGAGCTGACTGTGGCTCAGATCATGAACTCCTTATTGCCAAATTCAGACTTAAAATGAAGAAAATAGGGAAAACCACTAGACCATTCAGGTATGACCTAAATCAAATCCCTTATGATTATACAGTGGAAGTGAGAAATAGATTTAAGTGCCTGATGAACTATGGAATGAGGTTCATGACATTGTACAGGAGACAGAGATCAAGACCATCCCCATGGAAAACAAGTGCAGAAAAGCAAAATGGCTGTTTAGGGAGGCCTTACAAATATCTGTGAAAAGAAGAGCAGCAAAAAGCAAAGGAGAAAATGAAAGATATAAGCAATTGAATGCAGAGTTTCAAAGAATAGCAAGGAGAGATAAGAAAGCCTTCCTCAGCGATCAGTGCAAAGAAATAGAGGATAACAATAGAATGGGAAAGACTAGAGATCTCTTCAAGAAAATTAGAGATACCAAGGGAAAATTTCATGCAAAGATGGGCTCAATAAAGGACAGAAATGGTATGGACCTAACAGAAGCAGAAGATATTAAGAAGAGGTGGCAAGAATACACAGAAGAACTGTACAAAAAAGATCTTCATGACCCAGATAATCACGATGGTGTGATCACTGACCTAGAGCCAGACATCCTGGAATGGGAAGTCAAGTGGGCCTTAGAAAGCATCACTACGAACAAAGCTAGTGGAGATGATGGAATTCTAGTTGAGCTCTTTCAAATCCTGAAAAATGATGCTGTGAAAGTGCCGCACTCAATATGCCAGCAAATCTGGAAAACTGAGCAGTGGAAACTGGAATAGGTCAGTTTTCATTCCAATCCCATAGAAAGGCAATGCCAAAGAATGCTCAAATGACCACACAATTGCACTCATCTCACACGCTAGTAAAGTAATGCACAAAATTCTCCAAGCCAGGCTTCAGCAATACATGAACTGTGAACTTCTAGATGTTCAAGCTGGCTTTAGAAAAGGCAGAGGAACTAGAGACCAAATTGCCAACATCCACTGGATCATCGAAGAAGCAAGAGAGTTCCAGAAAACATCTATATGCCAAAGCTTTTGAGTGTGTGGATCACAATAAACTGTGGAAAATTCTGAAAGAGATGGGAATACCAGACCACCTGACCTGCCTCTTGAGAAACCTAAATGCAGGTCAGGAAGCAACAGTTAGAACTGGACATGGAAGAACAGACTGGTTCCAAACAGGAAAAGGAGTTCGTCAAGGCTGTATATTGTTACCCTGCTTATTTAACTTATATGCAGAGTACATCATGAGAAATGCTGGGCTGAATGAAGCACAAGCTGGAATCAAGATTGCTGGGAGAAATATCAATAACCTCAGATATGCAGATGACATCACCCTTATGGCAGAAAATGAAGAGGATATAAAGAGCCTCTTAATGAAAGTGAAAGAGGAGAGTGAAAAAGTTGGCATAAAACTCAACATTCAGAAAACTAAGATCATGGCATCCGGTCCCATCACTTCATGGGATTATTTTGGGCTCCAAAATCACTGCAGATGGTGATTGCAGCCATGAAATTAAAAGACACTTACTCCTTGAAAGGAAAGTTATGACCAACCTAGATAGTATATTAAAAAGCAGAGATATTACTTCGCCAACAAAAGTCCGTCTAGTCAAGGCTATGGTTTTTCCACTGGTCATGTATGGATGTGAGAGTTGGACTGTGAAGAAAGCTGGGCGCTGAAGAATTGATACTTTTGAGCTGTGGTGTGGAGAAGACTCTTGAGATCTCTTTGGACTGCAAGGAGATTCAACCAGTCCATTTTAAAGGAGATCAGTCCTGGGTGTTCATTGGAAGGATTGATGCTAAAACTGAAACTCCAATACTTTGGCCACTTCATGAGAAGAGTTGACTCATTGGAAAAGACTCTGATGCTGGGAGGGATTGGGGGCAGGAAGAGAAGGGGATGACAGAGGATGAGATGGCTGGATGGCATCACCGACTCGATGGACATGAGTTTGAGTAAACTCTGGGAGTTGGTGATGAACAGGGAGGCCTGATGTGCTGCGATTCATGGGGTTGCAAAGAGTCGGACACGAATGAATAACTGAACTGAACTGAAGAGACAAAAGAAAATTTAGTGGAGGAAAAGTTCTTTTATCCAATGTGAAAGCTCTTTTTTGATTAAGAAAATGTATCTTTCAAACCATGAAATTTCAAACCTAGTTAGAACTGTTTTTCAGACATCATTAGCTAAGACAGTAAAATGGAGAATATTTTGCAAATTTAGAAGTTGACAGTCTCCTCTATTACTTCAATGTCTTTTCCATTTTTCTAGAAATAAAAAATATTCAACCTCTCAATTTTTCTGAAGTACATGTAAAGAAAGAATTTCTATCACAGCACCATTTCTAGAAATATACTGGTGGTCAAACTGTTCCTTCTTCTTGTCAAATATTTCATAAATCTATTTGAGTGTTATTAATTTCTTGGAGAGTGAAATTGTCCTCTGTGGATATGTCTAAGTTTCTTGTAATAAATATTTGAAAGTGTGAAAGATTAATAGAAGGAGTTTTCTACATTCCAATTATATTTCAGTATATTTTAGTTCAGTTCAACATTGACTGAACTTCTATTATATGAAAAATATTAGAAGTGCCTGAGTGATGTTACCATTAGCACTAGGACTAGTACTACACCTAATAGTAATTGATACTCACTGAACGCTTACTCTGCACAAACAATTGTTCTAAGTACATTTCTCTATTATCTCAATTAATCTTCATATGAACCCTATTTACAGATAAAGCATTGTAGGTCAGATGATTTTAAACAAAGCCACTTGTACCCAACCAGTATAAAGTGAAACTGCCAAGGGACACAAATTCCTTTGGACTCCACTGTCAAGGCAGTTGAACACTGTGCTTTCCTTAAGAAATACCAACATAATACATGAAATAGACACGTAAACAAACTTTACTATAGGCTAAAATGTGATCAATAGCTTAAATATTGATACTATTTATTATGGAATCTTAGTTAAATGAACTGTAGTTCATTTATTCATTCATTCAAAACATTATTGATGTATATTAAATAAAAAAGATTGCTGAATGCTGAGACAAACAAGAGCTTAATGGAAGAAGCTGCATTACATATACTAAATAATTGATTGAACTTCAATATGGAAGTAGAAAAACAAACTAAAGGTAGAAGGCACATTATAATTTAATAAAAGCATTATTACTTATTTTTAATAAAAATGAAAAATACAAACTGTATCCTTAAAGAAAAAAAGTAAAATGTAATATAGATTTATCATGGAAATACTGATATACATTTTTTTTTCTTTAAGGATAAAGGCTAACATAGAGAAAAATGAAGCTGTAAATAGCCGTTTAAGCCAGAAATTCAAGTGTTTAGAATACTTTATCATCAAGAGAGATACCGGCTAATAAGAAGAGTGTTTTGACAGAAGTATGTAGGACTGATTCTGGGATGTCCAGAAGGGAAGGACATTAGTTTTTCAGGGCAAGCACAAGTCCCAGTAAACCTTACAAACATACTCCAAGTTCGAGGACATTTCTTCATCTGGTGTAGTTTCATCTTCTGATTGATCACTTAGAAGATCACATGTTTGAATTGATGACGTGTCTGCAACCTCTAAAACGGGAGCAATGCTGGGTCTTCTGACTTCTTTACTTCCTTCTGTAGGAAGAGACAGGGTAGGGCCACTTGCTGATCTGCAGCTTGTGTCTTGCAAGTCTATGGCCACAGTACCTGGAACAATGAGAAATGAAAATCCATCAAAGTGTTTGCCACCTATAGGACTAGCAATCATTTAATGATTAAAGTGAGATGAAACACAGTCAGTATAACCAGGAAATATACTATGCACTGTTTACCCTTTAATCTCAAAAATGATTTACTTATTTTTAGTTTGAGCATTTTTACCCACAGGGATAAAAAATTCTGTATTTGTGCAAAAGTGTATTTGCTACAATTAGGTCTATAGCATGAAAAAAGATTTGTGAAATCATGAAATGCTTAGACATTTAAATTTTAAAAATTGCTTAAATTTATATTTATTTTAAATTAATGAAAACTTTTGGTCCATTTCACTTTTATCGATATCTCATCATATCTTTTCTCCTTATATTGTTGAGTTATCTTTTTTTTACTGATTTATAACTACTTTTTAATATTTGAATAATTAATGTTTATATTTATTAAGCCCTTCTCTGTGGCAAGCACAATTCTAGGCACTCAAGATATTCAAGGAATAAGAGAGACAATGTTCCTATGCATATAGATTTGTCTTTAAGATAATCAAATGGACAAAGAAATGGAAAAACTAATTCTCAATAATGCTAAATACCATGCAGAAAATAAAACAGAATTATGTTATGTGATGTAGTATAGTGGGGACAGGGAGCAGGGGAAAGGATGAACTTTTCACCCAGTGATGAGAAGCTATACTCCGAAATCATTACATTTGATTTTTTGACATAAAAAGAAAATCATGAGTACACAAGTCATGGAAATGCCTTGAGGCAGTAAGAACAGAGAATTTAAATAGCTTAAGGCTTTGACTCCTTGGAATACTCAAGGAACAGTAAATGGAAGAAACAAATTCCTCTGAGATATTTAAGTAACATTTAAAAATTAGTATAAACACCAATTTATGGAAAGTGACTGTCTCTCCCTTTCTGGAGAAAAAAAAATCAATCTAATGGATGACTGCCACCATATTTCACAATCACTGACTTCATTAATGTATTTATGGATAGCTGGCCATCCTTCTGAAAGCCCTGAGTCTCCATTTTGTATTATTTTTTGAAGCAACTATTAAAACACTCTCCATTTCCTTGAAACTTCTATCTGATCTTACAACCTTCTTCACTGTAAGAGCCTGAGATTTCAAAGGGAGAAAAAAACCTCAGGGGTTTTAGCATCTCTTTCTTTGTTGCATGGACAAAGAAGTCAGCAACTGAATTCTAAAAACCTCTGAGAAATACCTTGATGCTGGGAAAGACTGAGAGCAGGAGGAGAAGGGGGTGACAGAGGACAAGATGGCTGAATGGCATCACCGACTGGATGGACATGAGTTTGAGCAAGCTCCGGGAGTTGGTGATGGACAGGGAAGCCTGGTGTGTTGCAGTCATGGGGTTGCAAAGATCAGACATGACTGAACAACAACAACACAAGAAGGGATTAAAATAGGCAATGTTTCTGAATGTGAGAGTTGATAGAACCAAGATGGGGGAGACCATCTGAGTTCTCTATCTGGGTATTTCTCAATATTGAAATAAATGTGGTACTCAAGTTTCAGAAGCTAGGACCTCTGAAAATACTGTTCATGATACTCAGATTAGAGGGAGCCTGGTGTGTCTGCTGTTAATGGGGAAGACTCCTTTGAGGGGCATGACACAATGTGTCTAGAATGACTGTGCTTGAGAAAACAATATGATGACCACCATTTCTGAGCAAAGGTAAAAGTGGCTGGCATCAGAAACTATACACTCCAGTAACTTTTTAGCACCACAAACAAGGATTAATTTATAGTTCAATCCATCTTGGGAGGGAGATGAGGATCCTAGAGAAAATGAGATTAACTTTTCCATTAATCAGGTGAGTGGATCTGATTAAACATTAAATTTTATAAATTTGATTCATCAAAATAAAACCATATATGATCTGCATCCTAATATTATAAATTAAAATCCACATTTATGACATTTATCCTCTGCAGAGGACCACACTGTATAATTTAGAGGGAAAAGCGATCTTTTGAAGTAAGATTATTTTTATCTTTTGAAAGAAAGTTGTCTTTCTATTGAAGAAATCCTTCAATTCCCTATGTTCAACCAAGTAAACAAGAAGGCTTCAACAAACTTTTCACCTTTCATTTCTGTTTGGAAGGAAAGAGACACATCCATATTTATGTAAAACTCAACCCTACTCTTGTTTTGAGAGTTAAATCCCCATCTACTTCCCAAGGAGCTATGTTCTCTGAATTTCACCTCCTCCCAAATATGTTTGTCTCCACATCACTTCCAACTACCTCCTTATCATCTTCCTGCTCAACACAGGAAACTTGGTTACTTCCTGATAATTCTGCCCACACTGATATTTGGCACCAAGCTGAGTATGGGGGTATGTGATCATGAGAAAGTCAAAATTTAGCAGGGAAGACACAGTTTTAAAAGTTACAATTACAGAAACAACTTCTTGTTTGAACCTTTCCTTCACCTAACAAAACCTGGCTCTTCTCTGATATCTCTCCTTGTAATTCTGAAGGTTGCAACACCAAAAGAGTGCCTGTGTTTTCCTAGTGGGGAAATACCCTCAGAGTTCTCACTGCTTCTTTCAGAGCATTTTCCCTCCACCCCTTATGATATCCCAGCTCTGTATCATTCATCTTCAGAGTCCATACCCACTGTCTTTCACTGTTTTCCTTGTACACCAACCCTGTGTTGACTTAACTAGCTTTATTTTGTTTTTAACAGAAGTAACTTGACTTACAATCTTATATTAGTTTCAGGTGTACAACACAGTGATTCAATGTTTTTATAGATTATACCCCAGATAAGTTATTATAAAGTATTGATGATATTCCTTGTGCTATACATTATATCCTTGTATCTGGTAGTCTGTACCTCTTAATTCCTTTCACCTATTTTGCCACTCTCCCCACTGCTAACCACTACTTTCTTCTCTGTGAGTCTGTTTCGTTGTCAGTTCAGTTCAGTTCCAGAGAAGGCAATGTCACCCCACTCCAGTACTCTTGCCTAGAAAATCCCATGGATGGAGGACCTGGTAGGCTGTAGTCCATGGGGTCACTAAAAGTTGGACACGACTGAGTGACTTCCCTTTTAACTTTTCATTTCATGCATTGGGGAAGGAAATGGCAACCCACTCCAGTGTTCTTGCCTGGAGAATCCGAGGGACTGGGGAGCCTGGTGGGCTTCCGTCAATGGGGTCGCACAGAGTCGGACATGACTGAAGTGACTTAGCAGCAGCAGCAGTTCAGTTCAGTCACTAAGCTGTGTCCGACTCTTTGTGACCCCATGGACCGCAGCACCCCAGGCCTCCCTGTCCATCACCAACTCCTGGAGTTTACCCAAACTCATGTCCATTGAGTCAGTGATGCCATCTGACCGTCTCATCCTCTGTCGTCCCCGTCTCCTCCTGCCCTCAATCTTTCCCAGCATCAGGGTCTTTTCAATGAGTCAGTTCTTCACATGAGGTGGCCAAAGTATTGGAGTTTCAGCTTCAACCTCAGTCCTTCCAATGAACACCCAGGACTGATCTCCTTTAGGACTGGTTGGATCTCCTTGCTGTGCAAGGGACTCTCAAGAGTCTTCTCCAACACCACAGTTCAAAAGCATCAATTCTTCAGCGCTCAGCTTTCTTTGTAGTCCAACTCTCACATCCATACATGAACACTGGAAAAACCATAGCCTTGACTAGAAGGACCTTTGTTGGCAAAGGAATGTCTCTGCTTTTTAATATACTGTTTTGTTACACGTTCTATTTATTTATTTAACTTTTTTTTTCTATATTGGAGTGCAGTTGACTAACAATGTTGTGTCAGTTTCAAGTGGACAGCAGGTGATTCAGTTATTGCCCTTTTGAATTCTTTTCCTGTTTAGACCATTAACTATGGAACAGAGTTCCCTGCACCAAAAAGTAGGCTATCCATTTTAAATATGGCAGTGTGTACATGTCAATCCCAAACTCCCTATCTTTCCCCAGCCCTGCCCTCTCCCTAGTAACTATGGTTAGTTCTCTAAGTCTCTGTGAGTCTGTTTCTGTTTTATAAACAAAGTCATTTGTATCATATTTTTTTAGATTCCACATATGAGCTATATCATACAATATTTCTCTTTTGTCTGGCTGACTTTACTCAATATGACAATTTTTAGATTCATGTTGCTGCAAATGGCATTATTTCACTGTTTGTCATGGCTGAGTAATATTCCATTGTATATATGTGCCACATCTTTATCTCTTCTTCCATTCATGACCACTTAGGTTGCTTCTACTTCTTGACTATGATAAATAGTGCTGTAATATCAATGTGCATGTGTCTTGTCAAATTATGTTTTTCTCCAGATATACGCCCAGGAGTGGGGTTGCTGGACCTAGTTTTAGTTTCTTAAGAAAACTCCATACTGTTTTCTATAGTGGCTGTACCAATTTACATTCCCACCAACAGTGTAGGATGGGTCCCTTCTCACTATACTCATTTATTGTTTGTGGGTTTTTTTGATGATAGACATTTTGATTGGTGTTAGGTAATATCTCATTTTAGTTTTGATTTGTATTTCTCTAAAATTTAGTGATGTTGAACATCTTTTCATGTGGCTCTTGGCCATCTGTAGGTCTTCTTTGGAGAAATGTTTAGGTCTTCCACCCATTTTGGATTGGGTGGTTTGTTTTGATAACATTAAACTGTATAAGCTGTTTGTAAATTTTGGAGACTAATCTCTATTTGGTCACATCATTTACAAACATTTTCTCTCATTATGTGGGTTGCCTTTTCATTTTGTTTATGGTTTCCTTTGCTGTGCAAAAGTTTTTGAGTTTAATTAGGTCTGCCTGCAATGCAGGAGACCTGGTTTGATCCCTGGGTTGGGAAGATCCCCCAGAGAAGGGAAAGGCTATCCACCCCAGTATTCTTGCCTGGAGAATTTCATGGACTGTATAGTCCGCAGGGTTGCAGAGTTGGAAGTGACTGAGTGACTTTCACTTTCAGGTCTCATTTGTTTATGTTTATTTCCATTACTCTCATGCAGCAAAATTTTATGAGAGTTGTCTAGACCTAGTTTCCCTAAGTTGTCTTCTGACATTTTGTCATAAACCTCTCTGATCTGGCATTCCCCAACTTACCACTTCCTTGAAAGAGCTCTTATTGAGATAAAGAGCAATCACTTTTTTACTAAATTCAATGGCCAATTTTCAATTCTCATGTTATTTGACCATTATAGGCATTAGACATGGCTGATCACTACACCTTCTCCACACACTGGATTCATTTGGATTCCAGGACAAGACACTCAGCTGGTTTCCCTTGTCAGTATCTCCTTCTTTGTTTCCTCTGCTGGTTTCTTCTCATTCACTTGATATTTAATATTGACACATTGCAGGATTTGGTCCTTTGTCTTCATTCCTTTTCTGCCCACAATCATTTTCTCAACGATCTTGCTCAGTTTCATGACTTTAAACATAACACATAAGCTCAGGAATCCAAAATTAATTTTTTCAGCATACACCACCTCTCTCCTGAACTCTAGACTCATTTCAGTTTTTTTTTTTCTAAATTACTTTAATCAATTTACAATGTTGTGTTAATTTCTGCTGTACAACAAAGTGACTCAGTTATACACATGTTGTGCATACTAAGTCATGTCTAACTCTTTGTGACCCCATGGACTGTAGTCCACCAGGCTCCTCTGTCCATGGGATTTTCCTGGCAAGAACACTAGAGTGGGTTGCCATTTCCTCCTGCATGGGATCTTTCTGACCCAGGAATAAAACCCAAGTCTCTGGCATTGGCAGGTGGATTCTTCACCACTGATCCACCAGGGAAGCCTATACAGATATAGATATTCTTTTTTATATTCTTTTCCATTATGGTTTATCACAAGTTTATCATAGTTTAACATAGGTTTATCATAGTTCCCTGTGCTATACAGTAGGACCTGAACTCTAGACTATTATATTGAATCTCTTATTTGACATTTTTTCTCAATATCTAACATAAATTTGAAATGCATTGCATTCCAAACTGAATTCTATATCTCAGCTGGTTCCCTGCATACCTTTCTCATTTAAATGCATGGCCATTCCCATTTTCCTGCTGCTAATACTAAAAACCTAACTCAATGAAACTATAAGCCATGCCTTGTAGGGTCATCCAAGATGGTCAGGTCATGGTGGAGAGTTCTGACAAAATGTGGTTCACTGGAGAAGGGAATGGCAAACCACTTCAGTATTCTTGCCTTGAGAATCCCATGAACAGTATGAAAAGGCCAAAAGATATGACACTGAAAGATGAACTCCCCAGGTTGGTGCCCAAAATTCTACTGGAGAAGAGTGGAGAAATAACTCCAGAAAGAATGAAGATACAGAGCCAAAGAGAAAACAATGTCCAGTTGCGGGTATGACTGGTGATAGAAGTCAAGTTCCATGCTGTAAAAAGCAATATTGCATAGGAACCTGGAAGTTAGGTTCATGAATCAAGGGAAATCAGAAGTGGTCAAACAGGAGATGGCAAGCATGAACATTTACATTTTAGTAATCAGTAAACTAAAATGGACTGGAATAGGTGAATTTAATTCAGGTAACCATTATATCTACTACTGTGTGCAAGAATTCCTTAGAAGATATGGAGTAGCCATCGCAGTCAATGAAAGAGTCCAAAATGAAGCACTTGGATGCCATCTCAAAAATAACAGAACAATCTCTGTTCATTTCCAAGGTAACCCATTCAATATCAGAGTAATCCAACTCTATGCCCTGACCAGTAATGATAAAGAAGCTGAAACTGAACAGTTCTATGAAGACTTACAAGACCTTCTAGAACTAGCACTCAAAAAAGATGTCCTTTTCATTATAGGGGACTGGAATGCAGAACTAGGAAGTCAAGAGATATTTGGACTAACAGGCAAATTTGGCCTTGGAATACAAAATGAAGCAGGGCAAAGGCTATTAGAGTTTTGCCAAGAGAATGCACTGATCATAGCAAAACCCTCTTTCAACAACATAAGAGAAGACTCTACACATGGACATCACCAGACTGTCAACACCGAAATCAGATTGGTTATATTCTTTGCAGCCAAACATGGAGAAGCTCTTGACAGTCAGCAAGAAGAAGACTGGGAGCTGACTGTGGCACAGATCATGAACTCCTTATTGCTAAATTCAGACTTAAATTGAAGAAAGGGAAAACCACTAGACCATTCAGGTATGACCTAAATCAAATCCCTTATATTTATAGAGTGAAAGTGAGAAATAGATTCACGGGATTAGATTTGATAGACAGAGTACCCGATGAACTATGGACAGAGGTTCATGACATTGTACCGGAGGCAGTAATCAAATCAACCCCAAGAAAAAGAAATGCAAAAAGGCAAAATGGTTGTCTGAGCAGACCTTACAAATAACTGAGAAAAGAAGAGGGGTAAAAGGCAAAGGAGAAAAGGAAAGATATACCCATTTGAATACAGAGTTCCAAAGAATAGCAAGGAGAGATAAGAAAGCCTTACCTGTGGCGGATTCATTTCGATGTTTGGCAAAACCAATACAATATTGTAAAGTTTAAAAATAAAATAAAATTAAAAAAAAAAAAGAAAAAGAAAGCCTTACTCAGAAAATGAGAGATACAAGGGAATATTTCAAAAAAAAAATGGGCACAATAAAGAACAGAAATGGTATGGGCTTAGCAGAAGCAGAAGATATTAAGAAGAGGTGGTAAGACTACACAGAAGAACTAAACAAAAAAGATCTTCATGACCCAGATAACCATGCTGGTGTGATCACTCACCTAGAACCAGACATCCTGGAATGTGAAGACAAGTGGGCCTTAGGAAACAAAGTTAGTGGAGGTGATGGAATTCCAGTTGAGCTCTTTCAAAACCTAAAAGATGATGCTGTGAAAGTGCTACACTCAATATGCCAACAAATTTGGAAAACTCAGCAGTGGCCATAGGACTGGAAAAGATCGTTTTCATTCCAATCCTAAAGAAAGGCACTGCCAAAGAATACTCAAACAACCACACAATTGCTCTCATCTCACATACTAGCAAAGTAATGCTTAAAATTCTCCAAGCCAGGCTTCAACATTACATGAACGGTGAACTTCCAGATGTTCAAGCTGGATTTAGAAAAGATAGAGAAACCAGAGATCAAATTGCCAAATTTGTTGGATTATCAAAAAAGCAAGACAGTTCCAGAAAAATATCTACTTCTGCTTTATTGACTTTGCCAAAGCTTTTGACTGTGTGGTCAAAATAAAATGTGCAAAATTCTTAAAGAGATTGGAATGCCAGACCACCTTACACACCTCCTGAGAAACCTGTATGCAGGTCAAGAAGCAACAGTTAGCACCGGCCATGGAACAACAGACTGGTTCCAAATCAGAAGAGTATGTCAAGGCTGTACCCTGTCACCCTACTTATTTAACTTATATGCAGAGTATATCATGTGAAATGCCGGACTGGAAGAAGCACAAGCTGGAATCAAGATTGCTAGGAGAAATATCAATAAACTCATATACATAGATGATACCACCCTTATGGCAGAAAGTGAAGAGCAAATAAAGAGCCTCTTGCTGAAAGTGAAAGAGGAGAATGAAAAGGCTGGATTAAAACTCAACATTCAAAAAATGAAGTTCATGGTATCCAGTTCCATCACTTCATGGCAAATAGATGGAGGAACAGTGGAAACAGTGACAGACTTTATTTTCTTGGGCTCCAAAATCACTGCAGATGGTTACTGCAGCCATGAAATTAAAAGATGCTTGCTTCTTGGAAGAAAAACTATGATCAACCTAGACAGCATATTAAAAAGCAGAGACATTACTTTGCTGATAAAGTTCCATCTAGTCAAAGCTATGGTTTTTCCAGTAGTCATGTATGGATGTGAGAACTGGACCATAAGGAAAGCTGAATGCTGAAGAATTGATGCTTTTGACCCGTGGTGTTGGAGAAGACCCTTGAGAGTTCCTTGCACAGCAAGGAGATCCAACCAATCCATACTACAGGAAATCAGTCCTGAATATTCATTGGAAGGACTGATGCTAAAGCTGAAACTCCAGTATTTGGCCACATGATGGGAAGAACTGACTCACCGGAAAAGACCCTGATGCTGGGAAAGTTTGAAGGCAGGATGAGAAGGGGATGACAGAGGATGAGATGGTTGGATGGCATCATATTTGATGGATATGAATTTGAACAAGCTCTGGGAGTTGGTGATGACAGGGAAGCCTGCCACGCTGCAGTCCATGGGTTCAGAGAGCATTGGGCACAACTGAGTAACTGAAATGAACAGAACTGATACTAAAATCCTGAGTTCTTCACACTTCTCTATTACAGTTCACTTCTAATTCAAGAATGCATTTAAATCAGTTCTGATGAGGTGAATGAAACTGGAGCCTCTCATACAGAGTGAAGTAAGCCAGAAAGAAAAACACCAATACAGTATATGGTAAAGATGGTAACAATAACCCTGTATGCAAGACATCAAAAGAGACACAGATGTATAGAACAGTCTTTTGGACTCTGTGGGTGGGAGAGGGCGAGGGTGGGATGATTTGGGAGAACGACATTGAAACATGTATAATATCATATGTGAAATGAATTGCCAGTCCAGGTTCGATGCATGATACAGGATGCTCAGGGCTGGTGCACTGGGATGACCCAGACGAATGGTATTGGGAGGGAGGTAGGAGAGGGTTCAGGATGGGGAACACCTGTACACCCATGGCAGATTCATGTTGATGTATGGCAAAACCAATACAATATTGTAAAGTAAAAAAAAGAAAAAAGAAATAGATTGATCATAAAATAATAATAATGGCACCCTACTTTCAAAGTATACCCATAATTTTTTCTCTCCTACCACTTCCACTTGAAAATACACTGGATCCTTGACCCTAAGCATCTATTGTTAACATCAGCCATAGTGATTTTGTGAAGATGGAGTTCAGCATAGGTGAGACCATGCCATTGCTCTACTGAAAACCTGTGATGACTCCCACTTCACTCTGAGTAGAAGCTACAATTCTTACATTGACTTAAAGAGCTCACCATGATCTGGCCCCTTTTTACTTCTCTCCCTACCTCTCTTATACTCTTACCATCAAATTACTGTGTTTGCATCATGAGGGCCCCTATATTGATCCTGGAGCACATCAATCAGGTTCCTACCCCTCCTGTAGGGCCCTTGTACCAGCTATTACCTCTCCCAGGAGTGCTTTTCCTTCAGACATTCACAGGCACAATGCCCCTATTTTCTTCAAGTATCTTCTCAAATGCCACCTTTTCAATGAGGCCTACAAGCCACCTAAAAATTCAATTGTCCTAGAATTCATACATGCTTTTTGCTAGCTCTGTTTTCTTCTCACTTTTATCTTACTACTTATCACCTTCTAATTTACTAAACACTTTACTGATTTTTATATGTATTGTTTATGGCCAGACTTCTCCATGATAAAATGCTAGCTCTGGAAGCAAGGAATTTTCATTTGTTCTCTAATTAATCACAAATACTTCTTCTTAATTTGGAGTATAACTGCTTTACCACGTGTGTTAGTTTCTGCTGTACAAAGAAGTGAATCAGCTACATGTATACATATATCCCTTCCCTTCTGAGTCACACTACCTCCCGAGTCACACTCCCTCCCCATCCCCAGCTGTCTAGGTCACCACGAGCACCAAGCTAAGCTCCCTGTGTTAAGCAGCTTCACACTAGCTATCTATTTTACATATCATAGTGTATATGTCAATGCTACTCTGTCGATTTGTCCCACCCTCCCATCACAAATACTTGTGAGAGTTCCTGGCATGGACTAGGTACTCAACAAGTAACTTTTAGATATGTGAAACCAACAAGTAAAACTTCTATAGAAGATAAAATATGTTGCATCAGTGACAATCTGAGTTATCTTACAAAGTCTAAGCAGGGCCATGAAATATGTCTCAGAGTTAGTGATATTAAGACTGAGATGCAAATGATTAGAGGTAGTTATATAAGCAAAGTTGGGGGCTGGGGAGTAGATCCTTTCAGAGGAAACAGTGCATCAAGGCCCCTTGGTAAAAAAACCACTAGGAAAGACTGAAATGAATTAATATGGTTGGGGCTAAGGAGAGCAATTGAAGGGATGATGAAAAACTATTAGTGAAGACTGAAAGGAATTTAATATGATTGGGACTTAGGATAGCAACTGAAGGAATGGTAAAATGTGGGACTAAAAATATAAGAAGGAATTATTTTAAAGAGATACTTAAAAGTGATCATGTAAGTTATCTTCTAAATGAGGGTATTCCTAAGAATCAAAGTGGATTTCTCTTCATAATGGCACAAGGACAATGTATATAATCTGGTACTGTCCTGGGAAAACAAGGACTGCTTCAAGTAAAAAAAAAAAAGAGAAAGAGAGAGTTTGATCATCCAATTGTAAATGTTTTTATAGTATAAAATTTAGACTTTTTCCCCAATAGCTAATAGGAAGAGATTAAAGATTAATGCAGGAGCATGATTATAACATTATGTAAAAATTGTTACTCTGGTAGCAAGTTGGAGAGCAGTGCAAGGCAGCAAGCCTGGAGGCATGGAGAAGAGACTGGGGGGATTCTGCAGTGGAAGGACAGAATGATGGAGACCCAGATCAACCAAACTGAGTATGGACATGGCAACGAATGACTTTAGAGGCCACTTGATCAAATTTAGTGGAATTCAGTGAAATACAAAGTATAAGAAGAGAAAAATAGTGAAACATTAGAATTCTGTCATTACAAATCAAAGGATGATGGTATCACATTTTTTAGCAAAAAAGAAAAAATGAAGGAGGAAATTGTTTGAATGAATATAGAAAGATTAGCTCAATTAGAATATACCACATTGGTTTTTCCAATGCTTGTTTGATTTTTCCAAATAGCCCATGGACAGTTGAATATGTTGCTATGAAAAGAGAGTTAAGGTCATGGTTTAGGTAAGGGGATCATCAATTTATGGAGAAGAATTGAATCTTTGAGAGCAGACGCAACAATTTAGGGAAAATGAATGTGCAGGGTGCAGAGGAAATAGCACTAGAGCATTTTAAGAAGAACATGGTCAATATTGTCATTGGCTGTGACGATTCCACTGGATTTAGTGAGGAAGAGTAGAGCAATGGCCTTTCCAGAGCAGTTTCAGTGATATACTGGTTGCAGATTTCAGACTGAACTGGTAGAGACATGAGGGAATGGCCAGATTTCAAGCCAGCAACTGAAGCCAACACTTGGAATTTATCTGTGAAGATGTCAAGGCATGCGGTCCAGAAATGTGTGTGTGTGTGTGTGTGTGTGTGTGTAAAGAGAGACATGAAGAGAGTCAGAGAAAGAGAAGCAGGGAGGAAGAATGAATTGGTGATTAAAAAAAAAAAAATAAGAATTCAAGTAATGAGAAATAATAAAAACGGGAAGTCCCTAAGAGGGAAATGGAGAATGGCTTGCTGCATAAGTAAGGGTATTTTATTAAAATATTATAAGCTAAAAGAAGGAACACATTTTCCTTGTGATAGAAACTAAGTGCATGTAGGTTGTTATGTGGTTTGGTGACAAAATTTAATGGAAGTTCTTATTTGTCTGAATCTTTTTTAAAAAAATTCTGTGTCACAGAAGCCAACTTCAGTAAGGATTAGATGAAAGATTGGGGAGTTTGGGGAAACAGAGAGAGAATCTGAAAGAGCCATTATTGATAATTGAATGTAGAACTTACAAAGAAATACAGAAGTGTCTGGTGTTTATATTCTAATCAGATATATGAAACTATTGTTAGAAGTTTTGAACTGTTTTAATTTCTTACCAGTTTAACAGATTAGAAATTTTTTTCTGTGTATTTATTTAGTTATTTAGTCACCAAGTTTGTAATATGCACAAGTATATTTTAAATTTGACTTTGGAATTTTTAGAAAAACAAATATAGTTATTATTCTTTTTAAAGAAGGAAATTAATTATATTTTCAAATTTATTTATACTTACCCATGCTGGCAATTATGCTATGTACAGGCAATCTAGACGGTCCATGATAAAATGACCTTGGTACATTGCTTTTTTTCTGATGGTCGTGGTTTTTAAATGCTGAATTCTCTTCTTTGGTAATATTAATATAAAAACATGTATCTGTGGCATTCATAATATATCGAGGACCTGGATTCAGCAAAATGTTTTTATTATCCTCCCTCCTAATACCAATCAAGCAGACACCAAACCTTAATTTAAAAAAGAAAATAAAGGAGTTTAAGTTTAAAGTTCAGCAAAGGTCTTAGTTTTTTTCTTAAGCTTGCATATTAAGAAAATAAGTAAACTATTAAAAGGAAAAGGAAAAGTAAACCTCAAATAGGAAGACTTTAAAGCTTGAAAAGATCCTATAAGTTCAAAGTTCTTATCTCTATAGAAGAAAACAAACCAAAAAAAAAAAAAAATCCAGTATCTTTAGTGTTTTGTGAAATCAATTTGGATACTTAAGACTATATATACATTTTTTAATAAAAAAGAATGGAATAAAAGATAAAAGAAAACATCAAAGTAAATATCATTTAAGGGCATTTTTTTGGGGGGGAGGTAAATTTTGTGTTTATACTGGGTCTTACCATCAAATGTATATCTTAATTTGGCCAAAAAATAAAACAGTATTTTAATTAACACTTTAAAATTTAGATCTATATAAAAGATTCATTTTCTTGTGAATTTCTACAGCACTAAAATGTTTTTAAAGATAATTGAAAAGATGCTAAAGTCAATACTGGGCTTCCCTGGTGCCTCAGACAGTAAAGAATCTGCCTGCAATACAGGAGACCTGGGTTTGATCCCTGGATCAAGAAGATCCCCTGGAGAAGGGAATGGCAACCTGCTCCAGAGTTCTTGCTTGGAGAATTCCATGGAGAGGAGGAGCCTACTGGGCTATAGTCCATGGGGTTGCAAAGAGTTGGACATGACTGAGTGAAAAATGCTTTCATTTTCAGTCAATATTCCTACTAAATTATACTTTATGCCCAAGAATCTTAACTTGTAGAGACCATACAAAAGGTGAGAATTCAAATGTCTCAATAATTATGATAATAATTCAAAAATACTTCAATATGAGCACCAATATGGGTTACATTATGGAAAACTGGATGTAAATTAATATTTTAATTCCATTCTGAGAAGGAAACATACTTTTTGTGTGCATGGAAAGAAGCATATGTGAAGCTCTTTCCTTCATATTCAGCAAAAAATGTGCTTTCTTCCAGAACGATGTGGTACACTTCATTCCCAGAGCATCTGCCGTACATCTTCTGCCACTGTTCTGGTGACTGCTGGCCTTCTCTGCAACAAAAGCACACACACATACACACGCACAGAGACAAACAGTGAATGTGGCTCAAAGCACAGTTGCTGTCCTACATACTCCAGAGTTTCCCAACTTCAGGAGGAACAAGCACAGTTCAAATAAGTATCTGTGTTCAAAGTGATGACGTCATCACCAAATATTTACAAAGAGTCACCTACAAGAATTTTGAAACTACAGAATATAGATACTTGCTAAATGGAAAATTCTTTAAAAGAATTTCACAATCCAGTTAATAAAAGCATTTATTGTGATCATGAACCATTGAGCTGTAGCAACTGAATTTTTATGTGTATTAAGTCATGCACAGCCTATATATACTTGTCTTATAGTCTCAATAATATAACCCACTTCATCCCATTTATAAGACCTGCTTGGCCCCTGTATGTTTTTTACTTTGCTTTGTATTTAAAATTATAAATATACACATCTCAATTATTCAGTTTGATTTCATAAAAAAATATACTCTTTATTTCTGTCCAAATCATACAGTGGCATTCTCTCAATTGTGTAGAAGTTAACGAAAGATACATTTTGTGATAAAAGAATCTCTGAAAGAGATTTTCGAAAGTACTTTTTAAAAAGAAGGTAAGTTTATCACAGAAAATGTAGTTTCTTTTTCCCCCCTCTAGAATAGCCTGCTCAGTGGCTTTAGAAATGTATCAAAAATTCAACTTATGCAAAATTTATTGTGAAGATACATGAATGATTTCCCATTTTGTACAATAAATTCCACTTGGTGAATAAAGCTTATGAACTGTTAAGTACAAGAAATACACATTCTAGAATAAATGTGATACATTTATAAAAATCAAAAATATTTCACCATAATCTCTGTAGCTTCTGCATGGATTAAAGTCATACCTATCATATTTTTAACTGAGTTTTGTTTGAAGGGTTACTGGGAAATAAACATTTATAAACATTTTCAAAGTGGCAGTAAGTTTTTTTTTTTTTTTAATGTATATTTTCCAGGTATGTTTCATTTGTAGTTCATTCCTTCTTGAAAGTGAAAGCCGCTCAGTCGTGTCCAACTCTTTGTGATTCCATGGATTGTGGAATTCTCTAGGCCAGAATACTGGAGTGGGTTGCCATTCCCTTTTCCACGGGATCTTCTTAATCCAGGGATCAAACCCAGGTCTCCTGCACTGCAGGTGGAGTCTTTACTGCTGAGCCACAAGGGAAGCCCAAGAATACTGGAATGGGTAGCCTATTTCTTCTCCAGCAGATCTTCCTGACCCACTAATCAAACTGGGGTCTCCTGCATTGCAAGCAGATTCTTTACCAACTGAGCTATCAGATCAGATCAGATCAGATCAGTCGCTCAGTCATGTCTGACTCTTTGTGATCCCATGAATCCCAGCACGCCAGGCCTCCCTGTCCATCACCAACTCTCGGAGTTCACTCAGACTCACGTCCATCGAGTCAGTGATGCCATACAGCCATCTCATCCTCTGTCGTCCCCTTCTCCTCTTACCCCCAATCCATCCCAGCATCAGAGTCTTTTCCAATAAGTCAGCTCTTTGTATGAGGTGGCCAAAGTACTGGAGTTTCAGCTTTAGCATCATTCCTTCCAAAGAAATCCCAGGGCTGATCTCCTTCAGAATGGACTGGTTGGATCTCCTTGCAGTCCAAGGGACCCTCAAGAGTCTTGTCCAACACCAGAGTTCAAAAGCATCAATTCTTCTGCACGCAGCCTTCTTCACAGTCCAACTCTCACATCCATACATGACCACAGGAAAAATCATAGCCTTGACTAGATGGACCTTTGTTGCCAAAGTAATGTCTCTGCTTTTGAATATGCTATCTAGGTTGGTCATAACTTTCCTTCCAAGGAGTAAGCGTCTTTTAATTTAATGGCTGCAGTCACCATCTGTAGTGATATTGGAGCCCAGAAAAATAAAGTCTGACACTGTTTCCACTGTTTCCCCATCTATTTCCCATGAAGTGATAGGACTGGATGCCATGATCTTCGTTTTCTGAATGTTGAGCTTTAAGCCAACGTTTTCACTCTCCACTTTCACTTTCATCAAGAGGCTTTTGAGTTCCTCTTCACTTTCTGCCATAAGGGTGGTGTCATCTGAATATCTGAGGTTATTGATATTTCTCCCAGCAATCTTGATTCCAGCTTGTGTTTCTTCCAGTCCAGCGATTCTCATGATGTACTCTGCATATAAGTTAAATAAGCAGGGTGACAATATACAGCCTTGACGAACTCCTTTTCCTATTTGGAACCAGTCTGTTGTTCCATGTCCAGTTCTAACTGTTGCTTCCTGAGCTGCATACAAATTTCTCAAGAGGCAGGTCAGGTGGTCTGGTATTCCCATCTCTTTCAGAATTTTCCACAGTTTATTGTGATCCACACAGTCAAAGGCTTTGGCATAGTCAATAAAGCAGAAATAGATGTTTTTCTGGAACTCTCTTGCTTTTCCCATGATCCAGCAGATGTTGGTAATCTGATCTCTGGTTCCTCTGCCTTTTCTAAAACCAGCTTGAACATCACGATGTTCATGGTTCACATATTGCTGAAGCCTGGCTTGGAGAATTTTGAGCATTACTTTACTAATGTGTGAAATGAGTGCAATTGTGCAGTAGTTTGAGCATTCTTTGGCATTGCCTTTCTTTGGGATTGGAATGAAAACTGACCTTCTCTAGTCCTGTGGCCACTGCTGAGTTTTCCAAATTTGCTGGCATATTGAGTGCAGCACTTTCACAGCATCATCTTTCAGGATTTGGAATAGCTCAACTGGAATTCCATTACCTCCACTAGCTTTGTTCATAGTGATGCTTTCTAAGGCCAACTTGACTTCACATTCCAGGATGTCTGGCTCTAGGTGAGTGATCACACCATCATGATTATCTGGGTCTTGAAGATCTTTTTTGTACAGTTCTTCCGTGTATTCTTGCCATATCTTCTTAATATCTTCTGCTTCTGTTAGGTCCATACCATTTCTGTCCTTTATCGAGCTCATCTTTGCATGAAATGTTCCTTTGGTATCTCTGATTTTCTTGAAGAGATCTCTAGTCTTTCCCATTCTGTTGTTTTCCTCTATTTCTTTGCATTGATCGCTGAAGAAGGCTTTCTTATCTCTTCTTGCTATTCTTTGGAACTCTGCATTCAGATGTTTATCTATCTCTTTCCTTTTCTCCTTTGCTTTTCGCTTCTCTTCTTTTCACAGCTATTTGTAAGGCCTCCCCAGACAGCCATTTTGTTTTCTTGCATTTCTTTTCCATGGGAAAGGTCTTGATCCCTGTCTCCTGTACAATGTCACGAACCTCATTCCATAGTTCATCAGGCACTCTATCAGATTTAGTCCGTTAAATCTATTTCTCACTTCCAGTGTATAATCGTAAGGGATTTGAGTTAGGTCATACCTGAATGGTCTAGTGGTTTTCCCTATTTTCTTCAATTTAAGTCTGAATTTGGCAATAAGGAGTTCATGGTCTGAGCCACAGTCAGCTCCTGGTCTTGTTTTTGATGACTGTATAGAGCTTCTCCATCTTTGGCTGCAAAGAATATAATCAATCTGATTTTGGTGTTGACCATCTGGTTATGTCCATGTATAGAGTCTTCTCTTGTGTTGTTGGAAGAGTGTGTTTGTTATGACAGGGAAGCTTAAGACTTAAGATCCTGGGCCTTGGAGTCTGACTGCCTGATCTGAACCCTAACTCTACAATCTTGGGTGAGTTATTTAAGTTCTCTATGATACTTTACTTCCATAAAAAAAAATTATCAGTGGTACTGGGCTGCATTAAATGAGATAGTACAAATAAATCATTTGGCAGTACAAATTAATCATTTAGCAGATTTGGGGAGCATAGTAATCTTCAGTAAATATTAGTTTACATTATTATTTTGCTGGTATATCTTCTTTATTGCAGAACTTTGGAGCCACTTTCAACATTCCTAGTCAACAATATGAACAATATTACTCTTAAAGCCTTTACCCTTTTTTTCTATAATATTAATATATTTTTGGAAATAGGAAAATGTAAAACAAAACACATTTGACTATGGAATACATATGGCTACATCTAACTACTGTTTCCTAAGAATGATTATTCTTGATGGAGAACACCTTTTCCTTTCAAATAAAAACAAAGCTATCTTTGATATGTACCATACTGCTGCTTGGCAAGATAGCACTTGGCAAAGACAGAATCCATTTAAAAGGCTGAAAACATGAGAGAAGTTGCCAGTAATTCATCAGGGTTTCTTTGGCATCTGAAAGGCAGCATAGGGTCAAATAATAGTTGCATAAGGGCACTAAGAGCTGTTCGAGTGAATTACAAATCTAATTCCAGCTGCTGAAATGGAAATGCAATGTGGTAACTTGGAAGGAAACAGAAAAGGAGGGATTTTGACAAGGATGACTGTAATGAATTTCCTTCAATCACTTGCTTGTCTTCATGCTATTTCATAATGGCACCTTTTTACCAAACGTTTTTTAATGAGACTCTAATTTCAGCTAATTGTAAATATACAGAATTTTTTCCTTTTCACTTCATGTTAATTGCTTGAGAAATGTTGGAACTTAGCCACTCCATCTTCTACTGATGGGTATGTCTGGGTCTCACTTATTAATTCCTACATGAAATATTTATTGAGCACTTGGGATGTGCCAAGAAAAGTTCTAGATTTCAAGGCTAAGGCAGTTGACAAAAGGGCAGAAATGCTTTCTTTCTTGAAGCCTCTAGTGGAGGAAAACTGGCAGTAAAGCAAATTATGTGTTGGAAGTGGTAAGTGGTAGGGAGAAAAAAGAGAGAGAAATTTTCAGGGCTGGGTTGGAAAATAAATGCATAATTGAAGTAGACCTCCCTGAGAGAATAACATCTAAGTAAAAATCCTGAAAAGAGTGAGAGAGATAACCATAGCAGAGAAGACTGCTTATGGCAGAAGCAACAGCAAGCACTTCCCTGGGACAGGGCGGTGCCTGGGGTGGATGAGGAAAAGGAAGGAGGAGGAGGAACTGAGGCCAGAGGAATAACTAGCAGGGAAATGGGTCACACGGGGATTTCTAAAATCTTAAGATCATGTTGGGCTTTATTGGGAAAATTTGCAAAGATTCTGATTTATATTTTGCAAAAAATCCCTCTGGTCATTGTTCTGAGAATAGACTGAAGCAGTGGCAATGACCAGTGAGGACTTTACCACAAGGATCCAGCCAGAAGGTGATGGCTTTGGACCAGGGGAGATTCTGGGCATGTTCTAAAGGTGGACCTAGGTGTATTTGCTGACAGAAAAGAAAAATAGGAATAAACACCTTAAGGACCGAATGTTCATCAGAAATACAAAAATTAAATGATCGAATGAGTGAATAAATAAATAAATTCCATACAGCTAAAAGTGAAAATGCAAGAACTAATGCTTAGTGAGAATCATGGGGAAATATCAAATATAAAATGTTTGAAGAATTAAGGAGCTTTAGGTAGAGTATTTAGTGAACTAGGTCCTAGGGAGAAGACAGGTAAATCAGAGATCATATATGTGGGCTTCAGAAACAATTGAAATAAAAAACATTTCGAATGCTAGGTTCATGGATGCTCATGATAATATTCTTGTGCATTTAAGTGTCTGAAATAGATTTTAAAAATGAAATGCATGTTCACAAAAATGAAGAAACAAGCCAAAACTAGTAAGGATTTTAAGTTTTTGTTGATATAATTTTTCACTGCTACCTTTCAAAGAAGCATTATAGGGTATATTATACACCCACCCCCTTTACCAATGTTTTGAGAGTAACATTTTATTTAGGCAGAAAGTAATATTTTCCCTTTATACTATGATGAATGTATCAACTTTTTTCCAAATGGCTACCCAGTTATTCAATTTATTGAATAGTTCAATTTTTTAACCAATGATTTATAATAACTCCATTATCAAACACCAAATTCCGAGATGCCTATGGGCCTCTTTCTCAACTTTCTAGTCTGTCAAGTTGATTTGCCTTTGTCCATTCCCTAACACTACACTATATCAATTATTTTAGGTACAAAATTGTTCTAAAATACATCAGGGTAATCCCTCTCTTTATTGTTCTCCTTCAAAATTTTTCTTGCTATTTTGGTTTCTTCATTTTTCCATATGAACTTAAAATCAGCTTGATTACTTGAAAAAGAAAATTGTTGATATGATTATCGCAATGATTAATAAACCTGGGTGAAACTGACATCTTTGTGATACTGACATAACTTCATTTGTATGCTTGTTATTTGTCTCTTTCTGCCACCATCTCTCACTTAGCATGAAGCAGAATGTAAACACCATAACTTCTCAGACTATCTATCTTGTTTTCTGTGGGAGCATTTTACAGAATACGGTGAAGTGACTTCAAAACATATTTGTTTAATGACAAAATTTGATTCTTCTGAAACCTTTAAGATGCATGCTAGTATTATGCCCATCACATAGATAAAGAAACAGGATCAGTGGTTTCAAGTCTTTGGTCTTGCCAGCACAGATAGAAGAGTCTGTGACAAACACTGCCTTTTATTCAGAAACTTCAGTTCTGAATAGTCTAATATTCAGTGTGAATGTGGAGCTATTCTATTTCTTTTCTTCGGGCTACTAGAATTTGAGAGCCAAATTTTACTCCAACCTTTATTAATAATACAGGGCATTTCAGAGCCTATGGATTTGTTAAAAAAAAAAAAACAAAGCATAAACCTTTTGTTTTCAACTTATCATTCTCTCCTTATTTTCTTTCATCTTTTCCTACTTCATGTATCTGGGCAGACTTAACTAAAGATTATATTTTAATGAGACAAAAATAATCATATAGCTGAGTAAATAATCTATTTACATTTTATACAAGAGAATTCTACCACTTAAATAACTCTTGAATGCACCACTTACCCTTTTCTCCATCATCAACTCTTACACTCTTAAAATATTCCTACTCCATTTCCTTGCCTCTTATATGGATTGGTGCTACAATAAGAATGAATTTCAAAATCTCAAATCACTTCAGGTCACTTTCCTGTTAAAAATAATTAAAGAGTTTCCTCCTCCCATCTGAAAAAGGTAAACTTTCTCATCATCACTACCAATCCCTCCTGACCTATGCCATGCCTGTCTTCCAAATTTCATCTGTCATTTCTGCCTCCTTTTTCTTGGGTGCTCCAGCAAACTTTAGTTTCCCCTGATCAAGAATCTCTCTTATCCAGGTCTTCTAACCTGTTCCTTCTTCCTCCTATGTCCTCCTCATTCTTGGACCCACAGTTCAGTCATTACTCTTTCAGCCATGCAGTGGTGGACTTCATGATAGTATAACATTAAATTATATTGACTAATCCTTAATGTCTTGCTTCCTTGTGAAATAGGCTCCATGGGACAAAGGACCATCTCTTGTTTACCATGCTATCTCTGAGACAAGACATCTGGTCTGACAGAGTAAGTCTTAATAAATGTTTTGTTAAATGAACAGAGTATAACCTAACAGTGTTCTTCATGCTCAATTACTAAATTTTTTGCTTTTCTAATTATATAATTCCTTTCTCCTTCACCAAAATCATTTTTACATCTTATCAATTACTTTCCCTATGATGAATTTGCTATTAGAATGAGGAGAAAAAGCCTTCACTGAGTTTCATAATCATAAATGGACATGAAAATAACTTAACCTCAGCAGCAGTAAAAAACAATAAAGATACTAAGGACAAAAAGCAAAGAATGAAAAGCTTCATGAAAATTATGAAAAGCCATTTAAGAAAGATTTACTCTGTGTTTACATGAATCGAATGACCATTTAGGGAAGACAGTCTGCTTCTGCATTTACTTACTGTTAGCCTCAAAGTAAACTCCAGCATGTAAAATAATATAGCCTGTAGTTTATATTTCTGACCCTTTACAGGCTACTTTACCATACTGACTGGTAATGCAGTAGTAATTGCATTATGCAGTAACTGACTGTATAGTAACTGACTGGAAATTAAACAGTAATAAATTCTTCCTAGACAGATTTATGTCTACCTTAATTTTCAAAATAATGCCAGCTCCAGTTGTTAGAAAAGGTGTTAGTAGAAAAAAGAAAGAGAATAAAAGAACATAAAAAGAAAATATTCTACTAGGAAAATAGAGGAAACACAGAATAAAAGCTTGTGCTCAATGCTTGAAAAAAATCTCTATTTTCCCTGAACAAAAGGTCATGCTGTAAAAATTCATAAATCCAATACCATAGTCATGAGAGCCTTAGAAAAGTTTCAGTGCACATCCTAGAACCAAAGGAGGCTTATGCCTGCTCCTTTCTGCATGCTTAAACCCTAAACAAAGGTCTTACATATATATACACATATATTTGGAAAAAGAAAGGAGAAGTATAAGGAGAGGTGATAGAGAACTGTTTATGAGAAAACAAACAAAAATGTCTGGTGAAGTAAATTGCAACTTTCATGTCAAAATTTTCAAGACCCTGTAGCCTTCACCCAAGCTCTTTTAAATCTCCAATTCCTGTCCAGTAATAATAATGTACTGGGGAGCTCCCACTTCTTTCAAATCCTGTTCAATGATTAGAAAGCTCTGTCTCATCTGATTTGAAAGTCCAATCTTCCCAGCTGAGGCTAATTCTCCCTGGAATGCTGCGGCTCTGAAGTGACTCACACTGGTCATCAAAGGCATCTCCTAGAGTCATGTAAACATGTTTGTGGAGTGTGGAGGGGTGGGACCACTTCCCTGTGTACCATCCCTGGGAAGGAAAAAATTTCTGTCCACTCTGTCTAACCTACTTCCCAGACAGATGTCCCGCGCACCTTACAGCCTTTGGCTTCTTGGGTTTCCTCACCTCATAGCAGCACCTTTAGACAGGGTACCACAGAGAGAACATAGATCTTTTCAAGTCATCAGCTCTGATGCCGGAAACCCATGCATGGGAGTGCAGATTCTGCCATCTCTCTCTCTTTGATTCTTTTTTCCTCATGTTCAAATCAGAAAACTACATACACCAATGTCCAACTGGGGAAGGACATACTGGTCCCTGCTTTCTGCAGACACGCCTTATTCTCCACGAGTATTAATTAGGTCATTTCATGAACTTCATTTCATGAGGCTAGTGAAAATGAAAGTGTTAGTCACTCAGTTGTGTCCAACTCTTTGCCACTCCCAGGCAAGAACACTGGATTGGGTTGCCATTCCCTTCTCCAGGGGATCATCCTGACCCAGGGATTGCAACTTGAACCCAGGTCTCCTGCACTGAAGGCACATTATTTACCATCTGCACAACCAAGGTAGGTGCAAACACACTGTGTTGCTCTACTGGCTTTCTCTGATCTTTTCTTTCTATGGAAGGGTGGGGAGATTAGAAAATGGGATACTTGACTCTTTTTCCTCCTTGGTTTTAGATTGTGGTCACCAATTTGGGGACAAGATGAAAAGTCCCTCTCACGATCATAAAAGGCCAGAAGTGGGCAGTGACCCAATTCTTGGAAGCCACACCCCTTTCCCCAAATAGTTGGAATAATCCCACTCACTCACTGGCATATGAAATTATCCAGCCTATAATACTAACCACCCTATATTTTAGGTCTGTCTCTGAGATGGACATAATCTGTCTCTGAGACAGAATATTCCATATTCTGTCTATGGAATGTGTATCTCTCTAAATAAACCTGCTTTCACTAAAATAAAATAAAATAAAAATTTGAAATGTTATGTTTGTTTTATTCTGCTTATTGTGCCCCAGTTAGAAATATCTAACTTTTCAGTGGTGCATAAATTAAAGTTGACAAATGATTTTGCTTTTCTTTCAAATGCAAAGTGCACATCCCTGGTTAATCCATGATTACACTTTCAAGGTAAGTGAAAGTAAAAATGAAAGTCGCTCAGTCACATCCAGCTCTTTGCTGACCCCATGGACTATACCCCAGGGAATTCTCCAGGCCAGAACACTGGAGCAGGTAGCCTTTCCCTTCTCCAGGGGATCTTCTCAACCCAGGGACTGAACCCAGGTCTCCCACATTTCAGGTGGATTTTTTACCAGCTGAGCTACAAGGGAAGCCCAAGAATACTGGAGTGGGTAGCCTATCCCTTCTGCAGCAGATCTTTCCGACCCAGGAATCAAACTGGGGTCTCCTGCATCGCAGGCGGATTCTTTACCAACTGAGCTATCAGGGATGGGTATTTATTGCCAGAGAATAAATTCACTCACATACTGTCTCCTGTGCTGCAACAAAACCAACCCACTGGAACAGGACCATCAAATAGTAAGTGCTTGGGTCTGCAACTGTAGAAATGTGCTTCCTCAGCTATTGAATGCAGTAAAAGAATCTGATATGGTTTTGATTTTCAAAGTTTCCCCACATCACTTTTCCCAAAAGCAGAAAATAAGAATCTAACTGGAATTTCCTGTTCCGGATGCAATACCCTGAAGTCTTATTATACTGCGCTCTCTGTTTTTATTTCAGGAATGTACTGAATTACCCCACTCAGTAATGTGTGCATTAAAAAAAAAAATAGCATAAAAGCTTACTTGACTGACAGCTTCCTATTTCTAAGAAGGTGATTTTTTTGTAAAATTCATACTAATAACTTTTGGAAGGTAAAATTGAATTTTTGTGTTCATATCTTCTTCATGTATTTAAAGATACCACAAAAACAAAGGTAAACTATAGAGTGCAGGCAGGCATTACTGCCTTCATGGTTGTACAGTGAAATTATTAGTGGAAATCCTTCTGCTATCTTGAACACCTCTGAATTATAATTATCGCATTTAGTTTTGCTAGTACATTTTGTTCTTTTCAAACCTAAATAATGTATTTAAATATACAATAAATGGTGTTTCAGATTCACTAAAATTCACACAGATTGCCAAATTAGCTGCTTTTATATATTCATTTTTATTACCAAATGAAATTATTTTCACCTCCATGGGAATAAAGAACATACTGTCACAAGGTGTCTTTGGTATAAATACCCATTCATCTATGTATAATAAAAGGCTTTACATATAACTGGGGGAAATCTTTGCCTTAGGAAAAGGATGCCATTTAAATTTATAATTGCAGAATTAGATAAGATAAAGTTCCCTTATTGGTGCTTTATTTTAAAGAGGATAAGAAACTATATTTGTTGCCGCATTATATTAGATTGAAAGTAGATTTTAAAAAGCCTAAAACAAGTGACCCAAAGGTTTTAATCTAATTAAAATTAACATTTTATTTAATTCCATACTCTAGTAGTTCACCAATTAATGTCAGCTTGGTTCCAGATAATTGTTTATATTCTTTAGAGGAGAGTCTTTGAAAACACACACATTAATTTAAAAATGAATGTAATTTATTCATGTGGTCTAAAGCTTCTACTTTATTTAAAAATTAAAGTATTTAATGGTATTCTGATTTTCCTTTGCTATCAGTGTCAGGAATCTACAGTCAATACTGTAGGTAAAAGAACTGATTTTGACAAATGGTAGCCTGTGTCATTGAAAACATAATTGTAATTTATGGAGTGGAAATGGCATATTGGAGTAGACAGAAACTTCTACCACAGGTGAGGTCACAAAAGGAAGGGCTAACATACAACTTTGGATAAACATTTATTCTTCCTGGTCTGGGACTCAATTTGACACACAAGTTGGATTATCTTACTAGGGAGAAAGGTAGTCAAGAACTCTAAGTAGAAGAAGTAATAAAACTCAAAATGAAGATGCTTCTGTCTTCCAGGAAGAGATTTATGCATCTCTACTCTTGAAGCAGAACTTCCCCAGTTTTTTATGTTATTAGACCTCAAAACAAAAACCTGAGTCCTAAGATTAAAACCATGTAGAGGATGATAATCAATTTTCTACCACTAGATGGAACCAGAAAGCTGTTTGCATTCTCAGGATAAGAAAAATCGCTGTGAAAGTGGCTATAACAGAGAAATGCCATTGAGCTTTCAAGCATTCTCAATAGTGAACATAAACAGTGAACATCCTTTTGAAAGCGATTTCAAAAGAAGAAATGAAATAGAGCTCAAACTTTAAGTTTGAAAGGCTGATTGTACATGAAAGTGTTCCAAACTCATTTCCCTTAAAGTTTGTTTGTTCTTCAAAATCTCTAGTGTGGTTTTCTGAAGTGCTCAGTTAATTCAAGAAGTCACCTAATTATCACACAAACAAATCCTAAAAACACTTGCAAAGCCTTTTCATCTACTTTTTAAATTGTCAGGTGAAATAGAAATTCATCTCTCATAATGACACTGCAGTCTCAGCTCTTTAATTCCATTATTAAATAGATCCTACCCCACTGATTTTCAACTGCTCTCCTTCAGCATTCATAAACATTTATAGCTAAAATGTGCCATCTCCCTGCCTCTCTCAGAACACAGACTGCTTGCTCACAGAATAAGTACCACGTGCTTAGCTTATGGTCAAGCTCTCTGTGCCCTGATGCTTTTGAATTGCTCTCTGATATTTGTCCTTTTAGTTTAGAACATCACAGTGACATCTTCAAGAAAGTTGTCTTCCATAAATATTAATATTGGGGATATAGAAGTTTCATAAGCTCCTATAGCTATTATTCACATTTTATCTTTTTGAGGATTTTTTTTTTTTTTTTGCTCTTTTAAAATTATGTGTAAGTAGCAAGTTAGTGTTCTTGCCTGGAGAATCCCAGGGATGGGGGAGCCTGGTGGGCTGCCGTCTATGGGTTGCACAGGGTCGGACATGACTGAAGTGACTTAGCAGCAGCAAGTTTCTTTAGTGTCTGTCCACGTTATCATTTGGTTTAGCCTCAAGGTGTGCAAACTAATCTTACCATAGCTAAAAGAACCTGTACTAACCTACTAGGAGATCTACTAGGAGAAATCTACTACTAGATCTACTAGGAGAAATTTATAACACATTCCAAACATACATAAGCCATGTCTACAGTGTGTGCTGCCTGTACTGAATGTTAGATTTTGTGATCGGAATGTATGTATGTTTGTGTTTATCGAACTTCTAACATAGTGCCTTACACTGTATGGATGCAAATAATTATTATCTGCGGAAAGGATGAATGAATGAATGACCAAACATTACAATTTGTTGTTGTTGTTCAGTTGCTAAATCGTGTCTGACTCTTCCCGACCCCATGAACTGTACAGTCCACGGAATTCTCCAAGCCAGAATACTGGAGTGGGTAGCCGTTCCCTTCTCCAGCGGATCTTTCCAACCCAAGGATCAAACCCAGGTCTCCTGTATTGTGGGCAAATTCTTTACCGCGTGAGCCACCAGGGAAGCCCCAGCATACCAAGCTTCCCTGTCCTTCACTATCTCCCAGAGTTTGCTCAAATTCATGTCCACTGAGTCAGTGATATCGCCTACCACCTCATCCTCTGCCACTCTCTTCTTTTGCGTTCAATCCTTCCCAGGATTAGTTATATTTTAACTCTAGTGCTATCTTAAACATGTGATTTCATTCATAAATTGATGGAAATGCTTCCAAATTCTGGGCTTAATGTGAAGAGTTTTGAGTTATCTCTTAATAAAAATATGCTATTAAATTGTATTACTATATCATTATAGAAGATTGTATCAATTGTGGAAGGTTGTAGACTGCATCACTGTAGAAGATTGTATCAATCTTCTATTGATCACATTCTCTGAGGTGTGAGACTAGAGAACTAGCTCAGGGAAGATTCCTCTCAGGGCTATACATATATAAAGTATTAGTGACTATAGATATAAGTCTTTTGATTTTCCGTTCTGTAAGTTGAGCTGTTAGCCATCCTCTTCCCTTCCATCTCTTCCACCTAATTTTACTCTAAAGTATCATTTGCTGCACCTTTTTTACATTGTTAAACATGTAAATATCTACATTTTGTTCACTGGCTATAAATAAATCAATGGCTTCATGTAAAATTGGAGAACCATTGTATACCTTAAACTTGGGCAATGCTACATGTTGATTATAGCAAAGCTGGAAAAAAATATATTATATAAGGCATGAATAAGGCATGTTCTCTACCTTAAATGAAATTATGCCCTATCAACTAGGAAAAAATAAAAGGACCTTAATACATACTCTGGTAGAATGTCATAACATTCTACATGAGCTCATAGAAAGGAGACATCACGTTAAATTGGGGAGCTTAAAAATATTCACAAGGAGATAGAATCTTTGAATTTCAGGAAAATCCTCTAGGAAAGCAGAAGAAAAAAATTCAAGGCAGAAGGAACAACATTTAAAAAGATGCAGAAGGCGGAAACCATGAAGTATATTTAGGATCATGTTATTTGGAGAACATGATACATAGAATCATGAGAATTAAGGACATAAAAATAAATTTGGATGAGAGCAAAGAGGGTCCTCAATAAATAAAATGAACACACTTAAATCTAATTTGATAACAGAAGATGAGATATTAAGGGACTGAGCAATATCTGTATTTCTCAAACTATGTTTAATAGAATAATGTTCTAGTTGATCTTTCAATAAGTGGAAAAACATTTCTCAGGTAACCAAATAGATTTTGGATACACCTAATAAAATGCATTTCTATGCAGATTTTCAGTGAAGGTTAATCTCTGCAGAAGAAAAATGAGTAACCTTCAGATATATGATTCAAACCTCCAGTCCTGCAATCTGGGTGTGTGTGTGTGTGTGTGTGTGTGTGTGTGTGTTTGTGTGTGCTTGTCATGGGAGAGATGAAAGGCTCACCAGGGACCACAATCTTAACTGCCATGATCAAAGAAGCCGACTTCTGTGGAACCAGCAGAACTATTTGCTTTCATGCTTTCTCTTTTTTATCTTCCTGGGAAAGACTAATGAAGTGGCAGCCTTTGACCAGGCTTTGCTTTCTTATCATCTCCTCGTTCATTCATCCTACCTCAAAAAGTCTCCATTGTCCAAAATTTTCTCAGAACTTCCCAGAAACCAGTGACCTCCGAATTCTGTTTGCTTCTTCTCCATCTTAAGCCATCTGTATTGTTAACACTCCAGTTATTTTTTTGGAAATCCTTGCTCCTTTTTATCCTGTGATGCTACACTATATTTGCTGTCCTTTTCTCCCATCTGTTTCCTATAAGGAGTAATTTCCCAAGGAAAAGTCTTAAGTGATCATTTCTCCCAAATCCCCACCATTTCTTCTTTCAGTTCTGTGGCCCTGAACAACCCTGATTCCTCCTCATGCTCGCAGGCTCAGTTGCTTCAGTCTTGTCTGACTCTTCGGGAGCCTATGGACTGTTACCCCCCAGGCGCCTCTGTCCATGGGATTCTCCAGGCAAGAACACTGGAGTGAGCTGCTATGCCTTCCTCCAGGGATCTTCCCGAACCAGGGATCGAACTCTCATCTCCTGAGTCTCCTGCATTGCAGGTGGATTCTTTACCCAATGAGCCACCTGGGAAGCCCAGATTCCTCCTCAGGAATCAGTAATTCCTACAAGCAAAGGTACCTGAATCAAAAAAGCAAATAGATTCAACCCCAAACTCCTTTCTCCTTCTGTCAAAACCACACATTTTACAGTTCTTTCCTGTCCAACCTGTGTGTGAAGACATTTTCTTCCTCTTTTCCCCTTTTCTATATCCATATCTAATCAGTGGCCAAGGTTCATAAATTCTAACTTTGAAATATTTTTCTTATCAATTCTCTTTCCTTCCCATTAATAAGCATAAAGAGCAAAGAATATTACCTCTTGGATGGGACTAATGAAATAAATATTTTTGTGAAATTAAGTGGAAAGGAAAAGAAAATATTAAATTTTGATAGCAATGGAATATCAAGATGGGTCAGCTGAATGTCTATCAACTGTTCTGATAATTTGGCAAATGTTTGCTAAAATCATCACAGTCCATGTTTGACAGCTTACAGTGATATCTGCTCAATGAATAAATTTCTGTTCATCTTTCTAGTATGTTTGCCAAATAAATCAAAATACTAATTTAATTGACAATAAGAAAAGCTCCTGCCAAGAGCACTGAACACTCAAATGTAAATGGAGTAAGAGGGGAAAATTGAGAAGGGCTAAAATACAGAGTAAACGTCAATGAATAAAAGGGATACAGTTATTCAAAGTCATCTAAAATTGACCCTATCTAGTTGACTCACTGATCAACTAGAACAGGAACGAGTATATTAACATCTAAATAAAGAAAATGTAAGATCGTAGGAGCATTAATGAGCCTTGTGAGATGCACTGGTCTAGGTCATGGCTAAGTTGATGTGAAAGCCTCCTGCTTAGTCATTCAGTATTTGCGACCCCATGAACTGTAACCCTGCCAGGTTCCTCTGTCCAGGGGATTTCCCAGACAAGTATTACTGGAGTGGGTTGCCATTTCCTCCTCCAGGAGATCTTCCTGACCCAGGAATCGAACCTGTGACTCGTGAGTCTCCTGCATTGGCAGACAGATTCTTTACCACTGAAGCCACTTGAAGTAATCAGGGAAATACAAAACAAAACCATACTTAACATATGGTTTCCATCTTTGCCCCATTTCCACAGGCTAGAGGAAGAGAATTAAGAAACGTATGAAGGTTAAGTGGAGAAATCTAATTCTAAGGCTGAATTAGGAACTCCACTGTCAGACCTAAGGGAGGACTGTCACTAAATAAGCTGCCCTCTCTATCCCTAATTCCTGCTTCCTTTGTCTACCTTATTTGCTTCAGAACACATAATTATTATTTCCTTAAGTACCTACAATCTACAGAGCATTTAATTTAAAAATACATTTTCAAATTAGACTACTTTAGATTTTGTATTATATTTGTTTCTGTGTTGGATCTAAGTCTTTAGCTTGTGTCTATCAACTAGTTTTAGTCAATCACCATTTGTTATAGAATGAACTTTTAATAATATTATTCCTTCTTTTTTAATGGAGAAATTTGAGTATTACTGTAGGTATTGTCTCAATTAATAGTTTGATAATCCCTACATAAAGCATTTCTAGACTACTCAACATTTCCCCATTATACTACTTAATTTAGCTCCCAAGTTTGCTCTCTTATTATTAAATCAATATATTTGAGGTCTCTACTTTCTGCTGATGCTTAAAGGCAAAATTTTAAACATGTTCTGTTAATGAGTGAATCTTCACTATACCTTCAATTAATGCATAAGAAGTTACTTTAGTCAAACAATATTATTAATAAAATATATTAGATTTTTAAAATTAAGTGATCTATTAGGATGATCATTTATACTAAAGTGATGGTATTTATCTGTTTAAGATAAGCTAGAATATATAAAAGCTCTTACAACTCAATAATCAGAAACAATGTGATTAGAAAATGGACAAAGGATCTGAATAGGTTTTTGCTCAAAGGTGATGTGAAAATGGTCAATAAGCCCATGAACTAATTGTAACGTTATTAGTAATCAGGGAAATGCAAACCAAAACCATAATGAAGCACCACTGTGCATTCAATAGGAGGATTATGATGCAAAAAGCAGATAATAACAAGGATTGCCGAGGACATGAAACTGGAGTCATGATAGACTGCTGATGGCAATGTAAGATGATATAATCCCTTCAGAAAACATTTGGGACATTCCTTAAAAAAAAGGCTAAATAGAATTACTGGTGTGGGGGGTTGTTCAGTCACTTCAGTCACATCCAGCTCTTTGTGACTCTATGGGCTGTAGCCCACTGGGCTCCTCTGTCCGTGGGATTTCCCAGGCAAAAATACTGGAGTGAGTTGACATTTCTTCCTCCAGGGGATCTTTCTGACACCCAGGGGTTTAACCCTTGTCTTTTGTGTCTCCTGCGTTTCCTGCATTGGCAGGTGCTTTCTTTATCACCAGCACCACCTAGGAAGCTCATGACTCAGCAATTTCTCTCCTAGATATAGACCCAAAGAAATTAAAGGACATGTCCACATAGGAATCTTTACCTTCATATTAAGAACAGCCTTATCCATAATGCTGGAAACAACCCAAGTACCCATCAGTTGATGAATAGAAAAGTACAAAGAAATATATCCATACAATAGAAAACTACTCAGTTTAAAAAGGAACGAAGTAATGATACATGTTACAATATGGATGAACCTTAAAAACATTATGCCAAGTGAGAGAAGCCAGTCCAAAAACAGCATACACTGTATGATTCCATTCATATCCATCCATTGTAATATTCCATCCATTGCAATATGCAATGTCCAGAAAAGAAAAATCTATAGAGATAGGGTAAGGTTTGTGTTTGCCTATAGGTGGAAGAGTTTGGATACAATGTGGGCTATTGCAAAAATGTAGAGAGTTTATGAGATAATGAAAATATTAGGATTTAGCAGTGATAGTTGCACAATTCTATGACTATACTGAAAACTACAAAATCGTATATCTTAGTAGGTGAACTATATGGTATATGAATTATATCTCAATAACAAAGAAAGTACTTTTGGTGGATTAAAGCATTTATTGTGTCACTTAATTGGGGAATGATTTTGCAGGTCAATCTTACTTACAGGAAATCCTTACTTATGTAGTAATGTTTTCAAGATGATCACTTTCTTTTTTAATATGACAAAATTCATTAGAGTATATTAGGAAAAGTCCTATTTGAGGAGATGCTGAAATTCTTTTTAAATTTATACGAAGTGCAATGTTCACCAGGCACTATTGTGTGCCAATAAATAATATTTACTAGGAGTTGGAAAATGTAATTTAACCATTCTATAAATACTAATGTGTGTTAGTGTTGAAGGGCTTCATTTTATCATTTGTGCAAGAATGAAGCTGACTAAATTCTCAGCTCTAAAGCTGTACAAATCTGTGACAAAGATGGATGACAAAATAATGAAACCATAAGTTCTATGAATATTCAACTAGTTGGTGACAAAGTTTTCAGTATTTAATTCCATCAAAATGCTGAGTAAGTCCATCCAAGAAAAACAATTTCATTTGTGGTCCTGTTACATTGTTTCTATTGAACATCTTAAAGGCTTATCAGTGTATAGAACAGAAATGGTTATATTCAGAACTTTGAGAAAATTGCTTCTGGGAAACTCTTTCTGTCTCTATAGAGCAGAGACATAATTAGAGGGAAAAGAGGTAAATCTACTTAAAAACACCAGAGGGAATTTACTATTTTTCAATTATCAATTTCCTCCAAGCAGTACTAAATCCCAGGAAAGAATTTCCTTTTCCTTGACTTATTTGATTTGTCATTTCACTTAAACAGCTATCAATTAACTCACTAAATTTAAATGATTATAACTGCAAGCACCACTGTGGAATTTATTTAGAAAATCAAACATTTTGTCTAAAATATCCAGTAAGGAATATGAAAAGTATGAAATGTGGTGCAACATTTATCTTTTTAAATAAGAGCAGTGACTATATTCACTGATTGTATTTTACTTGATAATGCAAGTCAAAAACAACATCTATGGTTTAGGAAACTCTATCAAAAAAACAAATGGGAAAAAATGTTCTGGTGATATAATTTCCCTCAGTACCCTGAAATTCATTAAATAATTTCTTTTATACTACATTAGCTAATTTTATCAACTAATTTATCATTCTATAATACTTATAAAATTTTAATTTTGAGCTCATTTGCATACATACAGCTTTCAGATAAAAACTTACCTCAGAAACAGAAAAAGAATGACTTTAAGACCTTTCAATAGTGACTGCTGTCATCCTGTTTTTCAAGATTTTATTTGCTAAGTATTAATTTTGAAAGTAGAAACAATACCCTAATTCTAGGCCTAACTAATGAGGCAGGCATAGAATTTAGGATAAAACAAATCATCTCTCGATTAATTAGAAAAGACAGCAAATCACTGTCAATATCCTCTATGTCTTGGACCCTGTAGTAGGTCTGTAATTATCTGTCTACCCTCTGTCTACCAGATGATGATAACTCACACAAATACAAGTAAAGGTACATATCTAGCTGTATACTTAGGCTTACTGTATTTCTAAATCACATAACTACACTTATATAATTCTTTTTTATAATTTAAAATGCATTATCTTAAAGAAAAAATATACTTACTGCCCTCTAGAGGTATGAACCAGTAGTGTAATAAGTGTAGATGTTGCTGGGCATATACAGTTTAAAGCTAACATGGCGTATTTAAACTCTTCTTCACAAACAACATGATCTGTTTGAAATAAAATAGGTAAATTAGAATAATTTACCTTGGGATAGTAGTATTTTAAAGTAATATGTAAAACACAGAATAAAATTACAAAAGCTTCCATATAAATACACTTGCTTCAGAGATGTTTTTACATGTGCAAATTTATCTCCAGGAAAAATGTTTCATAAGAAAGAGTACTAGACTGTGAGGTAAGTTATTGAGGTACAGGGGGGTTCTAACCCCAGATATGTCTTTAATAAAACTGACAGCCTTTGGCAAGAAGTTTTTTTCCTGTGCCTCATCTGTACAAAAAGGTAAGAAGTTGGTAGGTGTGAGGCACAGCCTGTATAGTAAATTTAAGACTAAACACAGTCTCCTTTACTTCTGATAATTCTATGGTATGAAATATAATAGTGTTGATTTATAACATGATTTATTTATCAAATCCATAGTCACATAACATAAAGACTTAGAATTACTTATTAAAAAATGTGGCAGATAATATTTGCACAATAGATAAGTAATAATTTGTACAATCAAAACAACTACCATTATCAATCAATAAAAATTAATCCTGATATAAATATAAATTATACCTTAACCTTAGAATCTAAGGTCATAAATTCAGAAGATGATAGAGTCCAGTTAGAAACAATAATAAATGGCATAAAAAGAAACTCAATGACATAAAAACAATAGAGAGCTAGAAATGATGACACATGGTTGGGGGGGAGTGAAGGTCATGTTAAAAGGAGTAATGCCATTCAGCCCAAGTAAATTGTTTTCATGCAGGAATGAGGGCCCAGATGCCATATGCTCAATTTTCCACAAAAATAACATTTTAGAGAAGCAATTAATGTTTGGGGAAAAAAAAGCTGTTTGTTTTGGGGGGAAAAAACCTTCCCTTCCAAGTAAACTTCTGTAGCTGATATTGAAAATAAAGACTGCTTAAAGTTCTAAGAAAGTAAATATTCTTAGGCAGAAAATAGCAGTTTTAGCTAATGAAGAAATGGGTTGAATTTGTGAGTCTGATCTATGAAATGAAAACACACACTATACAATTTATGACGAAACAAGATTACTTGGGAAGTGATTCATTAAATGTTCCAGATAGATAAATAATAACCTTACTCTTGTTTGCATAACATCAGTGAGCATATGAAAGAGCCCATTATTTTTCTTTTTCCTTCATTTCCTTAATTCATTTTTTCTTTTACATTTTATGGAAGAAATTATAAGCTATGGTTACACATCAGGGTTTACTCTTTAAAAAACTCAAGAATCTAACAATGCCTCTTTTTTTTTCTGCTTGTCAGTATTATAACAAAAATCTATAAGAAAAATCTCCAAAATATATAACCATGATTTAATAGTTTACAGGAAGATCCTAAGTTCTATTTTGAATTTAGAAAAGTATTCAAAGTATCTGCAAAAGAACAGTGACTTAAAGCGCTATTTTAATATTTCTCAAATAATTTTAAGTATATAATGCCCAATCTATGAAAATAAAGTTACAAAACTGTTAAATGAAGAATAATTTTACTTTAGAATCATATGATAGCCAAACACATGGGGTCTATAAATTTTAAACCAAAAATTGAACGCATGATTGAAGAAAAGTATGTATATGTATTATGACATGAGATAGAGTATTTAAAAATCCACCCACTACCAGAAAATTTGGAAGGTATGATTACCATATATGCAATACCAAAGAATGCTCAAACAACCACACAATTGCATTCATCTCACACGCTAGTAAAGTAATGCTCAAAATTCTCCAAGCCAGGCTTCAGCAATATGTGAACTGTGAACTTCCAGATGTTCAGCTGGTTTTAGAAAAGGCAGAGGAACCAGAGATCAAATTGCCAACATCCGACGGATCATCAAAAAAGCAAGAGAGTTCTTGAAAAACATCTATTTCTGCTTTATTGATTATGCCAAATCCTTTGACTGTGTGGATCACAATAAATGGTGGAAAATTCTGAAAGAGATGGGAATACCTCTTGACCTGCCTTTTGAGAAACCTGTATGCAGGTCAGGAAGCAACAGTTAGAACTGGACGTGGAACAACAGACTGGTTCCAAATAGAGAAAGGAGTACGTCAAGGCTGTATATTGTCACCCTGCTTATTTAACTTCTATGCAGAGTACATCGTGAGAAACGCTGGGCTGGAGGAAGCACAAGCTGGAATCAAGATATCCGGGAGAAATATCAATAACCTCAGATATGCAGATGACACCACCCTTATGGCAGAAAGTAAAGAAGAACTAAAGAGCCTCTTGATGAAAGTGAAAGAGGAGAGTGAAAGAGTTGGCTTAAAGCTCAACATTCAGAAAACTAAGATCATGGCGTCCGGTCCCATCACTTCATGGCAAATAGATGGGGAAACAGTGGCTGACTTTATTTTTGGGGGGCTCCAAAATCACTGCAGATGGTGACTGCAGCCATGAAATTCAAAGACGCTTACTCCTTGGAAGGAAAGTTATGACCAACCTAGATAGCATATTGAAAAGCAGAGACGTTACTTTGCCAACAAAGGTCCATCTAGTCCAGGCTATGGTTTTTCCAGTGCTCATGTATGGTGTGAGAGTTGGACTATAAAGAAAGCTGAGTACCAAAGAATTGATGCTTTTGAACTGTGGTGTTGGAGAAGACTCTTGAGAGTCCCTTGGACTGCAAGGAGATCCAACCAGCCCATCATAAAGGAGATCAGTCCTGGGTGTTCATTGGAAGGACTGATGTTGAAGCTGAAACTCCAATACTTTGGCCACCTGATGCAAAGAGCTGACTCATTTGAAAAGACCCTGATGGTGGGAAAGATTGAGGGCAGGAGAAGAAGGGGATGACAAAGGATAAGACGGTTGGATGACATCACTAACTCAATGGGTTTGGGTAGATTTTGGCAGTTGGTGATGGACAGGGAGGCCTGGTGTGCTGCAGTTCATGGGATTACAGAGAGTCGGACATGACTGAGTGACTGAACTGAACTGAACTGAATACCATATGCAACTATTAACTTTCCCTTGGCTTAATGTAGAAACCATATTTCTTCTAGCAGGGGACCATGAGAAAATGCGGTAGTTATATGATAGTTTGAAAATATTCCATCTTATTTTCCTTTAGTGCTAAAAAATAAAAAAAACTGGGCCCCCTTCCTTCCATTTTCCTCAATTAATGTGTTATCTCTGGTTGGTTGGAAATGGCTGAAGTACAATCATGTTGCACTGGCTAATGTTTCAAAAACTATAATAATCAGTGGGAAAGAGAAGAGAAAAGTTAGCTTTAGGCATCATTTTTATGTCTGTATATGCTTTTTTTCTACAGGTAAGTAAAGTTTTTACAGTGTCTATTAACCCAACAAGCAATGTACACATTTCTGGAGGCAATTGTCTACATAGATACAAAGTTTTGAAAAATTTTAGTAAATACTGAATTATTTAGGAAGACAGTTACTGTATAAACTTAGAGAAAGTTTATTTTGTTAATACTATATGTGAGTCATTAATAGAAATTTAAGATCTGATCATTAATGTTGTCAGTAGCAGGCATATATTTACTGGTGCAAGCATCTGTTTTGTGTTGTCTTTTTTTGGTTATTCATATCTGGGCATTTACAATGTTGAGATACATGCTTTCTTACTATTAATTATTTCTCTTCTGTTTTTCCTTCATATTACAAATTACATATTCTATTAATTATTTAAAGTGTATTCATATAGATATTTACATTTACTCTGAATTTTGTTCCAGGCTGGTAAAGGAAGTGTGACAAAATATTTATCATACAAAAGAGATATTGGATCAGATAGGTTGAAAGCATCCATCTTAGATTAATGAGTTAATATATAATCTCGGGATTCCTTGTTAGATAAAAAGAAAAATCAGTACTCTTTATAAAGAAAACATATATTTCACCAATAAGGATGATTGACACATGAAAAGGAATACTATAGCGTAATAGTCTTCATTTACACAAATTAAGAAAGGTGAAACTCATTCTGCAAATCAAAATTGAATTTATCTCTAGACGTCTCCTCTCAGGCCCAAATCCACCTCTCCTCCTCAAACATTTATACTCACTGTTATTTCCTAACTTGAATACAAAAGCAGAATATTCTTTCATCTTATTTTGCCCCTCATTTCCCAATGTCATATGACTGCCAAGGTTTATGGATGGTACCACTTTGGTCCTCTGTCACTTTCTCACTCGCCTCCCCCCCATTCCCACTCTTAACTACTTATTGAAGGCTTCTGATCCTTATCCATGCTCTTAAGGGCCACTTATCAGCTTCTAGAATTAAAATTTATTTTTTTTTAATTTTAGAAACAATATGCTTCATCTTGTGTACTAGATGTAGAGAGCAACCTATGCTTAAAAACACTATTGTTTTTGCAGTTAAATGTGTGAATACTTTTACTAATTTAAAAAAAAAAAAATGAAGTTCAGTATGGGGTTTACTACCAAATAACTTCAGGTCAGATTTTACCACTAACAGAAATACTAAAATATTTTCTTTTCTCAGAGTTTTCTGGATTGGGGGATCCCAAATCAGCTAAAGGGATCATGGACCTTTATATAAACACTAATAATCTCTCACTTGGGGTAATAAAACAGCTTCCTAAATGCTTGTCCTGTTTTGCAACTTTTTGGCATCCCACTTATCACCCTTCTAAGACTGTGTTGGCAAATACAATTGCCTCAGTCATGAATGAATAAATGACATTTACCGCAATATGAATGTATTTAGAGATGATTGTATTAAGTGAAGTAAGCCAGACAGAGAAAGACACATATCATATGATATTGCTAATGTATGGAATCTAAAAAAATAACACAGAAAAACTTATATATGAAGTAGAAATAGATCCACAAACATAAAAATAACAAATGTATGATTAGTAATGGTAAAGCAGAGGGAGAGATAAATTAGGAGTCTGGGATTAACCTGTACACATTACTATATACACAATAGATAACCAACAATGACCTACTGTAAAGCGTAGGGAACTATACTCAATATTTTGTAATAACCTATAAGGAAAAAGAAAATATATATGTATGAAGAAAAAAATATATATATGTATGGAGAGAGTTAATTCTTGGGTAGGTTGATAAGGAGTCTGGGGCCCCAGAGGAAAAGAAAAGGACAAACTTTTCTTTTTTCTACATTCCTTTGTCATAGTCACATAAAACTTTTTTTTTTTTTTTCCTTTAAGCCCAGAACTAATGATTATACAGTAAAACAACTCATCTTCCTCAAGGGTATGTTTTTCCTTAAACTCCTTACCAATGATTACATAACAACAACATATCTTGCACAAAGACATGTTTCTCCTTCTTAAAAAAAAAAAGTCTGACTAATCCTGTTATCTTAAAATGTATACTGTGGGAGTATCTGGTAAGACCTTTACATCCTTGAGATGTTCTTTTGATTTATTGTTAATAACCAACTGAGAACGTATACAGCTCCCTTGCTAAGCCTAGTGACAGGACACTCTCCACCCCCTTCTGATGTCTACGTCAGAAGCTTCCTCTATTCCTTTTTCACTGTAATGAAACTTCTGCCACATGAAGTTCTGAGTGTCTGAAGTCTTGCCCCTGGTCCTGAAGCTAAATTCTCTTCTTCAGAGAGCACAACTCCAACATTGTCCACCGTAAGCTATCAGTATGTGTAACTGATTCAGGCTTCATTAGTAGCTCAGCTGGTAAAGAATCTGCCTGCAAACAGGAGACCCTGGTTCAATTCCTGGTTTGGGAAGGATTTATCCCCCTGGATAAGGGATAGGCTACCCATTCCAGTATTCTTGGGCTTTCCTGGTGGCTCAGATGGTAAAGAATTTGCCTGCAATGTGGGAAACCTGGGTTTGGAAGGTCCCTGCATTTGGAAGATCCCCTAAAGGAGGTCATGGCAACCCACTCCAGTATTCTTGCCCGAAGAATCCACATGGACAGAGGAGCCTGGTGGGCTATACAGTCCACAGGGTGACAAAAAGTTGGACACAACTGAGCAACTAAGCACCCAGCACATAACTGATTCACGTGGCTGTACACCTGAAAGTAACACAACACTGTGTATCAACTATACTTCAATAAAATAAGTAAATAATCAGGTAAAATAAAAATGAAACTGTGCTGGCCAATACAGTTGCCTTGGCCACATGTGGCTGTTTAAGTTTAAACAACCTAAAACTAAACACAAATCAAAGTTCAAAAACAATAACATTCTCAATAACACTTGACTACTGGCTAGGTATTCAGTTCAGTTCAGTTCAGTTGCTCAGTCGTGTCCGACTCTTTGCGACCCCATGAACCACAGCACGCCAGGCCTCCCTGTCCATCACCAACTCCCGGAGTTTACCCAAACTCATGTCCATTGAGTCGGTGATGCCATCTAACCATCTCATCCTCTGTCGTTCCCTTCTCCTCCTGCCTTCAGTCTTTCCCAACATCAGGGTCTTTTCAAATGAGTCAACTCTTTGCATCAGGTGGCAAAAATACTGGAGTTACAAGGCAAATATACATTATTATCAATAGCTAGAGAGTGCTGTTTAATCTGCCAAATGGACTAATGACCTTTCATAAATCTGAAAGCTTTATAGGATATATTTCCAATTCCTTAAAATGTCATTCCTAGACTGTCAGAATTTGGGTAATCTTATTAACATAATACGTTATTCTTTCCATGACCCTGCTCAGTCACAGTGCTGCTAAAATTGTTCATCTATAATAACAGGAGAGGAGGTAGAACATATGGGAGTTCTACCTTCAGGCTGGTGAGTATGTGCGTAGGCAGAAGTTTATGAAAACTTTGTTTTCCTTCCTATGGTCCTACTTTCTTAGTGAAGTAGGTTGGAATGTTGATAGGAAAGAGGTTGGAGGTGAGAAGAGAAAACATGGCAAAGCTATTTAAGAGAGGGTAAAAAGAAACAGATTTGGGAAACAGAATGACTGTTTGGCACCTGCTAGACCCCTAAAAATTAATGATCATGAATTTAAAGTGGGACTAGCCTATGGGTTGCCTTTTGTTTGGATTCCTCTGCCCATTCAAATGCATGGAAGTACAATCCTAGAAGACAGTTGACACTAGAGTTGATTTTTGACTAACGAGTCGAACTAACAGAGGGTCAACAAACTGAAATGCCAAGGTAGCTGCCGTGACAACCAAGCCAGAGATGGGGATGGGGCAATAAAAGCCAAATAAGGCAAGTGTACGAAAGTTCTTAGAAAAGAACTTTGAGCACGATCACTGACACATGGAAAGGACTAGAGGAAATCTGTTCCAATTTCAACATTCTCTGTAATCACTGAAAATAGTGAACAAGAATCTATGCTTAGGAACAGACAAGTTATTCTGTACAGCAGGATGGTCTCTAGTCAAAAAATTTACTGCAAGGTCTTTGCAATTCATGTCCCACAGGATAATCACCATTGACCTGGACTAATGTCTGCCATGTGCCTCCCTTGCATTTTCCAAAACCCAATATTTTATTACAGTTATCTTTCCCCACTATTATATATGCATATAGGGTGGGAGTGGAGGTAACTAACTCATTTATTGGTTTGTCATTGCCAGACTATTAGGATCCATAGCTAGAAATGACTTTGCATTATTGAGATATCCTAGACTTGGAGCTAGATTCAGCAACTGAAGCAACTTCACTGTGTTTTTCATAATAATGGATGAGAATCTTTCCTGGTGGCTCAGATGGGAAAGAATGCTCCTCTTACAATGCAGCAGACCCAGGTTTGATCCCTGGATTGGGAAGATCCCTTAGAGAAGGGAATGGCCACCCTTTCCAGTATTCTTGGCTGGAGAATCCCAGGGGTAGAGGAGCCTGGTGGGCTAGAATCCATGGGGTCACAAAAGAGTTGGACATGTCTGAGCAACTAATACTGAACACATCTATCTTACTGTATAGAAAAAATACTGTACATGGATACTCGGGTGGACAAAAAGATTTGAACTGTGGCTGAAACTACTATCATCTATATTCATTCTCTCCTTGTTCCTTAGTAAAATGCCCTCTTTTTCCCACACATATCCCCAAGTTTTAGCTGGGTGGGTGGCTACCCAGGGGGAAATGGCATGTATCTGCTCCTCAGTTAAACATGGTTACTAGACCAAGTTTTGTAAACTTCTGGGTTAATATTTGGCAGACAAAACCAGTTTTGTCTAAATTCTTTCCCTCTCACTGGTTTGGCCACGTATGTGGCCAGTTTTAATTATGCAGACAACAATCACTCCTTTGCAGAGATCAAATCTGTCCATGTTTTCTAATTCTCTTTCCTTGTTGAACAAAACATTTCCTCGTTTGAATTTACATATATTCCGTCTTGTGTTTCCTTCTTGTCCTTGTAAAGTTTCTGTTTGTTTTGACTCAGCTCTCTGTCTTGTTGCTTGTTCTTCGAGCATAAGTGCATGGGATCCAGTGGGGTCACCACCGAGTGTGTCAGGCCCTGAACAAGGTCCTGTTCCCTCAGAGCCTCACTTTCCTTACCTTTGACAATGTGAATAGTAATAGTATTTACCTCATGGGATTTTCTGAGGAGAAGAGTAGATAATGAGAACAAAATGCCGATCAGAATGCTAGACAGATGATGGTGATCATCTTCATTTAGATCACTGGAAAAAGTGAAAAGTGAAAGTGAAGTCGCTCAGTCATGTCCGACTCTGTGGCATCATGGACTGTAGCCCACCAGGCTCCTCCATCCATGGAATTTTCCAGGCAAGAGTACTGGAGTGGGTTGCCATTTCCTTCTCCAGGGGATCTTCCTGACCCAGGGATCACTTAGATGATGCTAAATGTTTATCATCACAATTCGGCATTACTAAAAATGAAATTTCAATAAGCCATCTTGAAATGTCAGTGACACAGTTTAAAATCTTAAGGAGTAAAAGGATATAACTCCACTGATACAAAAGCAGACTACACACATGCACAAAAAAGTGTGACAACATGACTCAAACTGTTAATAGTAGCCATCTTAAGGAAGGGGAAACAGTTTTCAGGACTGTGACTTTTAAACAGCAGGATTATGTGAGATCCATGGTTTCTATTTTATTGCTATTTTTATCATTTTTGATTTGAAAGCTTTTCAGATAAGCAATTATAATTAAAGTTATAAAGTTATCAATAGACATGATCAAATCTATTTTGATCTATTTCGACAGAAAGTCGATTTGTTAATTACATTTTAACAAGTCAGAAATTTTTTTTAAGGTCTGCTTCACAGTATTTTCTGAGCTCGTCTATGATTTAAACTACTGGAAGCTTCTTCTATGCAGTTGCTAGGTAACAGCTCTTTGGAAAGCTGTAAACAGCAGCGGCCAGTGCATGAAACCACTCTAGCCCTGGGTTTTGATTTACAGAAATCAAATATCCTTTGGAAAAGAGCTTTCAAAGAGAAACACGAAATGGGGTAAATTTTAAAAATTGAATGTTATTTGTTTTTATTTTATGGGAAAAGAGTTTATTACATAGACCGACTGGACAAATTGTGTTATAAATCTCTCACATAACCTTTGCTTATTAAGCTCTGTTTATAAGCATGAGTGGGTTTATTGCCATGAAAATTGCTTCTTCTTCAAGGAGAATAGACAATCTCTAACAATTGAGTTTTATTTTGATATTGTTGTTTAAATCAATAAATTACCAGTTGGGGTTTGTGTGTGTGTGTGTGTGTGTGTATACATGAGCAGGCATCACACTTCTTCCAATTCTAAGACTGTGAACCATTCAACCACTAAATGACTAAGAATAGATTTAAGTAAAGCTTTAAAAGTCATTTACTTTCACAAGATTTAAATATAAGATTCTTATTAAATATACAGAATTCAACTCAGCTTGACGTTGGCAACATTAAAAAAACAGATTTATTTCACTTCAGTAATACTGAGTATAAAACACATTTTTGTGTTTTTCTAATTACTTGAATCCTTATGCTATGTTAATGCTGTAACTTTTTTAATGTATCACACTAATTAAAAGCTCAAAAGAGGAACCAAGTTTCCTATATCCTAGAGCAAAACAGTTTTAATTTTATTAACCTTTTCCTCTAAACCATGTCACAAAAACAGAAGTATTAATATTTTTTTGAAAAATTGCTGACTTCAGAACTCAATTTATTTAGATGCTAATGGAAAGCATTTCTCACTAGTTTGTGATAGTAATTGATGTCATGAAAATTGAGAGTGAATGATATATTTATTGAATTACCTTAATCATATTGCAATAATAATAATCCCAAACAATATTTCACCTTTTATGCTAAATGATTCATATACATGTACATATGGGTGTGTTATTAAAGCTCACAAAAGCTCTATGATATATATTGTGTTAAACAGTTTCAGATAAGGAATTAGACTTTCAGAGAGGTAATGTAACTTGCCTAAATCCATATTAAATTCAAACTGCCTATAAAGAACTCTACAAAAGCTATACAAGTCTAAAATTGATTAACCGAGTGCATTACAATATATGAATCTTCTAGTGGTTTTCCTGTCTCCTGAACGTTCTTTAAAGCTTACTACTTGCTACTAGATGGATAAGTGGCTCAAATCACCACTAAGTTGAACTGATGATTGAAAAAATACAAACACCATGTTACTCAAACTCCAACCATTTAATGATAGAGTTTGGAAAGAATTGGCCAATATTATAGCTGGACTAAAATGATTTGAGTCACTGATTCAAAGAGCTTTTGAAACACCTCTAGGAGACTTGTTAGTAGCAAATATACAATGATAAATTTTAGGACAAGAATGCAAGCACTCTAAGAATTTAAAAAGGATATCTTTCTTTCCCTCAAGGAATCAGAAAAAAAATCCCCATAAAAGTGATGTGTAAGATTTTAAGGATAATTAAGAGTCATTAGTTGAAAGATGAGGAAAACATGCAGTTTCTTAAAAGTTTTCTTAAAATTTCTTTTAATTTTCTTAAACATAAATCAGAGAGGTAGGAAGACATTTAAATTTCCATGGAGATAAATTAACAAATAAAGATTTTAAAATGAAGGGGAGAATAATATCACAAAGTTGCAGACAGGGCACCAGGCATTGGGATCCAGCAAGGAGATGTCTGTGTGTGTTAGTCGCTCAGTCGTGTCTGATTCTTTGCAACCCCCTGGACTGTAGCCCACCAGGTTCCTCTGCCCATGGAATTCTCCAGGCAGGAATACCAGAGTGGGTTTCCATGCCCTCCTCCAGGGCATCTTCCCAACCCAGAGATCAATCCTGGGTCTCCCAAGTTGCAGGCAGATTCTTTACCATCTAAGCCACCAGGGAAACCAGCATGGAAATAAGGAAATACTATTGTAACGGGAGAAAAGCAGGAAAGAGTGGGTGAAAAGGAAGTGACATTGGGGAGATACGGTAGCAAAAATCTGAGGAAATCTTTCATGCATTGTTTTCCCCCATCTAAGAATTAAGTGATGAGCTAAAGTTTGAAACTGTAACTGCAAGAGTAAGAGCGTGTTTTAATAAAAGAAAAAAAAAGTGCACACTGTGAAGGGCCTGTGAGCTGCAGGACCATGAATTCACCAATATGAGTCTGACTCACTGTGTGAATTTTGTTTCTAGTGGCACTTACTCAGCCAAGGAGCAGGAGAAAAGGATCCATCCATGTAGGATTTTGTTTATGTGTATGTTTGCTATTGTCAATCAGGAGCCATCAAAAATCACAACAAAGGGAAACAGTATACTGATATGCAGCTATGACGGACCGCAAAGTCCAGGCGGTTTACAGAGGGCAGGACAAACAAGGAAGGTGAGGCGCAAAAGACTCTACACTGATGAGGCACTGAGCTGGCTTCTCAGCTAATTGTGATGAAAGACAGATGTCTCTTTTCAATTTCCAACTTATTGCAAACACATATATGGTTCTATTTTGCATGCGTGTTCTTGCCTGGAGAATCCCATGGACGGAGGGGCCTAGTGGGCTACAGTCTATGTGGTTGCAAAGAGTCGGAGATGACTAAGCAACTAACACACACACACACAGAGAACTCATGCCATATATGACTCACCTACGAACTCGATATGATCCAAACCAGTCTACTTGCTTTCCAAAGAGCAACAAACTGCAATGCATTAGGATGTCACAATGTCAGATTGCTATCAAAGTTTCTACATGCTCAGTCTCAACTGGGTATTTATTTTGTAGTCTAGCAAAAGTCAAGGAGGGCATGACAACCCAATCCAGTATTCTTGCCTAGAAAATTCCATGGACAGAGGAGCCTGGGGGGATACAGTCCATAGGGTCGCAGAGTCAGACACGGCTGAAGTGACTGAGCATGCACAAGCTAGTAAAAGTCTATAGACTGAAACTGGCCTTTGGACCTCACTTTGAGCAGCACTGTGTTAAAAGCTAATTGAAAAGTATTGCATCCCTGAGGTGGAAGAGGGAGGCTTTAGATGGCACTGGATGGCTGAATTAACAAAACAGACAGAAGACTGAGTTTGGGTGATGTGAGGTCTGAACAGTTAAATAGGCCTGGAATCACTTGGGAGGATGCAGGATCCAGGTGCACGATTCTACTGCATGTCTTTTTCACTCTAAATCTCTGGAAACCATTGTCATTTAAACTGGAAAATAGACCTTCTGAATCACACATTCTATGAGGATTAAAATATAATCCCAGAACTCTTAGAAATAAATTATAAAATAGGAAAACGTGGCAAGGGTGGTTCTGTACTTAATTGAAAGAATCATTGCAACCGGAGTCAAAAGATGTAAGATTGAATTCCACATCTTTAATCATGTAAGGCTTAGAGCAACTATGCCTAGTATTATATTAGACAAATAAGTAGTAAGTATATCTGTCTTACAAAAATGTAAACTTTAAATTAAAATAACACAGAATAGCATGCAACAAAGTACAGAGTCCCATAATATGTTAAAGTTTTTTCTTTCATAAAAATAGGCAAGTAGAAATATGCACTTTTATGAGTCCACACCCTTTCCTTATCAAAGAAGGAAGATGCTACAATTTTCTTGATCTTCCCATGACAACCCATAGCCATATTTAGAGTTGTCATGTACGATCTGTGACAGTTCTTTTTGTCTGTGTCATTACCCTGGACAAAGTTGCAAATAAGATCTCACCTCATCTCTTCTATTGGGTATTTAAGACACACTTAATGGGCACTGCCTAATCTTGGGCAGTGTTCCATAATAACCAAATCTTTTCTTTTCCCTCCAAAATGCATCTGCAGAGATAGATGGTGGATAGAGATAGATAGATGATAGATAATAGATAGGTAGATAAGCACTACTATCAGCTAGATATTCATCTAACAATCTTAATAAAGAGACATACAAAAGGCCATTGAAATTTCAATTTTACCAGGAGGCATATGCAATTTTAAAGGAGTCACTGGATACAAAGTGAGGTTGATTTAAGGGAATAATTGAGCCAAGTGCCTTGTCTTGCTGAGTCTTTGCCTACCATGAGATAATCTTCCTCCAACGAGCCCTCACAATTCTTCAATATGAAGTTCACATCAACAGATTCCAAAAACTAAGTTTGGCATTTCAGTACTTCATGATCCACACACTCTTTTTGACTTTAGGGGATAATTCTAGGGGTTGCTGAAAATTCTGCCTTAAAAAGTAACTATTAGAAAAATGAACTGATTTGAACTATTAAATGATGGATCTTTGGATAATCTAGAGGCAAAAATCATAAAGAAGACAGTGACAAATGTACAAAAAAGATACAAAAATTGTGTTAGAAACACCATAAGCACAACCCAAAGACAACTGGCAAACTGAAAAAAAAAAAAAGCAACTTTTAAAAAGTCAAAATATTTGTAATTTTAAAATAAGGAAAATCTCTATAATTCACTAAGAGAAAAATAGCCACCTCTGTAGAAAATAAGGTTAAGTGGGGTGTGCTTTATATACAAACACACACACAAAGTAAGTGGACAAGAGATATATGAAAATGTGCAACTGTTAATCAAAACTTTAAAAGTAAAATGAACTATTATGGCAACACTACATATCGCTTAACAGCACATGGTCTGGAGACAATGCATATTCAAGATCGAGCTCTACCACTTAGTATGGCACCATCAGCATTTCACTTAGTATCTCCGTTTCTCAGTTTTCTCATCCATGAAATGGGAATGAGAATAGAATCTACACAGACTAGCTTGCTTGACCAACAGCCTCTATGATTCCCATATCCTGGTATTGGATCCTGTGTCATCCGTTCCCTCCTACACAGAATATGGCTGATCTATGTGACCAATGAGATACTGTGGAAATGACAGAGAGTGGTGGTCATAAAAGACCCTGTGGCTTCTGCCTTGCTCTCTCCTGGATCAGCTGGTCTGGCAGAAGCAGGCAACCACATCACAAGACCCTCAAGCAGCCCGAAAGAAAAGTCCCAGAGGTAAGGAACTGAGCCTCCTGCCACAGCCAGCACTAACCTAACAACCATGTGAGTGCTGAGGGGCCACCTTGGATACAGAACTTCCAGTCCAAGTCAAGCCTTCAGACAACACAGACCTAACTGACATCTTTACTGCAACCTCACAGGTATCTGGGTTATTACTTCTCCCAAATTCCTGACCCACAGAAATTGTGAGATAATGAGTGCTTATTGGTTATACCACAAAAGTTTGAGGTCATTACCCAGCAATAGATTACTAATCTACTATCTTAATGGGGCTTCCTTGATGTCTCAGTGGGTAAAGACTCTGCCTGCAATGCAGAAGACACAGAACACGAAGGTTTTTGTCCCTGAGTCAGGAAGACCCCCCCGGAGGAGGAAATGGCAACACAGTATTCTTACCTGAAAAATCCCATGGACAGAGGTGCTTGGTGGGCTACAGTCCATGAGGTCACAAGAGTCAGACACAACTGAGTGACTAAGCACAATTATCTTTACAAGATTATGATGAAAATTCATTGATTTTCTGTAATGAACTATAGGGAAATAAAGTTTAAAAAAGAGGGGATATATGTATAACTGATTTACTTTGCTGTATAGCAGAAACTAACACAACATTGTAAATCAACTATACTCCGATAAAAAAAAAATTAAAAAAGAAAGTTATTGAGTTAATCTATAAAAAGTTATTCAGAACTGTAGTCATTGCACATAGTAAGCATTAAATAAGTGTTTGCCACAATTATGGGCTTTCCCAGTGGCACTAATGGTAAAGAACTTGCCTGCCAATGCAGGAGATGTAAGAGAAACAGGTTCAGTCCATGAGTTGGGAAGATCCCCTGGAGGAGGGCACAGCAATCCACTCCAGTATTTTTGCCTAGAGAATCCCATGGACAGAGAAGCTTGACAGGCTAAAGTCAAGGGTCGCACAGAGTTGGACATGACTGAAGCGACTTAGCACACATGCATGCCACAATAATAATAGTAAAGTCGTTCTTAAATTATTTTTCATTCAACCAGGTGGCAAAAGTTAGTAAAAGGAATATTGCTCATGCCTGCAACATAAGTTATTCATTTCTGGGGAGCAAATTGGCTTGTGTATTAAATACCATAAAAGTACACATACCATTTAACTTCAAAATTAAACTAGATAACCATCTTAAAGCAAGTCCCACCCAAGTTCACAAAAATCTCTTATATAATAATTGCACTTTTATTTTCCTTCTTTTAGTCCCAGACAAAACTGAATCTTAATAAGCTGAAAACCAAAGAACAAACAATCCAAAATGAAACTGATTTTGTCAAAACTACTAACTTACAATTTACAAATTTCTTTTTCTTATTTTCAAACACACAAACTTCCCAAATTTTTGGCAATAATTTATCTCAGCTAATTACAATCACTTTGGCAGTTTTAAAAATAACTACTCCTTGGAACATCCCCGGTGGTCCAGTGTGTTAAAACTCTATGCTCCTGATGTAGGCGGCCTAGGTTCGATCCTTGATTGGGGAAACAAGGATACCACATGCTGTATGGAGCAGCCCCCAAAATAGCTACCACTTTTTAAAATGACTTATTTTTTATTCCTTATTAGAAGGTGAATTTAACATTCTCAAGGAGGTGTTCTGGCTAATTTATCACATTTAGTCCCTTCTATTTACTATATAGAATAGCTTGAATAAGAACTGAAAAAAAAAATGAGAACTGGGCATGAAAGAAAGAAAGATATATGAACATATTAAATGAGAATTGGTTATAGGTTATATAACAATATGCTAATTGCAAAGACATAAATTCATATATATATTAAAATTTTCCAACATAATAGCAGTATTTCTGGTCATGTAAACAAATGATTATAGTCTATAAAAACATAACCCCTTGTTCTAATTAAGTGAACATGTTTCCTCCTTAGATGTAACTGTTTGGAAATTTTTATGGCATTAATTACACTTGGTAATTTGGACCTTGTGGGAAAAAATGTGAAATGTAAATTCTACAAATAAAAACAACCATCTTCAACAAACTTGCCTTCTAGCTATAATTATGTTTTCATATAAAATGAAATATAATTTAATGCACATAAGTAGTATTAATAAAATTGTTACCTTATTTTAAGGAATTTCATATCTTATTTCATCCATAATGTTCTTCATTTTAATATCAATAAAATTTATAATAATGATTTATAGTTGGATAATTTATATACACAGGCTTCCCTGGTGGATCAATGGTAAAGAGCCCACCTGCAATGCAAGAGACCCAGGTTCAACCCTGGGTCAGGAAGATCCCCTGGAAAAGGAAATGGCAACGCACTCGAGTATTCTTGCCTGGGAAATCCCATGGACAGAGGAGCCTGGTGGGCTACAGTCCAGGGGTCACGAAAGAATCGGACACGGCTTAGTGACTAAACAACACCAAAGAATTTATATACAGATCACATATCATACATTTTGTGTATCGATTCTCATATGGCTAGACATTTTATTTCTTTTTACATCTATTCTTATAATAAATAAAATTGTAAAGGATGAACTTTTATTTAACTGTTGTGTTCAAGACTGATGGATACTATGGGGGGAAAGAGAAGTAAGATGTATGGAGAGAGTAACATGGAAACGCGTATATTACCATACGTAAAATACGTAGCCAGTGGGAATTTGTTGTGTGATTTAGGAAACTCAAACCAGGGTTCTGTAACAACCTAGAGGGGTCGGATGGGGAGGGAGGTGGGAAGAGGCTCAAATGGGAGGGGATATAAGTTTATCTATGGTGGATTCATGTTGATGTTTGGGAGAAACAAGCATAATATTGTAGAGCAATTATCCTTAAATTAAAAATGAGTTTAATTATTTTAAAAAATAGAAAAAAAATGTTTTGTGCAGATCATGTTATTTCCTCGTGAAACCTTCATATAATTGTGTAAACAGATGTTAGCTGATGCAGCCATCCTTTTTGGATTTCTGCATGTGCATTCTTTTACTACTTTATACAATACCTTCATAGCAAGCTTTTCTCCATATTATCTCCAGAGCAGCATTCTATGGAGACACGTTTTAATGACACTGCTACAAAAAATGAATGCTGCATAAAAAATTACAGGATCTAGGTCTAGATTTCTGTTGCTCTTCTCCTGTGTCACTCCTTCTCCTGCAGAATTCATCGTTACCATATCATGAAGGAACATCACTTATATATTTGAAAGCTATTTGTGAAGTTTTCCTGACACAAAATTCCTGAAACCCTCGTAATTTTCTGGTTGATAAGAGCACTAGGAACATCCCTTGTTATTATATTTTCCTCCAACCCAGTTCCTGACATGGAACTCCTAGAACTCTTATAAATTCCTAAGATGCTTTTGAGAACTAGAAGCATCTTTCATTCTGATGAGGTGACTCTGGATGGGCTCCTGGATGATTCTGGGATGGGAACAGTCACCAGAAAGATCAAATTGTGATTAGAAGTTTGAAATTTTCAATTCCAACCCCATCTTCCAAAGAGGGTACAGGGGCCAGAAGTGGAGTTAATAAATGGTCATGCTTTTGTGAGGAAACTTCCATAAGATACCAATAGTCAGGAGTTTGGAGGGCTTCTTGGTTGGTGAACACACACACATTGGGAAAGTGATGCACCCCAAATCCTCAAGGACAGAAGGTCCTATGCTCAGGACCCTTCCAGATCTCACTCTATGTACCTCATCATCCGAAGTGGGGGTAGGGGGTGGTCTTGTGGGTCTGAGCCATTACCCTGTGGGATCTGGCACTATCATTGAATAGATGTGAGTGAGTGTTAAGTTGCTTCAATCATGTCCATCTCTTTGTGACCTTGTAGCCCACCGGACATCTCTGCCCATGGAGATTCTCCAGGCAAGAATACTTTAATGGGTTGCCATGCCCTCTTCTGGGGATCTTCCAAACCCAGGGATAGAACCCACATCTTTTATGTTTTCTGCATTGGCAGCCAGGTTCTTTACCACTAGCGCCATCACTTGAGTTGAGCTGAATTTAGGACACCCAACTGGTGTTGCAGAGAATTGCTTTGTGTGGAGGTAAAACACACACACATTTATGGACCAGAAGTGTCAGAAGTGAAGTGTTCTGCATGATAAGTAAAGGAGGCTCACAGTAGAGAAACACGGGAGGAAATAACTGGGCTTTAGGTTTCTTTTTTTTTTTTTCACTATTTCGTACATTTTTGCTTATTTTTACTCTACAGAGTTACAGTATTATTTTTCTACATGCTTAATAGATCTTTTAAGTTTTTAAATCATGCAAGATAAGTGAATATCTAAGCAACTATGAATATATTCATTAACTGGGACTTCCCAGGGGTTACAGTTGGTAAAGAATCTGTCTGCCAATGCAGGTGACCTGGGTTCCCTCTCTGGGTCGGTAAGATCCCCTGGAGAAAGGGATGGCAACCCACTCCAGTAGTCTTGCCTGGATAATCCCATGGATGCAAGAGCCTGGTGAGCTACAGTCTATGGGGTTGCACAGAGTCAGACACAACTGAGCGACTAACACTTTCACTTTTCTTTTTTGCATTCTGCATTTCTCAAGGAGTTATTAGTAATTTGTTATCTAGTTAAAAATTTACACCTTTACTTAAAACTTTCATTAGCCTCTTACTGCTTGTCCAGCAACAATCTAATTGTTTAGTAAAGCTTAATTAACAATCCCACACATAACACACACCCATGAGTGTGTGCACAGTATGTTCTCACACAGTACGATCTGAGAGAATGTTAGATTAAATAAACATCCCATTATAATATTTGCTCTCCCCACTAGTTAGCAATACTAGTATTAGGATCTCATTCTTTTGGGGGTAAAATTGTGCTTTATGAGATTTTTCTATAAAGAAGTAGCTATTTCAGCAATGGGGATAATATATCAAATCATAAAAACTTTCTAAATTAAAACATGATTGGGATCATGAGTTTTCATGTTCAGGGAGTGTGGAAAGGCTCAGGGAGGAGGATTCTAAGGTTATAATTCAAGGTCTCTGTAGAAAGAATAAGCTCAACTCAGGTGCTATTCTTGGAAGGAAAGCAAATGCACATTCTGGTTATTAAAGAGTTGTTTGTTGCTGTTCAGTTGCTAAGTCATGTCCAACTCTGCAATCCCATGGACTGTAGCCCACCAGGTTCCTCCGTCCATGGGATTTCTCAGGCAAGAATACTGGAAAAGTGGGTAGCTATTTCCTTCTCCAGTGGATCTTCCTGACCCAAAGATAGAATCTGTGTCTCCTGTATTGACAGGAAGATTCTTAACCATTGAACCACCAGGAAAGCCCTCTTAAAGGGTTAGAGGTAAAGGAAATTAGAAAATCTGCCATTGGAATAGACAGCTAGTCCATCTTAGGCTTCCCGGGTGGCTCAGTGTTAAAGAATCTGCCCGCCAATACAGGAGATGTGGGTTGGATCCCTGGGTTCGAAAGATCCTCTGGAGAAGGAAACAGCAACTCTCTCTAGTATTCTTGCCTGGAGAATCCCATGTACAGAGGAGCCTGGCAGGCTACCATCCATGGGTTCAATAAAGAGTTGGACAACGTGAAACACACACACACATCCCTGGTGTACCATGACTTCCTGGAACAATTTGTCGCTCACAATATGACCCAATAAAAATGTTTTGAATAAGTAAGTAAGAATAAAAGAATATGTACCAGATCTTCTTTATGAAACATTCAGAACAAGAAACTACTTTACAGACTGAGAATCCTATGTCTAGGATATGATAGAGTATGCCTGGCACTATCCTAATACAGAAGGAAAACACTTCTCTGATTTTCAAAACTATGAAACTGAGTCTTTGAGACATATACAACTATAAGAAAACTGATGGACAAAAGCACAAAGATGCTTTGACTTAATTAAATTATAAATGGTCCCCAAGCAAACGGCTTGAAATCCCTAATGGTCAACAGCAACTACCCAAGCTCAAAGAGAACAAGCAGGAAATATGATTTGGTCCATATATTAAACTTGCAAAAGTCACAGAAATGAAACACAAATATGTGATTGATATTTTATTAGGAGGAGCAAAATACAAGAATGCATTTAACTTAAACATAATCTACACCAATGTAATTTTAAAAAATGTGATTGAGTGGGCCAAGGCTATATAAGAAGCTAACATTCCAAGAAGTTATGTGATATCAAAGGTACATAGAAGTGCTTTGTACTATCCATACCATGCTTCTGTTAATCTAAAATTACTCCTATAAAAAAATTGAAAAGCAAATGCAATAAAAAATAAAATATTGATTTCACCTCTTAGAGGTGAAAATGTTATCCTGTGTATGTAACAGGAATGTCATTCTTAGAAAAAACATGCTTATGTAAAAGAGTGTGTATGTGTTATTGTGTGTGTGTGTGTGTTTGTGTGTGTGTGTACACAGAGAGAAGATTAAGTAAATGTGTGAAAATGTTCATCACTGAATATAAATGGGGGCAACACAGATTTTCATTGTATAATTTTTAAGCTATGTTATGTTTGATTTTTACAAAGTGAAAAATAGTTTGAAAAAAGAAACAAACAAAAAATAAAGAACTCCAAATTGTGCCGAGTTTGAACATGGCCTTACGTTAAGTGGTTTCTGATAATCTTCACAATAAGATAAAAAATCAGAAAAATTATTTCCATCTAAAAATGGAGAATTTTCAAAGTTTTGGTAATTCATCTTTTGAGACTTAAGAATTCAAAGCATTATGTTCTTAAGTAGGCTGTAAGAATAAAGTTTAACATGGTGTTTATGTGGGTGTGTATGGGAAATGAAGAAATTATTCAGCATGAAAATCTCACACCTCACCATTTGGTAAAAGCCAAGCCTTGCACATACATATGTTATTTAGAAACAGCTAAGATAATTTCCAATATTTATATTGCTTGGAAATATTTTTTCATTTTCCTTTTGTGAAGAAGAAATTGAGGCACTGGAGTATCTGGTGCTTCAGTAAAAAATTTATAGTCGCTGAACTTTTAGTAAAATCATTTCCATAAGGTGTGTGTGTGTGTGTGTGTGATTTTAAACATATTGTTTTTATAATGGTAGCTGTTCATGATTATCTATAATAAGAAAAATATGTTTATAAAGTATTATCAATGATATTGTTAAAAACAATTTTCTTTTTGCCTATTTTAACTTTGTTTGCAATTAAAAAAATTTTTTTCTTCTAGGTCCTTGTTAAACCTTATGATCTAGCAATCCCACTGCTGGGCATACACACTGAGGAAACCAGAAGGGAAAGAGACACGTGTACCCCAATGTTCATCGCAGCACTGTTTATAATAGCCAGGACATGGAAGCAACCTAGATGTCCATCAGCAGATGAATGGATAAGAAAGCTGTGGTACATATACACAATGGAGTATTACTCAGCCATTAAAAAGAATACATTTGAATCAGTTCTAATGAGGTGGATGAAACTGGAGCCTATTCTACAGAGTGAAGTAAGCCAGAAGGAAAAACATCAATACAGTATACTAACGCATATATATGTAATTTAGAAAGATGGTAACAATAACCCGGTGTACGAGACAGCAAAAGAGACACTGATGTATAGAACAGTCTTATGGACTCTGTGGGAGAGGGAGAGGGTGAGAAGATTTGGGAGAATGGCATTGAAACATGTAAAATATCATGTAAGAAACGAGTTGCCAGTCCAGGTTCGATACACGATACTGGATGCTTGGGGCTAGTGCACTGGGACGACCCAGAGGGATGGTATGGGGAGGGAGGAGGGAGGAGGGTTCAGGATGGGGAACACATGTATACCTGTGGCGGATTCATTTTGATATTTGGCAAAACTAATACAATTATATAAAGTTTAAAAATAAAATAAAATTTAAAAAAAAAATAAAATAAAATCTAAAAAAAAAAAAAAATTTTTTTTAATATCCCAGGGATAACTCCTACAGCCCCAGTATAATGAATCATTCTTCTAGGCGTGCTTCAGCAGCAGAAGAGAAAGTATTTTATTCACTCAACTCTTTACTACTACACTCTGATTCTTCCTTTCACTCATGAACTTAAAATCTGCTACTTAGAGAATATCAGCATCAAAGCGTGGGAAATAAAATTCATAGAAAATCCACTAATCATTTACAAATTGAGTTTTATGTTCCTCTCTCCTACAAATTTATGTACAAACTTATGTTTACATTCTTGACTCCTATTTGTGGGTAAAATTTATCAATTTGATTTTTATGCCTTCTTATATTTGTTAAATGAAGTGGGAAATTTCCAAAGAACCCAGTAGTTGAAAGAAATTAGTTGATAAAGAAAAAGGAATTGAATGGTCACAGATGATGTAGCACTTTATTTGCAGGAGGGAGTCTTGAGTGGGAACATAAATCTAGCAATTAGTTTATGCATGTAATAAGTGTTCATCTCACACTGATTTTCTGAGCAGTTTCATCTGACCAGGAGACAAGTAGCAATGAATTTAGATTCAGATGAAAAACTGAAGAGTACAGTTCATTCTTTAAGTTCATTCAAGGCTTTTTAGTTAAACAGTTCTTTTCCTAGTAAAGTACATTTTTTTCCCTTGTCTGTTTGTTTTGGTTTGTGTGTGTGTGTGTGTGTGTGTGTGTGTGTGTTTAATGAGTTTTGGAATGTACAGTGAAGAAAAAGATATATATATATATATATATATCCAGAAACACATCTGAAACCTGAATTACTATAACGTTTTGCCTTTTTCATCACAGTTTTGTCACTAGGGAGACACAATTTACGAAGAGCTTAACAATGTGGAGGCATAATCTTTTTTCCAGGTAATTTCAGATCAGATAGTTGACCTTGGAGAGGCTTTACTGGAATTTCTAGTCCCACAAGAGGCTCACAGAGAAGACAAGATGTTCTGAAACCACATATTTCTATTAGTCATAGCTAGGGAACACTGCCATTACCTCTTCCTATGTTTCAGTACCAATTGCCACTTCTAAAAAAGAAGAGCATTGATAAAATTATTTCTCACAGGAAAAAAGATTTAACACAACCAAAGCTATATTACCACTCAATTTTTCATCTACAGAGATTGACAAAAAATAATCCACTAGAGTCGTTTTAAAAATAATGGTGTTATAATAGAATGCTGTCATCAATATACTGAAAGGAAACAATTGACTTTAGGCTGACATCAGACGTATGAAGATGCTGCTGCTTACTACAATACACAAATGACAATCATTATGGCAAATATGATGGGAATATGAGAGCAGCAATAAGCTTAGAGATACAATTTGTAAATACTCAGGAAGAAACGGAAAAGGAGAGTTTTAAGACAGCCTAAGCAAAATGTGATAATGGAATGGACAAGGGTTGTGTCAGTGGATAAGTCTGAGATATTCAGGAAGCGTAACCTTCCAGCACCTGATGGACTGGATACAAAGAATAGAAGAGTGGATTTAGCATGGGTTTGTGGCTTATGTTCTAAGTATATGCTGCTGGGAAGAATGTGGAGAAACAGACTCTAGATATTTTAATTTTGAGATAGTTATGAGAAACCTAACAGGAGATACTGACTAGTTAGTGGAACAAGACAGGAGTTCATAGTGGATATTTAAAGGGGAACTATCGGTTCAATTTTGGAAATCATAAATGGATGAACTCCCTAATGAAAAGGCATTCTAGGAAAAAAAAATTCTTTTCAATTTTCTTGTAGAGAATCTTATGTAAATAGTGGTGATTTCATTTCTCTTTTTCCAATGCTTATTCCTTCTATTTATTTTTGTAGCCTTACTGCACTCATCAGGATTTCTAGGACAACACTGAGTACATGTGGTTTTGGTATGCACCCTCGTTTGTACCTAATTTTAAAGAAAGCTCTCAATATATGATCATTAAATATTTGTTTTCCTCTAGGTTATTTTGTAGATAAGTTGCCTTATGTTAAGAAGTTCCTTACTTGTAGCTTCGTAGCATTTTTTTAATTTCCTTTTTAAAAAAATCTTGACTGGATGTTGAATTCTCTCTCAAATGCTTATTTTTTTTTTGTATCTACTGAAGCAATAATATTATTTCTCCTTTAAAATGATGATCTATTTCTAGAATAATTTTAACCTGGTGACAATATATTATTTTTTAATATATTACTTTGACTTGCTAACATATTTTCTATAATTTTTCAACTATGTTAATCAATCAAATTTTTCTCTAATTATCATTTCCCATAATTTGCTTAATAAGTTATGATTCAAGTTTGTATAATCCCATAATCCTATTCTCTGGAAAATATGCAAAAACTAAAAATAATGTGACTGGAATATTGGATTTCATTCCAATCCCAAAGAAAGGCAGTGCCAAAGAATGCTCAAACTACGGCACACTTGCACTCATCTCACACGCTAGCAAACTAATGCTCATAATTCCCCAAGTCAGTACCTGAACCGTGAACTTCCAGATGTTCAAGCTGGATTTAGAAAAGGCAGAGGAACCAGAGATCAAATTGCCAATATCCATTGGATCACTGAAAAAGCAAGAGAGTTCCAGAAAAACATCTGCTTTATTGACTATGCCAAAGCCTTTGACTGTCTGGACCACAACAAACTGTGGAAAATTCTGAAAGAGATAGGAATACCAGACTACCTGACCTGCCTTCTGAGAAGTCTCTATGCAGGTCAGGAAGCAACAGTTAGAACTGGACATGGAACAACAGACTGGTTCCAAATAGGAAAAAGAGCACGTCAAGGCTGTATATTGTCACCCTGCTTATTTAACTTATATGCAAAGTACATCATGAGAAACGGTAGACTGAAAGAAGCACAAGCTGGAATCACGATTGCTGGGAGAAATATCAATAATCTCAGATATGCAGATGACACCACCTTTCTTGCAGAAGGTGAAGAATAACTAAAGAGCCTCTTGATGAAAGTGAAAGAAAAGAGTGAAAAAGTTGGCTTAAAACTCAACATTCAGAAAACTAAGATCATGGCGTTCGGTCCCATCACTTCATGGTAAATAGATGGGGAAGCAAGGGAAACAGTGAAAGACTGTATTATCTGGGGCTCCAAAATCACTGCAGATGGTGACTGCAACCATGAAATTAAAAGATGCTTGCTCCTTGGAAGAAAAGTTATGACCAACCTAGACAACATATTAAAAAGCAGAGACATTACTTTGACAACAAAGGTCCATCTAGTCAAAGCTATGTTTTTTTAAGTAGTCATGTATGGATGGGAGAAGGCAATGGCAATCCACTCCAGTATTCTTGCCTGGAGAATCCCAGGGACAGAGGAGCCTGGTGGGCTGCTGTCTATGGGGTCACACAGAGTTAGACATGACTGACACGACTTAGCAGCAGCAGCAGCAGCAACAGCATGTATGGATGTGAGCATTGGACTATAAAGAAAGCTGAATGCTGAAAAATTGATGCTTTTGAACTGTGGTGTTGGAGAAGGCTCTTGAGAGTCCCTTGGACTGGACTGCAAGGAGATGCAACCAGTCCATCCTAAAGAAAATCAGTTCTGATTATCCATTGGAACGACTGATGCTGAATGTTTTGGCCATCTGATGCAAAGAACTGACTCATTTGAAAAGACCCTGATGCTGGGAAGGATTGAGGTGGGAGGAGAAGCGGAAGACAGAGGATGAGATAGTTGGATGGCATCACTGACTCAATGGACAGGAGGAGTCTGAGTAAACTCCGGGAGTTGGTGATGGACAAGGAGGCATGGCATGCTGCAGTCCATGAGGTCCCAGAGAGTTGGACATGACGGAGCCACTAAAATAAACTGAACCGAACTGAATAAACACTTTGTAAAGCTTCATGGAAAACCCTTAGTTACTTTTTCTGGAGACAATGATAATACAGAAGTGTTAAGAGAATGAGACATTGGTACTCAAGATTTATGATAATCATCAATTTGATAAATACTAATTACTAATACTAATACTAAATACTAATTACTAGTGGCTGATGTTTTTGATGATTCTTTTTTAAATCATAACAACTCTAAGATATAGTTTCTCTTATTACTCTCACTGTACATATTGAAAAACTTTAGTTTGGGAGGTTGAGAAATCTGACATCATATAGTCCTTATACAGTAGAAGAAAAATTTGACTGAAGTCAGTCTTATTCCAGAATTTGCAATATTTATCTTTTCACTTTGACAAATTTATTATAAAAAGGGACAAACTGCTGAAGGATTTTCTCTTATAAACCAGTTTGAGTTTATTTTCTTCTTGGGAATTTATGGTGATTAAACAAAATATCTGTGAAGAATATTTTTATTCTACTTGACTCTTGTTACAATTTGTACTTGGGCTTATATTCAGAAATCTTTTATTGTAATTCTTATTCTGGGTAGGATTTTGTTCTTTCTAACTCTAGGCTCACTATTTAACTTCATCTCTTGCTGATATGAGTCGGAGCATATATTTTCTAATGCTGAAATCATGACCATATGGAATTTCCTTCTGTGAATCTGATCAAAGTATAGATGCTAATTGCATTTATAACTGTTACAATAATTCATATAATAATTCATTTAAATATAGTGTAATAGTTCCATAATTTAATGAATATCTATAGTCATTTTGTTCAGGAGAAAGTGATCCACAAATTACACAATTGATATATCTGCGTAAAGTACTAGTTGCTAGGTTGCTAAACTGTTTTTGCTTTCTAATAGTTTCTATACATGTAAGTTGAATTTTGAAGTTTCTGTCTTTCAAATTTTAAAAACATGGGTTTACTTTTGAAAAATACATCAATGACTGTCAGGGTATGAGTTCCACAATTTAAGGGAATTGATGGTAATTAAATAAGTGGAAATAAAAATATGCTTTGTATCTTGTGATAACTAAAATCATGCCATTTAATACCTGTGAAACTACAAGGACAAAATATAATCAATAACAAGTAAATATGTTTTAATATTAAAATGATTATTATTTTATTACAAACAGTATTCATTATCTATTGCTATATGACAAATGACTCCAAAACTTATTGACTTAAACATTTCATTTCTTGAAATTCTGTGGGTCAGCATGACTTCTGTCATTGGCTGATAGGTGAGTTGGGAGCATCAACAGATGCCAAAAATGAGAAATATTGAGATAAAGTATTAGGATAGAATTTTAAAACAATCCATTCATTTCAACGGATTTATCGAGAAAACAGCAAAATTACAACTTGAAAGAGAATCAGTGGTTGATGGGTGAGTTGGGAACCAGTGAGGTGGGGTGCCTGGGATGGATAAGTCTCACTTTCCATGGGATCTTTCATCCTTGGAAAGAATAAATCAGATTCTTCACATATAGTCTCTGGGCCATGTTCCAACCAAAGGCAAGCAGAGCCTGGATGGCCTTTCAAGGCTTTGTTTTTAAAGTCACACAATGTAGTAACAGCTTTTGTCACAGTATATTGGTCAAAGCAAGTGACCAGACAGCCCATATTCAAAGGGTGGGGAAGTATACTGTGCCTCCTTGGGGAAGAAGCTGCAATGTGGAATCACAATGGGCCACAGACACAGGGGCCATGGCTCACTGGAGGCCATTATTTTAAGAACTTACAACACCAACTCAATGACAGTTTGATGCAACGTCTTTTGAAAGGTTAAGTCCATAATTGCTTTAACCTCATGCTGAGATATAAAACATATTATTTTTGGTTTGAGAGTCTCATATATCACCTCAAACTGCTTTTTATGGCACTTTAATGAAATCAAGGTGCTTTTATCTTTTCAAAATATAAAAAGGGTGCCTCCAAGATAGTGTAAGCTCATTACATAAAAGAATGAAGATATTATTAAAAGGAATTTCAGCAGATGCCATAAATGAGAAATACTGAGATACATTATTGGGATAGAATTTTAAAACAGTCCTTTCATTTCAATGGATTTATCTAAATAATAGCCAAATAAGAATGTGAAAGAGAGTACATTCAAATAGTCTTTGTAATTTTTTGTTTGTAAAAATAGGCCATTTTGATAGTGAGTTTGGTCTGTTTGTGAGCACATAAATGGCTTGCGAAAGAGAAAAACCAAAATCTGCTCTGAATTTCAGTTACAGCATATTCAAAAGCACAACTTGTCTTCTCAAACTACATATTGTTTTGAGATCCACATTCAATATCCATTTATTGAATACCTAATATGTCTCAGATATCACTTATTTCACCATTACTGCTAGTTTTAACCAATGAAAAGACATAATATTATTATGGCCACTTAACAGAAGAAAAATATAGCAGCCAAACTACTCATCTGCTGGGCTAAAGTGTACATAGTGGCACTCAAATTTAAATTCATATTTTAAGAACCTTCATTCGTTCTGTGTCCACTGCTACCGTCCTAAAATTTTATCATATCAAGTCATTATTAGGTAGGAAAACTTTGCAAAAATACTGCTTTTCCTAAATAATAAAAATAAGGCAGCTTAGTTACAAAAGCTTTTGAGATAAATAATTGGCATTTCCTGAATGTTAACAACAAATGTTACTGGCACTAGCTGTAGTACTTCATATTTATTTTTCCATTTTATTAAAAAGTCTGCAAAGGAGGTACTATTTTTTTTTCCCCCATAAGTGTCAGTTTTATTTGACAGCGTAGTACAGAGCTAAGGCACAAACTAGCTGTTTCCAAGGGTTAGAGGGGCAGTGGTGCAGATGGGAAGCAAGCCCTCTTGGGCGCTGGGCCCACCGGCAGCCTTCTTGGCTAGAGGCTGTGCCTCAGTCCTGAGCCCCAGCAAACCAAAGGCTGTGTTGAAGAGGTTGATAGGTGTGGAATCATCAGTGATGAGGGTCGATTTTAGGCCCAGGATCTGGAGCAATTGTTTTGGTTTTTCTTGGTGCCCTGTAAATAAATTCTTCGGTACCATTTTTCTAGATTTCATACATATATATATGTTAGAATACGATATCTATCTTTCTATATCTGACTTACTTCACTCTGTATAATAGGCTTTAGGTTCATCCACCTCATTAGAACTGACTCAAATGTGCTCCTTTTATGGCTGAGTAATATTCCATTGTGTATATGTATCATTACTTCTTTAACCTTTCATCTGTTGATGGACATCTAGGTTGCTTCCATGTTCTAGCTATTGTAAATAGTCCTGCACTGAATAATGTGATACATGTGTCTTTTTCAATTTTGGTTTCCTCAGGGTATATGCCTAGGAGTGGGATTGCTGGGTCACATGGTGGTTTTATTCCCAGTTTGAAAGGAATCTCTATACTGTCTTCCATAGTGACTGTATCAATTTATATTCCCACCAACAGAGAAGAGTGTTCCCTTTTCTTCACACCCTCTCCAGCATTTATTGTTTATAGAATTCATGATGGCCATTCTGACTAGTGTGAGGTGATACCTCATTGTAAGTTTGACCTGCATTTCTTTAATGATGAGCAATGTTGAGCATCTTTTCATGAGTTTGTTATCCATCTGTATGTCTTCTTTGGAGAAATGTCTGTTTAGGTCTTTTTCCCACTTTTTGACTGGGTTCTTTGTTTTCCTGGTATTCAGTTGTATGAGCTACTTGTATATTTTAGAAATTAATCCTCTCTTGTTTCATTTGCTATTATTTTCTGCCATTCTGCGGGTTGTCTTTTCACCTTGCTTATAGTTTCCTTTGCTGTGCAAAAGCTTTTAAGTTTAACCAGGTCCCACTTATTTACTTTTGTTTTTATTTCCATTACTCTAGGAAGTGGATCATAGAGGATCTTGCTTTGATTTATGTCATAGAATGTTCTGCCTATGTTTTCCTCTAAGAGTTTTATAGTTTCTGATCTTACATTTAGGTCTTTAATCCACTTTAAGTTTATCTTTGGGTATGGTGTTAGGAAGTGTTCTAATTTCATTCTTTTACATGGAGCTGTCCAGTTTTCCCAGCATCATTTATTGAAGAGGCTGTCTTTGCCCCATTGTATATCCTTGCCTCGTTTGTCAAAAATATGGCACCATAGGTGCATGGGTTTATTTCTGGGCTTTCTATCTTCTTCCATTGGTATACTGTTCTGTTTTTTTGCCAGTACCATACTGTATTGATGACTGTAGCTTCATAGTATTATTTGAAATCAGGAAGCTTGATTCCTCCAGCTCCATTCTTCTTTCTCAAGACTGCTTTGCCTATTTGGGGTCTTTTCTGTTCCCATATGAATGTGAAATTTTTTCTAGTTCTGTGAAAAATGCCATTGGTAATTTGATAGGGATCACATTGAATCTGTAGATTGCATTTGGTAATATAGTCATTTTCAACAGTATTGATTCTTCCTACCCAGCAACATGGAATATCTCTCCATCTGTTTTGCCATCTTTGATTTCTTTCATTAGTGTCTTATAATTTTCTGTGTACAGTTCTTTAATCTCCTTAGGTAAGTTTATTCCTAGGTATTTATTTCTTCTTCTTGCAATGGTGAATGGGATTGATTCCTTAATTTCTCTTTCTGATTTTTCATTCTTATATAGAAATGCAAGTGATTTCTGTGTATTGATTTTGTATCCTGCAGCTTTGCTCAATTCACCAATTAGCTTTAGCAATTTTCTGATACTGTCTTTAGGGTTCTCTGTGTACAGTATCACGTCATCTGCAAACAGTGAGAGCGTTACTTCTTTTCCGATCTGGATTCCTTTTATTTCTTTTTATTTTCTATGATTGCTATAGCTAGGACTTCCAACACTATGTTGAATAATAGAGGTGAAAGTCAACACTCTTGTCTTGTTCCTGATCTTAGGGGGAATGTTTTCAGTTTTTACCCATTCAGAATAATGTTTGCTGTAGGCTTATTTTGTATGGCCTTTACAATGTTGAGGTAGGTTCCTTCTATGCCCATTTTTTGAAGAGTTTTAATCATAAATGGGTGCTGAATTTTGTCAAAGGCTTTTTCTGCATCGATTGAGACAATCATATGGTTTTTACCTTTCAATTTGTTAATATGGCATATCACATTGATTGATTTGTTTATATTGAAGAATCCTTGCACCCCTGGAATAAACCCAGATTGATCATGGTGTATGAGCTTTTTGATGTGTTGCTGAATTCTGTTTGCCAAAATATGGCTGAGGATTTTTGCATCTATGTTCCTCAGTGATATTGAGCTGTAGTTTTCTTTTTTTTGCGTTGTCATTGCCTGGTTTTGGTATCAGGGTGATGGTGGTCTTGTAGAATGAGTTTGTAAGTGTTCCTTCCTCTGTAATTTTTTGAAAGAGTTTTAGAAGGACAGGGCTTAGTTCTTCTCTAAATGTTTGGTAGAATTCTCCTGTGAAGCCATGGGGTCCTCGGCTTTTGTTTTGGGGGAGATTTTTTTTCACAGCTTCAATTCCAGTGCTTGTAATTCAGTTGTTCATAATTTCTATTTCTTTCTGGTTCAGTCTTGAAAGATTGAACTTTACTAAGAATCTCTCCATTTCTTCCAGGTTTTCCATTTTATTGCCATATACTTGTTCATAATAGTCTCTTATAATCCTTTGTATTTCTACATTGTCTGTTGTAACCTCTCCTTTTTCACTTTTAATTTTGTTGATTTGGTTCTACTCTCTTTTTTTCTTGATGAGTCTGGCTAAAGATTTGCCAATTTTGTTTATCTTCTCAAAGAACCAGCCTTTAGTTTTATTAATCTTTACCTTTGTTTCTTTCATTTCTTTTTCATTTATTTCTGCTCAGATATTTATGATTTCTTTCCTTCTACTTTTTTTTTTGTTGTTCTTTTTCCAGTTGTTTTAGATGTCTGTTTAATGTTTTTCTTGTTTCATGAGGTAGGATTGTATTGCTACAAACTTCCTTCTTAGAACTGCTTTTGCTGCATTCCATAGGTTTTGAGTTGTATTTTCATTGTCATTTGTTTCTAGAAATTTTTTCATTTACTGTTTGATTTTTTCAGTAACCTGTTGATTATTTAGAAACATGCTGGCTTAATCTCCATATGTTTCTGTTTCTTACAGTTTTTTTTTTTTTTTTTCCCCTTGTAATTGATGTCAGATGTAATTGTGGTCAGAGAAGATGCTTGATACAATCTCTATTTTCTTAAATTTACTGAGGTTTGACTTTTGACCCAAGATGTGGTCTATCCTGGAGAATGTTTCATGTGCATTTGAGAAGAAGGTGTATTCTTCTGCATTTGGATTGAAGATACTGAAGATATCAATGAGATCCATCTCATCTAATGTATCTTTTAAGACTTGCATTTCCTTATTAATTTTCTGTTTTGATGATCTGTTCATTGATGTGAGTGGGGTGTTAAAGTCTCCTACTAATATTGTGTTTCTGTCAATTTCTCCTTTGATGTCTGTTACTGTTTGTCTTTATGTATTGAGGTGCTCCTGTGTTGGGTGCATAGATATTTACAATTGTTATGTCTTCTTCTTGGATTGATCCCTTTATCGTTATGTAGTGTTCTCCCCTATCTTCTTTATTTTAAGGTCTATTTTTTCTGACACGAGGATTGGTACTCCAGCTCTCTTTTGCTTCCAGCTTGCAAGGAATATATTTTTCCATCCTCTCATTTTCAGTCCATTTGTGTGTTTAGGTCTGAAGTGGGTTTCTTGTAGACAGCATATATATGGGATGTGCTTTTGTATCCATTCAGCCAGGCTGTGTTTTTTGGTTGGAGCATTTAATCCACTTACATTTAAAGTAATTATTGATATATATGTTCCTATTGCCATTTTCTTAATTGTTTGGGATTGATTTTGTAGATCTTTTTCTACTCATATTTCTTGGCTACAAAGTCCTTTTAACATTTGTGTAAACCTGGTTTGGTGGTACTGAATTCTCTTGACTTTTGTTGTCTGAAAAACTTTTTACTTCTCCATCAATTGTAAATTAAATCCTTGCTGGGTATAGTAATCTTGGTTGTAGATTTTTCCCTTTCAGTACTTTAAATATATCCTGCCATTCCCTTCTGGCCTTCAGAGTTTCTGCTGAAAGATCAGCTATTAAACATATGGGGTTTCCCTTGTATGTTACTTGTTGCTTCTCCCTTGCTGTTTTTAATATTCTTTCTTTGTGCTTAGTCTTTCTTAGTTTGATTAGTATGTGTCTTGGCATTTCTCCTTGGATTTATCCTGTATGGGACTCTTTGCACCTCCTGTACTTGATTGACTATTTCCTTTTCCATGTTGGGGAAATTTTCAACTATAATCTCTTCAAAAATTTTCTCATACCCTTTCTTTTCTCTTCTTCTGAGACCCCTATAATTCAAATGTTGGTGTGTTTGATTTGGTCCTAAAGGTCTCTGAGACTATGCTCAGTTCTTTTCTTTTTTTCTTTATTCTGCTCTTCAGAAGTTAATTCCACCACTACATCTTCCAGATCACTGATTTATTCTTCTGCTTCAGATACTCTGCTATTTATTCCTTTTAGAGTGTTTTTAATTTCAGTAATTGTGTTGTTTGTCTCTGTATGTTTATTCTTTAATCCTTCTAGGTCTTTGTTAATTGATTCTTGCATTTTCTCCATTCTGTTTTCAAGGTTTTTGATCATCTTTACTATCATTATTCTGAATTTTTTTTAGGTAGTGTACCTATTTCCTCTTCATTTATTTGGACTTCTGTGTTTCTAGTTTGTTCTTCATTTGTGTAGTATTTCTCTGCCTTTTTATTATTATTATTATTTTAGTGTATTGTGTTTGAGGTCTCCTTTTCCCAAGCTTCAAGGCTGAATTCTTTCTTCTTTTTGTTTTCTGCCCTCCTAAGGTTGGTCCCAATGGTTTGTGTAAGCTTTGCATAGGGAGAGATTTGTGCTGAGTTTTTTTGTTTGTTTGTTTTTCCTCTGATGGGCAAGGCTGAGTGAGGTGGTAATCCTGTCTGCTGATGATTGGGTTTGTATTTTTGTTTTGTTTGTTGTTTAGATGAGGTTTCCTGCACAGGGTGCTACTGGTGGTGGGGTGATATTGGGCCTTGTATTCAAGTGGTTTCTTTTGTGTGAGTTCTTAGTATTTGATACTCCCTAGGGTCAGTTCTCTGGTAGTGTAGGGTCCTGGAGTCAGTGCTCCTACTCCAAAGGCTCAGGGCTTGATCTCTGACAAGGATGAATTCAGCTGTAGGGTTGGAGGTACACTGACTGGATTAAATTTTTACAGCCTGGTTTCCTCCTAACATTTAATTTACACACTTTCCATCATGAGGTAAGAAATGTGATGTCTGAAGTTCCAAATCTCTGCTCTGCTCCCAGCTATGAGCACCTCCTCCTCTGCCGTTCACTGCCTGGTGATCCTCCCTCTCAGCTGGGCCGACTGTCTGGCTCCCACCACTGGGGCTACTCTGGCAAGAGGCCCGGGGTGCACTCTTATCCTCCAGCAGACCTCCTCATCTTCCTCGTCTTCCCTGCTCAGGCCTCCCCCTCTGGTCTGTTTGCCCTGCCCACCCCTGGGAACTTCAGCTCCAGTGTGGGCCCACTGCCTGTTGTTTTTAATTTTTGATTTAGGAAACAAGTTTAAAGAAGCCCTGGCACCATCCAAAATCATTTACATGCTCAGAATCTCTCATTAGTCCTTTAAAAATATTCTTTAAAACATATTTTAAAATGCCACCAGAGACCAAATTGCTAACATCCGCTGATCATGGAAAAAGGAAGAGAGTTCCAGAAAAACATCTATTTTTGCTTTATTGACTATGCCAAAGCCTTTGACTGTGTGAATCACAATAAACTGTGGAAAATTCTGAAAGAGATAGGAATACCAGACCACCTGACCTGCCTCTTGAGAAATCTGTATGCAGCTCAGGAAGCAACAGTTAGAACTGGACATGGAAAAATAGACTAGTTCCAAATAGGAAAAGGAGTATGTCAAGGCAGTATATTGTCACCCTGCTTATTTAAAATATATACACAATACATCATGAAAAATGCTGGGCTGGAAGAAACACAAGTTGGAATTAAGATTGCCGGCAGAAATACCAGTAACCTCAGATATGCAGATGACACCACCCTTATGGCAGAAAGTGAAGAGGAACTAAAAAGCCTCTTGATGAAAGTGAAAGTGGAGAGAAAAACTTGGCTTAAAGCTCAACATTCAGAAAACGAAGATCATGGCATCTGGTCCCATCACTTCATGGCAAATAGATGGGGAAACAGTGGAAACAGTGTCAGACTTTATTTTGGGGGGCTCCAAAATCACTGCAGATGGTGATTGCAGCCTTGAAATTAAAAGATGCTTACTCCTTGGAAGGAAAGTTAGAACCAACCTAGATAGCATATTGAAAAGCAGAGACATTACTTTGCCAACAAAGGTCCATCTAGTCAAGGCTATGGTTTTTCCAGTGGTCATATATGGATGTAAGAGTTGGATTGTGAAGAAAGCTGAGTGTCAAAGAATTGATGCTTTTTTTTTTTTAATTTAAATTTATTTATTTTAATTGTTGAACTGTGGTGTTGGAGAAGACTCTTGAGAGTCCCTTAGACTGCAAGGAGATTCAATCAGTCCATTCTAAAGGAGATCAGTCCTGGGTGTTCTTTGGAAGGACTAATGCTAAAGCTGAAACTCCAATACTTTGGCCACCTCATGAGAAGAGTTGAGTCATTGGAAAAGACCTTGATGCTGGGAGGGATTGGGGGCAGGAGGAGAAGGGGACGACAGAGGATGAGATAGTTGGATGGCATCACTGACTTGATGGACATGAGTTTGAGTGAACTCCTGGAGTTGGTGATGGACAGGGAGGCCGGGCATGCTGCAATTCATGGGATTGCAAAGAGTCGGACACAACTGAGCGACTGAACTGAACTGAACTGAAAATGCCACCAAAGTTGAGAGTCATTGCTTTATTTCCCATACTTCTTTAGAAAAAAATGATGTCATTAGTAGGAAGACTAAAAGATGACTCAGAACAAATTGAATAGCAATAATTTTATAGTACTCTTATCACTACTTTTTTAATTTATTTTTTAAATATAAATTTATTTATTTTAATTAGAGGTTAATTACTTTACAATATCACTACTTTAAAACTTCTTAGTGTTTATAAGTGTTAGTCACTCAGTTGTGTCTGACTCTTTGCAATTCCATGGAGCCAGCCAAGCTCCATGATCCATGGAATTCTCAAGGCAAGAATAGTGAAGTGGACAGCCATCCCATTCTCCAGGGGGATCTTCCTGACACAGCTATTGAACCTAGGTCTCCTGCATTTCAGGCAGATTCTTTACCATCTGAGCCACCAAGGAAGCCCAGTGTTTATAAAATTTCATTTAAATATCATATACTAATAGATAAGCATTGTAAGATGTGTGAATCTTCTGAAGGAAATACATTTTGCAAATACATACTTAAAATGATTTAGTTTTTAAAGACTTTTGACGTTTCAGACCATTAAGGTTAAATTTTATTTTTTTTAAAAAGTTTCTTATATTTGAAGAAAAAAAAAGTACATAAATTATCTCTGGATCAAAATTAGTTCCTCCAGAAGCACTTAGGAAATGATACAGTACCATTTTATTGTTCAATATTCTAATAGTTTAAAGTATAATCTCATGTGGATAATTATTTTAAAAGCAGCACTTGTATGAAAAATTCACATGTATCTTTTTCTTGAATTGTTTTCAATATCTACCCTCAAATTAAATCTATTTAAATTATCTGAATACATTATATTATTCTATTCTATAGTAAGTTTATATGTATATAAAATAACATATAGCAAAGTGTTATCTATCTACATATATATATAACATTTGAAACTTGTGTGTATATTTCATACTCAACTATCAGAGCTAATCTAATTAAGCTTACTAGGGTGTTCAGCAAGTTCAGTTACCAAAATCACCAAGTTATATAAAAAAGTAAGGACTTAACACAAAGATTTACATTTTAAAGTGAATTAATTCTCTTATAACAAGTAGATGATAAAAATAAATCCTGTTCTACAGAAACATGGGTATAATAAACTACCACTAACTTCAGAAGCATAACTCTTACAATGACAATAAGAATTTAAGGAAAGGTTTAAAGGATCTCATTTGAGGTCAAACTTACCAGCAAATTTGATATGGAATTTATTTTCAGGCTTTAAGATCTGGACATACAAAGGGCAATTTGGAGCAAAATCTTTTACAGCCCATGCTCTTAAAATTGTTTGGTGATCCTGAAATGATAAAACCCAAAATATCATGAGATGAACTGAAAGTATTATAATATTAAGTAAAATTTGTCAATCAGTGTGTGAAATGGTCACATCTACAGTTTAAAACTAAGCATATGAAATCATTCATTGAGAGTTCTTACTATTAAAGATAAGATAACTTGCTATTTTATGGTGGTGGTTTAGTCACTAAGTCATGTCTGATTCTTGTGATCCCATGAATTGTAGCCCACCAGGCTCCCCTGTCTATGGGATTTTCCAGGCAAGAATACTGAAATGGGTTGCAATTTCCTTCTCCAGGATATCTTCCAGACCCAGGAATTGAAACTGGGTCTCCTACACTGCAGGCAGATTCTTTACCAACTGAGTTATGAGAGAAGCCCAATTTCTATAAAAGAGATCAACAATACATAATTCAATTAGTACTAATTGTCAACACTTAGAAATTAGCAGAGATTAAGAGGAATGTCTTTGACAAGCATAAAAATAATTTTCCCAGAAAATAATTAAGGGGTAGAAACCTTCAGAAATGTGGCAAAATTGAGTTTGTAATAATAGTTTCCATGGGAAAAAGATGGATGTAAAATAATTTTAACATAGATTGTAAAAGGGCAATGACTGCAGAGACCATTTGTGAGAACACATTAGTTTACTTTTTATATGGCAGTAAAGATAAAAGAATTTTGACTTTGTGTGTATTGGAAGAAATCAATAAATTTCAGATATTAAAAAAGTAACAGAAAAGTTTTTGTTGTTTTTTTTAAGAAATGCTAAGATTGAGAAAGGAAGTGAATATCATGCTTACCATGAAATCTTACATATAGTATCACCCCATAACTGATTTAACTGAATAAATCAGTTTGATTTAATTGAATAAATCAAAGCAAATTACAACTGTCCTTCGGTTTCCAGGACTCTCTATGCATAACAAAATATGAGGATGCTCAAATTCTTCATATAAAATGGTACAGTATTTCTTAAAGGAAATCAACCCTGAATATTCATTAGAAGGACTGATACTGAAGCGCCAATACTTTGGCTGCCTGATGCGAAGAGCTGACTCATCGCAAAAGACCTTGCTGGGAATATTGAAGGCAGGAGAAGAGGGCAACTGAGGATGAGTTGGTTAGACAGCATCACTGACTCAATGGACATGAGTTTGAGAACACTCTGGGAGGTAGTGAAGGACAGGGAAGCCTGACATGCTGCAATTCATGGGATCACAAAGAGTTAGATACAAGTTAGGTCACTGAACAACAATTTGCATATAACCTATGCACCACCTCCCAAATACTGTGAATCATCTCTAGATTACTTATAATATTTAGTACAATGTAAATACGATGTTAATAGTTGCTGCCAGCCAGTAAATTCAAATTTTGCTTTTTGAAAATTTCTGGAATTTCTTTTTCAAATATTTTGATCCAAACTTAATTGAATCCAAGGATGCAGAACCCTCAGATACAAAGGGATGACTGTATTAGAAAAATTCTCTAATGTTAGCTACATTCTATTTATTTACTTTTTTACTAAAGTATAGTTGATATACAACATTATGTAAGTTACAAGTGTAAAATATAGTGAGTCACAATTTTTAAAGATTTGTATCTCATCTGTAGTTATTATGAGACATTGACTATATTGCCTGTGTTGTACATATATCCTTGTAGCTTATTTTATACCTAATAGCTTGTACCACTTAACCCTACCCTGAAATTGCCCCTCCTTCACTGCCTCTCCCTACTGGTAACCCTACCTTATTCTCAATAAATATTATTCTTTTTTTGTTATATTCACTAGCCTGTTGTATTATTTAGATTCCATATATAATGATATCATAAAGTATTTGTCTTTGTTTGACTTATTTACTGAGTACAACACCCTCCAAGTCCATCTATGTTGTTGCAAAAGGTAAATTTTCATTCTTTTTATGACAAATATTCATCTTTTCATTATGTGTGTGTATATATATATATACCACATCTTCTTTATCTTTTCATTTGTTGTTAGATACTTGGGTGCTCTATATCCTGGCAATTATAAATAATGCTTTTATGAAAAGTGGGATGCAGGTGTAATCTTCAATTAGTGTTTTTGTTTCTTTCAGATATATACCCAGGAGTGGAACTGCTAGGTCATATGGTAGTTCTATTTTTAGTTTTTTGAGAAACTTTCATACTGTTTTTGACAGTGGCTGCACCAATTTACATTCCCACCAACAATGTACAAGGATTCCATTTTTTTTCACATCCTCTCCAACAATTATTATTTATATTCTTTTTGATAATAGCCATTCTGACAGGTGTGGGTGATATGTCATTGTGATTTTGATTTGCATTTCCCTGATGATCAGTGTTATTGAATAACTTTTCATGCTGCTGTTGGCTATCTGCATACTCTCTAGCCAAAGAAATAAGATGAGAAAACAAAATAAAAGAAACCAAATTGGAAATAAAGTGGCAAAACTTACTGTTTGCAAATAACCTGATACTCTACATAGAAAATCCTAAAGATGCCACCAGAAAATGACTCTAGCTCATCAATGAATCTAATAATGTTTCAGGATACAAAATGAATATACAGAAATCTGTTGCTTTCCTATACACTAATAACAAAATATCAGAAAAACAAATTAAGGAAATAATCTCATTTATCATCACATCAAAAGGAATAAAATATCTAGGAATAAACCTCCCTAAGAAGGTAAAAGACTTGTACTCTGAAAACTACACAATGCTGATGAAAGAAAGTGTAAACCATACAGATGAAAAGATATATTGTATTCTCAGATTGGAAGAATTAATATTATTAAAATGACTGTAATCTCCAAGGCAATCTATAGATTTAGTGCAACCCCTATCAAAATACCAATGGCATTTTTAACAAAGCTAGAATAAATAACTTTAAAATTTGCATGAATACAAATGATCCCAAATATTCAAGACTATCTTGAGAAAGAAAAACAAAACTGGAGGAATCACACTCGCTGTCTTCAGATTATACTACAAACTAGAGTAATCAAACCAATCAAACAGACTCATAGATCAATGGAACAGAATAGAGATCCAAGAGATAAATTCACATACATATGGTCAATTAATAGACATCAAACGGGGAAAATATATACAAAGGATAAAAGACAGTCTCTTCAACAAGTGGTGCTGGGAAAACTGGATAGTTACATTTAAAAGAATGAAATTGGAACATTCTCTTCCACTAAACACAAAAATAAGCTCAAAATGGATTAAGACCTAAATGGAAGACCAGCAACCATAACACTCCTGAACAAAAACAGGCAAAACATTCTTTGACAATAAATTGTAGTAATTGTTTTGGATCTATTTCCTAAAGTGAATGAAATAAAAGCAAAAACAAACAAATGGGACCTAAACTTAAAAGCTTTTGCACAGCAAAGGAAACCATTGGCAAAATAAAAAGATAAACTACAGAACGGGAGAAAGTATTTGCAAATTATATGACCAGGAAGGTTGATAGCCAAAACCTATAAACAGTCCATACAATCCAACATCAAAAACCAAACAAGCTGAATAAAAAAGGGGCAGAAGACTTGAATATATATTGTTTTCAAAGAGGACAGGCACATAATAAGTGTAGCACTGTCTGTGTAATAGCCACTAGCCACATGTGGCTCTTTAAACTTAAAATTTAGTAAAATTAATTAAAATTAATAATTAAATTCCTTTATTACACTAGCTACATGTCAAGAGTTCAAAGCAACATACAACAAATTCAATTTATGCTAGAATAGTGGAGATATAGAATACAGAGGATTTTCATCATCACAGCAAGTTTTATTTGACACTACTATTAGGGAAACAGAAGATTAAAAATACAAGTAGAGTTGAGGGACTATCTGTGCAGAAAGAATAAACTGTAATCAATGGTTTGTAACTTTAAGTCGCATGAAAGTTAATGAATAGAAAACCAGAATTCTTTAGGTGAGCAATGTGTGCCTTCCAAAAGGTAACAATGAGCCGAAAGTGGTGTGGTAGTTAATTTCATGAATCAACTTGACCAGTTCATAGTGTGCCAAGGTATTTGGTTAAACATTGCTCTGGCTGACTGGGAAATCCCAGATGAGACAGAGAAAAGAAACTAAAAAATGTGTGTATAAATTTACATGTTGGCTGACACCTGAACGGCGTATGCATGGGGCAGAATAAAGGCAATCTGAACTAAGATTTGAATCACTGCCAACAGCGAGTTTGCCTTTTGAGTTGAATCAAATTAACTTCTTGCTAGAACAAGAATATCAATATTGTTAGAGGAGTACAAGAGAATCCAAGGCTTCACCCCATAGCATGATAAACAGAATACAGTACAAAATTACTGAGTATGTGAAGTGGCAGAAAAATGTGACGTATTTTCATGGGAAAAAAACAACATCCAAGAGCTGCTAGCATATAGATGATCAATGTAAAGATGATCTGACAAAGATTAAAGCAGCTCTTGTAATCAGTGAGGTGAAGGAAAATAATGCTTCTAATAATCAGAAAAGAAAATCAGTAGAGTAATAGAAAATATTTAAAAAGTTAGATAGAAAACTAAAATATCTGAAAAATATTCACTGGATGGATCATGAAATAGATGAAAGTTGAGAGGAAAGAGTCAATGAACACGACCACAGATCAGTAGCATTTATCCAATTTGAAAAACAAAGAAAAAAGAAACAGGAAAAGGAACAGAGTTCAGGGACTTTGGGAACAAATGTGAAAACATCTTAAGTAATGTAATTGGATTCCCAGGGAAGAAATAAAAGATAAATTAGAGCAGAAAATTATCTGAAGAAATAATGGTCAGAAATGGCTCAATTTTATGAGACACAAAGTTAGAATTTAAGGAATGCAGCAAATCCCAAACTATGTAAACAAAATGATAACCACACCTAAGAACACTGCAGTCAAACTGTTGAAAACCAAAGATACAGATACTATCTTGGAAGCAGCCAAAGAAAAACAGTCATAAGACCAAAGATTCTCATCAAAATTATGGAAATCAGGTGACAAGGAAATAACAAGCTAAAGTTTAGAATGAGGAGGAAATAACAAACTGTGAAACCAGAATTTTATGTATAGAGAAAAATCCTTCAAAAAGGTGATATAAAGGACTTTTCCAATAATAAAATCTAAGAAAATATATTTGTAGCACTTAGAAAATGATAGGCTTTTTTTTTTTTTTTTTTTACTGTTTTAAGTATGCTTTGCTAATTTATCGATTGGACATTATTTAAGATGACACAAAAGGAAGTCATGAAACTTAAAATAATATTTGTAAATAAATATTTATAGGCGACTGAATAAAGACAAAACATTTATTCGAGAGAGTAAAAAGTTTTGCAGCAAATTGGAGAACAAATCTTTCCTAGAAACACTAGAATGTGTTAGTTTATAAAAAAAATCTTGCTAAAAGTAATTCTTGCATTTAGAATTACAAATGCACAGAAAACAAAGTAAAGACTGCATTACATTAAACTTAAAAGCACCTGAGTAAAATGGCCCATCTTGTTTTGTCTTATAAACTGTAAGATTGGACTACATATATAGGTTTCTATAATGTAAGAGATGAAATTCAATTACATCTATAACATATATTATCTACCATTAGTTAGACTTTATGACTGAATTAAGGAAATGGCAACCCACTCCAGTATTCTTGCTTGGGAAATCCCATGGACAGAGAAGCCTGTCGGGCTATATTCCATAGGCTCTCAAAAGAGTCAAATACAATTGAGCGACTAAACAACAAGGAAACTACAAAATTTCATTGAAATTACTTGCAACTGATACCTTTAGAGAAGCAGGGTTCAAATTTGATATACACTTATTATACATACAAAAGTAATTCAGAATGTTCTTCAATAAAATGGTGGTGTTTTTAGTGCTAAGTCACGTCACTCTTTTGCAACCCCATGGACGGGAGCCCGTCAAGCTCCTCTGTCCAACGGATTTTCCAGGCAAGAATACTGGAGTGGGTTGCCATTTCCTTCTCCAGGGGATCTTTCTGACCCAAGGAGAAAACCCATGTCTCCTACATTGGCAAGAAGATTCTTTACCACCAGGGAAGCCCTCTAAAATAAAGTAGTTGAAAACAAAACATATAACCAAAACCCCTAAGATACAATAAATTTAAAATATGTTGCTGCCCTTTTAGACTAACAGGTTACTAGAAAGCAAATGATCAAGCCACTGTGTTTTAATCAAATACCTATAGGTTCAGCCGGAGAAGACAATGGCACCCCACTCCAGTACTCTTGCCTGGAAAATCCCCTGGACGGAGGAGCCTGGTAGGCTGCAGTCCATGGGGTCGCTAAGAGTTGGACAGGACTGAGTGACTTCACTTTCACTTTTCACTTTCATGCATTGGAGAAGGAAATGGCAACCCACTCCAGTGTTCTTGCCTGGAGAATCCCAGGGACGGGGGAGCCTGGTAGGCTACCATCTATGGGGTCACACAGAGTCGGACACGACTGAAATGACTTAGCATAGCATAGCATAGGCTCAGCAATAACTCAGTCTTCAAAAATAATCTGCATCAGAGAAAAGATTTATTAAAGGAGCCTCAGCTTAGCATTCTGGACCTTGGTATCAAAACTCAGAGGACTGTTAGTATAATTTTATCTTCCTGCCATTTTTAAACAGAAAAGTTTTACATTATGTATGGGGCCCATTAAAGAGGAAAACCACAGGCTCAAGATGGTATCACTTGGTGATGTGCTAAAGCCCATCACGCCAACCCTAGATTTAATACCTAACCAGACAGCACTTATGACCTTCACCAGAAGTGTAATCTTAATCAAACAGTTTGGGATTTCCTGGTCAGCAGCAATGAGGTAAGACATCTCTTGGGCCCTGCTCCTACCCCCACAGGAAGAGGAGGTAATCTGCAAGGTAAGATCTTTGCTTCTAGATCAAAATATTCCTCTCTTTCCTTTGCTAATGAGTTTCTGGATCCACTCCCCTTTCTATAAATTCCTTCATTTTTTCTATCACGCATCAGAGCTCCCTTCTAGTTGCTGCTGCTGCTGCTGCTGCTAAGTAGCTTCAGTCGTGTCCGACTCTGTGCGACTGCATAGACGGCAGCCCACCAGGCTCCCCCATCCCTGGGATTCTCCAGGCAAGAACACTGGAGTGGGTTGCCATTTCCTTCTCCAATGAATGAAAGTGAAAAAATAAAGTGAAGTCGCTCAGTCGTGTCCGACTCCCAGCGACCCCATGGACTGCAGCCCACCAGGCCCCTCCGTCCATGGGATTTTCCAGGCAAGAGTACTGGAGTGGGGTGCCATTGCTTTCTCCGCTTCTAGTTGCTAGATTGATGCTTTCTGATTCATGAATCACCTATCAAAGCCAATTAAATCTTCAAATGTGCTTGGTTGTATTTTGTTTTTTGATGGACCAAAACATTGTCCTGGATTCCAGTTTTAAGGTTATTTGTACTCCCCTGATCTTGACAATGACTTCTCAGGAACTGTAATCCTACTTTGGATTTCTGAGAGTATACTAATTCTCACAGACAAGTACTGGCAAAAACCTGACTGCCTGTGAGAAATTCTAGATACAACGTTATAAGAATGTTACTGGAAACCTGGGGACTGAGCAACAAGGTAACTGGAGTCAATTCACATGCTTACTTTCTCTTTACTTAGAGAGACAGAATCTATTTGGAACTGTTCTTCTCAGAGCTGAAATTCTATATTGTTTTCTAGTGCTTGTTGGTATGAGTGCCAGTCATTTAGCCAAAGCCCTATATCCCTTATGGAGAAGGAAATGGCAACCCACTCCAGTATCCTTGCCTAGAGAATCCTGTGGTCAGAGGAGCCTGGTGGGCTGCTGTCCATAGGGTTGCACAGAGTCAGACATGACTGAAGCGACTTAGCACTACATCCTTTGCTGCTGCTGCTGCTGCTGCTAAGTCGCTTCAGTCACGTCCGACTCTGTGCGACCCCATAGATGGCAGCCCACCAGGCTCCCCTGTCCCTGGGATTCTCCAGGCAAGAACACTGGAGTGGGTTGCCATTTCCTTCTCCAATGCATGAAAGTGAAAAGTGAAAGTGAAGTCGCTCAGTCGTGTCTGACTCCCAGCGACCCCATGGACTGCAGCGTACCAGGCTCCTCCGTCCATGGGATTTTCCAGGCAAGAGTACTGGAGTGGGGTACCATTGCCTTCTCCCACTACATCCCTTAAATGAAACCTTTTCATTATTTAAGTCCTCTCCCAAGTTCTGGGGAAATCACAGGCGGTGCTAGTGGTAAAGAATTTGCCGGCAATGCAGGAGACGTAAGATATGCAGGTTCACTTCCAGAGTCAGGAAAATCCCCTGGAGTAGGAAGTGGCAAACCACTCCAGTATTCTTGCCTGGAGAATCCCCAGAGGAACCTGATGGGCTATAGACCATGGGACTGCAAAGAGTCGGACACAACTGAATGACTAAGCACACACCCCTTAACACCAAATCCAACTAGAGACTGTAATCCTCTTGAGTGTCTCTCATCTATTTATTCATTTTAAACAGTTATGTCCATATGTCTCAAAATTTCATAAAAATCATTGACAAATGTCAAGTGAATAATAATGAATGTGATTCACAAAAAGGATAGGCTCTCTTGAAACTACATAACTGAAGTCCAGTGAAGAATTTGTCAAGAATTTGCCAAAAGGTATTTCTGGTGAGACTAAAATACAAATTATACTAGTGAACCCCAGGAGTCTTAGCAAGTTTAATAGTCATAGCTTAGAATTCTATGATTTTATAAATTGGTAAGACAGATAATTTTGAAAACAGGTTAACCTCTGGATTGAATAAACAGCAAAATAAAACTGAAAAAACCCTCTAAAGAATATAACTAGGGAATAAAATAATTGAATGATAAAGTGCTAAAGTGTTTTACTGTCCCAAATGAATCTGCTTAAAACAAAACAAACTTAAAAAAAAAAAAACTTAAATTGTGAACAGTAGCAGAATATGCTACCCAAAATATGCCTTTTTAGCATAAGGATTATTTTGAGCTGATTATTTTGGAGAAAAAGCAGATACAGGAGGAGTTCTGAAATCAGAGTACAATTCATCCTTTTGTAAGGGAAATTTATATTCAAAAGGGAAATCTTCATTTGTAAGGATATCTTTCTCTTTGTACCAAGAAGGAAGATTACAAATCACAAGAAACTTGATCAGTAGAGAAGGCACCAGACTTAAATCTGCATAATAAGCTTATTGTACTTTTCTGGATAACTACCCAGAATTAGCCTTCCTTCTACCAACCCCTTTCTTTTGTTTCTAGCTGAAGACAATATTTGAGGTGGTGACTTGGGCATTTGGGGGTGCAGGGGTGGGTTTACTCAGTTTTCCTAGGTATCTTCCATGTGGACAAGAGGTACACATGCTATTAAATTTCTGTTTGTTTTGCTCGTGTTAAGCTGTCTTTCATTACAGGTGTTCTCAGTCACAGAGGGTAGAATTTTAGAGGAAAATTATTTTTCTTCCCCTGAAATCCCAAATATTTTATTTCAGCTCTTTTTTCATATTGTCTGAAAGGGTCATACAGGGAAATTACTGAGTGCTCAATGATTATTTGCATTCGATTCTAAGATTTCAAATATTCCAAAATGCATGTAATAATCAGAAAAAAAAATACCTTTCACATTTAGGAAGAATCTAATAGTGTGCTCTCAGATTAATTCTTTTTTAGTTACAAAAACTCAGGTCTCTGGAGTTGGATGACCAAGATGACCTTAAAGTTTCCCCCATGCTTGACTTTCTGACAGGTTTCTTCAAAACTGTAGACCCCTGACCTCTCTTTTCTTAGAGTATTTACTTTCGAAAAATTTCAATTATATATTCTTTGTCTGTCCCTTCGAGATGTAAATCTTCTCCCTGGCCTCTTAGCAGTTTTACAACAGAGAAAAGTCTTTCTCAAGGACCTGGGGGCTATCTCTTTGAAATGTGATCATCAAAGGTGAAATTTTCCCCATCTCCAGTCTCTGTGGGCAGAAGGGAGCCTAACTTTCATACAGAACAGTTAGCAAATGATGACCTAATCACACTGACCAAGCTCCCCAACCCAGTACATCAAACTCCTCCAGTCTTTTGATTCAGAGGAGTTGAATTCAATCTCTCCCCCAGGCTTTAGTAGTCTTCCTTGCATGTTCAACTCTCTCTAGTACAATTTTTCTTTGACACTGAGCAGGGTATAAACATAAGTCTGTGAACTACTAACCCTATACTCTTAAGAAGTTTAGATAAAATAGCTAACCTGAGCCTTGGTTTATTAATTGACATATTGAAGCTAGTAAGAACCTCCTTGCAGGATTGTTGTGAGAAATATATCACATGTATGCATAAATGTATGTAAGAGGTCTCTAATCTGTAAATGATATTTAGTGATGGCTAATCAACAAGAAAACTAAGAAAACTAACATCATGGCATCTGGTCCCATCACTTCCTGGCAAATAGTGAGGAAACAATAGAAACAGTGACAGACTTTATTTTGGGGGCTCCAAAATCACTGCAGAGGGTGACTTCAGCCATGAAATTAAAAGATGCTTACTCTTGGAAGAAAAGTTATGGCCAACCTAGACAACATATTAAAAAGCAGAAACATTATTTTGCCAACAAAGGTCCACCTAGTCAAGGCTATGGTTTTTCCAGTAGTCAGGTATGGATATGAGAACTACATTATAAAGAAAGCTGAGCTCTGAAGAATTGATGCTTTTGAGCTGTAGTGTTGGAAAGACTCTTGAGAGTCCCTTGGACTGCAAGGAGATCCAACCAGTCCATCCTAAAGGAGATCAGTCCTGGGTGTTCATTGATAGGACTCATGTTGAAGCTGAAACTCCAATACTTTGGCCACCTGATGTGAAGAACTGACTCATTTGAAAAGACCCTGATGCTGGGAAAGATTGAGGGCAGGAGGAGAAGGGGACAACAGAGGATGAGATGGTTGGATGGCATCACTGACTCAATGGACATGGGTTTTGTTAGATTCTGGGAGTTGGTTAGTGATGTACAGGGAGTCCTGGTGTGCTGTCACAAAGAGCTGGACATGACTGAACGACTGAACTGAACTGAATCAATGAGAGGATTATAATGTAGTTCTTTTTCCCTTTTATTTTTAATAAGTCTAAAAATCAATACTGTCAAAAAAAAAAAAAACAATAAAGCTAAAAGAGCAAAGCAAACACTATAAGTTTTTTCAGAATAAGTAAAAATTCACATGCCTAGTTCAGCTAAGCAAATCAAATTCTTTCACCACAGCAAAGAAAGGTTAAAGCGAAAATGAAACTTAGTCACTCAGTCATGTCCAACTCTTTGTGATCCCATGGACTGTAGCCCACCAGGCTCCTCTGTCCATGGGATTCTCCAGGCAAAAATTCTGGAGTGGGTTTCCCTTTCCTTCTCCAGGGGATCTTCCCAACTCAGGGATCAAAACCAGGTCACCTGCATTTTGGGCAGATGAGCCACCAGGGAAGCCTTAAAAGAAAGACTATCCAGAAGCTAAATTAATTATGCTTTCTGCATTATAATGACTCAGAGAAACACTTAGCTTTGAACAGATGTTTAAATTAAGAGCACATCTACTGATAGAGTGAACAAGATGTTCAAAATTCAAGTGCCTGAAACTTTTTTTCTCTGTTTCATGAACCAATTTTATTTTTAAGACACACATAATTTTTGTTAATAATTTCCTAATCCTTTTTTATTTTTAAATTCCTGAGAGATATCTCAGCATTTAATCAATGATTTTTAAAATATATTTTCTACACCTTACAAATCTTTTTTTTTTTCAATTGAAAGCTTAAGGGCTTGCATGGTGGCTCAGACTCAACAGTAAAGAATTCACCTGCAATGCAGGAGATACAGGTTTGATCCCTGGGTTAGAAGATCTCCTGGAGGAGGGTATGGCAACCCACTCTAGTATTATTGCCTAGAGAATTCCACGGACAGAGGAGTCTGGCGGGCTACAGTCCATGTGTTCACAAAGACTGGGACATGACTGAAACAGAGTCAGGGACCAGGAGAACAGATTGGTTGTCAAGGGGGAGAGGGGTGAGGGACTGAGTGAGAGAGCATTGGATTGCGACTTTGGGGTTAGCAGGTATAAACTGCTAAGACAGATGAAGAACAAGGTCCTACTCTATAGCACAGGGAACTATGTTCAAAATCCTGTGACAAATTATAATGGAAAATAATACTAAACAGAATATATATATGTGTGTGTGTGTGTGTGCGTGTGTGTGTATGCTGTTTAGATGTTCAATTGTGCCCAATTCTTTGCAACCCCACAGACTGTAGCCCACCAGACACCTCTATCCATGGGATTTGCCAGGCAAGAATACTGGAGGGTGTTGTCATTTCCTTCTCCAGGGGATCTTCCTGACCCAGGGATCAAATCTGGGTCATCCGCATTGGCAGGCAGATTCTTTACCACTGAGTCATTATATATATATATATATATATATAACTGAATCATTTTGCTGTATAACAGTAATTAACACAACATTGTAATTCAGATATACTTCAATAATAAAAAAACCTGAAAACAAATTTTCCCACTTAAACAGAGAAAACTTTCCTCAGTCAGACATTACCCAAAGTTCCTGCTATATTTCTCAGCTCCCACTTAGAAAAACCACTTTTAAAGACTGTAATTGCTGAATCCACTTCCTCTTTGATATTCAAATTTATACTTCTATTGTAATAAAAGAAGGTAAAGGTATGAATCTCTCTTTATGCACTCTTGAGCTGCATCCTACAAATTTTGAAATGTTGCATTTTTAAAGAGGTCAAATTTTTAAAGTTTTTTCCCTTTTTTGGCCATGCCACCCAACATGTGGGATCGTAGTTTCTGGAGTAGGAATCAAACCACAGTGCTCTGCAGTGGAACTACAAAGTCTTAACAACTGAACCACCAGTGAAGTTCACTGTTGCATTTTTCATCACAGTTCTAATTAAAATTTTTCTAATTCTCTTTGTTATTTCATATTTTACCCATGGGTTATTTAGAAATGTATCATTTAATTTTCATATGTGTGGGCATTCTCTGTCAACGTTTCTTATTGTTTTCTAGTTAAGTTCTGCTATGAAGAGAAGAGGTGGCAAGAATACACAGAAGAATTATACAAAAAAGATCTTAATGACCCAGATAATCATGATGGTGTGATCACTCACTTAGGGCCAGACATCCTGGAAAGTGAAGTTAAGTGGGCCTTAGGAAACATCACTATGAACAAAGCTAGTGGAGGTGATGGAATTCCAGTTGAGCTATTACAAATCCTAAAAGATGATGCTGTGAAAGTACCCACTTCATATGTCAGCAAATTTGGAAAACTCAGCAGTGGCCACAGGACTGGAAAACGTCAGTTTTCATTCCAATTCCAAAGAAAAACAATGCCAAAGAGTGCTCAAACTACTGCATAACTGCACTCATCTCACACACTAGCAAAGTAATGCTGAAAATTCTACAAGGCAGGCTTCAATAGTACATGAACCATGAACTTCCAGATGTTCTAGTAGGATTTAGAAAAGGCAGAGAAACCAGAGGTCAAATTGCCAGCATCATAGAAAAAGTAAGAGAGTTCCAGAAAAACATCTACTTCTGCTTTATTGATTATGCTAAAGCCTTTGACTGTGTGGATCACAACAAATTGTGGAAAATTCTGAAAGAGATGGTAATACCAGACCACCTGACCTGCCTCCTGAGAAATCTGCATGCAGGTCAAGAAGCAACAGTTAATACTGAACATGGAACAATGGACTGGTTCCAAATCGGGAAAGGAGTACGTCAAGTCTGTATATTGTCACCCTGCTTATTTAACTTATATGCAGAGTACATCATGCGAAATGTTGGGCTGGATAAAGAACAAGCTGGAATCAAGATTGCCAGGAGAAATATCAATAACCTCAGATATGCAGATGACACTACTCTGATGGCAGAAAGCAAAGAAGAACTAAGGAGCCTCTTGATGAAAGTGAAAGAGAAGAGTGAAAAAATTGGTTTAAAGCTCAACATTCAGAAAACTAAGATCGTGACATCTGGTCCCATCACTTCATGGCAAATAGATGGGGAGACCATGGAAACAGTGAGAGACTTTATTTTCTTGAGCTCCAAAATCACTGCAGATGGTGACTACAGTCATGAAATTAAAAGATGCTTACTCCTTGGAAGAAAAGCTATGGCCAACCTAGACAGTATATTAAACAGCAGAGACACTATTTTGCCAACAAAGGTCCGTCTAGTCAAAGCTTTGGTTTTTCCAGTAGTCATGTATGGATGTGAGAGTTGGACAACAGAGAAAGCTGAGCACCGAAGAATTGATGCTTTTGAACTGTGGTATTGGAGAAGACTCTTGAGAGTCCTTTGGACTGCAGGGAGATCCAACCAGTCCATCCTAAAGGAAATCAGTCCTGAATATTCATTGGACGGACTGATGAAGCTGAAACTTCAATCCTTTGGTCACCTGATGTAAAGAACTGACTCACTGGAAAAGACCCTGATGCTAGGAAAGACTGAAGGCAGGAGAAGGGGATGACAGAGGATGAGATGGTTGGATGGCATTACTGACTCAATGGACATGAGTTTGAGTAAACTCCAGAGTTTACTCACATTTACAGGGAGGCCTGACATGCTGCAGTCCATGGGGTTGCAAGAGTTGGACGTAAGTAAGCAACTGAACTGAATTATTGATCAGAGAACATATTCTGTAATTTTTTTTTAAATCCAATTATCTGTCTTGACATTTCTTTTGTGATCCAGCCTATGATCCATCTCTGAGTGTTCTATATGAACCTGAAAGGAATACATATTCTGCAGTTGAGTGTAATGCTATGTATGTTGATTAGATCTGCTTGATTTAAATGAGCTCAAGTTTTTACAAGCTGAATGATTTTCTTTCTATTAGTTCTACTAATTACTGAGAGAGGAATATTGAAATGTGTAACAATAACTGTCCTTTTTTATGCTTCCTTCCAGCTCTATTATTTCATACTTGATAAGTTTTGAGATTTCATTTTAAGGTGCATACACACTTAGCAGTGTTGTGTCTTCTTCATTCACTGATTCTCTAATAAATATAAAATATTTCTCTTTACCTCTGTTAAAAGTTCCTGCCCTTGAGGTCTTCTTCATCTGTCTTACATAGCAATTCCAGCTTTTGTATGACTAGCTGTGCACACAGTATATCTTTTTATCCTCCTATTTTTAATCTGTTAATAATCATACATTTCCATTTTGAGTGTAATTGCTGTGACAATACTTCCTTTGGTATTCCTTTTACTTCTTCAATATGAAGATCCCTGCCATTCAGTGGTGAGTCTAGTCCATTCATAATTTACAGTTACTAATATGCTTTGGTTTAAATTTACTATAGCACTGTTTTCTATTTGTCTCATTTGATCTTTGTTCTTTTTTTTACCTTTTTGGATTAAGTAAATATTTTTAGTATATCACTCTGTCTTCTATTTTATCCTTATCTATGGTCATTCTAAGTTTTATAATATTAATCTCTATCAAACTCTTCATTCAAATAATATTCAAAGCACAAGAATCTTATGTTAGTATATTTCCACTATTCCTTTCAATCTTTGTCATATTATTGCTATCCACTTCACTTCTAATTGGAGAAGGAAATGGCAACCCACTCCAGTATTCTTGCCTGGACAATTCCATGGACACAGAGCCTGGTGGGTTATATCCATGGAGTCGCAAAGAGTTGGACATGACTGAGTGACTTTACTTTCTTTCTTTCTTTCCACTTCTGTGTTTGTTACAAGTGATTTGCTTTGATTTTTGCTTTAAAGAATAAATTATATTAAAAAATTAAAGTCATTTATATTTATGTACATATTTACCATTTTTGCTGTCTTTATTTCTTATTATATATAAATCTAAGTTCTCAAAAGACATCATTTCTTTTCATTGAAGAACTTAAAAAAAATGGAGGTCTATTGTTTGTAGGTTTTAGTTGTATAAAAATATTTTTATTATGCCTTTCCTTTAGTGAGATATTTTTACGGGAAATGAAATAGCACAGACAACTTTTTAAAGCAGTCTTAAACAGTTGTCCAGTTGTCTTCTATCGAAATTGTTTATTCTTCTGTATGTAATGTGTCTTATTTTATAGCTACAGTTCAGTTTACCTTATTGATTTTCAGAAATTTATTACAAGCATCAATCCAGCTTTTAAGATAATTATACTTTAGATTTGTTTGGTGAATATGTGGTTTTATAGTTTTTATCACAATTGTAATAATTTCACCCACTTTATCTTTATTTGTTTTCTGCCCAGAAGGGGAAACTTGCTGTCCTAATCTTCAACTACATTGGGGTACGCTGATTTCATCTTTTTCTATCAGCAAACCTCCCTTCTCACACTTGAGAGTCTTCTGCTCAGCTGTTATCCTAGGATCTGCTTTGACCATACCATGGGAATTCCCATTCCTCCCCTGAGCTGTTTTTATCCTCACTCACTCCCTGCTGCTGCTGCTAAGTCACTTCAGTCATGTCCGACTCTGTTCGACCCCATAGATGGCAGTCCACTAGGCTCCTCTGTCCCTGGGATTCTCCAGGCAAGAACACTGGAGTAGGTCGCCATTTCCTTCTCCAATGCATGAAAGTGAAAAGTGAAAGTGAAGTCGCTCAGTCATGCCCGAGTCTTAGCAACCCCATGGACTGCAGCCTACCAGGCTCCTCCATCCTTGGGATTTTCCAGTCAAGAGTACTGGAGTGAGGTGCCATTGCCCTCTCCGCACTCACTCCCTAGTTGGAGTAAAACACAGCTCCCAACAGCTTCCTGACAACTGTGCAATTTTGAAAACCTTTAACATCTATAAATATATTTCTATCTATCTGAAGTTTTGCCAGGATAGAGAATTCCATCTGGAAACATATTTTCCCCTCAGAATTTTAAAAGCCTTGCCCCATTGTCTTCTGGCTTCTGGTATTAATTGCTAAGTCTGAAGCATTCTGATTCTCCATCCTTGGGCTGAGTGCTTTCTTCCTGACTTCCCTGATGGCTCAGGTGGTAAAAATTCTGCGTTCAATGCAGGAGTTGATCCCTGGGTCAGGAAGATGCCCTGGAGAAAGGAGTGGCTACCCACTCCAGTATTCTTGCCTAGAGAATCTCATGAACAAAGGAGTCTGGCAGGCTACATTCCATGGGGTCCCAAAGAATCAGACACGACTGGGTGACTAAGCACACACACGGGTTGAGTGTTTCCTTCTTGACTCTATCTTTTCTTAATTTCGTTCTGAATTTCTCTGGCAAGCATGTCTTTTTTAGTCATTAATCTGAAATAAGTGGGCCCTCTCAACAATTCCATTCTGAGAAATTTGATTGTTTTAATTCTGTTTTTTTATATCTTTGATAATAATTTCCCCCACTTTTTTCCAGACCCTGTTCTGAAATTCTTACCATATGGATATTGTTTCTTCCTGAACACTCCTTTAATTTTCTCTTATTTGACTCTCCTTCTCCATTATTTGGTTTTATTATTCATTTTATTATTCTTCATTCTTTCAATGTCTTTAAATTTATCTTCTGAATATTTTATTTAATTTTTTCATTTGTTACCTACATTTAATTTTCATAAGCTCTTCTTGGTTTACCAGATGTTCTTGCTTTTTTTTCAATTTGTTTTCTTCTATAGCATACTCTTCTTTTAAACATGTATACTTCTCTCATCTTCTCAACTACTGTATTACTAAAGATGGGATATTGTATATTTTAAAATTGATTTTTTTCTCCCAGAATCCTATGGTGTCATTTGGTTTTCTCTGAATTCTTCTTTCCTGTATGCTTTTTGCTTGGCTGTTACTTAGTTCCTTCTTTTTCTTGTTAGGAATTTCCTTAAATGTCTAGGGATCGCTGTTGTATGAACATTTGTAGGAGTGAAGCACTCAGAAGCTCCTTGGGACATGAGTGAAACAGGACCTTATTTTCACGTCATATGTACATACACACACACTTGGAAAGAATGCTTCCTGCCCCATAAGTGTCTACCAACCAGCCTTGCTGCACCAATCAGCCCAGCACCAAGGGGTGCCCTGCTGGATGTTCCTGGATGGGCCCATCCCACCATCTGTACCTCCAAGAAGCCTGAGCTGTTCCCACCATGAGTGGGTAGAGGAAACAGTCTCTTGCATTTCCCATCCCCTAACTGCTTCAGTAACTTACTCTAACCTTCTCTGAAATGATACTGAATCAGAGAATTTCTCTTCTGATGTTTTGTTCCCAGGGGGCATCATGGGTCACGAGTTTTTGCTGCAGGTTACTTTCCCTCCCTTTATTCCTGGGCAGCCAGAGTGTTTATTTTGGCCAAATTTGCCAACTCCTAGAGTAAATCTCTTGTCCCAGGATGAGGAAAGGGACCAGCAATGAACATGTGAAAGGGTTCAGGGAATCTAATTACTTCTTTTAAAACCTTTTAACCACTGTCCATATATTTAGTCGTATGTATAACCTTACTTGCAGAGGCATCTGATACCTCTATTCCTGTCACTTTAGTCTCCACTGCGTAAAGCAGCCTGCTTCTGACTTGTTTCCTCTCCTTTCTCAGCTTAAATGTTACCTTCTTTCTGTCTGTTAAGTCAGCGACCACCCATCCATGTGCTTTGTAGCTTCCACACGTGTATCCGTGTCACCTCATGTACCATCTCGTCTGTCCTGAGTGAAGTCTTTTTATTCACAACCTGTCAATATCCTACAGTGTCAGGAGGAAATGGAATGCAATTGTTGAATTGAAAGCTTTCAAATTCAGCTTGGAAAGGGTATACCAAAATTATATATTTATTTCCTATATTTACTCCCCCTTGTTACATAGCTATAGGAAGACTACAAGTATTTTGAAACTAAGTTACCACTTGAGAGTCCCACGCTTCGCAGCTAAATAATTACAGAAACATAAGGTAGAATATGTTCAATTCCAGTTCATTTATGCAATACAGAGGTTTGGAGCATCTAATGAGCTGACCTAATTAAGAAACTATTGCAATAATGCATAAGTGGACCCAGGAGAGTCATGTCTGAATTAAGACAGTAACTGTTGAAGAAGGAGGGGAGCAAATGAATTTCAAAACATATATATGTTTTAAAGAGAAATATTTTACAAATTTTGCAATCATTCGTCTGGTCTATGGCCATGAATCAGTTTGCTTTTTTGAGGTTTAGTTGCTAGTCAAGTATGACTCTTTTGTGACCACATGGACTATAGCCTGCCAGGCTCCTTTGTCCATGGGATTTCCCAGACAAGAATACTGCAGAATGACAGTTGCCAAAATGGGTTGCCATTTCCTTTTCCAGGGGGATCTTCTAGACCAGAGATTGAACCTGCATCTACTGCACTGGCAGGTAGATTCTTTATCACTGAGCCACTTGGGAAGACAGTTTGCTCAGGCTGCGGTAACAAACAACCACAAACTTGGTGGCTTAATGAAAATGTATTGTCTCGACATTCTGAAGGTCAGAGCTCAAAAGCAAGATGTTCGTAAGGCTGGTTCCTCCAGAGAGCTGTGCGGGAAGCCTCTCTCCCAGCTTACAGAAGGCTGTCTTCACATACACATGGCATTCGTTATTCATCTGTCACCACATTTCCTCATTTTTCAAGGACACAGCTCAAACAGGAGTAAGGCTTACTGTAATAAACTCATTATAACTTGATTATATCTATTAAGACTTTATCACCAAGTAAATTCGCCACATGAGCAGCGGATGTGTGGTGCAGGAGCGGCCAAGAGAAGATACCCCACGTCCAAGGTCAGGAGCAGTGACAGAGAGGAGATACCCCAAGTCCAAGGTAAGAGAAACCCAAGTAGGACAGTAGGCACTGAGAGAGGGCATCAGAGGGCAGAGAGACTGAAACCACAATCACAGAAAACTAGCCAATCTGATCACATGGACCATAGCATTGTCTAACTCAATGAAATTAAGCCATGCTGTGTGGGGCCACCCAAGATGGTTGGGTCATGGTGAAGAGGTCTGACAGAACGTGGTCCACTGGAGAAGGGAATGGCAAACCACTTCAGTATTCTTGCCTTGAGAACCCCATGAACAGTATGAAGAGGCAAAAAGATAGGACACTGAAAGATTAACTCCCCAGGTCGGTAGGTGCCCAATATGCTAATGGAGATTAGTAGAGAAATAACTCCAGAAAGAATGAAGGGATGGAGCCAAAGCAAAAACAACACCCAGCTGTGGATGTAACTGGTGATAGAAGCAAGGTCCAATGCTGTAAAGAGCAATATTGCATAGGAACCTGGAATGTTAGGTCCATGAATCAAGGCAAATTGGAAGTGGTCAAACAGGAGATGGCAAGAGTGAACGTCTACATTCCAGGAATCAGCTAACTAAAATGGACTGTAATGGGTAAATTTAACTCAGATGACCATTATATCTACTACTGTGGGCAGGAATCCCTTAGAAGAAATGGAGTAGCCATCATACTCAACAAAAAAGCCCAAAAAGCAGTACTTGGATGCAATCTCAAAAATGACAGAATGATCTCTGTTCATTTCCAAGGCAAACCATTCAATATCACAGTAATCCAAGTCTATTCCCCAACTAGTAATGCTGAGGAAGCTGAAGTTGAATGGTTCTATGAAGACATACAAAACCTTTTAGAACTAACACCCAAAAAAGACGTCCTTTTCATTATAGGGAACTGGAATGCAAAAGTAGGAAGTCAAGAAACACCTAGAGTAACAGGCAAATTTGGCCTTGGAATACAGAATGAAGCAGGGCAAAGGCTAATAAGAGTTTTGCCAAGAAAAAGACTGGTGATAGCAAACACGGTCTTCCAACAACACAAGAGAAGGCTCTACACATGGACATCACCAGATGGCCAACAACAAAACCAGATTGATTATATTCTTTGCAGCCAAAGATGGAGAAGCTCTATACATTGAGCAAAATAAGACCAGGAACTGACTGTGGCTCAGATCATGAACTACTTATTGCCCAATTCAGCATTAAGTTGAAGAAAGTGGGGAAAACCACTAGACCAATCAGGTATGACCTAAATCAAATCCCTTATGATTATACAGTGGAAGTGAGAAATAGATTCAAGGGACTAGATCTGATAGACAGAGTGCCTGAAGAACTATGGACAGAGGTTTGTGACACAGGAGACAGGGATCAAGACCATCTCCAAGAAAAAGACATGCAAAAAAGCAAAGTGGCTGTCTGAGGAGGCCTTACAAATAGCTGAGAAAAGAAGAGAAGCAAAAGACAAAGGAGAAAAGGAAAAATAAACCCATTTGAATGCAGAGTTCCAAAGGAGAGCAAGGAGAGATAAGAAGGCCTTCCTCTGCGATCAACGCAAAGAAATAGAAAAAAACAGTAGAATAAGAAAGACTAAAGATCTCTTCAAGAAAATTAGAGATACCAAGGTAGGATTCCATGCAAAGATGGGTTCAATAAAGGAAAGAAATAGTATGGACCTAACAGAAGCAGAAGATATTAAGAAGGTTGGCAAGAATACACAGAAGAACTGTACAAAAAAGATTTTCACGATCCAGATAATCAAGATGGTGTGATCCCTCACCTAGAGCCAGACATCCTGGAATGTGAGGTCAAGTAGGCCTTAGAAAGCATCATTACAAACAAAGCTAGTGGAGGTGACTGAATTACAGTTGAGCTATTTCAAATCCTAAAAGATGATGCTGTGAAAGTGCTGCACTCAATATGCCAGCAAATTTGGAAAACTCAGCAGTGGCCACAGGACTGGAAAAGGTCAGTTTTCATTCCAATCTCAACGAAAGGCAAGGCCAAAGAATGTTCAAACTACTGAACAATTGCATTCATCTCACACTCTAATAAAGTGATGTTCAAAATTCTCAAGCCAGGCTTCAGCAATACGTGAACCATGAATTCCAGATGTTCAAGCTGGATTTAGAAAAGGCAGAGGAACCAGAGATCAAATTGCCAACATCCGATGGATCATTGAAAAAGCAAGAGAGTTCCAGAGAAACATCTATTTCTGCTTTATTGACTATGCCAAAGCCTTTGACTGTGTGGATCACAATAAACTGTGGAAAATTCTAAAAGAGATGGGAATACCAGACCACCTGACCTGCCTCTTGAGAAACCTGTATACAGATCAGGAAGCAACAGTTAGAACTGGACATGAAATAACAGGCTGGTTCCAAATAGGAAAAGGAGTACATCAAGGCTGTATATTGTCAACCTCCTTATTTAACTTATATGCAGAGTACATCATGAGAAACGCTGGGCTGGATGAAGCACAAGCTGGAATCAAGATTGCCGGGAGAAATATCAGTAATTTCAGATATGCATATGACACCACCCTTATGACAGAAAGTGAAGAAGAACTAAAGAGCCTTTTGATGAAAGTGAAAGAGGAGAGTGAAAAGATTGGATTAAAGCTTAACATTCAGAAAACTAAGATCATGGCATCTGGTCCCATCATGGCAAATAGATAGGGAAACAGTGAAAACATTGGGTAACTTTATGTTGGGGGTCTCCAAAATCACTGCAGATGGTGACTGCAGCCATGGAATTAAAAGACACTTACTCCTTGGAAGGACAGTTTTTACCAACCTAGACAGCATATTAAAAAGCAGAGACATTACTTGTCAATAAAGGGCTGTCTAGTTATGGCTATGGTTTGTCCAGTAGTCATGTATGGATGTGAAAGTTGGACTATAAAGAAAGCTGATCGCCAAAGTATTGATGCTTTTCAACTGTGGTGTTGGAGAAGACTCTTGAGAGTCCCTTGGACTGCAAGAAGATCCAACCAGTCCATCCTAAGGGGAGATCAGTCCTGGGTGTTCTTTGGAAGGACTGATGTTGAATCTGAAACTCCAATATTTTGGTCACCTGATGCAAAGGGCTGACTCATTTGAAAAGACCCTGATACTGGGAAAGTTTGTGAGCGGGAGGAGAAGGGGACATCAGAGGATGAGATGGTTGGATGGCATCACCCACTCATTGGACATGAGTTTGTGTGGACTCCGGGAGTTGGTGATGGACAGGGAGACCTCACGTGCTGCGATTCATGGGGTCGCAAAGAGTCAGACATGACTGAGTGACTGAACTGAACTGAACTGAAGTTAGTTTAAGGGCCTCCCTGGGTTCTTTAGTGGTAAAGAACCCACCTGCCAATGCAGGAGACATAAGAGATGTGGGTTTGTTCTTTGGGTCTGGAAGATCCCCTGGAGGAGGGCATAGCAACCCACTCCAGTATTCTTGCCTGGAGAATCCCATGGAGAGAGGAGCCTGGCGGGCTACCATCCATGGGGTTACAAAGAATCAGACACGATTGAAGTGACTTAGCACACATGAATGCAAGTTAGTTTAAAAAGGAATAAAAACGTTTAAGTAAATTAGAGTGAGGACGATGCAAAGCCTACTACATTCAGGACCTGTAGTCCTAAAGTAATGTAACAGATCACACCTATTAGATGGTCCAGAAAAGTGCAAATCATGTCCCTAAAAGACCCACACATGGTTTGTCTTTTCCCCAGTCACTGCAGAAGGCACCACATTTCTCATCTGTCTGTGTACCACAGATATGACTACAGATGGACTCACTAGTTTAAAACACAGGAGTTAATAGGACATCCTCAACATAAAGGAGTAAAGCATTTTTTTTAAAGTAGTGAAATTAAAATGCATTTACAGAAAAGAGCTATAAGTTGGTAATTACAAAGTTTGATTGTTAGTTTATTGAATTTTAGACCATAAATGTATCATGGAAATCATATAAGCTGGAGATTACCAAACTGGGAGGTGCATCAAGATCACCTGGTGATCTTTTAAAAATACACGGCTTCCCAGTTCCCACCCTACATATCCTGAATAGGATTTTCACAAATGCATACTTTTTTAGAAATGCTCCAACTGATATTTTGCAGACTGCCTGATCCATATGCCTCGCTTTTAAGTTGAGGAAATTGAGATCATTATAACAAAATCACATAGCATAGAATATATTTAATTAAAAATGATCTAGTTCTGTTTATATGTGACTCATTTCATTTTGATAAACAGAAAATCCAGATTAGTAGTAGAAAGTACTTCAAGAATATTTTTGTTGATATAATCGATGCAGCTATTCTTATTTTTTTGGCAAGATAGATTAGAGATTTACTTCAGTAAAATTTAAGGTCATCCATATTTAATAGTGGTAGACTACAAAAAATAATAAAATCTCGTAAGGCAAAAAGAACAATTTACTAAAAGAGATTTTAGAAACTTACAGATGATGTCCTGTCTACTTCACAACGGCTGCTCAGAATAAAACAGGCCTCAGCATCATCCATCCTAAATGCAGACAGAAAAGGAAAATAATCACACATTGACATATCTATGTGCCATCTGAAAAACAGAATTCCAATACTCAGTCCAGGGCATACAAAGTACACATAAACTATGAACATCCTTAAGTTAAATGAAAGTAGGATTTCTTGCAGATCATGATTATAAACAAAATAATTGTTGACTTGGCTGTACAAGACAGCAGTTCATAATGACAGAAGTTAAAAAAAGTCAAATTTTATTTTCTCTTTTATCATTATATACATATTTTTCATATATATATACTTCTATAAGTTAAGGGAGTTTATAAGCCTTTGTTTTAGATGGATTACTTTTTGACTGCAATGCATCAACAAAACTAAGAGAGAGGATATGAGGCCACTTAGTATTCATAAGCCAAACTCTACTGCACATTTATATTTACTAGAGATGAATCATCATCTTGTTCCAAACCCCTTCCCCTCACGCTAAACTTCTATATTTCTTATATGTAATAATAAACCATAACATGCTTCAGTGCTTGGTAAGCAATGTTCTAAAAACATAACATTGTGTATTTTTAAAATGAGGAACCATTTGCCTTTCTGGTTCATTACAGTAGAAAAAATTTTTTCCTCCAACGTATTTTCTATGGATAAAAATGATAAAAGTCTATGAAATTAGACCAAACCAAACAGTTTTGGACAAGTGTGAAGTTGTCATGATTATTAAGCAATTGTATACCATTTTTTATACATCATATTCAACAAAGCAACTCAAACTCATGCAACTGACCTTTGGAAATGGTTTGGAGAATTTTACTCCTTGTCTTGCGTGGGAATTGTGCTGAAGAATGTGTTAGTTAACATTAAATCCCAAATTTCTACATGACATAGGATAAGAAATGAACATAAAAATGGTACCATCTTTCTTAACTCAATTTTCTGAGAATTACCAGCCTGCTGCCTCTCACTCATCCACATTCTCCTTTTTCATACCTATGGAGGAATGTTTCTGGTAAATGTGACTGATTTGGCTAAGAAACAATCATTAATATTATTAATACTAAATGGAGTTGTGTTAATCCTGCCTCAGTCATGCAGTCGTATCCAACTCTTTGAGACTCCATGGACTGTAGCCCACCAGGCTCCTCTGTCTATGGGATATTTCCAGGCAAGAATACTGGAATGGGTTGCCGTTTCCTACTCCAGGGGATCTTCCCAACCCAGGGATTGAACCCACGACTCCTGTGTCTCCTGCATTCGTAAGTGGATTCTTCACCACTATGCTACCTGAGAAGTGCATTAATCCTCGGTATTATCTAGCTAAGATGCCAATAGCTAATCCTAATAGCTTAGATTAATTGATTAGGTAGTCAAAAGGCTTCATTTATCACAGAAATTCATATTGAACATAAAATGGGCATTACTCATTCTTATCAAATGAAGAACTTAATTCATTACAATATATTAAGTATATTTATTATCTATACAGATGAATATAAAGATCCAGATTATATTACTGTTTAAGCAACTATTTCTTTACAGTTCCTGAATAATGAGTATAGATAGCAGATTGTTAGCAAGCACCTAATGCTGTGTTTTACTTGAGGTACTGGGAGACTATGATTTATTCTAGAATTGTCATGTGTATAGTGACAATATATATGAAGTATGCAATCCACTACAGATGCTGATATATTCTCAAAGAAGCTTAATTTTCCAATTATGTACAATTCATTATAGCCTGGTAGTTTCTACTGACTTTTTTTTTTCACAAATTGTTAAATCATTGAAAAAATTCTCAGCTAAATTGACCTATTATATATAAATCTAACATAATGTTAGAGTTCCTGTTGTGAGCTATCTAGTCAACTTTTGCAGGAATAAGCAGCAGAAAGAAGTTTGGGAGTTTTTATCTGTTCTTTTCCATCATCCACACACACACGCACAAAACCCATACACACACAAATACAAGCATACAGAGGACATGTATAAAGAAACACAACACACACACACAAATATATGGAGAACATGCACCAACACACACACCAACACACATACTCAAGCCATCTGGGAAGAATCAAAACAACAAAAAAGAAAAAAATCACTTATGCTATGAAATTCAAGGAAGAGACTTTTAAACCTAACAGAGTCTGTAGGACAACTCAAAGATAAACACGAAGATATATTTAAAAGCTACAAAAGAAGAGAAAACATTGAGCGAAGCCACCTCCACTAAGAATCTCTTCTGGCTTCTGAAACTATGGAGGGTGTTTTGCAGAGGCCCTGATTCCTGGAGTCTGCAGTCTAACCAACCACACTCTCACTCTGCTCCCACACTGCAGTGACCCCCCCAAGACCGTGACAAAGCTATAAGACTATGTCATCTTTAATCCAGGGGGATGGCACCTGCACAAGAAGAAGACAGCAACTAAGACCGCTGTCACCCTCCTGATTTCTCCAGTCCCCAAGGACTCTTTCATCTCAGACACCAGGGAACACAAGTATTATCTGCCCAGTATATAATACAAACTCCTTAAAATCTAAACCCTGACTCACACTGCTTTGGCATATCACATAGTGTTTAGCCCAAGAGTTTTATTTGTCGAATAAAAACAATATCCAGGAATTTGGAGACTACTCTCACTGAATCTGGATAACTCAGTTCATCTCCCAGCACCCTGAGATGATACCACCCCACCACACTTCTCAATGTGTTGTGTGGACATGGTCTGATGAACAACCCTGCACTGAGAAAGAGGAGCAAATAAGCTGATTTTATATTTTTAATCTTCCTATTTGAAAAAGCAAAGTTTGTATTCAAAAACACATCTCACAGTAGTGAAACTGCTAAAATTTGGAGGAGAGAAAAGATATTATAACACTACAAGATGGAAAGTGTAAATACTTACTTTGCTCTCAACAGATCCTGGTCTTTAAGGGCCGAACCTTGAAGGTAGATAACTCTTTGTGACCACATTGGAATCTGGAGGATCCTTCGGACCTGCACATCCATTTCAGTAGGACACAAAATCACCACATAATAATCCTACTCAAAACAAAGTGGGCAATGGGATAGAAACAATAATGCTTTGTTTTATACTAGATAGGTAAATAGAATATCTATGAACATTTTGAAATATGATAAAAGAGAAATGAACTCTTACTAATAAATCAAAGTTTGCATTTAAAACCAGGGCATATGTTAAATAACATGAGATGGTAATAAACATAACAGACAAACATACAAAAATCTCATAAATCAGCATGTTCATCCTGACTTTTTTCAATTTACTTAGTATCAAGAAGAAAAGATAAATCAGTGCATACACTCAGCACACATTTCGGCCTATGAAATTTTCAATTTTGACTTCAGGGTGTGAAAGTGTTAGTCACTCAGTCGTGTCCGACTCTTTGATGCCATGGACTGTAGCCTGCCATGCTCCTTTCTCCATGGAATCCTCCAGGCAAGAATGCTGAAGCGAGTTGCCATTCCCTTCTCTGGGGGATCTTCCTGACCAAGGGATCGAACCCAAGTCTCCTGCATTGCAGGCAGGTTTTTGTACAGTCTGAGCCATCAGAGAACCTCCTTAGGATTTCAGATTGATTCTAAAAGATAAACTGCATACCAGCCAGAAGTGCTAAGCATCAACTTATACTTCAATCTTGTTACTTTTAGAATAAAAAGCTGTTTATATCATTGTTTATATCATTTGGTAATGGCACCCCACTCCAGTATTCTTGCCTGGAAAATCCCATGGATGGAGGAGCCCGGTAGGCTACATTCCGTGGGGTCACAAAGAGTTGGACACCACTGAGCCACTTCACTTCACTTCAACATTATTATGAGTTGATAAAATTGAAAATATTCAGATGAATATCTGAATGGAAAAGGATTCACAAAAATATTGGTAATACTGACAAAGTAAATTAAATTTGAAAGTTTGTGATCAAAATATTTCAAAACAATGGTTGTTTGGAGAAAATGGAAAATTATTCTCACTGATAAAATGGTATAAAGCAATTTATCTACAAGAATTCAAATTCTCTGGCAAACGTACACCATTTTACCACGCTGTATCTAGTGGGAATTTTTGGAGTTTTAAGATTTCTCCATATTGATATTAGACAAAATTAATTACTAGGGATCAAATTTTGGGTGGAATAAATTTTCTCCCAGATAGATTTTCTTTGTGGGTTATAATAAGCATCTGAAATTATTTACTATGAGTAATTAAAAAAAATGTTAAATATAGAGTTACTTCAAAATGCAAAATAATGTATGTAAAAACAAAAGAATATATTACATAAGTTTCACTTATAAGTTAGATTTTTTAATTCAAAAAAGTAATATGTTAAAATGTCTCTAAATTATTTAAGAGAGAGATAATTAGAAGTACTCAACACTGTCTTGACTTCAGGATTATCCAACCTCTTAACAGAAGCTTATTGGGGAAATACAAAAAATTCAAGTAGTTCTTTGCTGTCTGGACTAGACTAAGTGCATTAAGCAGTAAAGGAGGTGACCTAAGTCTACACTGACCCAGAACCATGGCAAGTGGAAGTGTCTGCATAGACAGAAGAGACTTTTCTGAATTCATGATCTCAATTACATATTGCCCAAATTTTCATCATTTATTGCTACTATAAATAAGACCAAGTTTCACTCCAGGAAACAAAGGGAAGAACTTTGGAACTTTCAGACTTCCAAATTTCCATCAGTAACACTTGATAAAATTCTGAAAATTCAAGTGAGCAGATGATATTGAAATGACTTTTTTATTGTTTTATTATATTTTATGTTGTTTCACTGTTTCATAAAAATATCATTTATTCACTACCAAAAGGAGAAAAAAGCAATCATTTTAATTCAGAGAAAACCTTTCTTTGTAGCAGTAATATAATTCCATCTGTCTTTCGTTATAGATACAGAAGGAAACTTAACATACTGTGTATTCCTCCAGCATTTTTTTCTATGTTCCAGGTTATATTTGTAGTTCTTCATTTTCTCTAAATTTGAGCATATAAATAAAAATCCTCCAGAACACAGGCTGTACTATCATTAATTGATTTTGCCAATGTTAGTCAGTATAATCCATTTAAAGTTACCTGGAGTCTTGGATGTGCATAGAATTCATTTAAAAAGTCCATGAGTAAATCAATCTTCAGTGAGCTGACACACAGAACAACGTGCTTTTCGGTTTGAGCTCTGTGTCGACTATAGTTTCCACCTGACTTTTGTCTCTCCATCCACAAATAGGCCAGCTGTTCAAACTGTAATGCATTTTCCACATGTGAATGAAAAGAACTAGACGTGAAAATAAAAAGCAGTGCAATCCATCTATTGTCTACTGGGTATAATTCAATTTCTTAGATGAAACTCTTTGAGATTGAAATGATCAGTGTTCCCTTCAACAAGACTCTTCATAGGATAATTGCAGACTTGCTAATCCCTCCCAGGGCCTTCACGTCTCTCAGGAAACAATAATGAGATTTTCCTATTGTATCATAACAGGGCACTAATAGGTCTGCATTTCTGCTTTCTGTCCAGTAGAGTATGCAGCCATATATGTCATGCACCTGGTTAAAGACAAAGGTCTCACGTTTTTCTATCACATTCTTCTGTCAACTTCAGCCCACATCACCTGCAAGGGGAGATAACCTTACCACATACACAAGGCCACGTTCCAGTTATAGTGCATGCATGCAAGCTCAGTCATGTCTGACTCTTTGCAACCCCATGGACTGCAAAGGCTTCTCTGTCCACGGGATTTTCCAAGCAAGAATATTGGAGTGAGTTCCCATCATCTTCTCCAGGGGATCTTCCAGACTCAGGGACTGAACTAATATCTTGGGCATTGGCAGGCAGATTCTTTACCACTGAGCCACCAAGGAAGTAGCTGTTATTAAAGGGATGCTGAGGGTATGGGGGAGGGGTGTCATTGAGGATTGCGTGCATGATTGGATAGGAGTGGAAAGATCATTTTTACATCTATGGAAAGGATATTTCAATAACTTTGTCAAATGGCTGTATAATATAATATACATTTTAATTTGTGTTGGCCACATCCTGTTTATGACCTGCCCACCCATTGACAGCCAGAATTCACTATAGGAAAAAGTTGAAGATTGTCTCTATGTGTCTTCAGTCTCATTTATATCTCTGTGCCTTTGCTTCCTTATCCATTCTCCAAAATGCTACATGTTAGCTATGTATCATCTTCAGATTTTATTTTAGTTGACCAACATAGTCAATCAATTTTTATTCATGACAACATATGGCTTTTAGTTGTAGTTTTGAGAATCAAAAGAAATCAATGTTTCATAAGTTTATTGTCTTGTACAAACATGCTATAATTAAAAACTATACTATCCTACAATCCAATAATTAATGTAAATATATGTAAAAGAAAGCATCTTGAAAAAACTGAAATGAAATGTGAGCTACCAGTGGAGACTAGAAGGGAAAAAAACTCATGTTTCTAATATAATTTAAAAAGGCATTTTGGAGACAATTTTAATAATTGACAAGATGGTATAAGAGCATGCGTTAATATAGTTAATAAGTCACCCTGTATTTTTTATTAAATGTGGAAGATTTGATTTCATAAGACTTAGCACATTTCTATAAAATTTAACACAGTGGTGCTTACCTGGATAGGGAGAACCACAAGAGCAACACAGATCATGGCAACCACAAAAAGCTTGGACGACCACGTTTCTGGAGTTACATCCCCAAAGCCCACAGTAGAAAATGTCACGATGCAGAAATAAAGGGAGTCGAAAAGATTCAGCTTCTTTCCTATCCGTTCCAGATGTTGGATTCCACAGATGCTAAAAAAACAAAGGTGGATTACAGTTAAAACTTTCAAATCAGCCACATTACTTCTCATCATTCTTCTGAAAGCCAAAGCACACTTCATAAAGCCACTTGGTAGCTGGGATTGTATACGGTTCAGTACTTTCCTTCGAGAAAATATTTTTAAGTTTTTTCTTACATCAAAGAGAAATAGTCTTATTTTATTTGTAGCCAAAATTTATAGCCCCAAATCACAAAGCATATTTGAATAGTATATAAAGTGAATAGATGGAATTTCATGGGTGACTTACATAAACATTTTGAATGCATGTCAAGGCAACACAGACACTAGAATCCACTAGATCTACTACCCATCAAAATAGCAATAGTCAATAGTCTTCTTTTTTAACAGAGAGACATTTTTCAGTTATATATGTGTGGTAAAGATATATTTTGATATTTGGCAAATCTAATACCATTATGTAAAGTTTAAAAATAAAATAAAATTAGGGAAAAAAAAAAAAAAAAAGAAAATACCAAAAAAAAAAAAAAGATATATATGTATATATTTCATGTGTATGTGCTTCACAGTCATCCCTCCATATCCCCAGGGGTTGGTTCCAGGTCCCCCAGGGAGACACAGGAGATATAATGACATAGTCATTCTAGTCACTCAGATGACATAGTATTTGCATATAACCTATGCACATCTTCATATATACTTTAAATCATCTCTAGATTACTTATAATACCCAATACCATACAAATGCTATAAAATTTGTTGTAAATAAGTTGCAAATGCTATGCAAATAGTCGCAAGTATGCAGCAAATTCAACTTCTGACTTTTGGAATGTCCCAGAAATTTCTTCCCTAATATTTTCAATCTGTGATTAGTTGAATCCACAAATGTGGGAACTTGGAATACAGAGGGACCACTGTATACAAGAAAGGCTTGAGGAGTTAACATGGCAAGGTGACTCTCAAAAGGAGTCTTTCGGTACATCAATTATCTGTACAAAACTATTGGTGGTATGAAAGTAAGGGAGAAGCTAGAAATGTTACAAGGTTTTCCCAAAGTAGAATTGCTAAAATAGCATTAGAAATAGCACTGCTACTAGCTTAAAAAAAAAAAAAAAAAAAAAAGGAGGCTATGAAACATGCATATATTTGCAATCTTGGAGAGGAGTGAGATTTGCAACATTAAAAAATCACCAATAAAATAAGAAGGAATCTAGTTCTGATGCATGTTAAAATATGATAAGCCATGGAAAGACACTGAGTGAAAGAAGTCACATGTAAAAGACTATATACTGTATAATTCTGTTTTCATGAAATGTTCAGAAAAGACACAGAAAGCATATTAATGGTTGCTTGGAAGTAATGGTGGGAATAAGATGATGAAAATGTTCTAAAACTAGACTTGTGATGACTGTAGAAATTTGTAAATATATTAACGTGGTTGTATTCTACACTTAACATGAATGAATTTTATGGCATGTAAATTATACCTCTCTAAAGCTGTCAAAGGAAATCACTGTGTACTTCTAGATTTTCCTTCCAATTTCTATGCAGAACAAACACAGATGGCTTGATTATGATGACCAAGAAGATATGCTATTCAATGTTTAAACTACAGAAATTCCTTGTCCAGCCTTTTAAGATATCTCTACTTTTTTATTCTTTATTTTCCCAACAGTTTACACTCAGCACATGAGCCAGAGTTGGCCTATGACAACATGGGTCAGGCCATGTTATTTCTCTACTTAAACTCCTGGAACAGGGAGCCCTAGTCCATATAAGACTAAACTCTAATGATCTTTGTGATCTAATGATATTTATCTCTAGCCTAGTCCTCCATCTGACCCCTCCCTATGCCTTTCAGACTAGGTTTCTAGTTTTTTCTAGTTTTCCAGTAGATTCACTAGTTTCCTCCCTGTGGTTTGCTCTGCCCCAGCTACACTGGCATTCTCACTTTCTGACCAACATGACAGGCATCACCCAGATTCAGGGTCTTGTCATGGACGACTCTCTCTGGCTGGACCATATTGCCCAGGTATTTCATGGATATTTCCTCACTTCCTTCAAGTCTTTACTTCTAACCTAAACATCATATATACTCCTTGTCTTTCTTACTGTGCTTAATTTAAAAAAGTTTTAGTCATTTGTTGGGTTTGATGCTGATTGTCCATAAACCTCTGTAAGAGTCATATTAGGACAGAGTCATGTGCTTTCTTCACTCATGTTGCCTGAACCCCTATATTAGCTCCAAGAGCATAATGATGTCCACTAATAATTACTGAATGAGAGTCTGAAGGTAACATATATTTTTTTTCTGTTGCCTACATTTAAATGACCAAGCTCTTTAGCCTGTTAAGATATAAACTAAGTACAGTTCACTAAAGAAAAGAAAAAGCACACAAAAGGATTTATCTGACCATTGCCTTAATGGTGGAAGCTAATATAACTTAGGAGCAAGGCTAAATACTTCTTTCTCAAAAGAATCAAATGACTTTCCCACCACCTTTTGAAATATTCAAGTTCTTATAAACAAGTAAATTGGGTTTTATTCTCCTCCGTAATTTACTTTTGCAACTCCAGCATTTGTTCAGTTAATACTGTTTAACATGATAAATACAAAATTTGGGAAATTTGAAGTGCACTGACTTATTGAAACCCATTCTGTTTGGGTAATATGCAAGCAAATTGCATAATTAAAAATTACTAAATTAAATTGGCTATACTTCATTATTTCTAATCAAAAGCTTTTCTTGAAATCCCATTCATGTCACTGTTGGTGAACTTTGCACGCATTAATACTAAGTCAAGTCAATCAGGTTACTCATATAACCATTATAATAATAAAAGTATCCAGCTTATCTTTTATAAAAGAAACAAATTACTCTCAAATATTAGAGAGAGATTTGCCTACAAAACACTGTAATCGTAACTTCATTGTTGGAATTCATTTTCACATTAAGTTTTGAAAATTGTTATTTATGCAAAGAATCACATTACTTGAAGGGTAGAAACAGTTTAGAAGGGGATTTTGCAGAATTTGCGCTAACATCAATTTCAGAGTTAAGATCTTCATACTATTTAAGCAAATATCTTTCAAATCTCTTCTAGAATTATCAAAATTAGATTTAAAAAGTATTTTGAAATTACTGGTTGCATATTTTTATTTTACAAAAGTAAATACTAATACATGGGGAAGTTTAACAAAAAGGCAGGGCAGGGGAAGCAGAGACAGTCCAATCACATTATATGGGCACAGCATCACTGTCTGATACTAGCTGTAGGGCACCAGTATGCAACATGTGGAGAATGTTAAGCATATCTGACAACTTACTACATACTATTTTGGTTATAGGCAATAGAACTAGGAATGTTTTAAAGAAATAGGAAAACTTATAATACTCTTCTATTACTTCTCTTATATTACTCTACAAATAAAAATATTTTTAGATTCACATAGATTACCTATCTAAACAATAATTCAACTACTTCTGTTGAGGGAATGTAAAAGGGAAACTTCAGGACAGGTAGATACATAGTTTACTGTTACTTTATTATATAATTCTTGAAGTTAAGACAGTTTTTTAGCTTTGAAATACCCTTTTATTGCATTATGCATAAACACTGATATTTCACTGATATGTTAGCTCTTTTTCCTAGCACTGTGAATGCTACAATGTGCTGCTGCTGCTGCTAAGTCGCTTCAGTCGTGTCCGACTCTGTGTGACCCCATAGACGGCAGCCCACCAAGCTCCCACATCCCTGGGATTCTCCAGGCAAGAACACTGGAGTGGGTTGCCATTTCCTTCTCCAATGCATGAAAGTGAAAGGTGAAAGTGAAGTCAATCAGTTGTGTCCGACTCTTACTGACCCCATGGACTGTAGCCTACCGGGCTCCTCTGTCCATGGATTTTCCAGGAAAGAGTACTGGAGTGGGTTGCCATTGCCTTCTCCAACAATGTGCTTCATAAGGATTTGAAGCTATTTGGTGATTATAACCCATTTTAATATAGAGAGTTATCGTATTTCATTCACAGATGTCTTTTGAGACATTATTAAATGAAAACTGCCTTTTCTTCCTGATAATAACTGATGAATTTCAGTTAATTATTACTTTTCATCTGTACCCAGAAGTGATTTTAATGTTGGGCACAGATTTTGTGATAAAGTAAATCCAAGAATGTGCTCAAATACAGCACATTCATAATCGAAATATCCTATTTTGTCTTCTTAAAAAAGAGATATATCTTTTACATTAGTCAAAGCTTGAGTTAAACTACTTAAATTATATCCTGAATTGAAAATAGAAATAGGATAATCATAGCTGGTGGATAATAGTAAACATTCTTTTACCTTCAAATTTTCTAGTGATCAAATTTAATGTTTTGTGACTGGGCCATAAATTTAAGACAAAAAGCTCACTTAAATGCTTGATTTTAGTGAATATCTAACTCCAACCGAATTTTAGTTTATTATCCCATGTGTGCATGCTGTCTCTTCAGTCACATGGAACTCTTTGTGTCCCTATGGCTTGTAGTATGCAAATCTCCTCTGTCCATGGGATTCTCCAAGAATATGGAAGTGGGTTGCCATGCTCTCTCCCAGGGGAATTGTCCCGACCCAGGGATGGAACCCAGGTGTCCTGTATGGGCAGTCGTGTCTTTTACCACTAGCACAACCTGAAAAGCCCTGCCGAAACATTTGAAATTAAATAAATTGCTCCAATTTAAGATTTAAAAATAAACCAATATCACATCATGTTCTATTTGCCTTTTTGTTTAGTTAATATGCATACAAGTTACTCAGATTCATTTGTACTGAGTGACTGAAATGGAAAGCTGCAAACGAATATAATTTTCTTATAATTTCTCTACTAAAAAATACCTATCAATTTTAATTTAAATATAATTTCTATAAAACCAGTAAGTTCTATAACATCTTAATAAAATATTTCATAATAGAAAAAGGGTGACCTAATTCATTCATAAAGATTTATTTATCAATGGTTTACTAGTGCCAGGTATGTGCTGTATGTTAGACATGCAGATCCATGACACCTTAGTCTACACAAAAAATGTTTCTAAAATCTAAAATAAATGGTTTGACTTCAACTTTATAACCCTATTACCACTGGCAATGCTATCATAAAGTAATAATCAAACATTTATTCATAACTTGATCAATACACAACTTGATCAATACTTGATCTGATAGAGTGCCTGATGAACTATGACGGAGGTTCGTGACATTGTACAGGAGACAGAAATCAAGACCATCCCCAAGAAAAGGAAATGCAAAAAAGCAAAATGGCTGTCTGAGGAGGCCTCACAAATAGCTGTGAAAAGAAGAGAAGCCAAAAACAAAGAAGAAAAGGAAAGATTTACCTATTTGAATGCAGAGTTCCAAAGAATAGCAAGGAGCGATAAGAAAGCCTTCCTCAGTGATTAATGCAAAGAAATAGAGGAAAACAATAGAATGGGAAAGACTAGAGATCTCTTCAAGAAAATCAGAGATACCAAGAGAACACTTTATGCAAAGATGGGCTCAATAAAGGACAGAAATGGTATGGACCCAACAGAAGCAGAAGATATTAAGAAGAGATGATAAGAATACACAGAAGAACTCTACAAAAAAGATCTTCATGATCCAGCTAACCACGATGGTGTGATCACTCATCTAGAGCCAGACATCCTGGAATGTGAAGTCAAGTGGGCCTTAGGAAGCATCACTATGAACAAAGCTAGTGGAGGTGATGAAATTCCAGTCGAGCTATTTCAAATCCTAAAAGATAACGCTGTGAAAGTGCTGCACTTGATATGCCAGCAAATTTGGAAAACTCAGCAGTGGCCACGGGACTGGAAAAGGTCAGTTTTCATTCCAATCCCAAAGAAAGGCAATGCCAAAGAACCACCACACAATTGCACTCATCTCACATGCTAGTAAAGTAATGCTTAAATTCTCCAAGCCAGGCTTTAGCAACACGTGAACCATGAATTTCCAGATGTTTAAGCTGGCTTTAGAAAAGGCAGAGGAACTAAAGATCAAATTATCAACATCTGATGGATCATTGAAAAAGCAAGAGAGTTTCAGAAAAACATCTATTTCTGCTTTATTGACTATGCCAAAGCCTTTGACTGTGTGGATAACAATAAATTGGAAAATTCTTCAAGTGATGGGAATAACAGACCACCTGACCTGCCTCTTGAGAAACCTGTATGTAGGTCAGGAAGCAAGAGTAGGAACTAGACATGGAACAACAGACTGGTTCCAAATAGGAAAAGGAGTACGTCAAGACTGTATATTGTCACCCTCCTTATTTAACTTATATGCAGAGTACATCATGAGAAACATTGAGCTGGATGAAGAACAAGCTGGGATCAAGATTGCTGGAAGAAATATCAATAACCTCAGATATGCAGATGACACCACCCTTTATGTCAGAAAGTGAAGAGGAACTAAAGAGCCTCTTGTTGAAAGTGAAAGAGGAGAGTGAAAATGTCGGCTTAAAGCTCAACATTCAGAAAACTAAGATCATGGCATCCAGTCCTATCACTTCAAATACATTGGGGAAACAGTGGAAAGAGTGGCTGACTTTATTTTGGGGGGCTCCAAAATCACTGCAATGGTGACTGCAGCCATGAAATTAAAAGACACTTAGTCTTTGGAAGGAATGCTATAACCAACCTAGACAGCACATTGAAAAGCAGAGATATTACTTTGCCAACAAAAGTCCGTCTAGTCAAGGCTATGGTTTTTCCACTGGTCATGTATGGATGTGAGAGTTGGACAACAGAGAAAGCTGAGCACTGAAGAATTGATGCTTTTGAACTGTGTTGTTGGAGAAGACTGTTGAGAGTCCCTTGGACTGCAAGGAGATCCAACCAGTCCATCCTAAAGGAAATCAGTCCTGAATATTCAATGGAAGGACTGATGCTGAAGCTGAAACTCCAATACTTTGTCTACCTGATGCGAAGAGCTGACTCATTTGAAAAGACCCCGATGCTGGGAAAGATTGAGGGCAGGAGGAGAAGGGGATGACAGAGGATGAGATGGTTGGATGGCATCACTGACTCAATGGACATGGGTTTGGGTGGACTCTGGGAGTTGGTGATGGACAGGGAGGCCTGACGTGCTGTGATTCATGGGGTTGCGGAGAGTCGGACCCGACTGAGCAACTGAACTGAACTGAACTAAACTGATCAATAGTAACTTAGGAAAACTACTTAAACTTTTTAAACTTCATATTCCTCAACTGAAAAGCAAATGTAATAATAGCAACTTCTTCCTTTGGTTATTCTGAGAATTAAGTGAGCTAATGTTCTGTGAAATGCCTGACAAATAACCTTGAATAAATTCATAAGTAATTCTGTTATTTATATGACAATCCCAGGATAAAAGAAAAAGAAGCACAAAAAAGACTCAAATATAAGAATCCAGTAAATCTACAAAGGTGTTAAAAAGCCTTCTCCACTTGTGAGAAATGTAAATGTACTATTAACAGGAGAGTCAAGGACCGTGGAGAAAGAGAAAACAGCCTGCCTGTTCTCTTTGCTGTGGATGTGCTAACAGATTTGTCAGCGGCAGAAAGCCACTCATGGATTAATGAGTCCCTGTAACCATGTCCAGTCTTTTCTCCACCCCATAAATCTGACCTGGGAAGGGAAGTAAAAACATGGGGAAACAAAGAGGGCTCCAAAAGAAGAGTTAGGCAATTTGCAAGGTAAACCTATAATCTTTATTTAGAAAGATAGCCAGGCTGATATCAGTTGACCTTTGGAGGGCTCACCATCGTCATTTACAGAAACTGACAACTAATTCTTGGCAATGCAGGAAGGGGAAAAAAAAAAGATTACACTTTATTTCTAGGTCAAACTGTCAATATCAGGCTAGCGACTTGTTTTAAAAAAGCACTACTTATCATTGAGATTGCTTAAATAAAAGAAATCCTATTGTAATTATATAAAGACTGTATAATGTATATTATATGTGTATCTATTTATAAAATTCACTGATTTAGGTAACTACTAAGTACATCAGTATATGGCAATATTTTAAGATTTAAATATTAAAATCATAATATTTTGAAAAACAATTTTCTCTTTTTATATTTTACTTATTAACTCACGTTCACTGCTATCATTTAAATAGACATTTAATTTTACATAACATGAATTTTCTATCTCATGAAGATTAACTATACCCAGTTTTAGAAACTCAATTCATTTTGAGAAGCAAATAATTCTTGCCATACACATATTTATGTGCTTTTCATAATTTTGGTCAATACTCACAATACTGAGCTTAAACTGGAATTTCAAAAATCCTTCACATAGTTATTTCTGCCTTAATGCAATTTAGTTTTACATGAATATTGATTTGTGGCACTATTTTCAAGATCACTGTCACAGAAAAAAATCTTTTGAGGAGTTTTATAGTATGGACTTTGACAAGTTTTATTTTGTTTTTTAAACCAAGTGGACATGCATCTAAACTATGCAGAGTAGAGGACAAAATGCCAACTAATCAAATATGTCTTAAATACCAACACAGAACTTGATTACTACCTTCCCGAGTGGTTCAATGGTAAAGAATCTGCCAGCAATGGAGGAGATGAGGGCGTTCAACCCCTGGGTCAAGAAGATCCCCTGGAGAAGGAAATGGCAACCCACTCCAGTATTCTTGCCTGAGAAGTCCCATGGACAGAGACGCTATCAGGCTACATACACTCTATGGGGTTGCAGAAGAGTCTGACAGCACTTAGCAACTAAACAACAAAAATAACAACATGCACGAGAAACAGAGAAATGCCCTGGAGATTTCATATCATTCAATACTTCCATAATCAATAAGGATAAAGGCTGACTGCATGACATGTAGCTCATAAGCAATACAATGTTCTGTTTGCTTTTCAACCAATATTTGTTTATTTTCAATATGATTTATAGATATCAAGGAATAAAGGCAACAGATAATGAAGGCATAAGAAAAGACATAGTAGGGAAAATTCTGCAGGAGGAGAGGAATGTAAACTATTTTATTTTTGGATATATTAAATATATCACTCCTATAAGATATTATGTCAAATTCATTACAATAACTTATGTTATTGACATATGCTTATAATAAGTCATACTTACACTCCTTGGATAAACCTTACCTGATGGTAATTTTTGTGCACTTCTAATATTTTCAGTTCCAAAAAAGAGTAATATGCAATTATTACAAGGCAAATAATAAAGACATGCATGAGAAATTAGTATCATTCTACTCTTTTCTATCCTTGAGCTAGTAATATTTAGTATTTGTCCTTTTGCTTGTTTGGTATTTTGTTTTGCTGTTGTCCTTAATGTAAATGCACTGTGATTGGAGTTTGGCAGTTCATTACTATAGCATTTTTATATCTATCTTTTTAAAGTTCTCTTAGGCTAGACTTTTGTATCTCAATACATGTTCCTTGAAAAGCCAAGTTGGCAGTAGATGTGAACCAGACACAGGGGTCTGCAGTCAAATATATTTGGTAACTCTGAATTAAGGGTATTTTATTTAGTAAAGGATTTTTCAGGTTCCTTTAATGAGTTAATGTTGATTGCAAATCTCTGCGAATAGATTAAACCAAATACATCTGCTAAATTTCTTGCTTTTGATAGAGCATCTCAAAGTCTTGGGGTTTTATAAACTAAAATGTGAGAACATCAACTCATAGTTTGTGCTCTGAGTATTTTAGAATAAATGTTTAGCTTAATCATTAAATGAGGTGGATAACTTTGTACCTTTGTCCATCTCCTGAATTATATTTCCCTGGACTTCCTGTGGTCATGTATGGATGTGAGAGTTGGACTGTGAAGAAGGCTGAGTGCCGAAGAATTGATGCTTTTGAACTGTGGTGTTGGAGAAGACTCTTGAGAGTCCCTGGGACTGCAAGGAGATCTAACCATTCCATTCTGAAGGAGATCAACCCTGGGATTTCTTTGGAAGGAATGATGCTAAAGCTGAAACTCCAGTACTTTGGCCACCTCATGCGAAGAGTTGACTCATTGGAAAAGACTCTGATGCTGGGAGGGATTGGAGGCAAGAGGAGAAGGGGACAACAGAGGATGAGATGGCTGGATGGCATCACTGACTCGATGGACGTGAGTCTGAGTGAACTCCAGGAGTTGGTGATGGACAGGGAGGCCTGGCGTGCTGCAATTCATGGGGTCGCAAAGAGTCAGACACGACAGCGACTGAACTGAACTGAACTGTACTTACTGTTCCTTGAAGAAATGTAACAATGAAACTATCAGTTCCTGGAGGTTTTTACTTTTCTTTTCTTTCCCCCTGTCTTTTTTAATTGAGATCAAAAGATGTAATTTTAAAGTGCAACATTTTAAAGGTGCTCCATATCTACCCTTTATCTTAATTCAATGTTACTTAAAAATCCATGAAAGTGAAAGTTGCTCCGTCATGTATGACTACTTGAGACTCCCTGGACTATACAGGAAGTGGGTAGCCTTTCCTTTCTCCAGCGGCTCTTCCAAACCCAGGGATTGAACCCAGGTCTGCCACATCACAGGCAGATTCTTTACCATCTGAGCTACTAGGGAAGCCCATCTTAAAATCCATAAATATGTACTTTAGAATGACCCACCATTCCTTCTACAGATTCACAAAAATCAATATGCTTCACATATAATGCTTTGGTCTTTACTGACTTCCTACAATTTATAAATACAGGTCCACAGCAACCAAACTGAGCACTGGATATACAAAGAAAAGCCATCTCTTCCTGCTCACAAAGAAGTTAAAGGAATAGGACAAAGTTTTTCATAAGCACTGCAATTCTTTAAACGTAGATCACCAAATTGAGCATGTCATATGAAAAGGAAGACTCCACATTTTATCTCATTAAAAATTATAAATTATACTTTTTTGTTAACTGAAATACTGTTAAATTTTACTCAGGATAATTATAAAGAAACTGTTTAAACATCTATGCAAAAATCATATTCACATCAATTTAAAAAGGATTAGCTTCATTTTACACTAAATATACAAAGCCATAATGCCAAACATTTAATTTTTAATTACCCCTAGGAAAAAAACTAATGTAAATTTTATTTCTTAAGTCTCACTTTCACCATATATTCCTCCTTTTAGAAAAGCTAACATCTTAATTTACATACTTTAAAGTATACTTTTTTCCTCTTTCACTCACCTAATGAAAGAAAGATTACCAGCCTACAAGTTAGAAACCATGTAATGCTGTATGCTACACCAACCATAACGTAATGACAAATGTTCTTCCTTACATTAAATACTTCAGAGTAATTAGCCTCCAATTAAAATAAATAAATTTATATTAAAAAAAGATTCCACATTGTCTACTATCTGTCTTATAGAATATATTTCTTTTAATGAATTTACATTAAGTTTCCATTTATTACCTTTTCTCTTCTTTCATCATTAATGACCAAAACAGGATAAAAACATCAGCTCAACAGTCTTTGTAAGTTACTGATAGACTCATAAGCCTATGGGCCATTATCAGCACATATATGTGTGTGTATGTATTATATACATATGTCCTCTGGAGAAAGCTATACAACCCACTCCAGGAATCTTGCCTGGAAAATTCCATGGACAGAGGAGTTTGGCAGGCTATTATCCACAGGGTAGCAAAGAGTAGGACATGATTGAAGCAGCTGAGCACACACACATGCACATATATTCATGCAGGGTTTTTTAAAATCATGTAATATTTTGTTCTATGTTTCTCAGGTTATATGCTGAGCATATATTTATATTCATCCATAATTATTTATTAAAAATGGATACTGTGTGTCAATGTAAAATGTATTTTCTACTATAAATAGTGAACAAAGGAAACAAAGAAACGAGGCAGTGGGATAAGAAAGATGATTAGACAGATGGAACTAGGTGAAAACAAAGAAATGACATCATTATGGCTTATGGTTATAGGTAATAAATGACCTATAGAGAAGAATCTTGTAAAATCAGAATGATCTTTTCTTGAAAATCTCATTTTAGGAGACTTCAAAATTCAGAGATTAAACTCTTACTGGAAAAAATGGGGAACTGTATCCCCAGCAGGAAGCTATTAAAACTATGTTCATATTTTTGAAACAAAATAGCATGAATACGAGAGCAAATAAAGACAACATGGTGCTTAATCATCTTATATTTTATTAATTTAGTGAAAGCATTTTTTATTTATTACTCTTTACTTTCTGGAAAGCTCTCAGGGTTTTTCTCTCCTGAAGCTTCAATAAAGTGCTTGTAAGTTTATTTCCACTGAATTGTAGATCATATTCATGTAAGAAGTGTTTACATTTATTTATTAGTTCTCCTATTTAGTGAGTGCAAACTCCAGGAGATAGTGAGGGACAGGGAGCCTGGCGTGCTCCATGGGGTTCAGAAAAGTCAGACACAATTTGGCAACTGAATGACAACAACTCAAAGACTTAGGCACAGTACCAGGTACTGGGGGAGAAAATGGTATAGAAAAACCTGCAAGAATACTTCCTTGATGGGAGTTTCAGTGCAGTGGAAGAGATAGAAAGTGATGACTAATACAAAAATATATAAATAACATAGGAGACCCTCTAGTGCTAAGATTTCCTATAACAATAGAATTCAACCTAATCAGGTGAGTCAGGTTCAATGAAAAAGTGATGTTTACATAAACACTAAAAGGTGAGTCTGACTTTGGCCTGCAGAGAAGGCAGAGAATTTTAGGAAGGGGGTCTAGTCTGATAGACAAAGCTGTGGGGTGAAAAAGCATGACTTCTGAGCAAAGATCAAGGATGTGAGATAAATAAAAAAAAGCTGGGGGAAATCCCACTGGTGCAGGAAATTGAGAACATCATAACAAGTTCTGTATTCAGCTCACAGCACATGGGAAATCTTTAACAAGCATTAAGCAAGTGGTGACACAATCGTATTTGTATTTCCCAACGATTGCTGTGGTAGTCATGAGATGAACGGTTTGGAGTGGAAACAGGTAACCCATTAGTAAGGCTGTTCCCATAAGGAGGTCGTAACACTTTAGATGAATGAGGTGATGACTGAGAGGAAGAGAAGTAGGAACAATTGTAGGATATTTAGGAAGTAAAATGTATGGGATTTTAAAAAATCAGGTATTGTGTGACATGAGAAAAGGAGGTGTTAAGAATGATTCCATTGAATGATCTAAAAAATGGACAGTGGCTGCTATTTCAGAGTTATGGCCAATTTGGGGAAAGAAACAGCATAAATTTGCTTTTAGGCATATTTAGTTTGAGGAATTGAAGAGAAAATGCCATAGAAACAGCTAACTACAAAACATATAACTATGTAATAAAAACCATAGAAACTGGACTAAGACAATGTGTCTGTTCACAGTTACTAAGTTCTTCCTGGTGCACATTTGTAACCTCCAAAGAAAAGAGAAGAAGGTGGAGTGTCAGACTGCCTCTGTAACAACCCTGCTGCCAATCATGATATAGCAAGAGCAAGTCCCAGACTAAATTTTGCCACACAAAACACTCACTAATCCCTGTTCTGCAAGATCCAAGAGATCTGTTCTCTTGTCTTTCTGTGCATAGTAACAAATATACTGAAAGAAAGACTCATAACAAGAAAAAGCTGAAAATGTACAAAGGGCAATTTCTGCTAATGGTCTTGTGGGATCAGATCACAAATGCTCAAAGGAGAAACAAGTTTGAAAGGGTCTCCAGACTTAAGGCACCACTTCCCTAAAGGGCTAAGCTGCTATGTTCAACAAATTCTTGCAGTCCAGTTATGCAGGGGCAGAAATAACCAAATAATACCTTCTTGCCAACTACACAGCTAGAAAAAATTTTAATTCATGTTAATTTGTAAAAATAATTTGAAAATCATCAGATATTGATGATTGAAACTGGTGATACCTGATAATGGGTCCCTGATGAGAATTTTTCACAGACTTAATAGCCATCCTTAGATTTTTACTGTGTTTGGACACATGCTATGCTGTGGTTTATATGAGATATTTATGGGATTGCAGAAAATATAACTAAAATATGATATAGTCCTAGATGAAAAATAAAAATAAAATGAAAGGACCAAGGACTGGCTACTGAGACAATACATCATTTAATGAAATGCTATAGTAAAGGACAAAGACATAATAAGAGTGTATATATCTGTATGTACCTATGGGGTATGTGCGTGTGTGTGTTTCATATGCCCAATGCATGTTCATAACTCTCATGGGTGTGTAAATTGTTCTTCATGTACATTTTTGTGACTTTAAAATGGGGATATATTAAATGATGTTTAATGTTAGAATACTGAAAATATGAAAGCCAGTGACTTACCCCAGCTTTCAGAGTCTTACTGTGATTTCAGAGATCCGTCCTAAATTGACAGTTTCTCCTTTTCCAGTAATAGAATAAAGTCAATAGTTCTAAAGATCATATTCCGTTTTGACCTGTTTTTAAGTCTTAAATTAAAAAAAATTAAAACAAAAAGTATGATGTCCATTTTTCTTTCCTCTTAATTTACACTTTTTCTTCCTAACCATGTTTTCTTAAAAAAAAAAACAACAACAACAAAAAAAGTATTCTTGATAGGAAAAGCTTTACAATCGAGTCATGAACAGTTCAAAATAACTTCTACTGGTTACAAAAAAGATAAAAAAGAATCTTGCATGAAAACCTCAACCGTGAAGACCTTCACTATAGTGCAGTCTGGCTACATGATAGCCTTTAGAGGAAGGCAAATAAGGGAAGCTAAAGTCAGTGAGGTAAGACAGGACAAATTATAAATTGCTTTATATACAACACCAAAGAATTTATATTCTGAAGACACAAAAGGAGAAATTTAAGCAAGAGAATGAATGATGTGATCAAATCGAGTAGTGTTGAGGTTATTAATAAAAGTCTGCTGATACCCTGAGTGGTTATGGTTTTTCCTTCCAAGAAGCAACTACATTTACACTAGACTCTCAGCCTCCAGGCTGACAAATCACCCTTAAGACATTGTCCATTCAAATCACCAGAGTTCCAACTCTGAGCAGAGGAAATAATGGGTGTACCAAAGCTACTAAATTCAGTCCTAAAGCATTTTCTAGGTTGTGAGCTCTTGCCTGCAACTTACTTTTCTTGCTTGATTAAAAAAAAAAAAATATATATATATATATATGTATATATATACATATATATATATATCTTATTCCATTCCCCAAAATGAAGCTTATGACAATCAAATATTAGCTTACACACCTTTTAATTCTTACTATATATTGAAATATAGATTCATAAAGCATATATATATATATATATCTCCCCAGATTCTTTTCAGAAAATAATTGATTTACAATGCATTTCAATTTTACTGTCAAGAAGTTAGTAAGTAAACACTAGGTTATACGTTTCTGCACATAGGTAATAGGGTCAAATACATATCTGTTAATTTAGGCCGATTTATACTCATTTAATGTGTTTCCCCAGGAATATCTTGCTAATAGTTTTTGTCACATAACAAGATTAAACCGAAATATTCAGTCATTAGTCAACAGTCTCTGGATATCAAGTAAGGCACAAATTAAGCCTTATACTATCTGAAGTGATCCAAACTTTATAGTCACTAAAACTAAAAGAAAACATAGACCTTAAACGTTACTTCACAGTGAAGACTGGGAATTTCTCTCATAGCAAAAGTGGCTCTTATTTTTATGTAATGATGTACTTGAATCCAGTATTTTAAATGTAATATTGTTATCATGTTCATTAACAGAAAAGCTTTGTCATAGTGGTAACACTTTTGCATTCATAATATTTAATCTCTGCTTAAAAGCAATTGAAAAATTCCCCCTAAGAGATGGCAATCTGTTATATCTGTTTCATAGAGTATAATATTAAAAAAACTCTATAATACACAAATATTACCATATATGAGTCAGAATACTCTTGAAAAGTATCTGATGGGTTCATCTAAGCATTCAACTAATTGATGGTTATTTATTGATTGTAAGCTAACAACAGATATATCAGTTATCTATGTAGAATGGTGTCCTAGGTAAATAATTATTTTTCTCTTTCACTGGAAATGACAACTGTTTTTCTTATCGATCAAATTGTTCAAAGAACAGTTTCAGGAGGTCAATGACACATTTTAAACCCAAGAAATTTACTGGAAACATAATTTGCATTAGCACAGTTTGCTCCTATGGCTTCAATTTTTTTAAAAAAAAGTTGTGTGACCTTTCCCATATCAGATTATTTATGCTCAAAGATTAAACTAGGAATTAATATTGCAATTAAAGTATGTGCATGCTAAGTCGTTTCAGTGTGTCTGACTCTTTGTGACCCTATGGACCGTAGCCCGCCAGGCTCCTCTGCCCCCTCCAAGCAAGAATACTGGAATTGGTTGCCATGCCCTCCTCCAGGGGATCTTCTCAACCTAGGGATTGAGCCTGCAACTCTTGAGTCTCCTGCGTTGGCAGGTGGGTTCTTTACCACTAGCAATTAAGGTACTACCATTCAAGAAAATCTTTGATTTTGTATTTTTTGGCATACGAAAAGAAGTTCACTAAGCAAAATGATAACACTTTCAGGGTAGAACATATACAATAAATATGCCATTTCTTTTCATTAGTACTCATGATGAAACCGATTCAGCTCAGAATGTTATTTGAGACATTATCCTAATTCCTTTTATCCTCATTCTTGGCAATTATGAATGTCACAGAATAGTATAACTTCAATGTCCTTGCTGGGGAAGTTCTGGAACATACAGGTGTACCCTGGCACACTGGTTTGATAACAACTTGTCCCATCCATGCCGTTTTCTCCAGAGGTAGCATTTCAGTGAGGAAAGAATTCAACCCTTGACCAAGGGTATCTACCCTTATAAGAGGGAACACTAGTAATATAATTAAGTTTCTCTTCTCCTCTCCCAACTCTGTAGAAATCAAATAAAACAAGCCTGCTCTAAGAAAACTGTGAAATTATACATGCTTTGTTCAAGAGAATAATCAGAATGGAAACTAGTTGCCTCAAAGTATTTTGCTAATTTAAATTTAGGGTTCTAAATCTTCCCTATACCAAAAGGCAACCAAATTTACAATCTAGTTAACTAAAGGACTAATAAGTTACTTAGCTGCTAATTAACTAAGTGAACGTCCCAAATAAGATGAAATTTGGCTAAGCTATGCTGTCTTTCCTGAGTGATAAATTTGTCTACAATATCTTCCACTTAGGTCCTGCAAAGAGAAAAAGATTCATGTAACATGAGTCATTTTACAACAATCTGTCTTTTAACCACCTGCAATGTAAACATCTAGAACATTTTGATTTGTGTTTTAAGTAGGTGTGGCAAGGTGCAAATCAAAGTTAGTCTAGGAGAATAATCTATAAAGTGTCCTTTAGTGTTTGTATCTTTAGATATGATTGAACTTAAAATCAGTTTTATATTTTATATCTTCAATCAAGTAGTTTATCCCAGACTCACTGTATAAACAGTATCATTCCAAAACCTATTTTATTTTTATTTATTTTTAAATTAATTTTTATTGGAGTATAGTTACTTTACATTGTTGTGTTAGTTTTTGCAGTACAGCAAATTGAATTAGCTGTACATAAACAGATATCCCCTCTTTTCTGGATTTCTTTCCTGTTTAATCACCACAGAACACTGAGCGTTCACTAAGATGTACAGTAGATTCTCACTAGGTAGCTGTTTTAAGCACAGTATCTACAGTGTATATTAGTCAATCCCAATCTTCTCATTCATCCTACCCGTCCTTACCTCCCTTGATGTCCATACATTTGTTCTCTTCCTCTGTGTCATTGTTTCTGCTTTGCCAATAAGATCATCTAACCCATGTTTCTAGATTCTACATATATGCATCAATGCATATTAATAATTGTTTTTCTCTTTCTGACTTACTTCACTCTGTCTCACAGTCTCTAGGTTCATCCATACAACTGACTCAATTTTGTTCATCCATGCAACGACTCAATTTTGTTCCTTTTATGGCTTAGTAATATTCTATTGTTTTCATATATATATGCCACATCTTCTTTATCCATTCCTCTGTGGATGGACATTTAGGCTGCTTCTATGTCCTGGTTATTGTAAACAGTGCTGCAGTGAACATTGGGGTGCATGTGGCCTTTTGAATTATGGTATAAAATATAAAACTCTTAGAGGAAAACATAGGTAGAACACTCTCTGACATAAATCACAGTGAGATCTTTCTTGACCCACCTCCATAACCCATTTTATATAAGTAAAAGGAAATAACTCTAATTTCTGATAAAGGCAAATGACTGAAAATAACAGAAGACCCACTGGTTGTGGATGGTACAGCAGAGTTGTCAGGACTTTTGACTGAGTTGTTAAGAAAGGTTCCATTGAGGATTTAACATATGAGCTGAGACCTTAAGGATGACAAAAGCTAAGTAGAGATTACACAAGACAAAGACTATTTAGAAAACTCAAGTCAGGAATCGTCATAATATCAAAAGCAGTGGTGTGGCAGCCCCATGGTTCAAGGGAAATACAGTGTAAGTTGAGGTCAAAGAGGCAGGCATGGCCAGACCATGGAAAGCCTCATAATTATTTTTGTTTCCTGTTGTGATCCAAGTGCATTGGGGGGAGGGGGAGGATAACAGAATAACAGAATAACGCTCAGTTGTTCAGTCCTTCCGGCTCTTTGTGACCCCATAGACTGAAGTACACCAGGCTTCCTTGTGTTTCAGCTTAAAACTAATAAATAATAAAGGTATCTAAAAGAAAGAAAATTCCATGCTTATTTTACCTGAATATATTGTAACATACACACTTTATTTTTATGTTTAACTTTTTAAAAGTTTCAAGTAAAAAAAAAAAGTTTCAGGAATTATTTTGAATTATAATAAACGTGATGGAAGTGTATGCACATATACTCAAAAGCTTAACATGCTCCCACGGATCAAAAATAATCATGGAAAATAATTATATTAGTTTCAAAAGCTTCCAGGCATGGAACAATGGACTGGTTCAAAATTGGGAAAGGAGTACGTCAAGGCTGGATATTGTCACCCTGTATATTTAATTTATATGCAGAGTAAATCATGTGAAATGCCAGGGTGGATGAAGCAAAAGCTGAAATCAAGATTGCCTGGAGAAATATCAACAACCGCAGATATGCAGATGACTCAATCCTTACATCAGAAAGCAAAGAGGAACTAAAGAGCCTCTTGATGAAAGTCAAAAGAGGAGAGTGAAAAAGCTGGCTTAAAACTCAACATTCAAAAGACCTAAGATAATAGGATCTACTCCTTTCAGTTCAGTCACTCAATCCTGTCCTGCTCTTTGTGACCCCATGGACTGCAGCACGCCAGGCTTTCCTGTCTAGCACCAACTCCTGGAGCTTGCTCAAACTCATGTCAACTGAGTCAGTGATGCCATCCAACCATCTCATCCTCTGTCATCCCCTTCTCCTCCTGCCTTCAATCTTTCCCAACATCAGGGTCTTTCCTTTCTTTCTTTCTTTTTTAAAATGAATTTATTTATTTTAATTGGAGGCTAATTACTTTACAATATTGTGGTGGCTTTTGCCATACATTGATATGAATCAGTCACGAGTGTACATGTGTACCCAATCCTGAACCTCCCTTTCACCTCCCTCCCCTTCCCATCCCTCTGGGTTGTCCCAGTATACCAGCTTTAAGGGCCCTATTCCATGCATCAAACTTGGACTGGTGATCTATTTCACATATGGTAATATACATGTTTCAAGGCTTTTCTCTCAAACCATCCCACCCTTGCCTGTTCCATAGAGTCCAAAAGTCTGTTCTTTTTATCTGTGTCTCTTTTGCTGTCTCGCATATAGGGCCATCATTACCATCTTTCTAAATTCCATATATATATATATGTGTTAATATATTTGGTGTCTTTCTTTCTGACTTTCTTCAGTCTGTATAATAGGCTCCAGCTTCATCCACCTCATTAGAACTGACTTAAATGTGTTCTTTTTAATAGCTGAGTAATATTCCATTGTGTATATGTACCACTACTTTGTTATCCATTCATCTGCCAATGGACATCTAGGTTGCTTCCATGTCCCAACTATTGTAAATAGTGCTACGATGAACACTGGGGTACATGTGTCTCTTTCAATTCTGGTTTCCTTGGTGTGTATGTCCAGCACTGGGATTTCCAGGTTCAATGGCAGTTCTATTTCCAAATTTTCACGGGATCTCCATACTGTTCTCCATAGTGGCTATACTAGTTTGTATTCCCACATCAGGGTCTTTTCTAATCAGCCAGTTCTTCATATCACATGGCCAAAGTATTGGAGCCTTCCAATGAATATTCAGGACTGATTTCCTTTAGGATGGACCGGTTGGATCTCCTTGCAGTCCAAGGGACTTTCAAGAGTCTTCTCCAACACCACAGTTCAAAAGCATCAATTCTTCAGTGCTCAGCTTTCCTTCTGGTCCAGCTCTCACATCCTTACATGACCACTGGAAAAACCACAGCTTTGACTAGATGGACCTTTTTTGGCAATGTAATGTCTCTGCTTTTAATACTCTGTCTAGGTTTGTAATTGCTTTTCTTTCAAGAAGCAAGAATCTTTTAATTTCATGGCTGCAGTCACTGTCTGCAGTGATTTTTGAGCCTTAAAAAATAAATTCTCTCACTGCTTCCATTGTTTCTGCATCTATCTGCCATGAAGTGATGTGACCAGACACCATGATCTTAATTTTTTGAATGTTGAGTTTTAAGCCAACTTTTTCACTCTTCTCTTTCACTTTCATCAAGAAGTTCTTTAGTTCCTCTTCACTTTCAGCTGTAAGGGTGGTGTCATCCGCATATGTGAGGGAATTAATATTTCTCCCCACAATCTTGATTTCAGCTTGTGTTTCATCCAGCCAGGCATTTCACATGATGTACTCTGAATATAAGTTAAATAAGCAGGGTGATAATATACAGCCTTGACATACTCCTTTCTCAATTTTGAACCAGTCCGTTGTTCCATTTGTGGTTCTAACTGTTTCTTCTAAACCTGCATACAGATTTCTCAGGAGGCAGGCAAGGTGGTCTGATGTTTCCATCTCTTTAAGAATTTTCCACAGTTTATTGTGATCCATACAGTCAAAGATTTACAGTGTCAATGAAACAAAAGTAGATTTTTTTTTATTTTTGCTTTGTTTAGTTTTTTTGTAATTCTCTTGTTTTTTCTATGATCCAACATATGTGGTCAATTTGTGCTCTTGTTCCTCTGCCTTTTCTAAATCCAGCTTGAACATCTGGAAGTTCTCAATTTATCTACTATTGAAGGCTAGCTTGGAGAATTTTGAGCACTATTTTGCTAGCATGTGAGATGAGAGAAACTGTGTGGTAGTTTGAGCATTCTTTGGCACTGCCTTTCTTTGGGATTGGCATGGAAACTGATCTTTTCCAGTCTTGTGGCCACTGCTGAGTTTTCCACATTTGCTGGTATATTGAGTGCAGTACTTTCATAGCATCATCTTTCAGGATTTGAAATAGCTCAGCCTGAATTCCATCACCTCCACTAGCTTTGTTCATAATGCTGCTTCCTATGGCCCACTTGACTTCACACTCCACGATGTCTGGCTTGAGATGAGTGATCATACCATTGCGGCTATCTGGGTCATGGGTCTTTTTTGTATAGTTCTTCTGTGTAGTTTGGCCACCTCTTCTTAATATCTTCTGCTTCTGTTAGGGCTATACCATTCCTGTCCTTTATTGTGCCCATCTTTGCATGAAATATTCCCTTGGTATCTGTAATTTTCTTGAAGAGATCTCTAGATTTTTTGTTCTATTGTTTTCCTCTAATTTTTCGCATTGATCACTTAGGAAGACTTTCTTATCTCTCCTTGCTATTCTTTGGAATTCTGCTTGCAGATGGATATATCTTTCCTTTTCTCCTTTGCCTTTCACTTGTCTTCTTTTCTCAGCTATTTGTAAGACCTCCTCAGACAATCATCTGCCTTTTGCGTTTCTTTTTCTTGGAGATGGTTTTGAGCACAGCCTTCTTAACAATGTTATGAACCTCTCTTTGTTTGCTATTTTGATCCAAGTGCACTAGGGGAGAGGATGGAGTTTCTTAAAATTGTAAGGATATTCTTACTGGTCTATGGAAGAAAGACAGGAAGGGTGTTAGCAGACAGATCAGACATCTAAGAAGGAGACAATTTGAGGGGAAGAGATAGTGCAAAGGCATGTGCTGGAAGAGACTTTGGCCTTGGAGCTGATACGCTGGCTGATAGATTGGATGCTCAGTGTGATAGAAAAGGAAGAGGTCCGATGACTCCAAGTATTTTACTTTTTTCAGGGAATGGCTCTAAAGTGGAGACTTGAGAACATATAAGGGAAAACTGCCTGGAGAGAATTAAAAATGATTTGGGCTGCTGAAATGATTAGCTTATAGATGGTTTTAGAAGCATGGGCATCTACAAGTTTACCTAGGCAGACAGAGTAGTCAGGCCCTAGAAAGCAAGAAGAGCCTTGATAATTTTGTTAATAAGTCTTATCAAACATCTGGAAAGAAAATTATGTTGGAGACAGTCAGGTCAGAGTACAAATGATCCTTTCTCCCTCCATGTGTCCTAATTTATCTGCTAGCATAAAGTTGAACCCTGCAAAGCACCAAAATGCATACCTGAAAGAATTGCCTTCATCTGTGTTAAGGCCTTATATGCATAGAAAAGATACAGATCTTGATCAGACAAATCTGGGCTCATTCCTGAAGCCACAATTACGTAAAAGTCTCCTTAAATCTTTCCCTGTGCCCTTACTCGTCACCTCTCCAGACTAGAAATACAACACATACCTCAGAATGTCCTAAGGCTATTATGGGGGCTTAAAATAACACTAAGCCAATAAGCAGAAAATAAATCAATGCTGTTTTTCCATTATATAAATTTTTACAAGAATAATATACATTTTGAATATACACTTACAAAACATATTGTCTCTATCGTTCTACCTACAGAATGAGGTTCCTGAGTTCTGCAAGAAATAGTGAAGGAGGATATTAATTACACTGAGAGATGCATGTGCTTTCTTTTTTCTGATAATGACAGCTCAGAATAACTCATTTCTCCCCCCACCTCAGCTGTCTTAAAGCTTAATATAAGGTTTACACTTCATTCCTACTATGTTGACTTGTTTCTTTTACTTCTGTTACAATGACCAAAGTTCATGTATGTTTTGAAAACTGCCCCTAGCATTTTGTTGAAGGTTTTGTAGTATTTCTTCTGTCTCCATTTGGCAAATGAATAAATGAAACATCAGAGAAGCTATCATTTAACTGAAGTCACACAGCAAAAATGGGCCATAACCAAGAAATCTTCAAACCCAGTGAATTTCTGTTTTTACCTAAAGCCCCTCCAGGTAGCTGCTTATATACATATGCCCCTGTGACAATAAAGTCTAAGAGGAACAATCTTTGTTACACTAAAATCTCTCCTGTTAATTATGTCAGTGAAGAATACTACTTTACATTTAAATGACACTTTCTAATTTACAAAATGTTATTATACAAAGGATCTTAATTTTTGTGGTTATTCAGCACTGGTTTTGGCTTGACTTTATAATCAGAAAATAGGAAAATTTAGTAAACAGCAAACAAACAAACAAACAAAGTCCTGGGGAAAAAAGTTAAAGCACTTGTGGGATATTTGACTTGAAGACAAGAAGACTGTGTTTCATTTGTCAATATAAAAGATAATTATAAAGCAGGGAATTCAAAGAGGTTTTTCACCTTCCCAGCAGTCTCACCAGAGGGAAGAAGCTCATATGAAATTCAAATGAGGTATTTAGAACATCCTAAAATCAATTTGCTAGCAAAAGAGAGGCCTAAAAATAAATACCAAAAACTTAAATACAAAGGTAGAACAAAGGTCTATAATAAATATAACTCAATGGGCTAATAGGCAGGAATGAACAAGCATCTTAAGTAGACAGATGTACCTGGATTATTAGGGATAATCAGAAATATTATGTATATTTTGTATGCAAAGCAAAATGCTGGTGAAAAAGTTATTATAACCTTGGTGTAGGAGGTATCACCAGCATAAACAATGAATTTAGAGAAAGGAGAAAATGGTAAAATGAGGCTGTCAGCACTCTGAATCAAGTACTCTGAAACAGGGGTTCCCAATATCCCGGCCATGGACCAGTAACTCCTGTCAGACCAGTGGCAGCATTATATTAGAAACTAAGTGCATAAGAAATGTAATGGGCTTGAATCATCCCCAAACCATTCCCCACTCACCCGACCCCAGTCCATGGAAAAAACTGTCTTCCGCAAAACATGTTCAGTTGTGTCCTGCTCATTGTGACCCCATGGACTGTAGCCTGCAGGCTCCTCTGTCCATGGAATTCTCCAGACAAGAATACTGGAGTGGGTTGCCATGCCCTCCTCCAGGGGATCTTCCCGGCCCATGGATTGAACCCTCGTCTCTTGTGTCTCTTACATTGGCAGGCAGATTCTTTCCCACCGAGCCACCTGGAAAGATCCCACAAAACTGGTCCTCGGTGCCAGAAAGATTTCAAACTACTGCTCTAAAATCTAGAAAGAGGGTAAATTATAATACCCTCTATCTATACAAAATATAAATTTAAAATATTATAATTTAGAGAATTTACTAATAGAAAATTGTGAGAATAGCAATAATACATGACCTTGAGTATAAAGATTCTAAAAGTCAGTTGAAATGTGAATGTGTCTAAGCAATTTAAAGAGTTAGATAACAGAAGAATTAATAAGGAGGGAAAGACAGGATTTAAAAAATGAGGAATTTTAAAAGAAAAAATTAGAGTTGATGGTGTTTTAAAAAGATGTATGAATTTTGCAAGGGCTTTGTTGCTTGGTGGTAAGAAACTCTTTTTATTATAATGAAAATGTACTATAAAAGCTCTGACGTTGACTATGGTTTAAAATAGACAGCCATCTGGGTTGGATGGTATAGAGAGCGCTATGTTTGGAGGAGTGAAAAATAAAAAAAAATTAAAAAATATCCTGGGATCCATTTTGGTAATAGGATTCTTTATTAAAATCTTCTGCTACAAGATTTTTTGTCAAGTCCTCTTTGCATTTTCACTAGGTTTTACTTTATATATTTAACTGCCACCTTTTTTTGGATACAGAGGTAAATGAAGATCCTCTCTCCTTGCAAATTGTGCCATTTATCTTTATAAAATGTTTCTTACTACCCTGTGGAGGTTTCTGCTTTGCTTTGCTTTTAATCAGAATTTCCACTTTGTTCATCCCCTAGGTGATCTTTTCTAATCCTTTACCTTTAATGATGATTCCTATCCTGATGCTTACCAAATTCACCACGCTCCACACCCTGGTCCCCGCCTGGCTCCTAAACTCTGGGCTCGTGGAGACAAATGGCTACTCAACCCCTCACCTTAAGTTCCCCAAAGGCACCTCTACTAAAATGGACTCTTTTCTTCCTCTCCATGTTCCTTTTGATTCCTTTATCCTTGCATACAGCACAGCATTCGGTCAGTTTCCGAAAAAGCAAATGTCAACGTCATCTTCAAGTTTCCTTTCTCTCTCACCTTACATCCAATTAGTCATCAAAACAATGTCACTTATGTTAAAGCAACCACGGGCCTCAAACAGAGTTACTTTTCCTAAGCCCTACCCCAATAAACCAGGACTTAATCACAGTTTCAGTCTCTCCCCAGAATGCAATCTTTAACTAGTCAGTCTGGAGTACCTGATTAGAGTTAGCAAGGTCACATGCTGCAGAGACCCCTACCTTCCCCAGTGCGAAGGTGGCCCTGCCACAATCTTCTCTTTGCTAACACACTTCCTTTTTCCACTCTCCTTCTGCCTTTTAAACCTTTCCTTTTCTACAGATCTTCAGAGCTTCTTTCTATTTCCTAGGTGGGATGCTACCCAATTCATGAACTGTTCAAGATAGTCAATTTGATTTTCAAATTTACTCAACTGAACTTCAGTTTTTAGCTCTTCTTTTGAATAATTATTGTAGTGAGAACACTTAACATGAGATCTATTCTCTTAACAAATGTATGTGTTAGCTGCTCAGTCATTTCCAACTCTTTGCGACCCCATGGACTATACAGTCCACCAGGCTCCTCTGTCCATGGAATTCTCCAGGCAAAAATACTGGAGTGGGTTGCCATTTCCTACTCCAGGGGGTCATCTTGACCCGGGGTCAAACCCAGGTGTCTTGCACTGCAGGTGGATTTTTTACCATCTGAGCCACCTGGGAAGCCCTGGATGGAATAAATGTATAAGTGTACAATAAATGATACAAACTTATAGTCATGAAATAAATCAATGGAAAAGGTATAACATGAACCCAGGATTATACTCTTCTAGTTTGCAATGCTTATCATTATTATGAAGAGCAAGAGACTCTGGAGTTCACTAAAGAAAGCAACTCTAGTCACTCTGGTCTGACAACAGATGCCCTTAAGATCGAAATTGTAGATGTTCATAAGTCACAGAAAATAAGATAACCGTGTTAAGACCAACCTAGACAATTAAATAATTTTCAGCACAGAGTAAACCAGAATGGAGCATCTTCTTAATTGATTGTATAGCTGTCTGTTTCAGCCAAGATTTCACAAATCATTCATAAGGAGGGCCAGCGGGCTTATAGATTGCCCTTGAGGGGAATGCACTCACAGCAAGAGCACACAGGTGAGTCATGGTTTCAAAGCAAACTATTCATAACAGTGATGCACTTGGGATCTTAGAAGTGATAAGAACTAGAATTAGAAGACAGGGGTCTGGGAACTTGGAAGACTTAGGCAACTATTCAAAACAAAAAGCTCCCAGTGTGTGTATGGTTGGGGTTACTCAGATTCAGCATGAGACTTCCACATACCTGAGGCCCTACCCTATGAAAATGTCATGTATCAGATCAGATAAGTCGCTCAGTCATGTCTGACTCTTTGCGACCCCATGAATCGCAGCATGCTAGGCCTCCCTGTCCATCACCAATTCCCGGAGTTCACTCAGACTCACGTCCATCGAGTCAGTGATGCCATCCAGCTATCTCATCCTCTGTCATCCCCTTCTCCTCCTGCCCCCAATCCCTCCCAGCATCAGAGTCTTTTCCAATGAGTCAACTCTTCGCATGAGGTGGCCAAAGTACTGGAGTTTCAGCTTTAGCATCATTCTCTCCAAAGAAATCCCAGGGCTGATCTCCTTCAGAATGGACTGGTTGGATCTCCTTGCAGTCCAAGGGACTCTCAAGAGTCTTCTCCAACACCACAGTTCAAAAGCATCAATTCTTCAGCGCTCAGCCTTCTTTACAGTCCAACTCTTATATCCATACATGACCACTCCTAAAACCATAGCCTTGACTAGACGAACCTTTGTTGGCAAAGTAATGTCTCTGCTTTTGAATATGCTATCTAGGTTGGTCATAACTTTCCTTCCAAGGAGTAAGTGTCTTTTAATTTCATGGCTGCAGTTACCATCTGCAGTGATTTTGGAGCCCAGAAAAATAAAGTCTGACACTGTTTCCACTGTTTCCTCATCTATTTCCCATGAAGTGATGGGACCGGATGCCATGATCTTCGTTTTCTGAATGTTGAGCTTTAAGCCAAGTTTTTCACTCTCCACTTTCACTTTCATCAAGAGGCTTTTTAGTTCCTCTTCACTTTCTGCCATGTCATGTATAGATTTTTGTTAATATATGGCTGTTTAATAAAAAGCAATATTAATAAACAGAAAAATAGTATAGGCACAGAAAACTTATACTGGATAAGCATACATATCAATTATTAAAAGAATGCAAATGAATTAAACATACTTTTTAAATTTCAGTGTTAGTTTATTACTGTTTTCCTTATAGAAAAACACAGTTTACTTTCCAAATGTTTCAAAGATAATGTTGGATTTAAGAATCTACTGTGAGCTTTCCTTCTTTACAAAATATTTCTACATATTATTTTTGACACAGATCCATGCAAAATAATTTCAGTGTTACACAATTCTAAAATAAAACATAATTAATTTGCTTACCCCATAGGTTCTCAATGTAATAACAAAAGCACCTTAATATCTAATCACTTATCTAATATCTAATTTATGCTGGACTGGATGAAGCACAAGCTGGAATCAAGATAGCTGGGAGAAATATCAATAACCTCAGATACACAGATGACACCACCCTATGGAAGAAAGTTGAAAAAGAACTAAAGACCTCTTGATGGAAGAGAAAGAGAAGAGTGAAAAAGTTGTTTTAAATTCAATATTCGAAAAACGAAGATTATGGCATCTGGTTCCATCACTTCATGGCAAATAGATGAGGAAACAATGACAAAGTTTATTTTGGAGCTCCAAAATCAAAGCAGATGGTGACTGCAGCCAAGGAGCAAGCATCCCTGGAAGAAAAGCTATGGCCAATTTAGACAGCACATTAAAAAGCAGAGACATTACTTTTTTTCCAGTAGTCACGTATGGATGTGAGAGTTGGACTATAAAGAAAGCTGAGTGCCAAAGAATTGATGCTTTTGAACTGTGGTGTTGAGGAAGTCTCTTGAGAATCCCTTGAACTGCAAGGAGATCAAACCAGTGAATTCTAAAGGTAATCAGTCCTGAATTCATTGGAAGGACTGATACTGAATCTGAAGCTCCAACACTTTGGCCACCTGATGCAAAGAACTGACTCATTTGAAAAGACCTTGATGGTGGGAAAGATTGAAGGCAAGAGAAGAAGGGGACAAAAGAGGATAAGATGGTTGGATGGCATCACCAGTTCAATGCACATAAGTTTGAGTAAGCTCCAGGAGTTGGTGATGGACAGGGAAGCCTGGCGCACTGCAGTCCATGGGGTTGCAAAGAGTCAGACATGACTGAATGACTGAACTGAACTGAACTGATCTAATCACTTATAATTATTGTTTTTAACCTGTTCTTCTTTTAATATGTTAAGAATACATTTACTTTTTCAAGCTTTATCAAGGCTTTTAAGGGAAACGTTAATTTGAATGAAAGGAAATATTGAGACGGTAATCTTTTCCACCACCTGGTAAATGTTCATTTGTACACTGAAATATTTTCAAGGGGAAAAAAAAAGTCACATGGCAGAAATAAATAATTTCAAATATCTATACACTCCCTATGAATCCCATTGCTGTGCACAGTTACTAGAAAAATTTAATTAGCAATGGCATTCTTTGGTGAAAGCATCTAACACTTTGATTTAATGCTTGTAATTCAGACATTAGCAATCAAATCAGCCCAGACCTACACTTTGGTATTTATTGAATAAATACCAACTAAATTGTTCCAAATAACCATTTTCATTTCCTGTAAAATGCTGGCTTAAAATCTAAAATTCCCATGGGATTTAAGATCATTTGAGGTATGGGATTTTACCTTTTCTAGTAGAATTGCTCCTTTTGAAGTAATGATAAATCTAGTTTTTCTACTATTAAAACAAAGTTCTTGCTCTGCTAGGCACTGTCTTCATGTATATGCAAAGAAAGGTTAATGACTGATGTCATATGGCCACTGATCTGAAGTTAACAGACAATGCAGTTTAGTAGTTTATAAAAAGTGAACACATCCCACCCTATGCCCTGATGCAGAAACATACATTTTCTTTGTTTCAAAATAATAAAGAAACAGATTTTTCAGGAGAAGATTGGGATTTCACTCAGATGGGAAAAATAAAACTGAGATTTCAGGAACCAAAAAAAAAAAAAAAAAGGAAAAGCAAAGAAATAAATAGAAGAATAAACCAAACAAGAAATCCTAAAACATGATGGAATGAGAAAAGCATGATAGCACACATGTGTGAGTATGCTCAGTCGTGTCTGACTCTTTCTGACCCCATGGACCGTAACCCACCAGGATCCTTTGTCCCTGGGATTTTCCAGGCAAGAATACTGAAGAGGGTTGCCATTTCCTTCTCCAGGATTCTTCTGGAGCCAGGGATTGAACCCACGTCTTCTGAGGCTCCTGCATTGGCATGTAGAGTCTCTACCAGTGAGTCATCTGGGAAGCTCATGATAGCAATAAGAAGTGATAATTTCATTAATTTTACCACACTGTTCTACTCTCAAAATTGCAAAATTAGAAGAAAATTTTTCAAGATATAAATTCAGAAATTATATGGAGACAAAATTAACAACCAAAATTTGATTTATCTGGAAGTTCCTATTTAAGAGGTATGTGTAGGCAATTTATAAAAATTATTTCAAAGAGCATTCCTTTTTAATTTAAAAAGTTGTAGAAGTTTTACTACTCAGTTATATTTCTTCAATAGAAGTAAAAAAACTAGAATGTCTTCATAAAACCACACTGTCAGAGAAGGTATGATTATAAAGATTCTTTCCATCATCCAACACAAAGTTAAATGTGAAAAGAAGGTACTTAAAGGAACATTCTAAAAATACATGGTTTGAACATTTTTGGCCTACAATACATTTAAGTATATCCAACTGATAAGGATATTGGCCTGTGATTTTAACCCCAGAATATTATTTTCTATCAATTGCAAACACTTGTTAAGCATCTTATATTTTCTGACTATAAAGAGACATTAGATATAAAACGATAAGAAAGAACAATTGAAACTTTGTTATATATGTTAAAAATCTGGCAGGAAACACTGATAATTAGGAAAGTATTATATATTTTGTAATTTTTTCCAACACTGGCAAGCATAAAGCTTGGATATCTCCCATTAAGTTAGATAACCTTCAAGAAAACTTAAGAGCTTCAAGCTAAATGTCAAGACTCAAAAGATAAGCAGGAGAGAAAGGAGAGGAATTTAGATTTTAAAAAATATGAAAATAATTTTACTAATGGAAGGAAACTATTCAAACAAATCATACATAAAGTGATCACTACATTTTGCACCTTGTATTAAATTTTGTTCTCTTTTCTATATTCCTTAATTTTTTGTAACTTTGTTTTGTTTTCAAAACTTACACATATTCATTTGAAAATGTAAACCACAGCAAAATGTATAAGGAAGAAAGTTAAAAAAATCATTCATAATCCTATATCCACATAATCACTTAATATATTCTTTCTGTATCTCTTTCTGTATCTTTATAAAAACACAGAAGTGTAGAAAGGCAGATGGGAAAACAGGTAAATAGAAATAAAGTGATAATTATTAATATTATTATTATTAAATTATTAAAATAAATTTATATGCAGAAATTTTATCTAAATATTTAGCTAAAACTAAAAAAAAAAAAAATTAGAAACTTGCCAAATTTAAAGTAACTATTTGCAGAAAAGAGAAACTAATGACTAAAGCATTGTTCTATACTTAATCCAAAATGTCTTTACTAATGAAGAAAGTGTCATCTTAATGTTTTATTCAGCTATAATCCTGCTTCAAATGGCAATTTAAAATTCACAATAGAAATGAGAAAGCTATCACAATTCTATTTGATTTTTTTTTTTTTTTTTCTTCCCTTGTAGTTCAGCTGGTAAAGAAACTGCCTGCAATGCGGGAGACCTGGGTTCAATCCCTGGCTTGGGAATACCCTCTGGAGAAGAGAAAGGCTACCCACTCCAGTATTCCGACCTGGAGAATTCCACGGGCTAAGTCCATGGGGTTGCAAAGAGTCGGAAATGACTGACTTTCACTTTCACTTATCTGATTTTTAGTTTGATTATAATTTATATACGTCTAGGTTAATGACTTCTAGAACATCATATAAATAATACAAGGTAAGCATATCACTCTGGGACCAATTTGCCTAGGTCCAGATCTGAACTCTGCTTTTTACTAATTGTACATCTTGGATAAACTAAAGCTTATCTTTTCATCTGTCCCTTCTGTGCCTCATTCTCTTGTCTAAAATGAGAAGAATCATACATAACATTCACTTCATTGTACAGCAGAAGAAAAACACAATGTTGTATAGCAATTACACTCCAATTAATTTTTTTTTCTACAATAAATTCTGAGAAAATCCAGCACAGAACCACCCCTTCCTGCCTATATTATAAACAATGATTTGGGGCAGCAGTAGGAAAAAAAAAATGACTGAGGTAAACTAATTTTTTCACACTCTACTAAAACACAAAATATCCATTAACCTAATATATCTTGTTGTACTATATAACTCTATGAAATAATATGAAAATACGCAATACATATTCAAATAAAAATTTCAAATCAAAGTAGGTGCAAAAACAAGTTTAACAGTGTATAATTAGAAACAGCAAATGCATTATACATTAGAGTACTTATTATTGGTTAGAATATGTTGAAAATTGCTCTAAAGTCATGCACTTAATTCCTGGATGGACCAGTTGCCTCCGCTTTGTTACAGAGACATGGGCTGAATCACAACTCCCAGCTGTCTTGGAAGTGTGCACTGTTGATCAGGAGGGGCACACAGCGACATGTGGAAAGATGAGTCTAATTCTATCACAATGACAGGAAAGGCAATTCTGAGCACATTTCCTACAGGGAGGGGTCGGCAGCCTAATTGTTATTTTGGTTTGGCACTGAGCACGGTGTCTCTGATAAGCGGATGCCTAATGATAGTTCTCTGTAATGTTCATAACAATGAAGACAAGATACATTTTAAGCCATACAGCAGCTTTCCAAACAGGTAGTTTTAAGACTGTGAGATCCACAAACAACACAGTCCTTTCATCAAATATTAGTTCTTGAAATCATTCAGGGCTTAATATTTAATATATATATATTAAAAGTTCCGATTTGGAAAAGCATTGACAGTCTTGCTCTGTGATGTAAATTAAGAGCATTTACTATGACACACACACACACATATATATATATTACATTGTGCTGTGCTTAGTCGCTCAGTCGTGTGCAACTCTTTGCAATCCCATGCAGTGAATTCCACCAAGCTCCTCTGTCCATAGGGATTCTCCAGGCATGAATACTGGAGTGGGTTGCCATGCACTCCTCCAGGTATATTACATTATGTTGATATATATATATATGAGTGTGTGTGTGTCTGTACCAATATACATACATAGATACAAATATATATCAGTTTAGTTCAGTAACTCAGTCTTGTCCGACTCTGTGATCCGTGTACTGCAAAATGCCAGGCTCCCTGTCCATCACCAACTCCTGCAGCTTGTTCAACCTCCTGTCCATTGAGTGGGTGATGCCATCCAACTGTCTTGGCCTCTGTTGTCCACTTCTCCTTCTGCCTTCAATCTTTCTCAGCATCAGGGTCTTTTCTAATGAGTCAGCTCTTCATATCATGTGGTCAAAGTATTGGAGCTTCAGCTTCAGCATCAGTCCTTCTAATGAATATTGAGGACTGATTTCCTTTATGATGGACTGGTTTCATCTCCTTGCAGTAAAAAGGACTCTCAAGAGTCTTCTCCAACACCACAGTTCAAAAGCATCAGTTCTTTGGTGCTCAGCTTTCTTTATGGTCTGAATCACATATCCCTACATGACTACTGGAAAAATCCTAGCTTTGACAAGACAGATCTTTGTCAGTAAAGTAATGTCTCTATTTTAAATAGGCTGTCTAGGTTGGTCATAGCTTTTCTTCCAAGGAGCAAGCATCTTTTAATTTCACGGCTGAATTCACCATCTGCTGTGATTTTGGAGCCCCCCAGAATAAAATCCCCCACTGTTTCTATTGTTTCCCCATCTATTTGGCATGAAGTGATGGGACCAGATGCTATGATCTTCATTTTTTCAATGTTGAGTTTTAAGTAAGCTTCTTCATTCTCCTCTTTCACTTTCATCAGGAGGGTCTTTAGTTCTTCTTCACTTTTTGCCATAAGGGCAGTGTCATCTGCATATCTGAGGTTATTGATATTTCTCCCGGAAATCTTGATTCCAGCTTGCACTTCATCCAGCGCAGCATTTCACATGATATGCTCTGCATATAAGTTAAATAAGCAGGGTGACAATATGCCTTGCCAAACTCCTTTTCCTATTTGACTTGGAGGATTTTGAGTATTACTTTGCTAGTGTGTGAGATGAGTACAATTGTGCAGTAGTTTGAACATTCTTTGGCATTTCCCTTTTTTGGGGATAGGAATGAAAACTGACCTTTTCCAGTCTTGTGGCCACTGCTGAGTTTTCCAAATTTGTTGGCATATTGAGTGCAGGACTTTCACAGCGTAATCATGTATGATTTGAAATCCCTCAACTAGAATTAAATCACCTCCACTACCTTTGCTTGTAGCAATGTTGCCTAAGGCCCATGTTATTTCGCATTCCAGAATGTCTGGCTCTAGGTGAGTGATCACACTATCGTGGTTATCTGGGTCATAAAGATCATTTTTGTATACTTCTTCTGTGTCTTGTTGCCACTTCTTAATATCTTCTGTTTCTGTTAGGTTCATACCATTTCTCTGCTTTATTAAGCCCATCTTTGCATGAAGTATTCCCTTAATATCACTAATTTTCTTGAAGGTAACTCTAGTCTTTCCCATTCTATTATTTTCCTCTATTTCTTTGCATTGATCATTTAGGAAGGCTTTCTTATAGCTCCTTGCTACTCTTTGGAACTCTGCCTTCAGATGGGTATATCTTTCCTTTTTCTCCCTTGCTTTTCACTTTTTTTCTTTTCTCAGCTATTTGTAAGGCATCATCAGACAACCATTTTGCCTTTTTGCATTTGTTTGTCTTGGAGATGGTCTTGATCATTGCCTTTTGCACAATGTCATGAACCTCGATCCATAGTTCTTCAGGAGTCTGTCTATCAGATATAATCCCTTGAATCTGTTTGTCATTTCTACTGTAAGGGATATGATTTAGGTCATACTCAAATGGTCTAGTGGTTTTCCCTACTTCTTCAATATAAGTCTGAACTTGGCAATAAGGAGTTATGATCTGAGCCATAGTCAGCTCCCGGTCTTGTTTTTCTAAAACTGTATAAAGCTTCTCCATCTTTGGCTGCAAAGAATATAATCAATCTGATTTTGATATTGACCATCTGGTGATGTCCATGTGTAGTCATCTCTTGTTTTTCTGGAAGAGGGTGTTTGCTATGACCAGTGCATTCTCTTGGCAAAACTCTGTTAGACTTTGCCCTGCTTCATTTTGTACTCCAAGCCCAAATTTGCCTGTTACTCCAGATATCTCTTGACTTCCTATTTTTTCATTCCTGTCCCCTATGATGAAATGGACATCTCTTTTGGGGGTTTGGGGTGTTAGTTCTAGAATGTCTTGTAGGTCATCATATCATTGTTCAACTTCAGCCCCTTCGGCATTAGCTGGGGCATAGACTTGGATTACTGTGCTATTGAATGCCTTGCCTTGGAAATGAACAGAGGTCATTCTGTCGTTTCAAGACTGCACCCAAATACTGCATTTTGGACCCTTTTGTTGACTATGAGGGCTACTCCATTTCTTCTAAGGGATTCTTGCCCACAGTAGTAGATATAATGGTCATCTGAATTAAATTCCCTCATTTCAGTCCATTTAAGCTGATGCCTAAAATGTCGATGTTTACTCTTACCGTCTCCTGTTTGACCACTTCTAATTTCCCTTGATTCCTGGACCTAACCATTCCAGGTTCCTATGCAATACTGTTCTTTAAAGCATTGGACTTTACTTCCATCACCAGTCACATCCACTGTAAACACTTACAGTTACAAATAAGTGAGCCATGTGAATGAAAAGCAAAGTATGTGGAATATAATAAATAATAATGCAGTATATATAATGATGATAATGTTCAAATGGGACAAACTTTCAGTTGTAAGTTAAATAACTACCATGGATGTAACATAAAGCTGGATTAATATAATTAACACTGCTCTGTTATACAGGAAAATTGTTAAGTGAATAAATTCTGAGTTATCACAAGGACATTTTTTATTTGATTTGGTATTTATAAAAGGTGATAGACATTCACTAAACTTACCATGGCAATTATTTCCTGTTGTATATAAGCAAATGTTATTCTGTACATGTTACCTGTATATAAATTATTTCTCAATAAAACTGGAAGAAAAAAAGTAGCCAGTTCTCTCTGTCTGTTGCCTAGAATCATTTTTAGGTATCCTGATTCAGTTTTACAGTATTATTAATAAATTACTATGTTTAGACATTTTAAAGTAAATCTCATTTTTGAGTTCACATAATTAAATCTTTTTGTATAAAGAGAAAAACTGAAATTAAAATTTTTGCAATGTTATCACAATTTACCATGCCCTCACAGACATTTTATAAACACACCCAATTCAACCTTCATTTAAAAAAACAAAAAACAAAAATCTTATAAGGTGATTAGTATTATTTTCATTTAATGATGTGGAAAACAAGACTAAATAAATAAGCTGTCCAAGACCTCCCAATTAGTATAGTCCTGAGTTTTAAACAAACAATATACAAGTAGAATTTTATGACTCATCATTGCTTGTTGTTCCACAATATCCCATTTTCTTTTTCATGGTATAATATTCAACTGGGTATACTGCCCAGTTAGGCTACATTTTTGCAGATCTCCTGCAGCTATATGTAGGTATATGACCAAATTCTATCTTAAATTATGCATGTAATTTCTTGTAGTTCCTTATATCCTTTCCTCCTAAGAGAAAAGGTTGGAGTTAGGATGTAATGGCAAGACCAAAAAAGCCATACTGAACCATGGAAACTGTTTTTAGTATGACAGAAAACAAGATATATGGAAACTTTATCTCTAGGGTATTAAGCTGATGTGACAATCTTGGACAGACTTCATAGATATTTCTTTTTGTGTAAGTTCTTGCATCTTTGTGTGTACTTCTATTTTATAATATGTGTGGCATAACTGTGGTAAAATAGCCTGATGATGTATCATGACTAATGCAACATTTTTTATATTTTTTCTTGTAAGTAACCCCATCACCTATGGTGAATTCAAATAATACTTATTCTACCTTACTATGATGATCATGGTTTATGAAGACATTTGCTTGTAAAGCTAGACAATACACAAATAAATCAAACATCAATTTCTCTATCCCAGATATTATAATTTAAAACAGATTAATCTAATTGTATTGATGTGCATGTGATTAAAAACAATAACATTTTATTAAAATTATGTTAGAGTTAGACATAACTCTATACAAAAATTCCACACTGAAAGACAGATTCAAATCCACTTATTGGTGTCAGCTTTAACTATAGACTATATTTGGAAAAACTACCACTCAAGTGTCTGAAATTTAACAATATGTACACACAACAAAAAAGGTAACTATAAATACAACAAAAAGTGAAACATAAATGATTTAAAAGATTAACAAGTTGCATAATGGAAATTTCACATAGATCATGAAAACCCTTTATCAAGTACTGTTGCACTCCTTGGCACAGGAAAGTGGCAAAATTTGTGTAGTCACTTTCTTCAAAAATAAAAAGTGCTCAAGAAATAGATGTAGAGGCAGAAAGTAAGAGCCCTACTGTAGATAGTTCACTGTGATGAGCATAGTCCAAATCATCTGTACTTATTTTAGCATTAAAATTTCAGTTACTCCTTTACCAAATTTACTTTAACAGACTATGTATAACATTTATAACTCATTCATTTTACTCTTGGTCATTTTCCAGCAATTGAGAATCAGTAAGTACTTTTTCTTAAGTCCAATAAAAGGAAAGCTCCTAAATTATTTTAAAAATGCAATTATCTTAAAATTAAGAACACTTTTGTGACTTGAGAAGGCACTGCTATCAGTATTTATGCAGTTGTTTACTAGGTGAATAAATTTATGCAGTTATTTACTAGGTGAATAATAAAAGTAATCTGTTCAGAATAAAAAAAAAGATAAGATGGTATTGTGTCCATTTTAGAGGGATATTTTATATTTAACAATGCAGAATAGCCTAAAATGTTTACTTTTTAAATATAAAAGTAAGCAATAAAACATTTTAAATCCATTTAATAGAGATATTAATTACATACTACTTAAGCATACATTATATTTCTGTATCTAAAACTATATTTACATACATATATCTGTAGCTATATTTATATCTAAAAATTGTATAATGCTAGTGATGAGGGCATTCTTCCTACTTTAGGACTTCCTAATTTCTCTTTGTCAGTAGGTCAAATTCAGGTCAGAGCACAATTATACATAATGGAGTTGAAAAACAGATATATCACTCAACCTCATTTTCTGATTCTCACATTCCTTTTTTTTTTTTCTTTAGTTAGGATCTTCATGGATCCATATAGGAAGTGTATCATTTCTCATTGGATTACCGTGTAATTGGCAAAGTGGGACTTTCCACAGGAAGAAATAGCTGTTTTCTATAACAAGGCAAAGTACCAGTTGCCTCACACTGTCAGGTCTGCGCTTGCTTTCTGCCTGGCTGCATGTTAGACATCAGGGGAGAAGATGTAGGCAGAGAGTGATGGGCAGTGACAATGTTCTCAACAGCGGTTCTGCTTTGAAGATTACAGACAGATAAGGGCATCTCCATGTCAGCAGTTTGAAGGAAAAACTCTTGTTTGACAACTATGGCATGAAATACAAATTCTTGTGATCTGGTTGTTTACAGCATTTGGGAAACCTCAGAGTTACAGTAAATATCAATTCCGAATAATCGATGTCCTTTCTTGATTTTTTTTCTGTAAAACTGAAGTAAAGATTTTATTTTTGTTTCTGTAGGTGACTCATTATGTTTTATAGTAAATATTTATCTATTCATCTTTATTGCCAGCTCTTAGTTTAAATGGTTTATAATACTGTTTTTTAGTATTATAATTAAAATAAAACATAATAAAAATGCTGATGTACAGTCTTACCAGGTGAAGATAAGGCAAAGTAATGTAGATATTAAAATCAAAACTTGATTAAACATTGCAGACTGTGTACGCTGAATGGCTCTGTGTAGATCATTCTGAAATAATACAGAAAAAGCATATTTTAAATTCTGATAGATACTCAGTAATCATGAGTTTTGTTACATTTGTTACTATGTATTACATTTTAACTGTCTTATTCATATTCAACACACATACTTTAAATGCATATAGCAGCATATTTTTGGTTTTTCCTAAGTCTAATTAAACCTCACTGTAACATTCATATTGCCAAGAAAATATTAATACTGTGGGACACCACAAAAGCACTAAATTTTAGTTTACTCGCTGTACAAAGAGATGTTCAAAGACTCTCCAAAAGCCCTCTCTGAACACAATGCTGTCTTATGGAAATTTCTAATTTTAAAAGATCAGAAAATAATATGTTCAACTGGGGGGAAAGTAATAGCTGGATCAAACTACAACCATATCTCATTCTCTAAGTCACAAAAAGTAACATGCATTATGCCAGGCAGTTTATCATAAAAATAAAAAGTTACATAGCCAATGAACATGTTTAGATAAATTTCATTCATATTAAGAGAAATGTGAATTCAAGATACGTTTACTTTGCAATTGAAAAACATTAAAAAATAATAATACCTACTGTTATTTAAGAGGCAAAAAATGAGCACACATATGTAATATTGCTCAAGTAATTTGTTATAAATATCTTGAAAGTAATTTGGTAATACAGGTCAAAATTCACAAGTATGCCCTTTCCAGTTCATGCATTCACCATTTAATTAGTATTTATCCCATAACATAATTTTTAAAAGTTAACCACATGAAAATTATGAGATGGAAGTTGAATATTTATATATGCTCATCTTCATTACAAAATTATAATATTTCCTATAATATAATATTTTGTATATTATTTATTGTATAAAATATAAATATGAATAACATATTTATTGTGTAATATATATTGTATGATGTATAATATATTATATTATTTTGTATATTTATTTGTATCAATATTTTGTATAATCTTTATTGCAAAATTATAATATAAATAATGAATGTTCATTCCTATTAAAATAACTAAAAATGAAATAGAAAATGGTTGAATAAATTGATCAAAATTAGATAGCAGACTTACGTGCATCCATTAAAGATGGTTTGAACATAAATATTTATTGACATATGAACTCGTATTTGACAAACATTCAAATCATAAAATTAAACATACATTTTGTGTGTGTGCTTTCATAGAAAATATTAGAAGGATATAAATTATTTCTAGTGTCTAGCCTGTGTGGAAGATTTGCAGTTTTGCATAATGTTTTACTTTATAGTCTTCTGTTTTATAAATTTTCATAATAATTTTTTAACAGTCTGAATAGCTGTACTACATGAGATAAATAGGTAGCTCAGCTGGTAAAGAATCTACCTGCAATGCAGGAGACCCTGGTTCAATTCCTGGGTTGGGAAGTTCCCCTGGAGAAGGGAACGGCTACCCACTCCAGTATTCTTGCCTGGAGAATTCCATGGGCAAAGGAGCCTACTGGGCTACAGTCCATGTGGTCACAAAAAGTCAGACACGACTGAGCCACTTTCACTTTCAGTATAAAATAAAACCTCAATGAGCCGTTATTTTATCCTTTTCTATCACACATTTAACCAGAACTTTTGTTATGAAAACAAAAAAAACTAAGTTGATTAAGACTTCACCTTGCATTCTTTACTTTCTTCTAACAGAGGTGTTAATGAACAGAAAAACAAATTAAAATTTACCAATCAGGAAGAAAAGAAGTAAAATATAGAATTATGATGGAAAATGAATCCTAAATTAATAATGCAAAGCACTACTTTTACTCTTAATGATTGACTAATGATTCCTTTCTTGGTTAGGTTACTTTTTCCAGCAACTAATAAACAGAAATTAGCAAAGAGTACTGGAGGAATTTTTTTTTTTTTTCATTAACAATTTAGGCAGTCTGCTGCTGCTGCTGCTAAGTTGCTTCAGTCGTGTTTGACTCTGTGCGACCCCATATACAGCAGCCCACCAGGCTCCGCCATTATAGTTAGTGAAACAATATTTTTTTGGATGGCTAAGAGAGCAGGATGTTTTTGCAAACCATCCACAGGACATACACTGCTCCCCTTATTAGCTGTGAACTTGCATGAGACTCCAGTGGTTACTTAATATATTGAGAGCTGATTAGAAACATTCACCTGGTTGTAAAGACTCAAATGCTATCCAAATAGCTTTTGGCCAAAACTATTGCCATACTTTCTGTTAAAAAGCTATTTAAAAGAAAAACAAGTTTGCCTCCAAGCACACTTAATTTCGGTGTGATCAAATTAATAATATTGAGCTCTTACTATGTTTTTGCTAGATACAAGATTTTTACATATATATGAATGTATATATAATGTAACTTAATTCTCACAGCAAGCTTCTATGTTGGTAGTTTTATTCTCTTTCAAAAGGAAGACATTAGCAAAGGTGTTAAATCACTTGCTTATTTTATCAGAGTGCTTAGCTGAGAGTAGACTCATATTAATACTTGTAGAACAAATGGAAGAAGTGAAAGTGTGAAAGTGTTAGTCTCTCAGTGATGTCTGACTCTTTGCAACCCCATGGACTGCAGCCAGGCTCCTCTGTCCATGGAATTCTCCAGACGAGAATGCTAGAGTCAGCTGCCATTCCCTTCTCCAGGGGATCTTCCTGATCCAGGGAAAGAACCCAGGTCCCCTGCACTGCAGGGAACTTCTTTACCATCTGAGCCACCAGGGTAGAATAAATGACTGAATAGCAAATAGCAAACGTCAGCTCACTAGTAAGTATCCAAGCCTATTATATTTTGGTCCTAGTCATAAATCAGTCCTTTCAAACAGAGTTGGCCTTAGGCAAAATGCAATGGTGGCACATCTCTGAGTTCTGCATCTCTTCCTTCCTGCTTCCCCTTCTGCCTCCCTATTCCCAACAGAACCCAACCTAAAAAGCTGACTTTACATGAGGACCTTCCGGCTCCAATAAAGTGCCTTAGAAAACTCCACAGATTTTTATGGAATGTGAGACTACCTACAGTATGACAACATTACCTCCTGAAGCCTTAAACCTAGGGGTCCTGTTATACATAATGAAATTGCTTTAGAAGGAAACGCTATCTGTCTGCAGAAGACTGGTAATAAGTTTGACCATCCAAACAGCAGTCAGCTTTGGTTTGGTGATCTTTAGACTATTTGAATTTTTTTTGTTTACTATTTCATAGGGCCTTATAAAAGAAGGGACTTGACAATAAAGGCGTTTCACCACTTTTCATTCTCATTAGGATATAAACAGACATAGGGTCTATTAGCTTAGACATGTATGCAACACATCACTTTAGTGAGGTAAGAAGGTAATGGAGCATTGAAAAATACTTTTGTTTTTGCACTTGTATTTTATACTTACAATCATATTTTCCAAGGCATGTTTGGCAAGCCAACAGTTTAGAAAAACTGGGACAAATAGATTTCTTAAGGAAGGCCAGAATATCTGGAAGACAAATCAAAACTAAATTTTTATCTCCAAGCAAGAAATCCACATGATTGAGAAGAAAAGCAAAACAAAAATAACGTATTAAGGACAATATAATGATATAAAACATGTGGCAAATACTCTAAACTCATATGATTATTGAAATGAAGGGGCAGACAGGATCTTTTCATTCTTGTCTAAGTCTTAAGGAAAAATTCTTTGCAAAGTTATTATAGAAGCAGAAAGAAAATAATCAGCTCTCATGGGATATCAGCTATAACTGTGCTAATTCCATCACTAAATCTTTTGGTATGACTGTTATAATAGATATCATCTTTTTCTTTTCTGGAACTGGAGGTAAAAATAGGTGTAAGGAGATAGTGCTTAACTTTTCTATAACATTACCACTTACTCTCTCAGATTCAAACATTTATGTGACACTGGGGAACTGTATTCCATTGGAATTATATTTAATTAACCTATCATTCAATCTAGAGCCAGTTGTTCCTCTAGATAAATCACTCAAATTAAAATAATTGTCAGAGTGAGCAACAGCTTCAGATCATACTGACTTATAGTCATGATTTTCCAAATAAAATTCAAAATAAAAAGTGTTAGAAAGCACATTCCCAACAGACATTACTAAAGCTTTATAGATTAAGATCCAGTTTTGCAACGGGAAAGTGCTGGTTGCATATTCTGTAGCTGAACATGATCACCATGGAACTGGTCCTCCACAGACTTTAATAAAGAAGCAAACTGCTGATTGTCTTGGTTGTTAGCAACATATTTAGCAAACAGAGAACTGGATTTAATAAATCCTGTGGCTTAAACTAAAGATAAACATATTCTCAGCGTGAGAAACTTTTATAAATACTTGGCTTTTCATTTTTAAAACTCTACAATATACACAAGAAGTGGAGTGATTCATTTCTAATCTATTTAGATAAAATTAACACGTTTAAATGGTACCTCTAGAGGATATATTCCTAAAATGCATTTCATTTTGCTATTGAACTAAATCTCATTAATGTTCACTTAATTTCACAACCCAGTTATAACTGACTTTGCTATTTATTTTCTAATACCATGATTTAATACATTATAAAAGCCTAAATTCATTCATCTGAGCTAATATATTATTTATTGCTATTTAGATTTAAAGATTTTACTCATGACTAATAACAAAATTATTTATTTTAAATATTCTTTTAGGACTTACTGAGATAATGAAGGGAACCGCATTAATTATTTCCAAGATGAAGGGTATTCGTAAAATCTGTTCCCAGATGTTTCCCTTCCAAAAAAAAAAAAAAAATGAATAAAAATAAAAGTCATTTACAACTGAATCCCATTAAATGGGGAAAAAGCATCAGAATTCTGCTAGCAATAAGGATGCTTACATTAACAGAATACAAAATCATTATTTAGAAATGTATCAATGACTTTTAGAGATTATTTTGCTACATGTAATTGTGCCCTCTCAATTTTGCAGAGTTTAAGCAAACCAAATGCTCATAGTAATCCATGAATATTGCACATAGCACATTTTAAGCACATAATATTGCATCAAAAAGTTACTAGTAAAAATAAAACAAGAAATCTTACAGAATCAATGAAAAAGTAGCTCCATCTTAATTTTTATATCATAATATAAAGCATATTAAATAGTTTGCAAACACACACATATAACAATGGCCCTGGGAGGCCATTTAACATTGTTTTTAGGTTAATAAGATTTAAGGGCAGAGTTTTCTCAATCATCTGGATTCTAGTCTCCCAACCCACATAGTACAACAATATTAATCGGGTCTGGCTACATAATTAGTGGGGCCCAGTTAAAAATGAAAATGCAGGGCCTCTTATTAAGAAATTATGAGTAATTTCAAGAAGGTGACATCAGAGCATTCAAACAAGCACAGATCCTTCTAATTGTGCAGCTCTGGGCAATTGCACTGACTAATAGGTCATTCCTGAAACTTTCTCTAACCATGTCCAGTGAAAAAGAACTCAGAACTCCCTAACGCAATTTATTCTTTTGACGAAAAAACAAAATAAATCTACCTGTTAGAAAGGCAACTTGAAATCTGACTCCTGTAATGTCTAATTATTTTATGAATGGCAACCCACTCCAGTAGTCTTGCCTGGAGAATCCCATGGAAAGAGAAGCCTAGCAGGCTACATTCCATAGAGTTGCACAGAGTCAAATATGACTGAAGCAACTGAGCACGCACTGGCTATACTATCGGGATTCTTTATTTTTCTTGAGGTCCCAAAGTCTTAAAACATTACAGAGATGTAAAACACCTTGCATCTCCAATCCTGCTCATGACACCAATTGTCTTGCTGTTTGCAGTGTTTGCTGAACCCAGGGTAAGCAAGGCATGAGCTAAGATGTTAGTAGGAGGCTAGAGGAGCCGTAGGAACTGCAGATACGTTTATTCTCTCCTGGTCTGCACAGCAGCCATGACACAGCCTCTCTCCTGCTGACTGTAGCCATAACAACAGACACCCTATATTCTCCCCTCTTGTGGCTGACCCAATAGACACAGCCATGATGCAGCAGTAAAATGCAGCCCTATGTGGAGCTCACATATCCCTATAGCACAAAGTAGCTTGTGACCAAGTGAGTACTTCATGATGCACATGCGCACTGTTATAAATGACTTGATTTATTACATGAACATTATTTACAAAACGTGAGGCAAGAGCGAGAGGCTGTAGGGCAAGAGGGCCTGACTACGTCATCTTGGCTAATTTGCTCTTTCCTTGCACATCGCCACTTCATAAAGCAAGTTCTACATCAGGGATCGTCTGGGTTGCTAAAACAGTAAGTAAGAGATTTTGTTAGCCCTGGTTCATGAGCCGTCTGCAGGCTAAATAAAAAGTGGTGGAGGAGCAGGTGGAAGGCACGGAGCTGTAAGGATCTCTCTCATCTCTGTGTAGAGATGTAAGGATGCTTCCCTCATCACTTCCAGCTCTGTAAGAAGGGCGCAGATAAACAACCTAGAGAGCTGGACTCAGACTTAGGGGCTGTTTTTGGCTAAAGCCCAAAACATCACACACATACACACACACACACACAAAACAGCAAAGCAAAGAGAAAGAATGTTGAGATAAGAACAGGTTACACTCACACTGATACTAAGACAGAGCGACTTATTTTCTGGGAACAAGATATAGACTCTACAGAATAAAATGTATGGCCATTTTAAGTTCAGACTCAGAAGGGCTGCAGGCCTGAGGAGACAGGGAATCTTGACAGATGGTGGCACTTGGACACCCAGAATTCGGGGCAGAGTGGCCAGACCGGGGCTTGAGGCATCAAGGAGCTTCTGCTCAAGGCCTTAGGAGAACCACAAAAGCCCTGTCTGTATCTGCCATCAGAGCAACCCAACCACAGACTATTCCTGGGCCAGTCAGTCAGGACCTCCTTCTCCTGGAGCCTCCTCAGCTCTCAGGGGCCACGATCAGCCAGTTTCAGATAAGGAGGAGGTGGACACAGGAGAAGCCCCCAAGAAGATTCTTGCCCCATTGAGTTCCCAGCTGTGCACACACGTGTGCTCAGTTCTATCTGACTCTCTGCTATCCCATGGACTGTTGCCCACCAGGCTCCTCAATCCATGGGATTTTTGAGGCAAGAATATTGGAGCGATTTGCCATTTCCTCCTCTAGGAAATTTTCCCTGGCCTGAGGACTGAACCCACATTTTTTTGTCTCCTGCATCGGCAGGTGGATTCTTTACCATTGTGCCACCTGGGAAATTTCCAGCCTAGAAAAAGCTAAAACTGGATGAGAACATTAAATTTTTTACATACTGAACAGTATCTCTTAAATACTAAACTGAGATTTGTCTTGCCAAAAAAAAAAACAAAAAACAAAACTAAGGGGCCTAACTGAGATTTCATTGGATCAGCACAGCTCATAAGGACAATGACTGGGTTTGAAGGAGAAACACAGGACGGGCTAAAGGCTTTTCTACTTGCACTGAATCAGGCCTATTCAATAAACCATTTATACTTGATTTTCATTATGCAACACTTCTATTTTTTATGGCACTGGTTAATGTTACCATTTAACAGTTTTTTACATAACTCAGTTTCCAGAATGGGTAACATTTGGGTCATTCTTTCCTCACTGTATTTTTTACTAGTCATTGTACATTGTTCCTTAATGTCAATGATTTTACACAGGAAAAAAGACTGATGTGACCAGAGGAGGGGGAGGTAATGGGAATCATTATCACTGGTCACACGGCAGGGTCTTTCTGCTAATGTACACTAAGACTAGCAGGCATACATACTGAGGAAACCAGAATTGAAAGAGACACGTGTACCCCAATGTTCATCGCAGCACTGTTTATAATAGCCAGGACATGGAAGCAACCTAGATGTCCATCAGCAGATGAATGGATAAGAAAGCTGTTGTACATATACACAATGGAGTATTACTCAGCCATTAAAAAGAATACATTTGAATCAGTTCTAATGAGGTGGATGAAACTGGAGCCTATTATACAGAGTGAAGTAAGCCAGAAAGGAAAACACCAATACAGCATACTAACACATATATATGGAATTTAGAAAGATGGTAACGACAACCCTGTATGTGAGACAGCAAAAGAGACACAGATGTATGGAACAGTCTTTTGGACTCTGTGGGAGACGGAGGCGGGGGATGACTTGGGAGAATGGCATTAAAACATGTATAATATCATCTAAGAAATGAATTGCCAGTCCAGGTTCGATGCAGGATACAGGAATCTTGGGCCTGGTGCACTGGGATGACCCAGAGGGATGGTATGGGGAGGGAGGTGGGAGGGGGGTTCAGGATGGGGAACATGTGTACACCCATGGCGGATGCATGTTTATGTATGGCAAAACCAATACAATATTGTAAAGTAAAAAAAAATAATAATAATAATTAAAAAAAAAAAAAGACTAGCATTAGTTTTCTTAGCTCGGCACACTGGAAAAGTTTAGTTCCTAGTAAACTAAAAGCTTCTATAACTCTGATGTCTCTCTTCATTTCCAGATCTAACACAACATTTATTTTTTATTACTTTCCCTCAAACCACTAAGAGAGTCTGATGACTAAAATGTGATTCAGTTGGGTTCATTTCTGATTTATCCTCCATATTCCAAGTCAGAGAATCTTTCTAAAATGGCAAATCTCCATCGCCAACATCCAAACTCCTCATTATATCATATGAAGCTTCAAAATTTGAATTATGAGTGCTGGTTTGTTCTGTACCTACTATATTCCTAACCCATCTTGAATTCAGCTAGATTCACCACATATAGAACTGATTTTGATACAGTTCTCTGAACGAGCTAGGCTATTTCATCTTTTATAACTTTGCTCACACTTCTTCTGCTTGGAATGCCCCAACCCCCGTACCTTCACCACTAACTACCTTGATACATGTTTTTAACATTTTACAAAACTTATTTGTTTCTATGACCATTACAGTTCAATGAGCACGATATTGAATAAAGGAAAGTTCCAAATATGTTATAATACTCTTCCCTTCTGGTATAATTGCTTTGATTTTGAACTTAAGCATTTGTATTTCATTTTCTTGGATCCATGTGGAAACACTCAAAAAATTTCATTTTGTTTTAAGTCTTCCTGATGCAATCATATAAATCATTAAACTTATGGCCACAAAGCTCAACAGAAATTTTCTGGAAGAAAGCATTTCAAGAGTACTTGGCTATATATCCATTTTAGGTAATCTCATTTATGTTACAACTTCAACTTATTATCAACAATAAACCAATGACTTCCAATGTCGTTATCTCTACCCTGGATCAATATTGTATCTGAGAGTCAGTTTCAGATCTCCACTGTCTAATGTGTTGCTTCACATGAATGCCTCAAAGGCACCTTGTGGGTAATTTGTCTAAAAGTAAAATTTAAAGGACAATGAAAATATGACAATCCAAAACCTATGGGATATAGCAAAAGCAGTTCTAAGAAGGAAATTTATAGCAATGCAATCTTATCTCAAGAAACAAGAAAAATCTCAAATAAACAACCTATCCTTATACCTAAAGCAACTAGTATAAGAAGAATAAACAAAACTCAAAGTTAGTGGAAGGAAAGAAATCATAATGATAAGAGCAAAAAAAATGGAATAGAGACAAAGAAAACAACAGTAAAGATCAATGAAACTAAAAGGTGGCTCTTCAGTAAGATGAACACAATTGAAAAACCTTTAGCAGACTCATCAGGATAAAAAAGTGAGAGGATTCAAATCAATAAAATTAGAAAGGAAAAATAAGTTATAACTGATACCACAGAAACAAAAAGAATCATAAGAGATGACAACAAGCAACTATATGCCAATAAAATGGACAACCTAAAAGTAAAGTTTCTGATGTTTGTCCTAACTGACTCTCAGCAACAAAAACCAAAGATCCTGGAGAAACTTTGCATCTTCTTTTCACATGCCATTGTTGTTCAGTCACTAAGTCATGTCTGACTCTTTGCAGCCCTATGGACTGTAGCCTGCCAGGCTCCTCTGTCCTTCACTATCTCCCAAAGTTTGGTCAGATTCATGTCTATTAAGTCAGTGATGCTATCTAACCACCTCATCCTCTGCCGCCCCCTTCACACACTACCTAAGTATAATTGTTGAATAAGACTTTCTGATTCATGAATGTATCTTGGGTTGTCTGGTTCTCAATTTAACTCTATTCCCACTCTAACCTCTTAATTGGTCTCCCCACCTTCCTCTCCAATTTTCCTTTACCTAGTTAACTCACACACGTCTTTCAGCTATTAATTCAAATCTGAGTGTTTTGAGACTTACCCACCTCCTCTTTATACACATTCTAGACAAGATCAGACTCCCACACTTGGTTTTTTGATTCTTCATCAACACCCTTCTCCTTCCTTTTTTTCAGCTTGTTTTTATATATTTAATCAACACTTGACTTTGAATTTCATGTGGTCCAGGTGAGAGCACCAGGCTTCCCTGGTGGCTCAGACGGTAAAGCATCTGCTTGCAATGCAAGAGACCTGAGTTCGATCCCTGGGTTGGGAGGATCCTCTGGAGGAAGAAATGGCAACACTCCAGTATTCTTGCTTGGAAAATCCCATGGATGGAGGAGTCTGGTAGGCTACAGTCCATGGGGTTGCAAAGAGTTGGACATGACTGAATGACTTCACTTCACTCATGTGACTGAATTTAATGTGGTCCAGGTGAGAGCATACATTTAGTTCACAATTCTTTGCTCTGTTTCAAGCACAGTTCTTGCCGGTCTGAAGCGCCTCATCTGCATTATGTCAAACACACTCCTGTTGTTGATTCACAGCTAGTGTGTGTGTGTGTGTGTGTGTGTGTGTGTGTGTGTATGTTGTGGCAAATAATGAACTTCCACCTGAGGACTGACTTTCACAATCTAAAATTATACAGGGAGGCAATATACTCATTGCTAAAAATAAACGTCTTTTTTCAGTTATATTCATTAGGTTTAGTTCTAAAATCTCAGGTTGTCTTCTGAACTTAAAGATATATTCACAAATTATCTCCCCTAAAAATAGCTGATGAAAAATAGAGAAATTATCCAAAAGTTGCATTGGCTGTTAGGGAGTCCCCATGAGCCTACATAATATAGGCTCAGGATAAAAGCAATGATGGCAAAAAAAGAAAACATAAATCTAGAGATGGCACTACATAGAGAAGTGTGAAATAAGATCCAAAAGGCAGGCACATGCCTTTCAAAATTAAGTTAAGTACCTGTTCCACTTAATCATATTTTCCTGAACGAGATGAAAGGCATTAGTCTTCTTCCAAAAGGTAACTTCTTAAAGAAAAAAGATAGTTTCTAAGAAATAGCTTTAACTGTACTAAGCATGTAGAACTCTCCATGTTCCTCTTCTTATTGACATAATGCAGTAAAATATAAATAAAATTTAATCTATTTTATACTTGGTATGGATGCAACTTTCCTCAACCAATAAAAATTCAAGAAAACAGATGATTTCCTAAAATGTACCAGGCTTTTATTTTTATCATAAAAGAAAGTACAAGTTTAGAACTATTATCTAGGTAACTCTAAAAAAAAAAAGCACTTTAAAAAGTATAAGACTTATGGTAATCTACTTGCTGTTAGCCCAAATTGGGAACAAGAGACTCTTCAAAAGCACTTTCTTCTCTAATATTAAGAATACCTATATTTAAAATATTTAATCCAGAAGACTTAACTTTCTTTTAGTGAGTTTAAAATATGGAGTAACTCTATGGCAGCGTTACTTTGTATTTCTAAACATAAACCCAACAACACTTAGATTTACCATTCCTGTGGCATAATAAGCAGAATCACCAGGATCTAGGAGTCCTAGGATGAATTCTTTGTTCTTTTCCAGAAATAAGCCCATCATGAAGCTAACATTTCAGAACTGATGCTTTTTATAAGTGATTACTGTATTGGGAAAAAAAAAAAAAACTATAGATTTAACAAAAGCTTTCTAAGTGTGGTGAATTTTCATTATAAGAGGTTTGGATATTATGCATTTTGTGCATAATGCACAAAATCCTTTTGATTTAATAAATGTGTATGTATATATAGAGTACTGTTATATTTTTGAAAACAGTCGATAAAGACACAGACGGTATTCATGTGGCAGAGAAATAAGGATTTTCCTATCAGGCAAGCCTCATGGATATTTTGCCAAGTTGTGACAAACATGAACAGAATGATGATTTAAGTTCAGATCTGCTGTCTGTATGACAGAGGACGGAAGGAATGAATGCCAGGCATTTTTAAATTATTATCTGCTAAATTTAACACACACTTTAAAGAGGTTTTGCTCACTTTGGTGCTACCTATTAAGTCTTTTGATTTTAAAAAACTTTGATCTCCATGATAGTTTAAACCTTTTAAGTTAAAGATTAAGTCATGCTTATTTTAGAATATCTAAAATAGTGTGTACAAACATATATGTTGTATATGTAAATACATACATTATCTGTGTATATATATAAATATAAACAAATAAGAGGAAATTGTATGTAGATTTTATATTCAGAACTAGAAATATCAAACAGCAATATTAGAAATGGATTTCACTCCTAATGCAATATCCATTTCTTCATATCTGTCTATAATTTTTCTTAAAAGCCTAATTTGAGAGAAGGACCTCATTTGAAGTTCTGCTATATGGATTTACCTTATATATGTGCTATAAACAGTTATCACTTATTCATTCCAACAGTGTATCCAACAGCTTATTGAAAGAGTCATAAGAGTTCACAAATTTGACTGAACATATGAAAGGAAAAGGGCTTCCCTGGTGGCTCAGATGGTAAAGAATATGCCCACAATGCAGGAGACTCGGGTTTGATCCCTGGCCTGTGAAGATTCCCTTGGAGGAGGAAATGGCAACCTACTCCAATATTCTTATCTGGAGAATTCCACGGACAGAGGAGCCTGGTCGGCTACAGTCCATGGGGTCTCAAAAGAGTTGGACATGGCTTAATGACTAAAAGACAACAATGAAAAGAAAAGAAATCCTCCCCACATCACATAAGCCCTTGTTATCCTTCGTGTTGTAACACACAAGACTCAACCACCATGACCTAGACATTAATGTCTATGAAGGTCAGAATGAAAATATTATACATCATCTAGCCCTATCTACTAGGTCTTATAATCTTTGCTCTCATTTTATAAATTGCAGGAATTAATTGATTACAAAGGTCAGCACCATAAAATCACAAGGGGAAACTATAATTCCATCTTGAGTCTGTGCTTGTTAAATGACTGCTAGCATTTAAAGCCTCAAAGTTAATTTTATATAAAGTTTTAATTAGAATTTGGAGCAAATACACTCACGAACGCAAATTAATATTTTGACCAGTTTATGTATTTGTAGATACTCTTGTTACAGTGGAAAATATTTCATTAAATTAGAGAAAAACACCCACATCCTTATTTTTCAGTACATCACTTTCTGTATACTACATTCAACATTTATCACATGCATACAAAGGACCTTAGAAGATAACACCTTGGATATTAATTTACTCGATTGTTTTCTTTCTCCTAAGTTTCCAAAATCCAAATTTGTCGATCAGTACATATTTATGGGCTTCCCTGGTGATTCAGCAGTAAAAAATCTGCCTGCCAATGCAGGAGAAGTCGGTTTGATTCCTGGATCAGGAAGATCCCCTAGAGAAGGAAATGGCAACTCACTCCAGTATTTCTCCCGGGGAAATCCCATAGACAGAGGAGCCTAATGGATACAGTCCATGGGATTGCAAAAGAGTCTGACACAACTTAGCAACTTAACAACATATTTATGAAGTAGCTATTTTGACGAGGAGCTGCTGCTGCTGCTGCTGCTAAGTCACTTCAGTCATTTCCGACTCTGTGCGACCCCATATACGGTAGCCCACCAGGCTCCCCTGTCCCTGGGATTCTCCAGGCAAGAACACTGGAGTGGGTTGCCATTGCCTTCTCCAATGCATGAAAGTGAAAAGTGAAAGTGAAGTTGCTCAGTCATGTCCGACTCTTAGTGACCCCATGGACTTCAGCCTACCAGGCTCCTCCGTCCATGGATTTTTCAGGCAAGACTGCTGGAGTGGGTTGCCATTGCCTTCTCCATTGACGAGGAGATTCACTAATAAATCATTTAAAGAGCCCTCCTCAACATCTCCTTCTAAACTGTCTGTCACTAAGTTAGTACTTTCTAGGTAAGTTAGGGTTGAGTGGCTACATATATGCAAAATTTTCCAGCTTATCTCCTCCAACTTCAAAATATTCTTTCAGGCACCATTTTCCATCTTCAGTGTTCTCAGAAAAGAACAGAATGTATCCAAAGCAAACTAGTAATCCTCAACTTCCTAATCTAGCTTATTCTTACTTTTTATAAATCTTGCTTTATCCATCATTTTTCCTGTACCTTCTACCAGCTCATTTTAAATCATGCAGATTTTTACCATCACAAGGAAATCTTCCACCTCATTCTACTACTTTTAGTGAGCTTCTATACTGATCAATCAACAATCTTCATCTGAAAATTTTACTCTCAGTTGTACTCCTTTGAAACTGGTCTCTTAAGGGTGAATAACAAATGATCTCCTAAACTGTAAACCCAATTGCTTTTCTCAAGCTTCTTACTAAACCTGCCATCATTCATATCTTTCATCTAATATTTTCTCTTAGTCATTCTTAATATTTTATTTTCTTCATAATCAGTAAATAAATTCATCTGTGTTTATTTGGAAACCATGCACCCTTTTCTTTCTACATTTTCTAATTCATCCATTTTACCTGATTAGACACTGGTATTATGTTCTTTAGGTGACACATATAAGAATTTTATAAAGGAAGCCAGGGGAAAAAGGTGAGTTTGAAAAGATTTCTTGCTCCAAATTAAAGATTAAAAAGTAGTCAACAGAATGTTACCTTTAAGACTTTATGTTGTGAAATGAGAAAGAAATTTATATGCTAGATAAGAATCCCCTCAAAACAGAAACTTGAGTGTGCTTGTTTATATGGTACATGCAATAACTGTGAACTGGAAATCAGCAATAATTATGACAACCATTCCGAAGACTTTCCACCCTTCTCACTTATTCCTCTGTCTGCCCTCATTGCTCTATTCTTTCAAGACCCACAACATAAGCATTTCCATTAACATGGGTCATCTCTTCTCCATTGGTTACTATCCCATCCTTAATGGACTTGCATGCTTTCTTCAACATTTCACTGGAAATGACTGCCAAAGCTTAATAAATCTCTTCTGCAAGTCCCAGATCTTCCTTTTCAGTTCTCTGCATATTACACCTATTTGTCCAAAAATACCTCAAATTCATCATTCCCAAAACAATTTCCATTATTCCATCTATCTTGACCCCAATCTGATTTTTTTCCTCGATGTAATTTTTCTTGGTTTTACTGCCTTGTACTGTCATTTGGATTTAGGAAATCTTAAAATGATATTTCACATTTTGTTCTCTTCTTCTATCTCAACCAATCTGTTGATGATGTCTTCACTTTCTACTTTCATGACTTTTCCTGCATTGAAGTAATTTATTCCTCTCACCTGGCCAAAACCTCACTCCTGCTTTTCCTTTTCTACTTCAATTGTGTCTTAGCAGAGCATATGGACTTCAGTGGAATGTCTCTTTGACTTCTCCTTGCGCAGATGTTCCAAACTAATACTCCTAAAACTTAGTTACAATTACAGAACTCTCATATTCAACATCCTGCACCAACTTCCCATTCTAGGTTTCTCTACAGGGCCCTCACAATACTGTAGCAAACTTATCCCAACATTTTCCCAAACACACCATATGCTGCCCAAACCTAAATATTTATTCATTCTTCCAATTTTATATGCACATTTCTTATTTTATTCCTTTGCTAATTCTACAAATCCCTGTTGTTCTGCCTTTTTTTTTTTTTTTTTTAAGTGAAATTATGATCTTACTTTAGTGAAATCACTGGTTCAAGAACTCTGCTTAATAGGTCTTTTCATCCCATGATATAACCTCTCTCTCTGGTTCCTCTGCCTTTTCTAAATCTAGCCTTAATATATGGAAGTTCATGGTTCATGTACTGTTGAAGCATGGCTTGGAGAATTTTGAGCATTACTTTGCTAGTGTACCAGATGAGTGCAATTCTGCAGTAGTTTGAACATTTTTTGGCATTGCCTTTCTTTGAAATTGGAATGAAAACTGACCTTTTCCAGTCCTGTTGCTACTACTGTTTTCCAAATTTGCTGGCATATTGAGAACAGCACTTTCACAGCATCATCTTTTAGGATTTGAAACAGCTCAACTGGAATTCCATCACCTCCACTAGGTTTGTCCATAATGATGCTTTCTAAGGCCCAGTTGACTTCACATTCCAATATGTCTGGCTCTAGGTAAGTGATCACACCATCGTGATTATCTAGGTCGTGAAGATCTTTTTTGTTCAATTCTTCTGTGTATTCTTGCCACTTCTTCTTAATGTTTTCTGCTTCTGTTATGTCCATACCATTTCTGTCCTTTATATGAGCCCATTTTTGCATGAACATTCCCTTGGTATCTCCAACTTTCTTGAAGAGATCTCTAGTCTTTCCCATTCTAATATTTTCATCTATTTCTTTGCATTGATCAAAGGCAGAGGAGCCAGAGATCAAATTGCCAACATCCATTATATCATCGAAAAAGCAAGAGAGTTCCAGAAAAACATCCTCTTCTGCTTTACTGACGCCAAAGCCTTTGACTGTGTGGATCACAAGAAGCTGTGAAAAATCCTTAAAGAGATGGGAATCCCAGACTACCTGACCTGTCTCCTGAGAAATCTGTATGCAGGTCAGGAAGAAACACTTAGAACTGGACATGAACAACAGACTGGTTCCAAATCAGGAAAGGAGTACATCAAGGCTGTATATTTCCACTCTGCTTATTTAATTTATATGCAGTGTACATCATGCAAAATGCCAGGCTGGATGAAGCATAAGCTGGAATCAAGATTGCTGGGAGAAATATCAATAACCTTAGATATGCAGATGACACCACCTTTATGGCAGAATAACCTCAGATATGCAGATGACACCACCCTTATGGCAGAAAGTGAGGAGGAACTAAAAAGCCTCTTGATGAAAGTGCAAGAGGAGAGTGAAAAAGTTGGCTTAAAGCTCAACATTCAGAAAATTAAGATCATGGCATCTGGTCCCATCACTTCATGGGAAATAGACGGGGAAACAGTGGAAACAGTGTCAGACTTTATTTTTGGGGAGCTCCAAAATCACTGCAGATGGTGACTGCAGCCATGAAATTAAAGACGCTTACTCCTTGGAAGGTAGATTATGGCCAACCTAGATAGCATATTGAAAAGCAGAGACATTACTTTGCCAACAAAGGTCCGTCTAGTCAAGGTTATGGTTTTACGAGTGGTCATGTATGGATGTGAGAGTTGGACTGTGAAGAAAGCTGAGCACCGAAGAATTGATGCTTTTGAACTGTGGTGTTGGAGATGACTCTTGAGAGTCCATGGACTGCAAGGAGATCCAACCAGTCCATTCTAAAGGAGATCAGCCCTGGGATTTCTTTGGAAGGAATGATGCTAAAGCTGAGACTCCAGTACTTTGGCCACGTCATGCAAAGAGCTGACTCACTGGAAAAGACTCTGATACTGGGAGGGATTGAGGGCAGGAGGAAAAGGGGATGACAGAGGATGAGATGGCTGGATGGCATCACGGACTCAATGGACATGAGTTTGAGCGAACTCCAGGAGTTGGTGATGGACAGGGAGGCCTGGCATGTTGCAGTTCATGGGGTCGCAAAGAGTCGGACACAACTAAGTGACTGAACTGAACTGAACTGAAGAGGAACTAAAAAGCCTCTTGATGAAAGTTAAAGAGGAGAGTGAAAAAATTGGCTTAAAACTCAACATTCAGAAAACGAAGATCATGGCATCTGGTCCCATCACTTCATGGCAAATAGATGGGGAAACAATGAAAACAGTGACTTTATTTTCTTGGACAGAAAAATCATTGCAGATGGTGACTGCAGCCATGAAATTAAAAGACGTTTGCTCCTTGAAAGAAAAGCTATGGCCAACCTAGACAGCATATTCAAAATCAGAGACATTACTTTGCCAACAAAAGTCCATCTAGTCAAAGCTATAATCTGTCCAGTAGTTATGTATGGATGTGAGAGTTGGACTATAAAGAAAGCTGAGTGCCGAAGAATGGATGCTTTGGAACTGTGGTGTTAGAGAAGACTCTTGAGACTCTCTTGGACTGCAAGGAGATAAAACCAGTCCATCCTAAAGGAAATCAGTCCTGAATATTCACTGGAAGGACTGATGGTGAAGCTGAAACTCCAATACTTTGGCCATCTGATGCAAAGAGCTAACTCATTTGAAAAGACCCTGATGCTGAGAAAGATTGAAGGCAGGACAAGAAGGGGATGACAAAGGATGAGATGGCTGGTTTTCATCGCTGACTCAATGGACATGAGTTTGAGTAACCTCTGGGAGCTCGTGATGGACAGGAAAGCCTGGTTTGCTGCAATCCATGTGTTCGTAAAGAGTCAGACATGACTGAGTGACTGAACTGAACTGATGAACCCCCACTGAGATTTATTTGCATCTCATGGGATGTACTTATTATTCCACCTTGTATTATTATTGCCTGTATAATCTTCTCCTGCCTACCCTCATTTCTGGATTGTAAACTCATTAAGAAAAAAAGAAAAAAACAAACAAAAAACAATGCACATTGTGGTGCTCTTCATTAAACAAGAGCTCAATAACCATTTGTTAAATTGGGTTAGCCAAGCAAAGTTTTGCCAAAAATTAAGGGAATTCATTTTAATAATTCCTAACAGACACACTTTTCTCCCTTAGTGTTTTCTGTACAGATCAGGAGAAGAGGTTGAGAACAATAAAAAGCCAAACAATTTCATTCACTTGCCTTATATAAGCATGCATACACTGGGTAAATTAGACCAGAGGAATTAGTGAAGTGTGTTTAAGCCACCAAGGAAAACATTACTATATTACCACAGCTTTTTATTACATACTGGAGAGGCCCAAAATAATTAAAGGGGTTTAAGAAGATCTTGCTTTAGCCCCGGAGTGTGAATTATAAATAGACGAATACTAGGTAAATGCTAGTAGTGTGTTCCACTGGCAGAAAATTTCTAATTAAAACAACTTACCTTATAACTGAGATAACCAAGCAGTATTGTTTCAAAGAGACTTATCAGTGCCACTAAAACCTAAAATATAAATTATGCCTTAATGAGAAGATGCAAAAAAGATATATATTCTGAATATACTATCAATTTATAAATATATGCCTATGTATGTGTGTGCACATATGAGTATGTATATATATCATATATGATATAGGGATTGAAACCGTATACAAGGCCTCGTGTCCTTGTCTTTTGGAGTAAAATGGTGACTCAAGAGTTAATGATTGGGAAATATGAAGATACAGAAACAAGAAAATCTGTTGGGCTAAAGAACTGATAACAATTTAGACTATAATTCTGGTACATAACAGTATCACTGAAATCCCACAGAAAGATACAGATAAAAGCCTGTTTTTACAGGAAGCAGACTCCCTGTCCAGATGAAAACTGCTGACCATAAGAACATACACCCTAGACTAGTTGAAAGCAGAAGGTTGATCATGCTCAAAACTTCACCTTGATGCCAACCAATCCAAGAAATGTCCATGAGCTGATTACACCCTGCTTTTTGAACACTATAAAACTCCTCATATCCCCTCCAAGAGGGGTCACACAGTCTTCAAGGCATTAGCCCACTGTGGCCCCCTTTGCCTGGCAAAGCAATTAAAGCTACTCTTTTCTACTTCACCCAAAATTCTGTCTCCGTGTTTCTATTTGACTCTGGTGAACAGAGACCGAGTTTCAGCAACAGAGGTGCTGTTTGACACTCTTAACTTCTATATACAAGTGGTAGGGAGCAGGCTGTCCTGGGCACTGCAGTTTAGTTTTTATAATGTCTAATACTCCTCAGTAAGTCTTTTAAAATTTATTACCACAAATGTTAAGTGTGGGATTAGAATAGTCAGATGACTGGAATTTGAATGATATGTATCCTTGATACACACAATCACATGACTGCTCCACCATAAAACCAGCCACACAGCCTCCCTCTCAGTTCACCTGCCAAAAATGGCAGTTCCCTACAGAAAAATCAAAGAATACAAGCTTGGAGTTAGAGGGTATTTGCATCCTATCATCCACCTCAAACAAAGGTAAACAGTAACATCCTTGAACATTAAAGCAAATGGTCCAAGATACTTTCAGATTCCGTCTGAACAGACTTCATAACCAATCCCTGTTCTGCAGTGGACATGGGCATCCTGCACTGCCCTAGACAAGTCCCCGCCTTTCTCTCTCTTCTCTACTCCGCATACAATTTCCTCAGCTCAACTCCCAAAGAACAGTGGCTCCAACAGAAAGGACATCCAAATTGTCTTGTGTTAAAGACTCTAAGCACTTTGGGAGAGAGGAATACTAAGCAAGTATCAACATGAAGTATTTAAGGTAACAAATATATTTGTTCATAGATTTGTGAGGGTTAAGTCAACCTGTCAGAAAAGCAGATGCCCTAGAGTTTTAGATTCTGACTCCTGTTTTAATGAAAATTTTGATATAGGTGCATATTAAAACATAAGGATAATTTAAAAACATATGAATGCATGACAATATAAGTAAAATAAGTCCGGAAGTGCATACAGTAGCCAGACATTATTAAAATAGAAAAGTTGAACTTTTTAGAGTTTCCCCACAAATTTTCTAACTCATGTGTGCCATTCTAAAGGTACACTTTGTTAGGTGACCTTGAAACCATTTTCAGGATGAATTACTCAAAATCCTATTGAAAAATGAGCGTTCATATTTAAAGATATCACTCTTAAGTAAGAAACAATTTGAATGATCAAAATATATTTCAAGGCCATATATAATTATTCAGAAAAATACTAACTTACTTTATATGTATGCACCTCACTGATGGATAATATAGGAATCTAACTCAGAAATTAAAAACTGCATTTTTACTGAAACTAAAATATTTGAAAAGAGTTATTTGTAAGTTAATGACACTGCTATAAGATTCACTAAAAAAAAAAAAACACAAAACACAACTTATAAAATAGGAAATATGCAAACACAGTAAAAACTTGATTTCATAGTAATAAACACAATGCATACATAATCAAAATAATTCATAGTTGCATATAAAATGTACAGATCTCAGAATCACCCTGATGTTAAATGACAAACCAAATATTTTATTTTAAAGTATTTTAATGTTTGCTTATAAACAATGAGTCTTAGAATCTTTCCATTCCTTCCAGATTCAACTATCTTCCAATCTCTAATGCTTTTAGTCTTAGAGACTCTACTCTTTGAATAATTTTTGCTTTTAAAAATTAACAAAACTAAAAAGCATCTGAAGGAAAGAGACAGGAGTAGAGGAAATGTGAAGTTGTAAAAAGTTTGCTAGGCATGAAAATCAACAGAAAAAAGAACAAAGAACAACACACAGGACTCCAGGAAACACACCAAATATGTAATTCAGAAGCACTGTTCCCTTCACATTTCCTTACTCCTTCTTCAGGACCCTTTTAATGCCAGAGCATACTTTTTGTTTATTTGCAAAATTATCTACTAAGGGACCAAGCTCTTCCCATTGGTAATAAGAGCTATTGGTTCATTTGTTTATTCATTTAACAATTATTCATCAAGATTCTGCCATGCCCCTGATATTGAGAACATAAGGTAAAAAGGCAAACGTGGTTAAGGACTTTTGACTAATTTTTCAAACATGGATGTAACCTAAGAATTTAGGAACACATAAATTAGTTTGGAGAACTTGTTGTTATTTCAAACATTGTTTTACTCAAGCTTTCTGAAGTCTAATCCTGACCATGAGGAAATTCTCAACAGGTAGAATGCAAGGCTCAGGTTAACAAAAAGAAATAAAAACTTCAAGATGTGCATTAAGGTTAATTAAACAATAAACAATTTTAATTGTTTATTTTTAATATCAATAATTTTCTCCCCAATAGTACTGCCTGTAAAATATGAGTACATCTAGACATATAGGAATAAAACAAAATTGTACATAACCTGTAAGCCCCATAAAGGTAGACTTCTGTTCACCCAAAAGATATGAGACCTATAAAAAGAATGATAAGACATTAGATTTTTCCAAGTGAAAAAAAACATTCATTTTCAAATTTTGATAAAAGTTGAAAATATTTAAATGTTGTTAACATAAAGAGACAATAAAATAGAGACAATATATTAACATCAAAATTAAAATTAGGGAAAAAACCTTTATACTGGTTTAATTTTCTTTTTGGTAATATTCATTTCTATTTCAGGGAAAAAACTCGTCTTTATTTTGTTTTCGGTCTCATACTAATCAAAAGAAAAGACCATGGACTCTTATTTAAAGAATGAAAATGCCAGGGGAGAAAAATTCCAAACCATTTGCTAATCAATACTCCAGTGAAAAGTCACTTAAACACCTTCAATAAACTCTAGCATTTTATTATTTTTAAACAACATTTTGTCAGTACAAATTCAACAGTAGAAATAATCAGAATAAAGTCAGTAACTCAGGTTGAAGGGGTGGCTCAGACAGTAAAGAATTCACTTGCCAAGCAGGAGACACAGGTTTGATCCCTGGATCAGGAAGATCCCTGGAGAAGGGAATGGCAGCCCACTCCAGTATTTATGTTTGGGAAATCCCAGGGACAGAGTAGACTGGGGGGCTGCAGTCCATGGGTCACAAAGAGTTGGACATGACTGGAGCGACTAACACTTTCAGATTGTAAAGCACATTAATATTTGGGCTTTCCTGGTGGCTCAGATGGTAAAGCGTCTGCCCACGATGCGGGAGAACCAGAGTTTGATCCCTGGGTTGGGAAGATACCCTGGAGAAGCAAATGGCAACCCACTCCAGTATTCTTGCCTGGAAAATCCCATGGACAAAGGACCCTAGTAGGCTGCAGTTCATAGATTCGCGAAGAGTTGGACATGACTGAGCGACTTCACTCAGTCTAACTAATACTAACACTTTCAGATTGTAAAGCACATTAATATTTAGATTCGTATTAATATTTAATAAAATATTTAATATACCACCGCCAAAAAAAACTGTGACTGAGGTTAGCATAAAACATTATGCAGAATAAGGAGTAATTATCTTTAAATGTGTCTTAAAAGTGCTATTATCTTTGATGCTAAAAATCATTTATAGTCTGCAAAGAACATCATATATTCTAATGTACGACTAGTTACAATTTTTCACTGTTTATACTTCATCCCTATCTACATCATTTGGTGCACAGCTGATTCAAATACTAGTCATTCCCAGCAACATACTCTACTCAGGAAAAGATGAAAATAGCTATATTACATTGCCCAAAAAATGCAAACAAAAAAACTACAAACAGAACTAAGCCCACTCACTACAGTGATAAAGTATTCGAGGAATCCCAAAAGAGAGTGTGTATTTTTAAATCTTTGAATCATTTTATTTTGGGTAATATGTTAAACAAACACAAAGAGCAATAAACTCTTTAAAATTCCTTGTTTAAAAAAGAACTGTAAAATTTAGAAGACTATTCAAAGAAAATACCTAGTATATTCACTTGCTCCTTGGAAGTAAAGCTATGAAACCTAAATAGCGAATTAAAAAGCAGAGACATCACTTTTCGGACAAAGGTTCATATAGACAAACCTATGGTTTTTCCAGTAGTCATCCAGTATGGACGTGAAAGTTAGACCATAAAAAAGGCTAAAGTGCTGAAGAATTGATGCTTTCAAACTGTGGTGCTGGAGAAGACTCTTGAGAGTCCCTTGGACTGCAAGATCAAACCAGTCAATCCTAAAGGAAATCAACCCTCAATATTCATTGGAAGGACTGATACTGAAGCTTCAATACTTTGACCACCTGATAAAAAGAGCTGACTCATTGGAAAAGACCCTGATGCTGGAAGAGACTGAGGGCAGGAGGAGAAAGGGACGACAGAGGATGAGATGATTGGATGGCATCATTGACTCAATGGACATGAATTTGAGCAAACTCTGGAAGAAAATTAAGCATAGGAAAGCCTGGTGTGCTGTAGTCCACAGGGTTGCAAAGAATCAGACATGGCTTAGCAACTGAATTATAACAACAATCTAGTATATTATTCTTTGTGATTCTAGAATATAACATTATCTGGATTACTGACTTCTTTTGCTCCAAACCAAACCTGCACCATTTCCCAGCAAAATAGGTCTTCTCGGCCTTTCACATCTCAGTAAGTGGCACCAAATTTCATTGTGTTTGGTTAGCCAAAGACTTGGGCATCATCTTAGGTGCTTTCCTGCCATCTATCTATAAATACTGAATACATGAGTCACCAAACCCTTCCAATTCTTTCCACCAAATATCTGTAAAATGTATCTACTTCTCTTCATATCTATGGCCAGAACCACCTTACTATTTTAAATGATCATTTTCTTACAATTGTGCTCTTGTAAAAGCCAAAACCTGGACCCTACACTTCCTTTTGTTTTCTATATTTTTTCTCCAAATTTCAACTACACAGATTCCTTCTAATGCATGTCATGTCACATCACCCCACTGAACCCTGACACTTTACTTGTGTTAAGATAAAGACCAAAACTTGGACCCTGGCACTCTTAGACTTAGTCAACTAAGTCTAAGCAGTGACACACTGCTTCCTATTGCAGCCCTTTTAACATGTTCTTCCCTCATCAGAGATCTCTCAGCTCAACTTTCTCTCAGGGAAATCTTTCTGGAAACTTCCCCTTGATCAATGCAGCCAAGGAATCTCTTAGGCCATGTCACTCACTATACCTCTGCCTTCACTCATCTCAGGAGTAACCTTAAATTTGTTTGTTAATGTACCTCTTTAATACTTGTATCTTCACTGAACTGCAAGTTCGGTACGATGGAGTATATCTCTTTTACTCACCATTATGGTACTAATGTCTTCCCAAGTACAGTAGTCTAGGCATTCAATACAGACAAATGGATGGAGCCAGGAAAGGCAAAATGTGGATGATGAACTCAGCACCACTCTCCTTTCCAGAACACACCTTATTATGTTCTCAGTAACACTTGAAAAATGAAGTCAAAACAAAGTATGCAGGAACAAAGAGGAACGTATAATATATAGGTTGGTTTTTTCATACATAGAAATGATATGTTATAAAATACAAAATAAGGAGATAGAAAACTCATAAAATAAATTCAAAAGCAAAAAATAAATTATAAAATCATAAAATAAATTGCTAATCATAAGTTTGAGAGCATTTTCAAAAGGAAATTGGTAGTGAATACAGATTTACTAAAAGCTAATTATCTAATTAATGACATTTTCTTTGATCTGACATGTTGTTTTAATAGGTCTTGAAATATCAGAGTACTTAAATTTAAATAAGCCTGTGAAGAAAAAATTTTAAGTACAAGACTGTGTCATGTGGAATAAGTTTCATAGTCCTTAAAAAAACATTTCTACAAAACTCGAATATGTAAATTTCAATGTGAAGTGACATCGCCATTGGAAAGTTGTCTTTTACATCCCCTTACCAGGCATTAAATTAAATTAAATACACAGGAGGAAAATGTACACATTCTAGCAAAAAGGTAGTGCCCAAACTCTCTTCATAAAATACATTTATCATGAAAAAAGAATGTGGGATCTGATCTCCATGTTCCTTGAAAACTACCAAAACGAATGAGAGGTGAAACTGAAACTAGCAGCTAGCCTCTAATTCCAAATGAGCTTCAATCCCATTGACAAAAAGGCGCTCAGAGGATAGACTTGCACAGAAATATCGATTGCAGTGTTATATATGGCAGAATAGTAACTGGAATCTACCTAACCAACAAGAGATTTAAATTAACTTGCTCATCATCAACAACAGCAAAAAGGCCATCAACAAGAAAAAAAAAAAAGTCATTGGTAAAAATGATGTATAGTTTGTATCAATATGACTGTGGTACCTGTATGTGTGTATCGATGCAATTTACAGAAGATTGGCAGTCAAAATACTAAAAATACTTTTTTGTAGGTATTGAGATTTTAGGTAATGTTTACTTCCTTTCCCTCACCCTAAGTCTTTCTATTGCAATAATCATGAACCATTTGTACAATCGTAAGAATAAAACAGATTTCATTTTTTAAACTATAAGAACAGAACAACAAGAATGAACATAAAAACAACCTTTGGGACTTCCCTGGTAGTCCAGTTGCTGAGACTCTGTGCTCCCAATGCAGGGGAGCTGGGGTTCAATCCTTGGTTGGGGAACTAGTTCCACACATGCCACAGTTAAGACCCAGTGCAGCCAAATAAACAAATACATATTTTTAAAAGTAAATAAAAATAAAATTTATATTATTTAGCTAGTTTAATTTGTTAATTTATTATTATATAAATAATATTATTTATGTGTAATACATTATGGGCTTCCCAGGTGACTCAGTGGTAAAGTATCCACCTGCCAATGTAGAAAACGTGGGTTCGATCTCTTGGTCAGGAAGATCGCCTGGAGAAGGAAATGGCAACCCACTCCAGTATTCTTGCCTGGGAAATCCCATACACGGAAGAGCCTGGTGGGTTACAGCAGGTTGCAAAGAGTCAAACATGACTTAGTAACTAAACTACCATCACCATATAATATATAAATAAAAATAATAAAAATATAACATTTATTATTTATATGGCTTAACTAGGCCTATAGATAAAAATCACATTGAAGAATGATTATGAAAACTGGAAGAACTATATCAAACAATGGAAATAATAGTAGTTAGATATGAAAAGTTAATGACATGCAACCCCAGCCACTCTTGACAGCTCACTTATTTATGGTGAATAAATACCTCTCCTAAAGGTAAGGAAATAGCTGCTGAAAATGTCAGAACTGCTTTCGCAGCAGAGGTAGAGGTCAGGGGTAAAAATGTTAACTGGAAGAATCAAGCATCTGGTAAACACAGAAAAGTTATAGGGTCATTGCCTGGGGCAGAATTCATATGAAAGACTTGTGGGTCACAGCTCAAGAGGAACTTGGGTTGACAAAGCTCCAAACTCAGTAGGCAAGCTTGTATTGTATTAACAAAAGTTTAAGACCAATAAATCAAAGAGGAAAATTATGACACTCTCTTAATCATAACAAATCCTAAGAAATGAGGATTCCTTAAAATGGCCACATTTTAAGGACGGACAAAATTTAACATAAATTTATCATTTGACCAGGATACTGAAGCACAGTAGAGTCTTGACAATATATTACAAAGATTTTCCAATAACTGAATCCTTTCAAAATGGGTATACTTCCCACTGGGCTTCCCAGGTGACTCAGTGGTAAAACATCTGCCTGCCAATGGAGGAGATGCAGGTTTGATCCCTAGATTAGGAAGATCCCTTGAAGAAGGAAATGGCATTCTTGACTGGGAAACCCCCTGGACAGAGGAGCCTGGGGAGCTACAATCTATGGGGTCATAAAAGAGTTGGACACTTCTTAGCGACTAAAATAACAACAATACTTCACACCACTGTTGGAGATGCGGCAGAGAGAACTAAACGCTGAGTCTTTGAAATAATAGACTCTTAAGAGTCTTTCCATCAGACACACATGGGCTGACGTAGAAGTGGCTTCCTATCAATGTTATTTTTTTTTCCCCTTCCATGGTACAGAGTTGGGTGTAAAAAGCTACTCTTTGGCCAAAGGTGACTTTCTCAGCCTCTGGGTCATGGTATGACTGTGTCACTGATTCCCCAGTGAGATCTAGGTATGAAACACAAGTAAAAGTGATACTCCTTCGTCGGCCAATAACTTTAACAACTGTATCTTTTCCCATGTTCTCTTCATCTTTCTGAAAGCTGACTACAAAGTGGTGTAGGGTCTTAGGACAGCACATAGCCACTGAGTGAAAGTGGTTCCATGTAGGACACTGAACTTACCATGCTATAGGGTATGTCTGTGCGTGTGTGTGTGTGACCATCACCATATGGAGAAGATGAACCCTGACTAGGAACACCAGCACCGGAATCTGGTGAAGAAATCCTTTTGAATTGTTCAGATTGCCTGTTGGAACACTTGGGGATGCTTTATCTATACTATATAATCAATGCATACGAGAGAAGAAAAGGTCAATATTATATTCAATCTCACTGGTCACCAGATATTTAAACATACTGCAAAAATTAAATTTCTTATTTTAATAGTTATTACCCTAAAGAAGAAAGGGTCTTTAAAATTAGAACATCATGTCAACACACTTGTGGCTCCATTAGGCACTTATTCTAAATGTAAATCCCATTACCATAAAATATGAGCACATTTACATGATTCTTACTTTGTCTTTGTCATTTGATATTGAAGATTGATAATCACTTCAACAATTTTTAAAGTGGGAAAGGATGCATAAGTTTTGACCTAGTGAAGAACTGTAAGCGCCAGCAGGCAATAAAGACAATGCTGATGGCTCAGTTCTCAATGAAATCCATAAACTACATGATAGATGTGTTTCCTTTGCTAATACCTTGAAATCATTTATTACGAACTGTGCCTCCATGAGAGCTTGCCATTTGCACAATTTCATACATTAACAGTAAAATTCTTTTCATATCCTTCTGTTTGTCCACACCCAAATTTTCACATCAGTTTCGACTCCTGGGACTTAAAAATGAAGCAAAGTGGCACAAAATATCTGCATCTTTGTTATGTCAGAATTTCTAATTCAATTAATCTCTTTGCCAAATTAGCCTGATTATTTTAAAATAGAGTCTGTGTCTGTAAAGGTCACTGCTGTTTTTCATTAACCAATACTACCCTGACGGGAACTAAACAGAACAATGTATTCAAAATGGAGCCATGAGTTATTTTGTTATGCTTTTTTAATTGCAGTAATCTGATTTTTCAAATGTATACCCTCTGTAATTACAGTTGAACATTCTTACTAATATGACAGAGAAGTTAATTATTGGAAACTGCTCACTGTTTTCAAATAATATTATTTCACTCTTCTATTACTTGCCAATGCTCTTTCATTATAAAAAGGATCCTGTCGTGCCTCATTTTATGATTCTCAGGTATCTCTAAAGTACATTTCTTTTATAAATCACCAAGTTTTAAAAACAATGCTGGTGTATCAGTGACAGAAATACATGGGGGACACTTGGAGAATCCACAGAAACTACTCCTAACCCAGAGTGGTGATATAGGAGACAGACGGACTCCTAAAATGGACAGCTGGTGTTTGTTTAGTAGTATAAGATTGAAGCTTTGTTCTCACCCAGACACTCTGGGGACAAAGCTAGTGGCTGAAGCTGACCTCTGCTGAAGTAAAGAGATAAGGTGCCCACTCCTGAGTTCAAGGAAGACTTCACTTCTGCACATGCGCAGGAAGGCTCCTTGAGGGTCAAAAAGGGAGGGTGTCCATAATAAGTGTGGACACGCACCCACAGGTGAGATGGGGTCCATTTTATCGAAAAGATGCACATGCACATTGGGGAGGGTCTTAGGACCAGGGAATGAAGAAAGAAACAAGATAACTGGCCAAAAGTAAACCAAGACCCACAAGGACTGTCTTGTGTAAGTGATTTAAGTCACCTCTTAACTGTGTTCCTCGTTCAGGACTCCTGCACTTCTCTCTGAGTGTGGATCTCAGTCCAGGTTCTGACTTACTGTGCTTTCCTCATTAGAGCGGATGCTCATACCCTTCCTCTCTGGGTTTGTGTTTCTGTCTTGCTTCTGACTTAAATAAAACAAGCTGTCTCTTTGTGTTCTCCCATTGTGCTGTGCGTCTCTAATGGTAAACTTTGTACCTGTTTTGCAGTTTTTGCCTCCTTGTGACATTTTTGCTTCCAAACTGGGTAAGAATCAGAGAATGCTGCTTCCAGTCTCTAGTCCCTGGTGGAATGGTGTCTAGGTTCAATCCCGGGACAGGGAGATAAACTCTTGCTCCAAGACTACTATCCCTCCGAGAACAGTGGCACCAGGTTATAGGGCATGATATCAAGGAAGAGTGTCAGATCAAGTTTTATCCAACAAATTGTTATCTGGAAGGTCCAGGGGTCCTGAGGTAAGGTGAGAAACAATGGATGTGGAGGGATAGGAGTGGAAGACAGAGGTCTGAGAACTGGGAGCAAATGTTTAAGGTTCTGAGACAATGGAGAGCAGAGTATGTATAAGCAGCTTCAAGTAGGTCAGCAGGGCTGGAGCGTGAAGCTGTTGAGGTGAAGGAGGCAAAGGTCAGACCAAAAAGGACCTTCATTCCCTCCTCGACTCACTTACTCGTGTAATAAACCTGGCCACACTGGTGCCAGGTTCTGAGGATTCAGACAACAAACAACCTGTGCCCTCGTGGAATATCCACTGAAATCCATGTGGAATGCAGAGAAAACAACATAAACAGGTAACACACGTACACCATTGAAGGAGTTAGAGGCCATGGAGAGAAATGGAAAAAGAAATGGAAAAAAGTAATCCCAAGGAGTCTTGTGAGGAGAACACAGATTTAAACAGGATGTTCAGCTAAGCCGTCACTACAAATCTGATTTTGAGTAAAGATCTGAGGAAGCGTGCCAGAGTGACCTGATTGTAGGGAATTCTAGACAGAGGGAAGAGCAGGTATGAAGGCCCTGAGCCAGCAGACTGGCTAACGTGACCCAGGAACAGAGAAGACGCCAGAGTGGCAGAGGAAAATGGGTGCGGGGGGAGAGGTGGTGAGTAACAGGAGGAAAATGGGGTTCTTACATCCTTCGTAGGTACTTCAATACTCAGATCACAGTTGTGCAAGAATCTGACTTTAATGGAATACTGGCTGCTTCATTAAGAATAAACCGAAGAGTGGGAAAGGCAGAATTAGCAGGACTAGTGAGGAAGGGTACAGTAATCCAGGTAAAGGGAAGACGGCTTGGCCAGAATGGTAGCACGGGAAAAGAACTGAATGCTGGATCCATCTTGAAGGTAGACATGATGGAATTTTCTGCTTGTTTTGCACATGCTGGAGAACGTGAGAGAAAAAAAGAGAAATGAAGAATGACTGACTCCAAAACATTTGGCCTCAGCAACTGTTCAGATGGAGTTGCTATCAGCCAAAATGTGGGAGGCTGTAGGTGGAGCGGGGTTTGGGGAAGGATGGGGTTGTCATTCACTGAGACGCAGAAAATCACAGAAGCCAATTGGAACATGACAACTTTGCTATGACTATCAAACCTCCAAGTAGAGAAGATGAACATGTAGTTAGAATGTGGGGGTGGGAGGCAGGAAAGGTGCTGGCTTCCTGACGCCAGTAAGTTAAACAAGGTTAAAACGATTAGTGCTGAGGTTCTCAAAGTGGACAAAGAGAAGAAAACACATGCTTCTTTACATGAAGGTGGGAATAATAAGATTAAGTGTGTACTGAAGGAAATAACATTAATAAAACAACCATCTCAATGACAGAAAATACAAGATCTCTGAAATATAAAACCTTTAAAAGGGTTGAAAATTTCCAGAGGGTAATGAATTTTACTTTTCATGGCTATGTCTTTAATTTCAGCACTATGAATACATGCTAAGTATTCAATAAAGAGGTAGTAAAATAACCATATTACATTCGTTAAATAAATTATTTCATAAAGAATTATCACATAAATTATTACATGATGAAATTTCACTATCTTTAGCTTATCTCCAAACCCTTTAACACATAAGAAATCATTTCACTGTTTAAATAAGCCAAAGAGTAACCAATTCATTTAAATGTATATTATGCCTTCATTTTCCATTTTACTTTGATCTTTTAATTTTTCTTAAATTTTCTTAGGGCAAACCTCTACATGAAAAAATAATTGTACAGAGGTTAGCCATCAAATTTGTTTTCAGCTTTGAAAATTATTTTCAATTTAGTAGGCTGGACAAAAACTCAAGGTGTGTGATGAGATAATAATTATTCAGGCCATCACACACCCAGTCCCCTTTCCTACTGCTTCTAGCAAGGATAGAAATTAAAAGGAGAACCTTTAAAGGAATAGATATGCAATTTAATAAAAGCAATAATGAATGGAAAAGTAAGTTAAAATAAATCAATGTCATTTAACTCAAATTAGATAAAGAACTACACAAGCTAAATCTGAAACTTGAATTAAGCATCCCAATAAATGCTGTTTCTATTCAAGAGTAAATAACTAGCTTTGTTGTTGCTTTGTTTTGTATTAAAATTTCCCCCATATAAGTGAGATCACACAATATTTATTTTTTTGTCTGACTTAATTCACTTAGAATTTTGTCCTCAAGAAACTTTTTTTTCAAAGTGGCCTCTAAACTATAACTGAAAATATGTACAAAGCTGGAATACAAAACAGTAAACCTTTCTGGAGTATATGTGAATCAAGAACAGAAAAGTATTGGGTTTTTTTAAGAGACTGATCCATTTCAAAGCATTACTTACAGTATTTAGACTAGCAATAAAAATTGTGTGGGTAGATGACAAGTATTAGCATAAGACAATTAGATAAACAAAAAAAAGAGAGATATATTAAAAGAACCTACAAAGATTACATTCATGTATTAACTGAAAACCAGATCGATTTATTTGTGACAAACACTTATTGAATAAATAAATTCCATATAGCATTCTTTAAACTTATACTACATTCAGGAGGTAATTCAAGATGGCAGTGTAGGAAGATCCTGAACACACCTCCTCCATAGACACACAAAATCTATAGCCATGTATGGATCAATTTCCTCTGAAAAAGACCTGAAAACTAGCAGTACAGCTTCTCCACAACAAGAAATATAAGGGCCATAATGAGACCAATAGGAGAGGGAGGTGGCTTCCCAGGGGATTCAGTGGTAAATAATCCACCTGCCCATGCAGGAAACATGGATTCAATCCCTATATCAGGAAGATTCCCTGGAGAAGGAAATGGCAACCCACTCAAGTATTCTTGCCTGGAGAATCCCATGGAGAGAGGAGCCTGGTGGCCTACAGTCCATGGGGTTTCAAAGAGTCAGACACGACTGAGCGGCTAAACAACAACACAGCAAGGAGAAGCAGAGATGCAGTATTATCAAAAAACCTTGCCTCTGACAGTGACCCAGGTGCAGGAGGGATCTCACCACACAAGGCTTCTCTGTGCAGAGTACGGAGTCTGTGCTCCACACAGACGCTCTTGGGACCTGAAGAAATGAGCCTAGAGAAACAGCAGCTTTGTAAACCAGTAGGATTTAGGTTCAGGAGACCCAAAAGGCATAGGGTACAGGAAGCCTGCTCTTAAGGGGCTCATATGCAGACTAAGTTTGATCTACCAAAGTAGGAAGTTCCTAGTTACTATCCAAAGTTGGCAAACCAAGGAAGAGCAGTGTACACTTATTATTTAGAATAATGGAACCAAGTGCTAGAAGAAATGGGCTTCCCTCGTGATTCAGCTGGTAGAGAATCTGCCTGCAATGCAGGAGACTTGGGTTGGATCCCTGGGTTGGGAAGATCCCCTGGAGAAGGAAAAGGCTAACTGCTCCAGTATTCTGGCCTGGAGAATTCCAGGGACTATATATATAGTCCATGGGGTCACAAAGAGTCGGACACAACCGAGCAACTTTCACTTCATGCAGACTAAGTCACCCTACTCATACTCAATCACTTCAGTGGTGTCCACCTCTTTGTGACCCTATGGACTGTAGCCAACCAGGCTCCTCTGTCCATGGGATTCTCCAGGCAAGAATACCCAGGAGTTGTCATGCCCTTCTCCAGGGGATCTTCCCAATCCAGGGATTGAACCGACCTCGTTTTTGTCTCTTGCATTGGCAGGCAGGTTCTTTACCACTAGCACCATACCTGGAAAGCCTAAGACCCAGAGAAAAACCAGCAGTCTGAAAACCACCTAGACCACATCGGCAGGAGATGCATTCAGTTCAGTTTAGTCACTCAGTCCTGTCTGACTCTTTGCGACCCCATGAACCACAGCACGCCAGGCCTCCCTGTCCATCATCAACTCCCGGAGTCCACCCAAACCCATGTCCATTGAGTCAGTGATGCCATCCAACCATCTAATCCTCTGTTGTCCCCTTCTCCTCCTGCCCTCAATCTTTCCCAGCATCAAAGTCTTTGCAAATGAGTCAGCTCTTTGCATCAGGTGGCCAAAGTACTGGAGTTTCGGCTTCAACATCAAACCTACCAATGAACACCCAGGACTGATGCATTAGCCAATCTTAAAGCAACTGCCAAGGGCACAGGGGTCTTTCTGGACATTATTAGGAAGCGTAGGCACTGGCTGGTGCCTTCTCTGTGCTCCTCCTTGCTAGTACCACTTCCCCCCATCCTGGGGCCCCACTGAAGCCTGCAGGTGCAGGCAGTTCAAACAGCAGATGCCCCTTGGGTACCTGGCTCTGGTGGCCTGCACTTCTGCACCCAGGAGACTGAAACAATCAGGAGTGAGTTTTGGCAGGCTACCACCCCCACAACATGACACAGCAGACTGAAACACATCTCCAGTTTGCCACTAAAAAAGGCTTATATTCTTGTGCTGGAGTCTCAGTGTGAGGGAAGCTTCAGGCCTTCCACATATCGTGAGGTTACAGAGGAGTTCTAGGGAGTGAAGGCCAGGGGAGTGAATGTTATCTTTGTACTCTCTCAGGCCTTGCTACAGCTCACCAGGATCTCACAGAGAGGAGAATACACACTCATCTGGAGCCCTGACTTGTGGAACTGTCACATCCAAATCACCTGTCTGGAGGCCAGCAAAGACAGTGGTCCCACAGGACTTTAAGGCTGCTCCCCGAGGGTCTGGCTTCCACTTAGCCAAAACTAGGGGCTGATTGAAACCTCTACCTTTGAACACAACAGGGCTTAGTACAACCTCAAAATCTGGAAGTTATTAAGAATAAATCAGAGTGTTTAAACAATCATAAAGATTTGAGAGATAATCAAAAGCTAGGTCAGGGCCGAACAATAAGGTTCACGGCTTACACAAGGACACTCCTTTAAGCCTGGGAGAAGTTCCCCGTTTTGTCTAATATAAAGAAACACAGAGAGAAAAGCAAAATGAGGAATCTGAGGAATAGTTTTCAAAAGAAAGAACAAGATTGAATTTTTAAAAATCCTTAAAGAAATGGGGATAATTAATTTACCTGATAAAGAGTTCAAAATAATGCTCATAAAAATGCTCACCAAACTTGAGAGAAAACATGAATACAGTGAGAAGTTCAAAAAGGAGATGGAAAATGTCAGAAAGCACCAAAATGAAAGTCACAGGGCTAAAGAATTCAATAACTGAACTGGAAAATGTAACAAAGGGCTTCAGCTGAAGACTAGATCAAGCAGAAGAAGAAGAAGAAAAAAAGGAAACTTAAAGACAAGATAGCAGAATTCTTTCAGTAAGAGGAGCAAAAAAAAAAAAGACAGAGTGAAGATAGCTTAAGGGATTTATGGGCCACTATCCAAAAGACCAATATACACACGATAGGGATGACAAAAAAGGCAGAGAGAGAGAAAAGGGACAGAAAGTCTATACAAAGCAATAATGACTGAAAATATTCCTAACCTACAGAAGAAAACAGACATCTGGGTCCAGAAAGACAAGAGAGTTACAAATGAGACAAACACAGAGAGAGACACATTGTAATAAAAATGTAGGAAGTTAAAGAGAATATTAAAAGCAAGAGAGGAAAAAAAAAAAAAAAAACAACCTTTTTACATACAAGGGAACTTCCATACGTCTATCAGCTGATTTTCAAGAAGAAAATTTGCAGGCCGAGAGAGAGAGGCATGACAGATTCAAATTGCTGAAAAGAAAAATCTTACAACCAAGAACACTACTTGGCAAAGTTATCACTTAAAATTGAAGGGAGATAAAGAAATTTCCAGACAAGCAAAAGCCAAAGGATTTTATCACCTCTAAACCCCTGTTTAAAGAAATGCTAAATGGACTTCTTTAAGCTGAAAAGGCACTATCCAGTAACAAGAAAACATAAGATGGTAAAAAAAATCTCAAAGGTAAAGGTAAATAGCAATAAAACTAGTGGACTGACGATTTATTAAACTATTACTAAAGCTAAAAGAAAAAAGTAGTCAAACTAACTATAATAATTATTTATGAGATATACAGGCTTCCCAGGTAGCATTAGTGGTAAAGGAGCCCCTGCATCAACGCAGGAGATGTAAGAGACATGGATTTGATCCCTGGGTCAGGAAGATCCCTAGAGGAGGGCATAGTAACTCACTGTAGTATTTTTGCCTGGAGAATCCCATGGACAGAGGAGCTGGCCAGCTACAGTCGTTAGAGTTGTATAAAGTCGGACACCACTGAAGCAACTTAGTACACATACATCATGATCAAATGGGCTTTATTCCTGGGATTTATCTATGCAGAGATGGTTCAACATCTCATTAATACTAACCACTTTAACCAGTAAAAAATTATATAATGAACTCAACAGATACAGAAAAGACATTGTCGAATTTTGATTCAACATCCATACTTCAGTCATGTCCAACACTTTGAGACTCTGTGGACTAAAGTCCGCCACGCTCCTCTGTCCATGGAATTCTCCAGGCAAGAATACTGGAGTGAGTCACCATGCCCTTTTCCAGGGCATCTTCCAGACCCAGGGATTGAACCCAGGTCTCTCACATCTCCAGCACTGGCAGGTAGGTTCTTTACCACTAGTGCCACTTGGGAAGCCCGTTAATATAGCGACCCTGTTCATTTATGAAAATACAGCCCAATGAGTATCTTGGGCTCACTTCAATCTGGTCAGCAACTTCTTGTCCTTTAGAGGTGTGATTAGGGAGGAGGTAGGTGGGGAAGAACAGGACTTTCTAAATACTGCGTAGTGCCACAAACATGTATGTGTTATGTTTTGGTTTTATAACAATTTCTAAACTCTTATCAAAACAGGTATAGAGGGAATGGACCTCAACATAATAAAGGTCGTATATATGACAAACCCACAGCTAACATCATACTCAATGAAAAGTTAAAAGCTTTCCCTCTGAGATCAGGAACAAGACAAGATGCCCACTCTTGTCACTTTTATCAACAGAGTACTGTAAATTCTCACCACAGCAATTAAGCAAGACAAAGAAATAGTCATCCAAATTGGAAAAAAAAAAAGTATAACTGAAATTATTTGTAGATTACATGAGACTGCCTATAGAAAACCCTAAGAACTTCACCAAAAAACTGTTAGAACCAATAGATAAATTCAGCAAAGTTGTAGGATAGGAAATCAACATACATTTAGCCCTCCTTATCCCTGGGGTCTACATCTGCAGATTCAATCAACCATGGATCACAAGTATTTGAAAAAAAAAATTCCAGAAATTTCCCAAAACCAAAACTTGAATTTCCCCCATGCTAACAGCTATTTACTATCATTTACACAAGATTTGTATTATAAGCAATTTAGAAATGACATAGAGTATATGCAAGGATGTTCGTGGATCATATGCAAATATTATGCCTTTTCATGTAAGAGACTTGCACATTTGTGGATTTTGGTATTGTGCTTGTGTCCTGGAACCAACTCTCTGTGGATACATAGAACGACTGCACAGAAATCTGTGCATGTCTATAAATTATAATGGAATATCAGAAAGAGAAATTAAGAAAGCAACCTCATTTATAATTGCATCAGAAAGAATAAAATTCCTAGAAGCAAATTTAGTCAAGGAGGTGAAAGGACCTGTATGCTGAAAACTATGACACTGATAAAATAAATTATTCAATAAATAAGACACAAAGAAATAGAAAGATATCCTGTGCCCATGGATTGGAAGAATTAGTATTGTTATAATGTCCATACTATCCAAAGCAATCTACAAGTTCACTGTAATCTCTATCAAAATTCCAATGACATTTTCACAATACTAAAACAATTTAAAGATTTCTATGGAACCACAAAAAACCCTAAAAAGCCAAGCACCTTGAGAAAGAATAACAAGCCTAGAGGAATCATGCTCCCTGATTTCAAACTATACTCAAAGCTATAGTAACAAAAACAGCATGGTATTGACATTAAAAACATACATAGAGCAATGAAATGGAATGTAGAGCCCAACAATAAATACGCACACATACAGTCAAGTAATATATGACAAAGGAGCTATGAATATACGATGAGGAAAAGACAGTCTCTTCAATATATTGAGCTGGGAAAATAGAACACACGTAAAAAATGAAACTAGACCACTATCTTTGTTGTTGTTGTTCTGTCCAACTCTTTGTGAAGCCCCTGGACCGTGGCCAGGGCTCCTCTGTCCATGGGGTTCTCCTGGCAAGAATACTGGAGTGGGTTGCCATATTTTTCTCCAGAGGATCTTCCTGACCAAGGGATTGAACCCTTGTTTCCTGCACTGGCAGATGCATTGTTTACCACTGAGCCACCTGGGAAGCAGAGCAACAAAGACCACGGTCTTACACGATACATAAAAATTAACCCAAAATGGATGAAAGACTTGAATGTAAGGTGTGAAACCAAACCATAAGACTCCTAGAAGAAAACAGGTAGTAAGTCCTTTGATATAGGCCTTGGTGATGATTTTTTGAATCCGATGTCAAAAGCAAAGGCAAAAAAAAAAAAAAGTGGGACTATTTCAAACTGAAAAGCTACTGCACAGGAAAGCACACCATCAATAAAATGAAAAAGCAACCTAGAATGGGAAAATATTTTCAAATTGTATATCTGAAAAGGAGTTAATACTCAAAATATTAAACTCATTCAACTCAATAGTAAAACAAACAAACAAAAAAAGGAATAAAAATTGTCACAGAATCCAGATAGACACTTTTTCAAAGAAAATATGCAGATGTCCAACAGATACATGAAAAGGTTCTCAATATTACTAGGGAACCAAGTATTAGGGAAATACAACTTGAAATCACAAAGAGAAATCACCTCATACCTGTTAGAATGATCATAATAAAAAGAAAAAGTATTGAAAGTTTTAGAGAAAAGGGAATACTCTTACATGATTTGTGAGAATTTAAATTGGTGAAGCCACTATGGAAAAGAGTTTGGTGGCTCCTCAAAAAAAAATTTTTAATAAAATTTTTTATTATAATCCATTATAATATATGGATTATATGGTGATGTATGGTAACTAGACTTATTGTGATGTATACCAAGATTGAACCATTATGTTGTATACCTAAAACTAGCATACTGTTATTACCAGTTTTACCTCAAACTTATAATACAACTTAAACTAATCAAAATAATATTGCAGAAAATCATACAAAGACACCTTACCATTCATTTCCTTGTGAAGGGTTTTCTAGTAGCACTCGGATTATGTATAATAAGCAGCTTAATAATTTGAGAGAAAAATTGAACAGACGAATTCTTAGACCTTTAAACAAACAACAGAAATTGGATTTTCATTTAAACTCAGTTCACAGATAACTAAAAAGAATTGTCAAATATATCAATATTAAGTACAGCATTTAAATTGTGTTTAGAAACTACACTACCATAATTGTATACCCACTCTGAAGTTCTAAGTGCCTGAAGACTGAAACAAAAAATGAGAATGACAGCTGGTATGAACCACAAATAATAGTGGATATTATACACTAAGTAATTCAACTTTTGAGCATTCAAAGCCATAAAGATCATATCCAACCAAGATTGGTTTAGGTATGCTTAAAAGTTTAACCATTTTATAGATCTATAAATTTGGGAATAAATTTTAATTAGCCAGAAAATCTAGTTGCTTATAAATTCACAAGGATAAGTTATAAATTTTGTATCTTTTGAGCACCTTGCAGATTTGATTACACAGAAATTATAATCACATATAATTATGGATTATACATTTAGATAGTAATTATAGAATTACCGAGAAATCCTGATAGCATATAATGGGAAATATACACACTCACACACCCATTTTCAAGATTCAACTAACTTTTCGTTATAGGTTTAAATACTGATGAAATCTTAAAAACTTTTTTTGCAGGAAATAACACAGCCATGGACATATCTTTGTACATGGCTGTGATAGTTGATGTTGGAGAGGACTAATTAACATTAAGCAAAATGTGCTTAAAATCTGATTAATAGAAGCATTACCTTTCCTGCAATTATCAGGTGGTACCAGATTTACACATTATGAATAAAATTCTGAGAAAGGTTTTCCAATAATTATTTCTTAATAAGATCTAAAAATGAAATGCCATTTTGTTTTTACTCTGCTATAGGTGAGTGTACTTCAGGTAATATTTAACAGTAAAAGGTTAATGCTTATTAATTGTGTAATTTTTCCTTGGTTTTCCTATTAAAATGCTAGGTACATACAGGTTAGTTTCTTAATAAAGTCTTTTAAACTGTTAATGAAATTGCCCTGGTTTTATAGAACTGGTCTCCTTAAAAGTTTAGCCAAAGCTGAGTATTCTTTCTGGCCTGGAGAGACAGAATTTTTACAACTAAAATAAAGGAAACCTTCTATGCAAATGATGTGGACTATTCAAGTAATATCTATTGGTGCAACCTCTAACCAATCAGATTAGAGAAGCGCTAGTTATTATTAACCTAACCCTGAACTAACCAGCCATTAAGATTCTGTAATTTGTGTGCCTTACAGATTGAAATACTTCCTGTGTTCAGTATTCAGACAACTTCTCATAACTCAACTTTTTCTCTATGAACCCACAGAAGCACATTAAACCACCCAAGAGGATTCAGAGGTCAAAACTGTGAAAGAGTAAAGTCTACACTAAACTATTTCCATTGCTTATTGACATCTTAAGCAATAATTACATGAAAAAAAAATTGCAAACTGGTTCGCTACATATGACTTTTCAAAAATACATAGTATTGTGGAGAGGTAAGAAGTATGACTGACACTTCAACCCCGAATAGGCTTAGGAGGTCACTGACTATGCCAATTTCATGCCCTCTTGAAGTTCCAAAGTTTCCCAAATGTATTTTATGGCAAGAATTCCTGGGATGCTATATGCTGAGCTTGGCTCTGCACTTTATGATTTTAAATCTCCAGGGGAAGGTGTTGTACATTTCAGGACATCCTACATGCTTCTTGCTATTAGGTGTGATAGGTAAACTCATCCCTACTAAACACTAAATCAGAAAATTATTCCCCATTATGGTCACCTGGAATCACCAGAGTCTTCTCAAAACAAGCTTTAGGTGTCTCTCACAGTGAAAATATGGGGAACCCTCATTTAAATGATTTTCCTCAGTATTTCTATCAATCCAAATGGTCCACTCAGAAGTCTACTAAATGATACCAGACTTGAAGATGTAAAGGTGTCAAGATACTTTGACATCACCAGAGGCAACATCTACTGCTTTTTAAATATTAATGCCTGACAGAGAAGATTATCAAGTTTACTCCTATATATAAACGATATTTTGAAAAAGGACTGTATAGCTGTATTTTTTATGACAGTGAACATATATACAAAATATAGACAGGGGAATAAAATGAAAGACTTACTTGATCTCTGGTTTTTGATAAAAAATAACTTTAGTCTCTCTTTAAATGTGTTTTCATTCATATAGAATTCAACTTGCACCCTGCAAACAAAAAATAAAAACACAATTTAGCTAAACAGTAAGATATATGAAAATAAAAACAAATTATGCGATGTAATACATTATATAATTTGAACAAACCCCACCATAGAAAATGAGAAGTGAGTTAAAACACTGATTTTTGGGGGAGTACCAGTTATGTTCTAATTTTAAAGATATACTTGTTTAAATATCATATGCAGTTAATTCAGTTATCTGTATTACTAGATAAATGAGTGGTATGTACGATTCAGGGCTTTACTGGTAGCTCAAAACAGCAATAATGCAAAAGTCTTTCATATATATATGAGGAATAATTTTTCATCAGTGTAGTCCCAATTTTTTCCCTGTCGTAAGAATCAACTGGATGGTTAAAAAAGTCAGGATGAACTAACCACCCCAAATCTCCTGAATCTTAAGGGACTGGGCTTGGAAATAGAATGTTATCAAGGATTCTCTTTACCTTGAACCTATTTTGGGACATGACATATGGGACACTTTACTTTCTTATTTATTTATCTGTCTCATATTAAATATTGCTTGATCAACAAAGGAGTGGCACTGGCAAGGGGAACATTAAAGTTACCAGAGGTAAGTTACCAAACAGACAGATCAATTAAGGGACTGAATATTCTACCTTTAATCAGCTATAAATTGGTATCAACACTCTAAAACATAGTAGCATTCTAATAAATGCATTTGCTTTCTTCCTGAATTCTAGCAACTTCTCTCAAATGATAGAGCAAAAATAAAATTTTCAAAATACTGAGTGAAAAAACAACTGTGTTCAAACTTGGTGAATTCCAAATAATCATCATCTGAAATTTTCAGATGTTGCTTCCTGACCTGCATACAGGTTTCTCAAGTCCTGAAAGACCAGATGCCATGATCTTCATTTTCTGAATGTTGAGCTTTAAGCCAACTTTTTCACTCTCCACTTTCACTTGCATCAAGAGGCTTTTTAGAAGAAGATGTTGTGAAAGTGCTGCATTTAATATGTCAGCAAATTTGGAAAACTCAGCAATGGCCACAGGACCAGAAAAGGTCAGTTTTCACTCTAATTCCAATGAAAGGCAATACCAAAGAATGCCCAAACTACCATACAAGTGCACTCATCTCACACGCTAATAAAGTAATGCTCAAAATTCTTCAAGCCAGTCTTTAACACTACGTGAACCATGAACTTCCAGATGTTCAAGTCGGATTTAGAAAAGGCAGAGGAACCAGAGGTCAAATTGCCAACATCTGCTGGATCATGGAAAAAGCAAGAGAGTTCCAGAAAAACATCTATTTCTGTTTTATTGACTATGCCAAAACCTTTGACTGTGTGGATCACAATAAACTGTGGAAAATTCTGAAAGAGATGGGAACACCAGACCACCTGACCTGCCTCTTGAGAAACCTGTATGCAGGTCAGGAAGCAACAGTTAGAACTGCACATGGAACAACAGACTGGTTCCAAATAGGAAAAGGAGTTCATCAAGGCTGTATATTGTCACCCTGTTTATTTAACTTATATGCAGAGTACATCATGAGAAACGCTGGACTGGAAGAAACACAAGCTGGAATCAAGATTGCCAGGAGAAATATCAATAACCTCAGATATGCAGATGACACCACCCTTATGGCAGAAAGTGAAGAGGAACTAAAAAGCCTCTTGATGAAAGTGAAAGTGGAGCATGAAAAAGTTGGCTTAAAGCTCAACATTCAGAAAATGAAGATCATGGCATCTGGTCCCATCACTTCATGGGAAATAGATGGGGAAACATTGGAAACAGTATCAGACTTTATTTTTGGGGGGATCCAAAATCACTGCAGATGGTGATGGACAGGGAGGCCTGGCGTGCTGAGATTCATGGGGTCGCAAAGAGTCGGACACAACTGAGTGACTGAACTGAACTGAACTGAAGACAGCATATTAAAAAACAGATGTATAGAACAGTCTTTTGGACTCTGTGGGAGAGGGAGAGGGTGGGATGATTTGGGAGAATGGCATTGAAATATGTATAATACCATTTTTGAAACGAGTCGCCAGTCCAGGTTCGATGCACGATACTGGATGCTTGGGGCTGGTGCAATGGGACGACTCAGAGGAATGGTATGGGGAGGGAGGAGGGAGGAGGGTTCAGGATGGGAAACACATGTATACCTGTGGCGGATTCATTTCGATATATGGCAAAACCAATACAATATTGTAAAGTTAAAAAATAAAATTAAATTAAAAAATAAAAAAATAATAATAAAATGCCACATTCAGAAAACTAAAAAAATAAAAAGTAGAGACATTACTTTGCCAACAAAAGTCAGTCTATTCAAGGCTATGGATTTTTCAGTAGTCATCTATGGATGAGAGCTGGCCTATAAAGAAAGCTGAACACCTAAGAATTGATGCTTTTGTAGTGTGGTGTTGGAGAAAACTCTTGAGAGTCCCTTGAACTGCAAAGAGATCCAACCAGTCCATCCTAAAGGAAATCAGTCCTGAATATTCACTGGAAGGACTGATGCTGAAGCTGAAACTCCAATACTTTGGCCACCTGATATAAAGAACTGACTCATTAGAAAAGACCCTAATGCTAGGAATGATTCAAGATGGGAGAAGAAGGGGACGACAGAGGATGAGAAGGTTGGATGGCATCAGCAACTCGATGGACATGAGTTTGAGTAAACTCCGGGAGTTAGTGATGGACAAGGAGGCTTGGCATGGTACAGTCCATGGGGTCGCAAAGAGTTGGACACGACTGAGTGACTGAACTGAATTAAATATCACAAAATTTTGATAATGTAATCTACATAAAGTAGATAGTTTGGGGGTTGGCTTTTTGTTTGCTTTTTGTTTTGTAGGGATATTCGAGAGATAAAACTGGAGAGAAAATAATTGACATAGGAAGATGTTCACGTCTTAGAGAAATATTTCACTCCTAAATTCTAAGGTGCATATTCAAAAAGATCTATGAATATTTTAAAAGCAATCTCTTATACAGTAAAAACAAAGGGCTTTTGTTATCAATTGCTAACCAAGATTTATCAGTTATACATTCTAAAAACTTGAATTGCTCTTTATCTCTTATCCCTAAAGACAATATTCTCACCCATCTACATTTTCCTTCTTTTGTATCCTGTTTTGATTTCTGTTTTGTTTTGTTTTTTACTTTATGTGTAAAATGACAAAAATCAAGATTCTCTTTACTTGTTAATTTCTCTAGAAACAAGCCATGGATATTGCAGTAATATCTTCTAGCAGAACATCTCTTTGTGCATGTCTGTGTGCATGCACACACCCCTACATGTATATGCAAACCTTCACACTCACATATGCTGCAAAATACATGCACAGCGTGTATTTGTTATCAATTGCTAACCAAGATTTATCAGTTATACATTCTAAAAACTTGAATTGCTCTTTATCTCTTATCCCTAAAGACAATATTCTCACCCATCAACATTTTCCTTCTTTTGTATCCTTTTTTGATTTCTGTTTTGTTTCGTTTTTCACTTTATGTGTAACAACATAAAGTATGTGTATGTATATAACAATATACATACATACGAAGTGTATGTACACATACATACACTTTATATACATACATACACTTTGTTATATACATGCAAAGTGTATGCATATAACAATACATACAAATACCCACATCTCCACTGGCATCTTGGAAAGCCATCACTGGACCTGCTTCCCTTGTTGATCAAGTGAAAGAAAGTTCATTTTAATAAAGTAACTGTGACACTGATATTAAGCTACATTAATTCAAATTTGCTATGGATACAAAAGCAAATTTGAGAAGGACATATGGCTATTATACAAGTAATAAAACAAAAGCCATGTAGATTTGCTCCCTAGAATTATCAAGCTTATAATAGTATCAGTGCATTCTTCAGATAATACCTGGAGTGCATTACTGAGTATACAGCAGAGATGCATATTTTAACTAAAATGAGATCGTCTAAATCCTTAAGCAAACAATGAGTATCTGGAAAGCATTTCATATAAGGACAAGTTTAAGGAACTGGAAATGTTTAACCTTACTCAACAGCTGTCTTTAAACACTGAAATGACCATCATTATTAAAATGAGATGATTCATAATGTGGTGTATAGGATTAGTTATAGAAATTATGAGAATTATGAATGGTATTACCCAGTTCTGAAATGGCCATCACTATAAAATTGAGTATTCTCCAATACATATAAATGTGCCAAAGACTAAGTAACAGCTTGCAAGTGACTGGATTTTTTCCTGAAGTGAAAATGATTTTGCATGGTGTAAGGTCTCTCATTAAATAACTTAAAATTCCATTCTCATTATAATATCATGTGAAGCAACAGAATTAATTAATCTAGTGATCTCAGTCAACATCACTAAGGAACATGGATGATATTAAAGCATACATTCATACAAATACTTTTCAAAGGTCAAATGAAAAAACAAAAAATAAGCAAAACACTTTTTGAACCCTATCTTCCATCAGGTACAAAAAAAATGTCATTTAGATTTATTATTTATAATATAGAATGGAGACTTATTTGATTCATGACAACTGTACAGGAATCCAGGCAGCTTAGTATAGTGTATATTTTGGGAACTGTCCAGCACCAGATATTTCTCTAGTATTTAGGGAGTTGGGTGGGACAGAATTTAGTTTTTATCTTTCCCATTTTTTTTCATGATTTTAGCTGATTTTAAATATCCTGTTAGTAGTTCCCTTTCCAGATTTAAATGTGCTTTTACTTACTTCCTCCCTCTTTTCTTCTTTCCCTCACTCCCTCTCTCCCTTCCTCTTTTTTCCCTTTCTTCCTTCTTCTCTTCCTCCTTTTCTCTTCATTTATGAATTCCTTCTTCCCATCTAACTTTATCTGAACTGACCTCTTTACCTACTGACCTCCAGTAGGTAATTTTAGCGTATTCTAAAACCATAGAGTTTTGAACAATACACTAGAGCAAATCTGCCCTCATTATTCCTTTAAATGTCATTTTTCACATTTTTATACTCAAAATAAAATGTAAGATCATTTTGTCCCATTTATTCCAATATAACAGTGGATGTGTGGTTGTAGTTAATAAAAATAAAGTAGAATTGCAATCATTACTATGCCACATCTATTCCTACTGACATACATTACCATTGGTTAATAATATGTTGGTTTATTTGGGCAGAGCCTATAACTTTGTTTACTATTCTAAAACTGCTGTTTTGACCTTTAACTTTTTTGATATTGTAATTGACAATCATGTTGAACTCTTATAGGTAGTGATATTTTTCATGCTTAGTTTTTGAGTTTTCTAGGCGGACAATCATGTAGTCTGGAAATTTCCAATATCTGTATTCCCTTTTCATTGTTTTTGTCTTACTACATCGACTAGAACTTTTTGATGAAAACAACAATCAAATAACCATTGTATGTTTTCCTAGAAGGCATCTAGTGCTTTAGAAGTAATTACATTATTGACAATGAAATTGCAATGAATACTTATATTTTACTAAATATCATAACAGGAATGAATGAATGCTGATTCTCAAAAAAAAAAAAAAAAAAAAACAAAAACAACCTTGAATCTATCAGTTGATGGTGTATTTTTGTTTTTTCTTGATTTATTAACTTGGTAAATTATTTTAGTTGTTTTTATATTGTCATGTGCTTAGTCACTCAATCATGTTCCACTCTTTGCAACCCATTGGACTGTAGACTGCCAGGCTCCTCTGTCCTTGGGATTCTCCAGGCAAGAATACTAGAGTGAGCTGCTGTGCCCTCCGACAGGGGATCTTCCCAACCCGGAGACCAAACTCAAGTATCTTACATTGTTGGCAGATTCTTTACCATCTGAGTCACTAGGAAAGCCCAACTTTGAGGTGCTTTTATATTAGGCAATTTTATTTTCAATTGTGGAATATTGTTTTTGTAATAGTGAACTATTTATGTAATTTACTGCTGGATTCATTTACTTTTATTTTAGAAGCTTTTATTCTATGTTCATAACTAAGATTCATGTGCCATTATCTTTATACTATTCTTCAAATATAAACTGAAAATGTCCCAGATATTTTATTTTCTGGAACAATTCTTAGTACTGTAGGGTTTTTATTGCATAACTATCATCAATTTGCCTTAACAATATCAAGGACTTAATACTGATTTCAATATTTTTTCCCATTTTTTGTTGCTCTGGTTACTTGAATTTAGCATAAAAAATATGTAATATCTTGTTAAAAAGCAATTTTACAATTTCAGTCTTAAAATTCCTCTTTACTAACTTTAAATACAAAAATTAATGGTGACCCAGGTTGTTAATGCACCAATCTTTCAGGAAAGCTTTCTTTCTTTCTTTCTTTCTTTTTTTTTTTGAGCATTGATAATACCTTGGACTCTGTTTAGGATGCCAAAGTTTTGCGGATATTCTCTTTGGGAATTCATGGTAGACACAGATCATTACCAAAGGAAAATTCTTCTTCTGTGTCTCCTTGGTGCCGTTCCCTTCCTGCTTTCCTCTGATACTGTCCATGTATCAGTTTTACAATTACTGCACTCATTTCAAACAAGGCAGTGTTGATCTGGACTTTCTGGTCTAACTGCTGTCATTCTCTTCTAATCACTCTTCACGATGGTGACGGTAGCACTTCTCAGTAATACGACATAAGTCCATTAGATTGTAAACTCTACAAGGGTGGGGACCATACTGCGTTTTGTTCATGCTTATGTCTCAAATATTTAAATTTCTTGACACCTACTAGGAACCTATTTCCATTCACTGCCTGAATGAAGAGGCAGTGCGGTCCCGAGTTCTTTCTTTGGTACAAACCTTAAAGACTCTGAGTTGCTAGTCCAATAGAAGAAATAAAGTCATCTTCCTTAGGTTATAACTACTTAAGGATAAAAATACTTGGGTTTGTAGTGGGCTGAATCCTTGAAATCTCTTCCTTACTCCAACTTGGTCTGCCTTGAGATTAATGGTCATTCCCTGCAATCTTTTTTTTTATTAATTTGGATGTGCTTGTTTATTTGCACCATCTCCTCATGATTTAATAAACATTTAGAAAAACATTCCACTACTGTTGATTTATTAATTTTTACAGTGTTGCTATGACTTGACTAAAGCAGCCATCACTTTTATTTTATTTAAATAAAAGTTAAATTCAAGTAATTTTAGTGATTTTCTCAGATTTATAGCTAGTACTGAGACAGAATTGGGACACTGGTCTTTCAGTTACTACTTCTTGCTTCCTGCCTTCTCTTCAAGTTAATTTTTCATTATTAGGAGAGTTCCAGGTTATCTGTGAAGTATTACAAAAGAGCAGTGCAAATACCAGACCATCACAGGGATACTGAGAAGTGTTTGTTTAATTTTGCCCTTTGACTGTTGACTCTAAAGAAGGTTCTTATCTGTTTCCAAATATACACTCCTAACTTCTGGTAACTAAATTATTTAACAGAGCTACCAATTTTGAATATGCCAAAGGCTTTGACTGTGTGGATCACAGTAAACTGTGGAAAATTCTGAAAGAGATGGGAATACCAGACCACCCGAGCTGCCTCTTGAGAAATCTGTATGCAGCTCAGGAAGCAACAGTTAGAACTGCACATGGAACAACAGACTGGCTCCAAATAGGAAAAGGAGTTCATCAAGGCTGTATATTGTCACCCTGCCTATCTAATTTATATGCAGAGTACATCATGAGAAATGCTGGGCTGGAAGAAGCACAAGCTGGAATCAAGATTGCAGGGAGAAATATCAATAACTTCAGATATGCAGATGACACCACCCTTATCTTGATGAAACTGAAAGAGGAGAGTGAAAAAGTTGGCTTAAAGGTCAACATTCAGAAACATGTGTACACCTGTGGCAGATTCATGATGATGTATGGCAAAACCAATACAATATTGTAAAGTAATTAGCCTCTAATTAAATAAATTTAAATTTAAAAAATAATACAATAAAAATGTACATTGCAAAATAATAATAAAAGAAGCCTGAATTCTAAAAAAAAAAAAAAAAAGAAAACAAATATCATGGAATCGGGCCCATCATTTCATGGCAAATAGATGGGGAAACAGTGGAAACAGTGACAGACTTTATTTTGGGGGGCTCCAAAATCACTGCAGATGATGACTGCCCCCATGAAATTAAAAGGCACTTACTCCTTGGCAGGAAAGTTATGACCAAACTAGACAGCATATTAAAGAGCAGAGACATTATTTTGCCATAAAAGGTCTGTCTAGTCAAGGCTATGGTTTTTCCAGTAGTCATGTATGGATGTGAGAGTTGGACTATAAAGAAAGGTGAGCACTGAAGAATTCATGCTTTTGAACTGTGGTGTTGGAGAAGACTCTTGAGAGCCCCTTGGACTGCAAGGAAATCAGTCCTGGGTGTTCATTGGAAGGACTGATGTTGAAGCTGAAACTCCAATACTTTGGCCACCTGATGGGAAGAACTGACTCATTAGAAAAGACCCTGATGCTGGGAAAGATTGAAGATGGGAGGAGAAGGGGATGACAGAGGATGAGATGGTTGGATGGCATCACGGACTCAATGGACATGAGCTTGAGTAAACTCCGGGAGTTGGCAATGGACAGGGAGGCATGGCATGCTACAGTCAATGGGGTTGCAAACAGTCAGACATGATGGAGCAAATGAACTGAACTGAACTGAACCATTCAAATGGAACCTTGTAAAAAAATAAATAAATGAGCCTACTATAAATTTTTCTTCCCCCCAGAATTAGTTTCAATTGGTCAAGCTCAAGTGCTTCAAAGGATCTTCTAATTGGCTTCCAGTCTTTACTATTTACACCAATAACCTCATTTTTAAAACTTTATGGAGTCTCTCCTAAGTCACTTGCCAACATCTTTCTGTCCATCTTATTCTTTTCATAATTATATTGCTTCACTTTCCCATCTCCATTAGTAACATCTTATAAGGAGGCCACAGTTAGAACTGGACATGGAACAACAGACTGGTTCCAATCAGGAAAAGGAGTATGCCAAGCCTTTATATTGTCACTCTGCTTATTTAACTTATATGCAGAGTATATCAGGGGAAATGCTGGGCTGGAAGAAGTACAAGCTGGAATCAAGATTGCTGGGGAAAATATCAATAACCTCAGATATGCAGATGACACCACCCTTATGGCAGAAAGTGAAGAAGAACTAAAGAGCCTCTTGATGAAAGTGAAGGAGGAGAGTGAAAAAGTTGGCTTAAAGCTCAACATTCAGAAAACTAAGATTATGGCATCCAGTCCCATCACTTCATGGCAAATAGATGGGGAAACAGTGGAAACCGTGGCTGAGTTTATTTTTCTGGGTTCCAAAATCACTGTGGATGGTGATTGCAGCCATGAAATTAAAAGACGCTTATTCTTTAGAAGGTAAGTTATGACCAACTTAGACAGCATATTAAAAAGCAGAGACATTAATTTTGTCAACAAAGGTCTGTCTAGTCAAGGCTACGGTTTTTCCAGTAGTCATGTATGGATGTGAGAATTGCACTATAAAGAAAGCTGAGTGACGAAGAATTGATGCTTTTGAACTGTGGTGTTGGAGAAGACTCTTGAGAGTCTCCTGGACTGTAGGAGATCCAACCAGTCCATCCTAAAGGAGATCAGGCCTGGGTGTTCATTGGAAGGACTGATGTTGAAGCTGAAATTCTCATACTTTGGCCACCTGATGCAAAGAGCTGACTCATTTGAAAAGACCTTAGTGTTGGGAAAGATTGAGGGCAGGAGAAGGGGACAACAGAGGATGAGATGGTTAGAGTTCATCACAGACTCAATGGACATGGGATTGGGTAAACTCCGGGAGTTGGTAATGGACAGGGAGGTCTGGCGAGCTGTGGTTCATGGGGTCGCAAAGAGTCGGACACGACCGAGGGACTGAGCTGAACTGAACTGAACTGATAAGGAGGCAGAGATTAATTCTGGAGACTTTCAATAGCATTCTCTGCACTGTAAAAATAAAGTTTTAAATAATTCCATTTTCAGAGAGGGAAACCATCTACTTTATGCATATATATATGCATATATATGCATGTACATATATGTGTATTTAAATATATATATATACATAGTGATGTGTGTATATATATATTGATGTGTGGGGAGAGAGCAAATTAGCCAAGATGGAGTGTTCAGGCTTCCTTGCCCTACATTTTGTAAATAATGACTATGTAACAGCTGAGATCATTTACAGCAGTGTGCATACCTTCAGGAGGTACTGGCTTGGTCAGGAGCTACTTTGTGCTATAGGGATATGTGAGCTCCACCTAAAATACAGCGGCACTGCTGCTGTGTCATTGGCCGTGTCCACTGGGTCAGCCATGAGATGACAAAATATACTGTGTCTCCTGCGATGGCTGCTGCAGTAGCAGGAGAGGATACTGTTATGGCCACTGTGCCAGTCAGGAGAGAAGTTGTATTGTGTTAGGTTATGCTATGGCTGCTGCTATGGCTGCTGCATCATCCAGGTGATAATAAACGTGTCTTGCAGTTCCGCAACTCCTTGATATTTCTTCCAGACTCTTAGCTCATGCCTTGCCTACCCAGAGTTCAGCAAACAGTGTGCTCAGTGAGATACAGTGAGATAACTGGCGCTGTGAGCAGGATCAGTGACACACGAAAGACAGATATATGTAGTGTAACGAGGAAAGATTCTGGGGTGCTAATCACTCATCAGTTTTCTTTCATTCTGGGTAACATAATGCTGATGCCCCTCAATAACTGCATTTACGCTTTTGTCATTCCTTGGTAATCACAGCTTGCCAGTAACTGGAAACACACAATCTTGTGGCTTCCAGGGGAAAACATATTAAAAGTGAACCCAAGAATACTTTTGTATTCAAGTTTTTCTTCAGTTTAAACACTCACGTCCTGATGTGCAATGCTCATTTTCAAGACCTACTCTCTGTACTTCCCCATTGTGTTTAAAATAATTAAACTTAAGTAATCTCAATTTTTAAACCTAAGCATGGGAAGCAAAAGATAAACAAGCTAGGAGAGGATTTAGCTTTGGGTATAAAGTTATGCTTCAGGAGTGGCACAGTGGTAAAGAATCTGCCTGGAATGCAGGAGACCTGGGTTTGATCCCTGGGTTGGGAAGATATTCTGGAGAAGGAAATGGCAACTCACTCCAGTATTCTTGCATAGAAAATCCCATGGACAGAGAAGCCTCGCAGGCTACAGTCCATGGCATCACAAAGAGTTGGACATGACTTAATGACTAAAAAGGGTATAAAGATATATATATATATATATATATATATATATGTGTGTGTGTGTGTGTGTGTGTATATGTATATATGTATATATACACACCCATAAGATGTTAATATATATATATATAAACATGCATACATGCAAACATATATTATTAAAATATAAAGCTGTTATTCACAGAATGATTTAGAAGCTTATAGGTAGCACAATCCCACTACAAATCTAACAACCACCTAATCAAATCTCCCATCAACTACAATGTGTAAATCCTCTTTTCTTTTTCTGTATACTTATAAGAAGAGGAAAGAAGACAACATGTAATTTCTAACTCAGATTGGACTCTTGCATCAATCATTTTAAAACCTTGAAGGAAACTATAATGATGCTCCCACAGCCCAGGATTGCTATGAATGGGCAGCATGATCAAGTAGCAAACCCCAGCTTGAGGAGAAATGTGTTTGTTTTCGGAGAGTGACTCATTGGATCTCAAATAGTCTGGTCATGTGCAACAGATGCTAGTTGTTACTATGAAATTGGAAACTATATGGAGACTTGCACATGCAGTGAAAGTAGCACCTTTTAGTTTTATTTAATTCTTTGCACCAGTGACATTAGATTTGAGATTAGTCCTCCAAGCAGCCTCTTCCATTCTGCACCTCAAAGGAAAAAGTCCCAGGTCAGTAATAGACACAGTTCACTGAGGATATATATTTCTTTAGGATCTTTTATCACTTAATATTCTTTCTTAAGTAACATGAAAAGCGAAAGTGTTAGTTGTTCAGTCATGTCTGACTCATTGTGACTCCACAGACTGTTGCCTGTCAGGTTCCTCTAGCCATTACATTCTCCAGGCAAGAACACCGGAGTGGGTAACCATTTCTTTCTCCAGGGGATCTTCCTGACCGAGGGATTGGACTCAGGTCTCCTACATTGCAGGTAGGTTCTTTACCATGTGACCCACCAGGGAAGCTGCACTTGAATAACATACATATGACTTTTAATAGAAAAATCATAGGGGTTGAATACTATTAAAGACATGGTTGCACAACCTGGCAAAAGAGGGAGAAAACAGTCACAAATAGAATTTCACTCAATAAATACTACAATAAACAACTGTGTTTTCTAGGGAAACTGACTTCATCCCCACAATCATGTGTTGGTATGTTCTTTTGTTTGTTCCTTTTGTTTACTTTAGCATAATGGCTAAGAGGGATAAGAGCACAGACTTTGGGATCAAATGATATGCATTGTACTACCAGTTTTCCTAACTTTCATTCTCTACAAAATGCGGATATTACTTTCATTAACATGGTTGTTATAAAAGTTAGAGACACTTCCTATGTGAGACAAACAACTAGACAATAGCAAATAACTTTTTTTCTGGAATGTTGATAGTTAAAAAGTGTTACTAGACAAATATTTATGGAAGGAAAACAAAAACTGTGGATCATTGATGTCAATTTGATATAGTTGATTCCTCCAAGATGACACCACCCTTATGGCAGAAAGTGAAGAAGAACTAAAGAGCCTCTTGATGAACGTGAAAGAGGAGAGTGAAAAAGTTGGCTTAAAACTCAACATTCAGAAAACGAAGATCATGGCATCTGGTCCCATCACTTCATGGAAAATAGATGGGGAAACAGTGGAAACAGTGGCAGACTTTATTTTTCTGGGCTCCAAAATCACTGCAGATGGTGACTGCAGCCATGAAATAAAAAGACACTTACTCCTTGGAAGAAAAGTTATGACCAAACTAGACAGCATATTAAAATCCAGAGACATTACTTTGCCAACAAAGGTCTGTCTAGTCAAAGCTATGGTTTTTCCAGTAGTCATGTATGGATGTGAGAGTTGAATTATAAAGAAAGCTGAGCACTGAAGAATTGATGCTTTTGAACTGTGGTGTTGGAGAAGACTCTTGAGAGTCCCTTGGACTGCAAGAAGATCCAACCAGTCTATCCTAAAGGAAATCAGTCCTGAATATTCATTGGAAAGCCTGATGCTGAAGCTGAAACTCCAATACTTTGGCCATCTGATGCGATGAATAGACTTATTTGAAAAGACCCTGATGCTGGGAAAGATTGAAGGCAGGAAAGAGAAGGGAACAACAGAGGATGAGATGGTTAGATGGCATCACTGACTTAATGGATATGAGTGTGAGTCAACTCCAGGAGTTGGCGATGGACAGGGAGGCCTGGCGTGCTGCGGTCCATGGGGTCACAAAGAGTCGGACACGACTGAGCGACTGAACTGAACTGAAGATTGCTCTAAGAAACATTTGCTTAGGAAAAATAAGTATATAAAGCAGTAAATAACTTCACTGTTTTACTCCAGAAAATCTCTCCAGATCAACTTACTGGGAACAATATACATCACTTATTTACAAGACTTTCATAGTCTTATTACTCGTTCAAAACCCTCACTTTGTTGTTTCCGCCAGTTCAAAGGGACTTACGACGAATTTTCACCATTCGAAACCCCTTTCACCATAAAAGATCCCTCTCGCACTTATTCCGAACTATAATAAAGATATTACTTCTAACATTATCCTATGAAACATAGCTAATGTTTAATCTCTAGCTTCAGGGAGTTTAAATAAACTTAGTTTTGCTTTATCTACAAATGTCTGGTGACATTTCAATTATTTAAACAACTGTATAGAGGGAATTATCTTACACCTGCAGATTTATAACATAATTATGTTTACTTAAACATAGAGAATGTGGGTCTAGAGCATTATTGTTAGCAACTGTATGGTGTTCTTCTATATTGTTCTCTATATTACGATCCACCATTTTCCCACAATCCGCTTATGGAATTGTGTAACTTTAAGTTTTGTTGGCTGATTATGAAAAAAATGCAGGAATAATAATCATGTATTTTTTCTAATAAATAATCAGTATATCATCCATATTTTTACTAAAGAACATAAAATGTAAATTATGTAGATGACAAATGATAACAGTGATCTAAAAACCTGTTTATTAACTCATCATTTTAGCAGGCAAATAACTTCTCTCAGGGAATTTTCCCAATATTTTTTTTTCCTAAAATTGTACAAGAAGATAGACAATGGTATAGTTTAAAGTGTGAAAATGTTATATTAGAGAAACATTTGCTGTCAATTTTTTTCTGTCGATTTTGTCAGAAAAAGTATCCAAAATTTGGAAGCAGGAAAAAAGGTTTCAAGATGTTCTTTTAATAAACTGCTCACCTTGACTTTACATTTTCTGTGCATTTCTTCAACAGTGAAGGAACAGACCTTAGTGAGTAGATTTGTGTCAAGTAGTTAAGCAACAAATCTCCACCCAACAAAAGAGAAAACACCAAATGTTCCACAGAACTTCTAGAGGTGGGACTACTAACCCAGACATCTTATTTTAGCATTGTCTAGAAATACCTAACTTCTTCAATACTCTACCAGTTTGAAATCAGTGCTGTATCCCTCATTAATGAGTTGAGTATAAGTTTTGACATTTCAGTTCATATTTGTATGAGGGACATGTTTTTTAACCTTTTGGAAAGTTTATTCTAAAATTTCCTTCTCAAATTAATAAGGGTTTCTTATTAATTACCAGCATAATTTAAGTTGTCCCAATTGCTTTGATAAACAATTTGGTATTTATATTATAAAATAAAACAAAAATTACATAAAATTCCAATCTAAATCACATAGGCAATTTTGTGGAACCTGATAAGCTGATTCTATAGATGGTGAAAGATTAAACAAGATATTTTGTGAAGGAGAATAAAGAGTAGATATCCTCTCTACCTGACGGAGATCAAGACCTAGGATCCTATGGTAATCAAAAGATTCTAAGCATGGCACAGAGAAAGAAAAATTGATTAGGGGAATACAACAGTCAAAAAATTGGCTCATGCATTTATTAAATATTACTGTGAAACAAAAACATTATGAGAGATCAATAGGAAAAAGAGGCACTTTAATTTTTTTTTTAAATATGCATACAAATAGGAAAAAAAGAAATTGGACCTCTATCTCACATCATGTAGGCTTCCCTGGTGGCTCAGTAGTAAAGAACCCAACTGCCAATTCGGGAGAAGTAGGTTCAGTCTCTGGGTTGGGAAGATCCCCTGGAGGAGGAAATCACAACCCACTCAAGTATTCTTGCCTGGGAAATCCCATGGACAGAGGAGGCTGGTGGGCTACAGTCCATGCAATCGCAAAGAGTCAGATAAGACTAAGCAAATAACACTTTCACTTTTGACCACAAATTTTCTATTTTTTAACCTATTGCGTTTTTTTTTTTTCTGATTATAAAATACACTAAAATGGTATATTTCATATACCACAATGGCTGATAGATACATTTGGAATTTATTGGATTAAAATTTATTTACATAAGAAAAACTGGCTATTTCAGCTTCAACTAATTTAGTAAATAAATATTATTGCTAAGACTGTATCATGATTAAGTACATATAACTGAATATGATGGACATGAAAATTTAGCACCCAGATCCACCTCCTTCACCATGAGCTGGATAATTTGTTCTACTTCCAGGGAGCCCAATCAGAGACACTGGCAAGTACTTAATATAGATTGTCTCTGAGATTAATGACAAGCCAGCTGGATCAAAAAGCAAGCAAGTAACTATGATCACATTGGCAACATGCAGAAAAGAACAAATTGCTTTATTACAAAAGGAAAAAAAAAATCAAAGTAATTCAGGATTTTGCTTTTGACAATATCGTGAAACACACTCCATAAACTCTCCCCAAATGAAATACCTTGAAAAGTTAAAAAAATAGTATCAAACATACACACGACACACCACTTTTTAACATGTATGTCTTAGCTAGCAGGAAAGTAAGAGAAATCTTTTGGAAGCCAGAAAAGACAAGAAATTAAGAAATTGGAGTAATAAATGATTATTAACTCTGCTGTTCACAATGGTGTAATCTGCCAATTTTTGATGATATGGAGTTTCTATTTTGACAGGAGACCTGGCAAAGAAATACCGCACCACAGAAATCTCCCACAGAAGTCCCCTAGATAGAACCAGGGTTATTGAAAGACAATATACATCATCAGCACATGAACTGAGGGAAACAACCTTGCAGAAGACGGTGAATGCACTCGGCCACCTTGACCGTGGAAGAAATAAACTGACACTGAGACTTGTGATATTAGCTTTCTAGAGCTGCCATAACAAAATACCTGCATGACTTAAATTTATTTCCTCATAGTTCTGGAGGCTGGAAGCCTAAGATCAAACAAGGGGCCAGTGGGTTGATTTCTCCTTGGCTGGCAGACAGCAACTTCTGACTATGTCCTCACAGGGTCCTACCTCTGAGTTCAAGCATCACTGGTGACTCTGTGTGATCAAATTTGCCCTTTACATAAGAACAACAATCTGTTTTTGCTTTATTGACTATGTCAAAGCCTTTGACTGTGTGGATCACAATAAACTGTGGAAAATTCTGAAAGAGATTGGAACACCAGACCATCTGACCTGCCACTTGAGAAATCTGTATGCAGCTCAGGATGCAACAGTTAGAACTGCACATGGAACAACAGACTGGTTCCAAATAGGAAAAAGAGTACGTCAAGGCTGTATATTGTCACCCTGCTTATTTAACTTATATGCAGAATACATCATGACAAATGCTGGGCTGGAAGAAGCACAAGCTGGAATCAAGATTGCTGGGAGAAATATCAATAACCTCAGATATGCAGATGACACCACCCTTATGGCAGAAAGTGAAGAAGAACTAAAGAGCCTCTTGATGAAACTGAAAGAGGAAAGTGAAAAAGTTGGCTTAAAACTCAACATTCAGAAAACGAAGATCATGGCATCCAGTCCCATCACTTCATGGCAAATAGATGGGGAACAGTGGCTGACTTTATTTTTGGGGCTCCAAAATCACTGCAGATGGTGATTGCAGCCATGAAATTAAAAGACGTTTACTCCTTGGGAGCAAAGTTATGACCAACCTAGACAGCATATTAAAAAGCAGAGACATTACTTTGCCAACATCTGTCCACCTAGTCAAGGCTATGGCTTTTCCAATACTCATGTATGGATGTGAGAGTTGGCCTATAAAGACAGTTGAGCACTGAAGAATTGATGCTTGTTGGAGAAGACTCTTGAGAGTCCCTTGGCCTGCAAAGAGGTCCAACAAGTCCATCCTAAAGGAGATCAGTCCTGGGTGTTCATTTGGAAGAACTGATGCTGAAGCTGGAACTCCAATACTTTGGCCACCTGATGCAAAGGGCTGACTCATTTGAAAAGACCCTGATGCTGGGAAAGATTGAAGGAGGGAGGAAAAGGGGATGACATCACCTTGGATGGCATCACCGACTCAATGGACATGAGTTTGAGTAAACTCTGGGAGTTGGTGATGGACAGGTAGGCCTGGCATGCTGCAGTCCATGGAGTCGCAGAGTTGCACACGACTGAGCAACTGAACTGAACTGAACAGTTTAACTTAATTATCCCTTTAAATGTGCCGTCTCCAAATATTTATCATTCTAAAGTACTGAGGATTAAGGCTTCAAGAATCTGCCTGTAATGCTGGTGATCTGGGTTCAGTTCCTGGGTCAGGAAGATCCCATGGAGAAGGGAATGGCAACTCGCTCCAGTATTCTTGCCTGGGAAATCCCATGAATGGAGGAGCCTGGTGGGCTAGTCCATGGGATCACAAAGAGTCAGATATGACTGAGTGATAATACACACACAGACACAAATTTTGCAGGACACAATTTAGCTCATAACATTTACAAAGATTAAAACCCCTGGCTCCAATTCCTCACATTTTGTTCTTTATTAAGCCTATTCCACTTCCAGACCAAATCTGCAAATGCCAAGGTCACCAATGACCTCTATGTGGCACAACGCAGAAATCAGGCATGAGGCCTCTGACATATCTTGTCTACATTTAACATAATCGATCACTTCCTCATCCTTGAATCTCTATTCTCTTACTTTTCCTCCCACTTTATGTTTACTCCTTCTGAGTATCCTTGGCTAGTTCATTCCCTTTTCTTCTTAAAATCTATCCTTTTGGAATTATACTCAAAGAGTAATGCATCTCTATGCCCAAGTTTGCCAAATTTATACATCTTGCTCAGTCCTCTCTTCTGAACTCATACATTCAAATTCAACTGCCTACTCAATTTTTCTCAAATGGATGTCTCCAACTTTGCATAACCGACACCTAAATTTCTGATTTTTTTTCCCCTAAAATCTTTCCCCAATCTGAGCTGATATTAAATCCACCCTTCCAGTGGCACAGACAAAAGTCATATAATTATACCCCATTCAACTTCTCATTTGTGCACATATTAATATTATTCTCCTATTCTAAGGCATGACCTTTAATTAGATATGACTGAAGAAACTGCCAGATTGAATCCCTTGGGTGAGTGATGTATAGCACAAAGGGAAGTATTGCAAAGGAAATAACCACCCACTTTTTTCTTCCTATCCCCTTACTGTGTCTGAGAAAGAAGATACTCTGATCTACCTGCTCATTTTCCCTATGTTTACTCCCTACCTCTCCCCAATTAATCCAAATTATGCTATCCAGAATTCTATAAAAATTCAGAATTAGTTTAAGAGAGGATAAAATTTGCCATTGCACAGCTTCTTAAAGCCTCATTAAACCACAAGCTCTACTAAAACAATACTAATCAGCTTTTGCTTATAACTGTTTGCCCAGTGCCTAGAATATAGTGGATGTTCACTCATATATATAGATTTAAAAATTATTTGGCAGTAGTTGCCTCTGATACCACATTAGCATCTGAAGTTGACAACTACCAGCATGCAGAGGATGGCAATCTGTGACTGCTGCCATCTGGCCTCTATGCTAGGAAACAGAGACTCCCAAATAACCTTGTTCCAAAAGGAAGAACACATTTGTTAATTTGCAAATGCATTCTTCTGACTTGCCATGGATGATATGGACACTCTAGTGTGTCATAATTCTTCTTTATTTCCTCAACCAGACTTCATTATCATACAAATTAACAGGTTTTAAATCTGTGGGTGCAGTACTTTACAACAGAAAATACTCAGCTGGATCTTTACCAAAATGAACAACTCTTCAACTAAGATTTCCTTTGCCTTCCTTCTCAGCCTTGCTCTGCTTCTTTCAGGTCTCATTTTAGACGCCACCTGAACCTTCTACCACAGTCTCTAAGTGACACACATGAATTTCTGCTCAGTGCACTCAATTCCTTTGACCATAGGACTTATTACCATGTATTGGAATAATCTTTTGAAAGGTTTTAAAATTTAGAGAGAGAGAGAGAAAAAAAACAAAACAAAACTAGTTCTATGGCATAGGGCACTGAACACAGCAATGTTAAAGAAAGAAAAAGGATGACTTAAAATATTTATATAATTAGAAATTGGGTACATTTACATTTTGAAACTGTATACCCTCCTTGAGAGAAGCAGAAACAGCTTAGCTTAGTGCTTTGCAAGAATAAAGAGCAGAAATAGACTGAAATAGACAGGAAGCTACCAAGTACCAGATGGAAGGCATCATTAATAACATCAAACTCTAAGCCTCATCAAGAGTTGATTTGAGGGCATGTTTCTTGCTGTGTGTCCCTCTGAAGCTGCTAGTAATGGCTTTGCTTGGCTCTAAAATTGTGAGGGCAGGAGCTATGTCTATTTTGTTCATTTTTTTTTTTTTAATTGGAGGATAATTGCTTTACAGTGTTGTGTTGGTTTGTACTGTACAACAACATGAGTCAGTCTTAACTACATAAATGTGTGTGATTAGTCACTCAGTCATGTCCAGCTCTTTGTGACCCTATGAACTGTAGCCCACCAGGCTACTCTGCCCTTGGGGATTCTCCAGACAAGAATACTGGAGTGGGTTGCCATGCCCTCCTCCAGGGGATCTTACCGACCCAGGGATTGAACCCAGGTCTCCTGCATTACAGGTAGATTCTTTACCATTTGAGCCACCAGAGAAGCCCTAAAGACCAGCGTGGGTAGCCTATCCCTTCTCCAGGGAATCTTCCCAACCCAGGAATTGAACTGGGGTCTCTTGCATCACATGCTGATTCTTTACCAGCTGAGCTACCAGGGAAGCCCAACTATATCTATCTATCTGTCTGCTGTGTGCTCAACCACTCAGTCTTGTCCTACTCTCTGTGACCCTATGGGCTGTAACCCACTAAATTCTCTGTCCATGGAGTTTTTTCAGGCAAGAATACTGGAGTGGGCTGCTATTTCTTACTCCAGGGGATCTTTCGACCCAGGGATGGAACCTGCATCTCTTGCATGCCCTGAACTGGCAGGCAGATTCCTTACCACTAGCGCCACCTGGGAAACCCATATATGTATACGCTTATGTATATAATCCCCTCCCTCTTGGGCCTCCCTCCTGCCCCCCCACCCACCCTCCCAGGTCATCACAGAAGCACCAAGTTGACCTCCGTGTGCTATACAGCAGCTTCCCACTAGCTCTCCATTTTATACATGATAGTGTATGTAAACCAATGCTACTTTCTCAACTCATCCCACCCTCTTCTTCCCCCGCTGTGTCCACATGGCCATTCTCTGTTTTGCATCTCCATTCCTTCCCTGCAAACAGGTTCACCAGTTACTTTGTTCATTTTGATTGTGTTCTAAGAATCCAACATAGTGCCAGGTACACATAATAGGTATGCAATATAGTTGCTGAGGGTTGAATTAATTTTGCTATATAATAGCTTGTTTTTTTTGCTCATGATTATTTACATTCTTATCTGTCAAATCATATTCTCAATTTAAAATCTCTTCTGAAGATTTTTCTAATTTTCCACCATCCTTCCTTTATACATTCTGATGCTGGGGCTTATTTAAAATTTCCCAGTATCACCTTCAACCTTCCTTACTCTGCCCACCAAAATAATCAGTAGTATTATTATTTCTTCTCTGTGGCAGAGCACTACTGAGAATATTTTTTTTTCTTTCTAATACTTTCAGAGTAATTTTTGAATTCTGCATAAATTACTCATAAAATGTGGCCAAAAAATGTGTACTATGTAAACACTGACACACATTTACTTAAACATTTACAGAAGTACATATATAGCATTTGAATATTAATTTACACATTCAAACACTAGTCAATGACACATTTATATTTATATAAAATATAAGAGAGTTGATTGCCATTTGTTTATTTCTGTTGGGTGTTTTTCTTTTACACATTAATAAATCATTAAATTCCAAAATTATCACTTTAGAAATTCTGCCAAAACATGTCTTTTAGAATTGTGAAACTATTTGCTCATGAAATAAAGCATGTAAGATATCTCCCTGATTAATTAAGTCTGGATTTCAATCATCAGTTTGTTAAGAGGGAAACAAAATGAACAGAATTCATCTCAAAAAAAGAAAAAGAAAGAAAACCATAATAGAGACAGCATCCATTCCAAAAATTCAGCCTCAAAACTCATGTCTCTGATTTAGGAAAACTGATAAGAGTTTTAAAGTACTAAAAACAACTGGGGAAAATTCTACATTTTGGTTTATCATCACTGCTAATATTCCTGGAAAGGAACTAAAAAGATGATTGAAAGCACTTGCAGCACTTTTTTAGATGAAGACAATTTTACCAGCATCCACAGCTATGGGAAAGACTATAGCACAGCCTTTTCAAGGATCCTGAGGCTGGTCACCAGAACTCAGAAGGTCATCACCTCACATTCTAGTCCCTATTAAGAAGACTTGCAAAATACAAAGCTGCTAGGTTTCTGTTAAAAGGCGGTCAAATCACACCATAAAATAGATAATAATTTCGGGAATACTAGTACCATGAAAACTTGCTTAACACTCTACTATTTATGAAATATGCATATTTCATTTTTACATTCATAAATGTTGAACACACACTGACACTCCATTAACAGAAAAGGCATTCCTTTGGATTGGAAAAAAGTTGATGTGAAATTAAAGCCTGACTATAGACACATCTTGTAAAAATAATTGAGAGTCAATTATAATGGAGTTTTTCCTCTTAATGATGGAATCATATTTTCCTTTATTTAAGGGAAAAAAGTGCCAATATTATGTGTAGTTTTCTATAAAAACCAAAGAATATAAAATCTCCATAGTTATATTTAACCGTATGTTTGTGAAGAAAGAATCTGTACTTGGCAATTCCATTTCAAACTGGTTTTCATTGTCTCCATGTATATATAACAATTCACCGTTCTTTTTTAATTAAACTTGTTTGTAAACATACTTTGTGTTAATTTATATTAACAAAAGTTAAAAATTAAAGTGAGAACATAAATTTTGCTGTCCTTAAAGGGGTTATAGGTCTTTAAAATACAAACAGAGAACAATAGTACATATGCAAAAAGTATAAATAATAGAGATTCCAGCGGTTTCTGATGAAGAACAGATGTGCATATGTGAAAATAATGTTATCATAATACAACTCAGTGAAATCTAAATTAAGTTACTAACACTTTGCATATATATGCTCTGACTCAAAAAAATTGCAGATGACCTAAATGACTATATTGTTATGTGTTGCACTGCTTAGGACTCTTCAGTTTTCAACTGAGAAAACAGACCTATTCCAACTCTTTTAAATTAAAAAGGAATTTAAACTCTTTCATAATAGAAAAGTGCCAGCCTTAGGTTGACTGCAAGAATGGCTTGAAGCAGGAGCTCATCAATTTCACCAAGACCTTATTTTTCTCCATCTCTCAGCTTCATTTCCCTCCATCTCTCAAGTTCATTTCCCTTACTTAATCCTGAAACAGATTTTCCTTTATAGTAATAAGATGAACTCAACTGGTCCAGAAATTACATCTATTCATGTTAAATGCAGAAAGAAAAATAAGCAAGTCTTTACCAGAATTTCATTGATCACAGGCTGTCAATGGATCTGATCGTGCCATGCATCCATCCCTAAATTAAACACTGAGGTCAAGGGATGAAGTTGGCTTAGCCTTGGTCATATCTTTAAGTCTCAAATCTGCAGCTTGGTTAGGGGTAGGGTGGACTGAGATAGAAGAAAAGCTGGTTTTCCAGAGAGAAATCAAGATTCATTTTCAAAAATGAGTAACTGGATACCAGTGGTATAAAAATAAATAAGTAAAATGATGTATGATATGATGTAAAATATACAGTTCAAATTAAAATCATATAAGATTTATTTTCAATGCTAAGCAAGATCTTCATGTTCCTATATCTTAAATATTATTAACATAAATAATATTTTTAAATGACATTAGAATTGCATTAGGGCATTTCTACATTGATACTATTGGATTTAGAACTTTGGATATCAACTTATTGAGGTAGTTCTAGCTATCAAAATTTCATTTTGCATACATCTCTCACTATAAGTAGACAGGAAAATCAAATTACATCTAAAGCAGCATTAAACTGTCTCCTAGCTTAGAAAAATTGATTTAAATAAAATGTCAGGTTTCAATTTGTATGAATACAGGGAGTGTTTTTCTATATAATCTCCAGTTTTATATCTATTTTATATATTATTGTGACTGGAACAGAAAAACAGATGGAAAGCAATCACGAAAAGGTGGCAGGGTTTTATAAATCATATCAAAGAGTTTGAACTTGGACTTTAAAGTAATGGTGAGCCATTTACACACAATTATTATGTCTGTGGTTTTTTATATATCTAATCAGTATAGAAATTGCATTACAAGGGTCAAGATTAAATGTGAGGAAACCCAGTAGTTCAGGGGTAAAAAAAAAAAAGATGTCAAGTTTGTTAGTGCTAGAAATAAGACAGTTTGGTGATATGTTGTATATCAAGGTCCCTGTGAAGAAAACAAGTCAAATTTGACTCTCAGATTTCTAGCTTAAGTATCTGATAGATATGGGTGTCATTTAACAGGAAAGCAAATATCAGAAAAGTGTATTTTGGTGATTTTTATTTGCTGGAAAATAGCTAGTGAACAGATAGAAAATGACCAAATCATTACTGTCAGTGTTTTCAAGTCATCTGTGGGTTTTCATGAAGCAGCAAAAAGTGCGAGTCTTTAGGGCCAGTTCCCAGTTGAGATCGAACAAGATGGTGCCCTGTCTTCTTATGCCAGCTCCCATGTTTCAAACAAGTGCTTTTTCCATGGCCTATTTAGTATCATGTATTTTGCACTTTTTGGTGTGCTTTCTGTTGGTGATTTCACTCTTCAAAGGAACCCAAAAGCTGCAATGCTCAAGTGCTGTCTCGGTTCCTAGATGACAGGCTGGGATATGCCTTTTGGAGAAATGTTTGTTAGATAAGCTTCATTCAGGAATAAGTTAAGAGTGTTATTGTTTGTGAGTTCAATGTTCCTTTACAAAAAGGAATTTCACTGATAGGTATGTGAGCCTGCTCTGGGAAAGGTCAAATTTAGATCTATATTGCATGATGAAGCTATGGAAAAGCCAGCTAAAAGTGGGGATTCATGAGATGTGGACAATTCAAATGTTCAAACACACCTGAAAAAAGAAAGTGTTAGTTGCTCAGTTGTGTCCGACTCTGCAACCCCATGGCCTATAACCCGCCAGGCTTCTCTGTCCATGGAATTCTCCAGGCAAGAGTACTAGAATGGGTAGGCTTCCATTCTCCAGGGAATCTTTCCAACCCAGGGATGGAACCTGGTTCTCCTGTCTTGCAGGTAGATATGTATCCAAATTATATATTGAGTTTACTCTTAAACAATGCAAAGTGTTTAGAAATCAGACAAAAGTTCACTCTTAAACAATGCAAAGTGTTAGAAATCAGTCAAAAGTTCACTTATAACTTTACGGTCAGCTTTTTGCATCCTTGGCTCAACCTACCACAAACCAGGTATTACTGTAATATTTACCATTAAAAAGAATCCACATGCAAGCGGACACACTCAATTCACCTGTGTTGTTCAAGGGTCAACTGTAGCACTTGTTCTGATTCTTGCTCAGGACCTATGTTGTATTAATAGTTTTACACGGAGAGTGTAATTTATGCTTGTCTATTCTTCAACCATTACCAACACAAAGGCATGGACTGCCTTGCATTTTTCTTTTTGCATTCCCCATGGTGTGTTGGTTCTACATTATATCCCTCAAAACTTCCTGTTAAAGAAACAAAAGGTCTTTTGTAATGGCAAATTATCTTTTATTCATTTTAATGCGAATGGAAAAGGTGGACTTCAGAGCATTTATGAGCCATTTATTAGCTTCAATAATTTGCCTTGCGTTATCAAAGTTTTACTACCACAAAGACTGAAAGTACACACATAGAAATCGATCTCACAAAAATAAAGTTGGTTAAAATTAACTGAAATGTGTTCAGAGAGATTCATAGGTAAATAATGACACTTCACTAGCAAAACAATGACTTAAAAATCAAGGATACTAATAATCTAACAAATTTCCCCAAAATGAAGCCATTATCTTTACAGTTTCAAGTACTTTAAAAGCTGCTTGAATTTCTTTCATGAGGAAGAGTATTAATAGGAACCTATTATTCGGGTTATAAATCAGTGTGTGCCCTTTGAAAATAACATAGGTTTCTATCATATGAAGGATATATACTTAATAACTCAGAATCTTTCATTTAAATAAAATATAAAGTTTCAATTTTAAAAGTTTCAATTAGTTTAAATAATTTAATGTGAAACAAAGTTCCTGGTGCACATGAAAGAATATAATTAATATAAAGAAATATATTACACAAAGCCTCAAGCTGAATTCATTTCTCACTGTAATGTGCAGATGTTCAAATGATTTTTTAATTTGCTTAGTTCAGCAGTTGCCATGAAAAAATCTAATTTGTAGGTCAAGAAACCTGTTTTTCCACTTAAGCATCTTTAACACTTACATAGCTCAATCACTTTATTCTAATTATATGGAAGGTAAATTAACAAATATGGGTGAAAGGAAATAGAAGGGAAAAACAATCCCAAATGACTAATATGAAGAAGAGGGAAAAAATTCATCAGCAACAAAATTATGGTCTCCAATATGTACTTAATCATTAAGACAATAAACACCTGCTAAATAGCTGAGAAAAGAAGAAAAGCTAAAGACAAAGGAGAAAAGGAAATATATACCCATATGAATGCAGATTTCCAAGGAATAGCAAGGACAGATAAGAAAGCCTTCCTAAATGATCAGTGCAAAGAAATAGAGGAAAACAATAGAATGGGAAAGACTAGAGATCTCTTCAAGAAAATTAGAGATACTAGGGAATATTTCATGCAAAGATGGGCACAATAAAGGACAGAAATGGTATGGACCTAACAGAAACAGAAGATATAAAGAAGAGGTGGCAAGAATACACAAAACTATACAAAAAAGATCTTCATGACCCAGAAAACCATGATGGTGTGATCACTCACCTACAGCCAGACATCCTGGAATGCAAAGTCAAATGGGCCTTCGAAGCATCACTGTGAATAAAGCTAGTGGAGGTGATGGAATTCCAGTTGAGCTATTTCAAATCCTGAAAGATGATCTTGTGAATGTGCTGCATTCACTATGCCAGCAAATTTGGAAAACTCAGCAGTGGCCACAGGACTGGAAAAGATCAGTTTTTATTCCAATCCCACAGAAAGACAATGCCAAAGAATGTTCAAACTACTGCACAATTGCAGTCATCTCACATGCTAGCAAAGTAATGCTCAAAATTCTCCAAGCCAGGCTTCAACAGTACATGAACTGTGAACTTCCAGATGTTCAAGCTGGATTTAGAAAAGGCAGAGGAATGAGAGATCAAATTGCTAACATCCGTTGGATCGTAGAAAAAGCAAGAAGAGTTCCAGAAAAATATCTACTTCTACTTTATTGATTATGCCAATGCCTTTGATTATGTGGATCACAACAAACTGTGGAAAAATCTGCAAGAGATGAGAATACCAGACTACCTTACTGCCCACCTGAGAAATCTGTATGAATGTCAAGAATCCACAGTTAGAACTGGACATGAAACAATAGAATGGCTCCAAATCAGGAAAGGAGTATGTCAAGGTTGTATATTGTTACCCTATTTATTTAAATAATATGCAGAATACATCATGCAAAATGCCGGGCTGGATGAAGCACAAGCTGGAATCAAGATTGTCGGGAGAAATATCAATAACCTCAGATATGCAGATGACATCACTCTTATGTCAGAAGGTGAAAAAGAATTAAAAAGCCTCTTGATGAAAGTGAAAGAGGAGAATGAAAAAGTAGGCTTAAAGCTCAACATTCAGAAAAGTAATATCATGGCATCCGGCCCAGAACTTCATGGCAAATAGATGGGGAAAGAGTATCAGACTTTATTTTGGGGGGCTCTAAAATCACTGCAGAAGGTGACTGAAGCCGTGAAATCAAAAGACGCTTAGTCCTTGGAAGGAAAGTTACGACCAACCTAGACAGCATATTAAAAAGCAGAGACATTACTTTGCCAACAAAGGTCCATCTAGTCAAGGCTATGGTTTTTCCAGTGGTCATGTATGGATGTGGAGTTGGACTATAAAGAAAGTTGAGTGCCAAAGAATTGATGCTTTTGAACTGTGGTGTTGGAGAAGACTCTTGAGAGTCCCTTGGACTGCAAGGAGGTCCAACCAGTCCATCCTAAAGGAGATCAGTTCTGAGTGTTCATTGGAAGGCCTGATGCTGAAGCTGAAACTCCTATACTTTGGCCACCTGATGTGAAGAGCTGACTCATTTGAAAAGACCCTAATGTTGGGAAAGATTGAGGGCAGGAGGAGAAGGGGATGACAGAGGATGAGAATGTTGGATGGCATCACCGACTCAATGGACATGAGTTTGGGGTAAACTCCAGGAGTTAGTGATGGACAGGGAGGCCTGGGGTGCTGTGGTCCATGGTGTCAAAAAGAGTTGGACACGACTGAGCGACTGAACTGATGAACTCTTTGTATAGTTTGGATATTAATGTTAGCCCCTTTATTGGGTATATGGTGTGTAATTATCTTCTCTCATCCTATAGATGACCTTTCTGTTTTGTTGAAAGCTTCCTTCACTGTCCCAAAGCTTTTCAGTTTGATGTAGTCTCATTTGTTTATTTTTGTTTCCTTTGCCTGAGGAGAAAGATCCAAAAATATATTTCTAAGACTAAGATCAAATAGTGGACCACCTGTTTTCTTCTAGAAGTTTTATGTTTCAGGCCTTACCTTAAGTCATTAATCCATTTTGAATTTATTTTTGTAGAGAGAACGTCCCTCACTTATGGACAAGTTCCATGCTGAGAGCACATTCATAAATCCAACATGTTCGTAAGTACAACAAAGTTAGCCTAGATATCCAACTAACATGATAGGTTACATACTCCTGGGCTGTAATAGGTTTATAATACTTCTCACACAAATAATTCCTAAGAAACAAACACAAAAATAAAGAAAATAGTTTTAATCTTACAGTACAATACCTTGAAAAGTGCAGCAGTACAGTAAAACAGCTGGCATATAGGGACAGGCATCGAGTGAACAGTAAGAAGTGTTACTGACTGGAAAAGGGAGAGAAGGTGGGAGATGGTAGAGCTGAAGGATTGCCAGCAACAGGAGACAGAAAGCAAGCTGCAGTTTCAGTCATATCTCATGCTGATGGCACAGGTTCTGGTTCCTTGCTGGATTCAATTCTATGTACCCTCTTGAAAAAATTACCCAGGGATGTCTGGGTAGTAGCTCTTTTGCTCATCACAGATGACATGAAGCACAGATTGCTTTCTGAACAGCTGCAGCAACCTTCATGTACCATTCTACACTCTACAGTCCTGTGCCTCAACAACTAACAGAGTCCCCTTAAATAAAGAAAATCCCCTTGCCATTCCCTGTGTTGTGAATCTCTTCCATTCTTCAGTTACTTCTTTTTCTTGTCTCTCTTAGTCCTTCCTCTGGGACTCCAATTCCATGAGGTCTTCATTAGTAAACTTGTGTTATAGAACAAGGGGTTCAGTGTAGTCATCCTCTTGCAGATCTACCTCCAGCTTCTTGGTGAGTGTCACTAAGTTGCTGAAGACCTCTTTGGACTCCTCATCCAACCTCTCAAATCCACAAAAATCATGAAAAAAGTGCAGGTAATGGTTCTTCCAAACCTCATTGGTGGTGATGGCCTTAACCTCGCACCAAGCAAAGTCAGTTTTTTAATGATCTTGTAGATGTTACAGTCCTTCCAAAACTGTTACAAATTTACTCCTGATTCACCACTAACCTTTACTATCTGACAAAAAAAGTGTGGTGTAAATATTTCATAAAAGTTTCTACAACTCCGTAGTCCATAGGTTGGATGAGAAGCAGTATTTGGTGGTAGATGGACTACTTTGGGGCTTCCCAGGTGGCACTGAAAGTGAAAGCAAAAGTTGCTCAGTAGTATCTGACTGTTTGTGACCTCATGTACTATACAGTCCATGGAATTCTCCAGGCCAGAATACTGGAGTGGCTAGCAGTTCCTTTCTCCAGGGGAGCTTCTCAATCTAGGGATTGAACTCAGGTCTCCTGCAATGCAGGTGGATTCTTCACCATCTGAGACACCGGGAAAGCCAGGTGGCGCTAGAAGTAGAGAATCCACCTGCCAATGCAGGAGATGCAAGAGATGTGGGTTCAATCCCTGGGTCGGGAGGAGTCCCTGGAGAAGGAAATGGCAACCCACTCCAGTATTCTTGCCTGGAAAATCCCATGGACAGAGAAGCCTGGTAGATTTTAATCCACGAGGTCACAAAGAGTTGGACATGACTGAGCATACATACACATGCACTACTTAGATGTTGGGATGAAAGTTGTGCATGAATGGGTGGTGGCCCAAAGCACTGTTGAGTGGCAAAAGAATGGGATATCCTTCTCCAAGCAATATTTCTCTACCTCTAGGATAAAGTGATAGAAAAAATCGGTCTTGGAAAATTGCCTATATAACCGAGGCTTTGGGATTACTCTTCCACACAACTGGAAGAGAGCCCTTGGCCATGTTCTTAAGTGCTCTTGGGTTAATAATAAATTAAGAAAGACTATAGTTCCATATCACCAGAAGCAGTACCACCAAACAACAGATTTAGCCTCTCCTTTGCTGCCTCAGATCCTGGTATCAACTTTTTCTCCTTACTGATATGACTTTAGTCTGGCAACATCTTCCAGTACAGTCTTGTCTCATCTATATTAAAAATCTGCTTGGATAAATATACATCTTCATCAATAATTTCTTCAAGTGTTCAGGAAATTCCTGGGCAGCTACCATATCTGCACTTGCTGCCTTATTGCTTACTTTTACATTGTAAAGATTGACTCTAGTCTTAAACTGATAAACAGCCATAGGTGGTGATGTTTTAGCCACTAAGTCATGTCTGAGTCTTTGCAACCCCGTGGACTATACTCCACCAGACTCTTCCACCCATGGGATTTCCCAGGCAAGAATAATGGAACGGGTTGCCATTTCTTTCTCCAGGGGATCTTTCCGACCCAGGAATCGAACTCCTGTCTACTGCTTGGCAGGTAGATTCTTTACCACTGAGTCACCTTGGAAACCAGCCAAAGCTAGCATTAAAAGATGTGTCCTTTGATTCTTCACCGTTTTTCTTTCTCAAGTCTTCATAAAGTTTTTATCTTTCTCTTGGATCAACATTAAGCTGAGCAGGACTTGATCTGACGCTGATCCTGCATCCAAACACTGAGAACTTTTTCAATCACCTCTGTCACTTTTCCATGCTTCTTTGATATTGTCGACATCACTGACACAGCAGACTTCACATGTCCCGTGATTTTGTCCTTGTGCTAACAGTTGAATGAATGAGCTTTATCTACCATCTTTTCACCTCACTCCACTCAATAATTTTCACTTTTATTTCCATTGTTATTGTTTGGCATTTCGTAGCAGTACCAACTACACCACCACTGCTTTTACACTTGCTTCTGCACATTCCTGAACTTGAAATAAAGGTACTGTACTACTGTAATCTATACCATACTGTACAGTAAAGTGCACAAAAGCACAACCACTTGTAGAGGATGCATGCACATGACAATGTATGTCAGACATGCAAACTAATTTCTGTAACTGAACATGCAAAAACACATTATCATCTTTGAAAATTGGCCACTTGAAGAGTTGGACGTAGAAGACTTACTGTGTAGTGTGAGAAAGTAGTTCAGTTTGATTATTTTGCATGTAGCTGTCTAGTTTTCCCAGTGCAATTTATTAAAGAAGATATCTTTTTCTCATTGCACATTCTTGACTCCTTTGTTATGGGTCAATTGAACACATAAGTATGAGTTTATTTCTGGGTTCCCAACTCTGTTCCACTGACGTATGTGGCTGTTCTTGTGACAGCATCACATTACTTTGATTATTGCAGCTTTGCAATGTAGTTTAAAATCAGGGAGTGTGATACCTCCAGCTTTTTTATTGTTGTTGCTGTTGTTTTTCTTCTCAAGATTGCTTTGGTGTTTGAGGAGTAATATGTTTTAAAACAAATTTTATAATTATTTGTCCTAGTTCTGTGAAAAACTGCAGTGGTATTTTGGTAGAGATTGCACTGAATCTGCAGAGTACCTTCGGTAGTATAGTCATATTAACAATATTAATTCTTTCAATCCATGATTATGTATATCTTGCCATCTGTTTGGGTTGTCTTCACTTTTTTTCATCAGTATCTCATAGTCTCCCATGTACAGGTCTTTTACCTCCTTGGTTAGATTTATTTCTAGGTAGTTTATTCTTTCTTATGCAATTGTAGATGAGATTTTCCTACTTCTTTCCTAATAGTTTATCACTAGAGCATATCAACAGATTTCTGTACATTAACTCTGTATCCTGAAAATTTACTAAATTCATTGATGAGCACTAATAATTTTTGGTGGAGTCTTTAGGATTTTCTATATATAGATCACATCATCTGCATAGTGACCATTTTACTTTTTTCTTTCCAATTTAGATTCCTTTTATTTCTATTTCTGGCTGACTGCTGTGATTAGGACTTCCAAAACTATACTGAGTAAAAGTGGTTGAGAGTGACCATCCATGTCTACTTCCTGATCTTAAGAAAAAATGCTTTCTGCTTTTCACCATGGAGAATGATGTTAGCTGTGGGCTTGTAAAATGTGGCCTTTATTTTGTTGAGATATGTATCCTCTATGCCGACTTTATTAACAAATTTATCACAAAAGGATGCTGAATGTTGTCAAAAGTTTTTCTGCATCTATTAACATAATCATATAATTTTTATATTTCAGTTTGTTACTGTGGAATCTCATGTTGACTGATTTATAGATACTGAACTATTCTTACATTACTAGAGGAAACCCCACTGGATGATAACTTATGATCCTTTTAATGCACTGTTGAATTTGGTCTGCTAATATTTGGTTGAGAATTTTTGTATCTATGCCGATCAGAGATATCAAGTTATAAATTTCTATTCTCTGGTGTCTATCTCTGGTTTTGGTATTAGGATGGAGCTGGTCTTGTAGAATGAGTTTGGAAACCCTTCTTCCACTTCAATTTTCAGAACAGTTTGAGAAAAATAGGCTTTAACTCTTGTTTAAATGTTTGGGAGAATTCATCTGTGAAACTATCTGGCCCAGACATTTATCTTTTGGGAGTTTTAAAATTATTGATTCAATTTCATTCCTGGTAATATCTGTTCTAATTTTCCATGTTTTATGATTTGCTCAAGCAAATATATGAGATTGTAGGTTCCTAGGAGTTTATCCATTTCTTCTAGGTTGTCCATTTTATTGCTGTATAATTGTTCAGAGCAATTTCTTAGGATCTTTTTTATTTCTTGTGTGTCAATCATAATGTCTCCTCTATCATTTCTGATTTTATAGATTTTGACCCTGTCTCTTTTTGTTCTTGATGAGTATGGCCAAAAGTTTATATCAAATTTATCTTTTCAAAGGACCAGTTCTTAGCATCCTATTTTTATCTCCATTTCACTTATTTTTGCTCTGGTCTTTATTCTCTCCTTCTTCTAATTCTGGGTTTAGTTTGCTCTCCTTCTTCCAGTTCCTTTAAGGCTGGATTATTTAAGACTTTTCTCATTTCCTAAAGCAGGCATGTATCACTATTAACTTCCCTCTTAGAACGGGTTTTGCTTCAGCACACAGATTTTGAACCAGTGTATTTATGTTTTCATTTGTCTCCATGCATTTTTAAAAAAAATTTCCTCTTTGATCAAGTCAGTGATCCACAGGTTGTTTAGTAGCATATTGTTTAGTCTCCATGTGTTTGTGTGGGGTTTTTTGTAGCTTTTCTTATAGTTGATTTTTAATCCCAGACAATTGTGGTTGCCAAGGATACCTAATATGATTTCAATCAATAAAATTATCCATACTTGTTTTGTGGCCAACCATGTTATCTATCCTAAAGAATGTTCCAAGTACATGAGAAAAGAATGCATATTTTGCTGCTTTTAGATGGAAGTTTCTATAATAATCTATTAAGCCCAATTGGTCAAACATGTCATTACTGCAGTGTTTCCTTATTAATTCTGTCTGGAGGTAATTGGGGTAAGTGTGGTGTTACAATCCCCTACTATTGTGTTTCTAACAATTTCTCCCTTCAGGTTTGGCGACAGAAGTTTAGTATTCTCATTTCTTAAAATTCTGCTTTATTTTTTCTGTTCAACATGGATGAACATTTCCAGTGATCTTTCAGTTTTCTGATCCATTTCTTGGCATCATCTAATCAACCATTGATCTCCTTTAGTGTATTTATTTCAGTTAACTGAAATAGTTAGTTTAGTTCTGTTTAGTTATTCTTTATATCCTCTCCCTCTTTGTTAAAATTTCACTGTGTTCATCTATTGCTCTCCAGGGTTCATTGAGCATCTTTATCATCATTACCAAAATCACTACAGATGGTGACTGCAGCCATGAAATTAAAAGACGCTTACTCCTTGGAAGGAAAGTTATGACCAACCTAGATACCATATTCAAAAGCAGAGACATTACTTTGCCAACAAAGGTTTGTCTAGTCAAGGCTATGGTTTTTCCTGTGGTCATGTATGGATGTGAGAGTTGGACTGTGAAGAAGGCTGAGCACCAAAGAATTGATGCTTTTGAACTGTGGTGTTAGAGAAGACTCTTGAGAGTCCCATGGACTGCAAGGAGATCTAACCAGTCCATTCTGAAGGAGATCAGCCCTGGGATTTCTTTGGAAGGAATGATGCTAAAGCTGAAACTCCAGTACTTTGGCCACCTCATGCGAAGAGTTGACTCATTGGAAAAGACTCTGATGCTGGGAGGGATTGGGGGCAAAAGGAGAAGGAGACAACAGAGGATGAGATGGCTGGATGGCATCACTGACTCGATGGACATGAGTCTCAGTGAACTCCGGGAATTGGTGATGGACAGGGAGGCCTGGCATGCTGCGATTCATGGGGTTGCAAAGAGTCGAACACGACTGAGTGACTGATCTGATCTGATCTGATCTGATGATCATTACCTTAAATTCTTCACTGGGTAGACCGTTACCTCCACTTCATTCAGTTCTTTTTTTGAAATTTAGTTTTGTCTACTCATATGGAAAATATTCCTCTGTCTCTTTGTTTTGCTGAATTTTCTGTGCTTATTTCTCTGTATTAGGTAGGTTGGTTGCATTTCCTGATCTTGGAGAAATAGTTTTATGTAGAAGCCATGTTACAGAACCCAATAGCACATCCTTGCCTGGTCACCAGAGCCATATGCTCTAGGCATGCCCTCCATGTGACCTGTGAGGTCTCTTTCATTGTGGCAAAGCCAACCTTTGTGGGCACACTGGAGGCAGTTTACAACATGGCACACTGGGCCATGTTGAGGGCAGTGGTTATAGGGTCCAAGGGCCACCTTACTGGTGCTGACCCCCTGAGGGGCAGAGTTGGGTCTTGGTCACTGCCTATAGGGCCAGGTGGGACCTGCTTGGGAGTGGGTAAGCCCAAATTACTAATAAGATGGAGGGAGAATTCCTTAAACAGTGGTTGCTAGCACCTCTGCCCTTGAGATAGAATGAGCTCCTGAAAATGACTGCTGTCAGCATCTGCATGCATGTTAAGTCGCTTCAGTCATGTCCAACTCTGTGCGACCCCATGGACTCCATCCTGCCACGCTCCTCTGTCCATGGAATTCTCTTGGCAAGAATATTGGAGTATGTTGCCATTCTCTTCTCTGGGGTATCTTCCCAACCGAGGAAGGTGGAAGGAGAATTCCTCAAACACTGCTTACTAGCACCACTGCCCTTGAGATAGAATGAGTTGCTGAAAATGACTGCTGCCAGTGTCTACATCCCCAGTAGGAGCTCAAACTTACTGCCTCACTGGAGTGATTGCCAATACGAGCAAGTACTCTGGCCCAGGATTCTTTCAAATACTGCCTGTGTGCTGGGACTCCAAGTATATGAGATTCTGTGTGTGCCCTTTAAGAATGAAGTCTCTGTTTCATACCACTTTCTGGCTCTCCCATGGGTACATCCTGCTGGCCTCAAAGCCAGACATTCTGGGGGCTCATCTCCCAAGTGCAGATCTCCAGGATGGAGAGGCCAAGGGGGTTTCACACCCCTTGTTCCTTTAGCAGAATTCCTGTAATTGTGATTATCCTGGTTCACAGGTTGCCTACTTTGGGATGTGAGTGTTAATTATAACATGTATCACTGTGGTTCCTTCTTTATAATTTTAATAGTGGAAAATATGTTTTGCTTATCTTTAGTTCTGTCTCATCAATATTTGCTCTGTAAGTATTAATAATTTTAGAGTGCCTGTGGAAGGAGGTGAGCTCAGGGTCTTCCAACATTTTAGCCACACATTTGGCATTTTTTGTCTAATATTACAAAATAACTAAGAATTATCATTCTCTTTATATAAATGAGATAGATGGGGCTCATGAAATTCACTACTTGCCCATAATCACACTGCTAGTAAGTCATGAAGCTGGGATCTAAAAGAAGTGCAACTTTGCAATGAAAATAAAATGAATCTTGAAGACTTATTCCCATATTTCTTACAGTTTATCTCATAAAAACATGAGATATAAAGGACTCTAACTCCTTCTGGACAAAAATTCTTTGGAATTAGATTTACAGATAGAAACCAAAACCCAAATTAGATAAGCAATGTCACTGAGGTGAATTTCTTTCATACATAGTGTCAGAGAAAGAGTTGAACTCATGTTTGATTCCCAGATCATGGATCTTGCTAATGTACCAGATTTCTTCTGCCATGTCTCCCGTACTTTTAACTTATCAACTTTCTTAGCCTCCAAATGAATTTGATTAACTACCTCTAATAAGCATTTTCAAAGAAAAAAAAGAATGATAGTGACCAATAATGGAATGACAGCTATCTTTCGCTGGTCTAATAATTTCTATCATCAATTCTATGGGGAAATGACCACTTCTAGGTAAATAAATAAATAAATAAAAGGTTATGCTTTTTTAATCAAAATAGTCTGTCTCATTTTCAAACAAGGTTTTAATTTCTTTAGTACATCAGTACTGTGGTTATTGTAAACATGTAGAAAGCAAGTACTTCTAATTCTGCATAGGATAATGTTCTTGGAAAGAAATGTGAAATTATTCTGAAAAAATATTTTACTCCCAATATTACAGTCAAGTGTTATTCTTTGTTTTCCTCTAAGCACAACAGTAAATACTAAGCTGCCATTTCAGTTGCAAAAACAAATAATGTATGAGCCTTTCCTCACATGACTTTTTTAATCCAAGCAAGGATCGAACAGGAATGGCATCACTTACCCTCTAATTTCCTAATGATATCCAAGCCACAAAAGGTGTTATTGGGTTTGTACAGGTGGCTTGTCAAGGTTTCCTGGTTAGGGAAACTTGTGTTGGTGTTCTGGTGGGTGGAGCTGTATTCAAAAAGATCATACACCATGACCAAGTGGGCTTTATCCCAGGGATACAAGGATTCTTCAATATCCGCAAATCAATCAATGTAATACACCACATTAACAAATTGAAAAATAAAAACCATATGATTATCTCAATAGATGCAGAGAAAGCCTTTGACAAAATTCAACATTCATTTATGATAAAAACTCTCCAGAAAGCAGGAATAGAAGGAACATACCTCAACATAATAAAAGCTATATATGACAAACCCACAGCAAACATTATTCTCAATGGTGAAAAATTGAAAGCATTCCCTCTAAAGTCAGGAACAAGACAAGGGTGCCCACTTTCACCATTACTATTCAACATAGTTTTGGAAGTGTTGGCCACAGCAATCAGAGCAGAAAAAGAAATAAAAGGTATCCAAATTGGAAAAGAAGAAGTAAAACTCTCACTATTTGCAGATGACATGATCCTCTACATAGAAAACCCTAAAGACCCCACCAGAAAATTACTAGAACTAATCAATGATTATAGTAAAGTTGCAGGATATAAAATCAACACACAGAAATCCCTTGCATTCCTATACACTAATAATGAGAAAACAGAAAGAGAAATTAAGGAAACAATTCCATTCACCATTGCAACGAAAAGAATAAAATACTTAGGAATATATCTACCTAGAGAAACTAAAGACCTATACATAGAAAACTATAAAACACTGGTGAAAGCAATCAAAGAGGACACTAATAGATGGAGAAATATACCATGTTCATGGATTGGAAGAATCAATATAGTGGAAATGAGTATACTACCCAAAGCAATTTATAGATTCAATGCAATCCCTATCAAGCTACCAAAGGTATTCTTCACAGAGCTAGAACAAATAATTTCACAATTTGTATGGAAATACAAAAAACCTCGAATAGCCAAAGCTATCTTGAGAAAGAAGAATGGAACTGGAGGAATCAACCTACCTGACTTCAGGCTCTACTACAAAGTCACAGTTATCAAGACAGTATGGTACTGGCACAAAGACAGAAATATAGATCAATGGAACAAAATAGAAAGCCCAGAGATAAATCCACGCACATATGGACACCTTATCTTTGACAAAGGAGGCAAGAATATACAATGGATTAAAGACAATCTCTTTAACAAGTAGTGCTGGGAAAGCTGGTCAACCACTTGTAAAAGAATGAAACTAGAACACTTTCTAACACCATACACAAAAATAAACTCAAAATGGATTAAAGATCTCAACGTAAGAGCAGAAACTATAAAACTCCTAGAGGAGAACATAGGCAAAACACTCTCCGACATACATCACAGCAGGATCCTCTATGACCCCCCTCCCAGAATATTGGAAATAAAAGCAAAAATAAACAAATGGGACCTAATTAAACTTAAAAGCTTCTGTACATCAAAGGAAACTATTAGCAAGGTGAAAAGGCAGCCTTCAGAATGGGAGAAAATAATAGCAAATGAAGCAACAGACAAACAACTAATCTCAAAAATATACAAGCAACTCCTACAGCTCAACTCCAGAAAAATAAATGACCAAATCAAAAAATGGGCCAAAGAACTAAATAGACATTTCTCCAAAGAAGACATACAGATGGCTAACAAACACATGAAAAGATGCTCAACATCACTCATTATCAGAGAAATGCAAATCAAAACCACTATGAGGTACCATTTCACCCCAGTCAGAATGGCTGTGATCCAAAAGTCTACAAGAATAAATGCTGGAGAGGGTGTGGAGAAAAGGGAACCCTCTTACACTGTTGGTGGGAATGCAAACTAGTACAGCCACTATGGAGAATAGTGTGGAGATTCCTTAAAAAACTGGAAATAGAACTGCTTTATGATCCAGCAATCCCACTGCTGGGCATACACACTGAGGAAACCAGAAGGGAAAGAGACACGTGTACCCCAATGTTCATCGCAGCACTGTTTATAATAGCCAGGACATGGAAGCAACCTAGATGTCCATCAGCAGATGAATGGATAAGAAAGCAGTGGTACATATACACAATGGAGTATTACTCAGCCATTAAAAAGAATACATTTGAATCAGTTCTAATGAGGTGGATGAAACTGGAGCCTATTATACAGAGTGAAGTAAGCCAGAAAGAAAAACACCAATACAGTATACTAACGCAAATATATGGAATTTAGAAAGATGGTAACAATAACCCAGTATACGAGACAGCAAAAGAGACACTGATATATAGAACATCTTATGGACTCTGTTGCAGAGGGAGAGGGTGGGAAGATTTGGGAGAATGGCATTGAAACATGTATAATATCATGTATGCAATGAGTTGCCAGTCCAGGTTCGATGCACAATACTGGATGCTTGAGGCTAGTGCACTGGGAAGACCCAGAGGGATGGTATGGGGAGGGAGGAGGAAGGAGAGTTCAGGATGGGGAACACATGTATACCTGTGGTGGATTCATTTTGATATTTGGCAAAAGTAATACAATTTGTAAAGTTTAAAAATAAAATTTTTAAAAAAGGTGTTATTGAACTTAGAGCCAACAATAAATGCAATAAATCTTTATTCATTTTGGGTTATTGCCCAAACATTTACTTTACCACAGTCCATTTAAGAAAGAAGCACTTTAGTTTTAAGTGTTGAACATAAAATATATAATCATTAAGGGAGAAGAGATTTACCTTTTATGGGGGTTTCCTTCTTACTGGCTCATGACTGCTTGTCAGTAATAAAAATTGGTTAGACTATCCCTTTCTCATTTGGTAGAATTATTCCCTTGACTGGTGACATCAACCTATTTGCAACAACCCATCTGCAAGGCAGGCAGTCTGGCCTAAAATGTACTGATAAAAGGAGCAGAAGCAGGCATGGGAATTTTGAAAAAAAGCTATTGTATTCAGTCAAGAACAGAAAAATGCAGGCAATACATATCTGTGCATTAGATTGCCCCATACCTGTTATGCTTACAGTTAGGCTGTACATAAATATTTAACTCTTGAATGTGTATCTTAATGTGACTGAATGGCTTTCTTTAGACCAAATGTTAGGCTTAACATATTTAAAATACTTTCATTTAAATAATAATGCTAGAAAAAAAAAGAATATTATGTTGAATCAGAGCAATTTAATAATAACTTACAGTGGGAGCATATTTTATATACTCAATCATTCCACAGTATCTCAAAAATAAAGTGCTAAATTAAATAATACTAAATGCAAAAAGAATTTTCTTAAACATATCTGTCACTGTTCATTAAAATAATTGTATTAAAACATGAAACACAAGTTTGCTGAAACCACAAATTATTCAAAGTGCTCTATTTGGGAGCAATAAATTCATAAAGAACAAATACTGATAGCTGTATCCAGGTCGCCAAAAGCAGCTGAACATCATTTTCATTTTTTCAACCCCTCTAGGTTTTAGCTTACTCTACAGTACCTTTCTCGTGAGTCAGATATTGATGACTGAAGTCGTGGAAAAGGCACGAAAGTGGAGCCACAAGGAACTAGCTGTGGAGACATTATGATCTTCTGCTCAGGTATTTTTTCAAGAGAAAGAAATATGTTTACAGCCACAAACTCCTTTCATCCTGTTGCAAGATCAAAGGAATGGAGTCTTTTGCTTTTACCATGACTTTAGAAAGATTTTATGGGATGTCAACATTTCAGATCCAGCAGCTGATTCTAATTTCTTTAATGCTATCTGTAATTCGGCATTGCTTGACAGACTATTAAGGAAATGTTGATGATGCAGGAAGAACAGACTACGTTAACATGATTATTTCACAGAACACTGTGCATAGTGAATAAGTTGTCACAACATTCCTCTCTGCTACTTTCCAAAAATCTTTTATTTATCTGTATTTATTCTCGGGATGTTTGATGTTCAAAATATAGAACATATCACTTGTTTCAGAAAATATAACATATGTACCTTTCTCCGATCAATAGACTCTAAAGAAGAATTTGAAAAAGAATTTTTTTTAAATCTGAGGAAATAGTTTGAATATATATAAATATATTAGCAAATACAACTGAATCACACATTGCTGTACACCTGAAATGAACACACATTTTAAATCAACTGTACTTCAATAATAGAAAAAGCATCATCTTATCCTCAAGAAAAAGGACTTTGCTATAGATTCAAACTTTTCAGGCTCAAAAAAAAAAAAAAGAAAACAAATAATTCAGATGCAATTTTCAGAAAAGTCCATGGTTCTGAGACTACGTCTACCAAACACACAAGCCTTACAACTCAGAAGAATGTGGGTGATCATATTTCAAACAGCAAGGTATTTCTGCAATTAATATACATATATATACTAAATGTTATATTCCAAGAGAACATTACTGCTTAACACGTGCCCTTTAAAATCGCTGACATTTTGAAGGACATGGATACATGTATAAGTATGGCTGAGTCCCTTTGCTGTGCACTTCAAAATATCACAACATTGTTAATCAGCTATACTCCAATATAAAATTAAAAAGTTAAAAAAATAAGTATATGTGGAGAAGTTTCATCCAGGCATAACAATAATGTGTATATATATGTGAATTAATAAAAATATAGACATTTATAAAATATACATCTCACTAAAACACAGTGATAATGTTAGGAAGATGTTAGCAATTTGTATTATGACAATGGTGCACAGAAGTATATAAACACTTTTTGTAATTTTGCTCATTATAATCTTGTTTGGATTGTGAAAAATTGAAGCAACATAACTGCCCAGTAATAGAAAATCAGATAAATATTTTCTATACATCCGTAAGTATGAAATAGTAAGCCATCACAAATAATTATGGAAGACTAATCATAATATATTCAGTGGAAAAATAATAAATAAATAAACAAAAATATGTTACCAAATACTATTGTTGTTTGATTCTGTTTAGATAAAGCCCAAACATTTCAAAATAGAAAAAAAAAATCTGGACTATTATACATCAAGTTATTATCGTTGGTGAAATTATGTTTTAGATTTTTTTTGAAGTGGTTGTTTTTAATCAATATTTTCCACCTTTCCCATATGACCACGTACCTCTTAATAAAAATAAAGCACTAATGACAGAAAGTGCACCAGCGGTACCAAGAAACACGACTATCATGGTGTTTGACCATGGTTTTACTTCCTAACATGTAAAATCACTTTGAAATCACTTTCTGGATGTCATCTACAAAGATCCAAATAATTGCTCTCTGGTGACATTAGGTCATTTTCAAGGACATTATGCTGGAGATCACATCATATCCAGAGTCAGAATATAGAGATCCTCATCCTAACTGCTACTTACTAGGCTTGTTGTTGTTGTTTAGTCGCCAAGGTGTGTCCAACTCATTGCAACCCCATGGACAGTAGCCAGCCAGACTGCTCTGTCCATGGGATTTCCCAGGCATGAAATACTGGAGTGGATTGCCATTTACTCCTCCAGTGGATCTTCCCAGCCTGGGGATCAAACCTGCATTTCCTGCATTGGCAAGTGGATTCTTTATGGCGGAGCCACTAGGGAAGCCCACTCACTAGTTAGTTAGTTCAACCAATTGGACTTCAGCCCCTCCCAAATTTCCAGGGCTATTTGTTAAATTCAGAAAAGAAGTCTAAAAGAACAAATTAAAGGCCAAATATCTAAGGTAAATAGCAACTTAACAGAACATAAGTTTTGGACCTAATCACTGAAAAGTGGAAGTGTTATTTGCTCAGTCATGTCTGACTCTTGGGACCAGCAGGCTTCTCTGTCTATGGAATTCTCCAGACAAGAATACTGGAGTGGATAGCCACTCCCTTCTTCAGGGAAATCTTGATCCAGGGATCAAACCCACATCTCCCACATCGCAGGTGGATTCTTAACCATCTGAGCCACCAGGGAAGCCCTAATCACTACCAGGGATCTAGCACCATGTTACCTCAAGATCCTCATGACTTATATTCTTCATAAGAGACTATGGGGCTTGCTCCTTCCACTCTTTCTGGTACAATGTATGGACTTTGCTCTTCAGAGCTTAGGAGGGATTTTCTTCTCAACTGAGCTAGACCCATACTTTTTCACGAACCCAATTAGGGAAAAGATTTTCACAGTTATTAGAGAAGAATTCCCAAGGAGACTTTCTAAAGAACAGGGTACCATGTGAAGATTATAATTTTAGGAAAAGGACAAAATTCAGAGCCACAAGATGTGCACAGATGAGCTAGCTATCAGATGTTGAACACAGCAATGTTACTTAACTGTTATGAGATTCACAGCTTCTTCAAGGTGGTCAAAGTGGAGTAGTAATTCTTACTTCCTAATGTTAACTAGAATGAAATGAGAATGCGGGTGAAATACCTAATATAGACACTGACATGCAGCAGCATCTTTTTTTTTTTTTTTTTAGAAGGCAGTTCATTATATTTTTTAAAATCCTAGATTTTACACGGGAATTCTTTTAATCCTATTTTGGGTTTAAACTCAGCTCTGAGCAAACATGTTTTCTGGGAATTCTGGGGAGACCATTGTGCTGGAATTTAGTGTCGTCAGGAAGAAGCGGAGACTCATACGAGTGGGACTCTGGAGCCCTGCTTCTACCTATTCTGTCTTCTTGCCTGGTTCCTTCTGTCTTTATTCCACTTGACTGTCCAGTCCCTGACATCCGGCTTGCACCTTGCATTGTTTGCTCTCTTTTTTTCTTTTTTTTTCTTGTTTTTTTTTTTTTTTTCTTTTTTCTGTTTTTTTTTCCATCCTGAACCCTCCTCCCTCCTCCCTCCCCATACCATCCCTCTGGGTCATCCCAGTGCACAAGACCCAAGCATTCAGCATCGTGCATTGAACCTGGACTGGCATCTCATTTCATACATGACATTTCACATGTTTCAATGCCATTCTCCCAAATCTTCCCACCCTCTCCCTCTCCCACAGAGTCCATAAGCCTGTTCTATACATCAGTGTCTCTTTTGCTGTCTCGTATACAGGGTTATCGTTACCATCTTTCTAAATTCCATATATATGCGTTAGTATACTGTATTGGTGTTTTTCCTTCTGGCTTACTTCACTCTGTATAATAGGCTCCAGTTTCATCCACCTCATTAGAACTTATTCAAATGTATTCTTTTTAATGGCTGAGTAATACTCCATTGTGTATATGTACCACTGCTTTCTTATCCATTCATCTGCTGATGGACATCTAGGTTGCTTCCATGTCCTGGCTATTATAAACAGTGCTGCAATGAACATTGGGGTACACGTGTCTCTTTCCCTTCTGGTTTCCTCAGTGTGTATGCCCAGCAGTGGGATTGCTGGATCATAAGGCAGTTCTATTTCCAGTTTTTTAAGGAATCTCCACACTGTTCTCCATAGTGGCTGTACTAGTTTGCATTCCCACCAACAGTGTAAGAGGGTTCCCTTTTCTCCACAACCTCTCCAGCATTTATTATTTGTAGACTTTTGGATTGCAGCCATTCTGACTGGGGTGAAATGGTATCTCATAGTGGTTTTGATTTGCATTTCTCTGATAATGAGTGATGTTGAGCATCTTTTCATGTGTTTGTTAGCCATCTGTATGTCTTCTTTGGAGAAATGTCTATTTAGATCTTTGGCCCATTTTTTGATTTGGTCATTTATTTTTCTGGAGTTGAGCTGTAGGAGTTGCTTGTATATTTTTGAGATTAGTTGTTTGTCGGTTGCTTCATTTGCTATTATTTTCTCCCATTCTGAAGGCTGTCTTTTCACCTTGCTAATAGTTTCCTTTGATGTGCAGCAGCATCTTGATTGTCTTTCTCATATCTTTATTAGGCTAGTATTCATAACCATCATTATCACACAAGATTGATAAATTTTCACCCCACAGAGGACTGACATTTTAGTAAGCATCTCAGTATTATCACTGAGAAATGTAGACTTGTAAATCTATTGAAATAGCAAAAATAACTCAAGGGTCCAGAGATGATTACAGCAGGATCTCTAGTCAGGCTGTGCTAGAGTCTCTCTCCATGAAGTAATCAGAGATGCCTTTATTCCAGCAATTTAATGTAATTAGACCAAATGGCTGCTGGTGGACGTGCAGAAGCACAGCTGAAGCAGTATTTCCTAGCATTTACAAGTTTTACAAAGTGGTAGCAGGGAGTACCTGGGTCTGTGAGTTAACTATGCATAGTTGTCAAAATCCTCAAATTTGTAATTTAGCTTCCTTTGCTCAATACCACATTAAGTGTGTGTGGGGGTGGGGGGGAGGTTTAGTAAATAAAGTCTTCATTAGTGTTGTTTCCCTCTTAGGAAAGGAATGCCTTATCACATGTTCACATCCATTTATTTCACAGTAATTGCAAATGAGGATCAACAGAAATAATATTCTGACTTAAAACTTTAGTCCATGAAACATTTTTCAAAAACATCAGAGTTTGGGCTAACAGTGCATGCTGCCAGGAACAACTCATTCTGACTCTGAATAGTATCATAAACACCAGCACTAGCCAAGCAAGAATCAGGGAAAAGTAGGTGATTTGTACCATTTCCATGTAATGTATTTGGACATCATTTGAGTTTCCAGAACTAAATCAGCAGAATCATTCAACAGCTAAGTTCATTTTTTAAATTTCACATGCTAGAACCCTTTAACATTTCCAAGCTCATACTTGGAACATGAGTCTTATTAACAAGAACGGAAGGAAAATCTTGAGATAAACAAGAGAGAAGATAGAATGCTTGAGACCACCATATGTTTCTTATTTCACTAGAATGTTCATCAGCATACTCTTTATTTATTTTTTTTCATCATACTCTTTAGCAGAATTCCATGAAATAAAAATAAAAATGTCAAAGAATTGTGACTACATTGCAGTCTCCAATAATTTATCAGCAGAGCACAACTTTTAGAACATTTAATGATCCCTTGTGTCTGAGCCAAAATAAATTATTTCTGCTTTCTATTTGAACTTTTGCATGTGAAAAGGGATGTTTACAGGATTAATACCCCACTCTATTAATATGCTTGGATGCATAATCTAGTCGTTGAGATTTTCTTATAAACCAAGGCTTAAAACCATATGATTTATAACATAAAGCAATACAATGTAATAAAGGAGCTCAGACTGCTTACCGTCTCATACAATTCTGGGAATACTGCCCCTCCCCAGCAAATACTCATTGGTCACTCAAAATTTACCCCTTCTTGAGGACAGCAGTAGCAATTCAAAAGCAAAGGAGATCCTCAAATAGTTGACATACACAGAAACTTCTATTTGTTCACACTAAAATTTCATTCTTTTTCTGAGAAAACTAAGGATTATATACATGACAGAGTGGACAGAATTTGCACTGCCAAGTTAGTGACTAAGGTGATTATCAAGGATATTACAGTCCAATCGAGGTATTGCTAACACCCACTGAAGTATTTTAAATTACAAGGTTTTCTTTCAGATGCTGACAGAATGATTCTGAGAACAACTACTGATGTATAAAGTTCTCTTTCAATGTTCAACAATTATTGGGCCTCTCAAGACTCAATGTAAACATGAAAATTATCCCTCAATTACAAAAAGAGATCATGGTGGAGATGACCTTATGTCTCAGAACAAGAATTACCTTGAAAGAGAAATATGGTGATACAGAAAGAAACAGGTTTTGATAGGAACCAATGATAAGTGATCACTATTATGGATCACTGCATCTGGGAACTGTTCAAATTCTTCCATCTTCTGGGATGCTTAATGTCCCAAACTGTAAAATGAGATATGACAACTTCCTCCCAGACCAGAAATCTAGTATTTCTTTAAGTCAATCCATGTAGAAAGAAAAGTCTCAGCTTAGTTACAGATGCATTTGTCTATTCATTCAATAACTTGTGTCTTCTTTTGTCCTTGATAGCATACATAAAGCAGTGAATAAAAGAAAAACAAATTGTTCTCACAGAGCTTATATTAGAATCTAAAGAATCAGAAAATAAACACAGCGATAAATGTCCAATTACAAGCTGAAATAAGTGCTATGGATGGAAACTTCTAGGTGGTAATGTGTGGGTAGATGGAGCAGTTGGGAGGCAGCAAAGTCCTCTCCATGGGTATCACGTTGTCTGAGCCAGTGGACTCCTCACTGTTATTGTTGTTCGGTTGCTCAGTCATGTGCAACTCTTTTTGACCGTATGGACTGTAGCCCACCAGGCTCCTTTTTCCATGGGATTTCCTAGGTTAGAACACTGGAGTGGGTTGCCATTTGCTTCTCCAGGAAATCTTCCTAATGCAGGGATAGAACTGGTGTCTCCTGCATTGTAAGCAGATTCTAAATCACTGAACCACTTCATAGATAGCCCCAAAAGTAATTTTGTTCACTGAAAGTTGATTTTCATTCACAATTTGGGGATAACACAAGATATCTCCTTTAAGCCCTGATATTCTTGCACTTAATGGACAAAAGTTTGGAGGGTGATAAATGAGGGTGAAAAAGATTTCTTTTTTACTTAAGAAATAAAAGTGCTGGGGAGAAAACTTCATTTTAAAAAGACTGCTTCTCACAGCTCATAATTGTCCATATTCCAATGCCTTTGATAGATAACCAATTTTTGTACATTTATACTTTGAGAGAAAATCATAAATAGAGGTATTGTTCCATGGAGTAAACTGATTGCCTAGTAGACTGTGAGGAAAATTGTTTCTGTATTCAAAGCACACACTGGCTAGGTACATTATTTTAAATTTCTCATTTTGAAAGGCTTCTCCAGGCAATAAATATGCACATGCCACAGAATTATTATTAAGATAATATTTGCTAGACTTGAGAGACTAATTATTTGAGCTGATATGTCCTAAGATTTTTCTCAAATGAAAAATAATAAGGAGTGGAGATACTAAGGAAGCTGTTGCAAACTAAATTAAAATTAAGTAGAAAATAACATAGCAAAAGAAAGCTTGCATCTTAGGCTTTAAAAATTTTAAAGAAAAGAAAAAAAAAAGAACAGGAGCCTACTTGGACATTTGATTAAAAGCTAAAACCCTGAGATAGAAGAAAGCAAACTCAAAATACATAAAAATTAAGATTTATTCATTTATCAATGTATTATAAACACACACACACATATATATATATATATATATATATATATATATATATATATCTTAAAGATCTGTAAGAAAAAACAGACTGTTTTACAGAACTGACACCCTTTCACTGATTTCTCCCTGCCAAATCATCTCAATGAGGGGACAACAAAGACAGATGAATTGTTAACCTTTCAGTAATGGAGAAAATTTCTTGCAATTCTCCTAGGGAAGACTAGCTACATGAATTACATACTTGAGATCATTTAAAATCACCCAACTCCCTTTTCTTTATTTTTTCTGATTCTGTTATGGTAGTATGATTTTTTTTTAATTTATTTATTTTTTATTGAAGGATAATTGCTTTAAGGAATTTTGCTGTTTTCTGTCAAACCTTAACATGAATCAGCCATAAAAGGGAGGGTTATATGTGTACCTATGGAAGTATGATTTTGATTATGACTTCCATTTACATGCATATGATTTAATGAGAACAAAGTCACTACACTGATATTATGGACTGTATCTTGGTCATACTATAGTGTGCTGAGCATGAATCAGTTGGTTTGAAACTACAAACTCTCGATGCACTCAGGAAATGAGATGTGCAGCATTCCAGTAGGAGTCTGAGACACTGAGCTGTGGCCTTACCAAGAAAAGGCCACTACGATATATTCCCCAAATGGCCAATTACCCTCCTATTTTTTCTTTAATTTCACTTTCTCTTTGAAATCTCAAAGGACAAAATTCCAAATTTTAAATCATTACCTATCTGTAAAAACATTTGTCCTAAAAATTATTCACTTGAAGGCAATATTAAAAGATGTTCAACATTGCTAAGAGAAATGCAAATCAAAACTACAGTGAGGTATGACCTCATACCTGTCAGAATGGCCATCAACAAAAAGTTTACAAAAATAAATGCTGGAGAGGGTGTGGAGACAAGGGAACCTTCCTACATTGTTGACAGCAAAGTAAATCAGTGCAGCCACTATGGAGAATATTATGGAGATTCCTTAAAAACAATGAGTTGCCATTATGCTCTAGCGATTTCACTTTAGGCATATATCTGGAGAACACTATAATCTGAAAAGATACATGCACCTCAATGTTCACAGCAGCACTATTTACAATAGCCAAGATATGGAATCAACCTAAGTATCCATTGACAGATGAATGGATAAAGATGTGGTACATATATACACAAAGAACTATTACTCAGCCATAAAAAGAATGACATAATGCCATTTTCAGCAACATATATGCACCTAGAGATTAGTATATCAGATAAAGACAAATATAATATAATATAGTATATCATATATTATATAATTACACATTATATAACATAATATAAATATAATATAATATCAAATAATATGTGAAATCTAAAAAAAAATGATACAGATGAACTAATTTACAAAATAGAAACAGACTCACAGACTTAGAGAACAAACATGGTTACTAAAGGAAAAAGTGAGGGGAGGAATAAACTAGGAGTTTGGGATTAAACAAAAAACACTACTGTATATAAAATAAACAACAAGGACCTACTGTATAGCACAGAGAAGTATAGTCATTATCTTGAAAAATATATAATGGAAAAGAAATGAATATTTGTATACATATTGCAAATCAATTATACTTCAACTAATAATAATAATAAAAGCAGCATCTATAATTCATAGGGAGTGGGAAAACCAGAGACCTTGCATCAATCAATGACAATTTCAAGGAAAAAAAACAACTGAAAACAACTCTAACAAATATTCGAAAAAATATAGTAAAATTTATCTCAATTTGGGCTCTTTAAATACAGTCCAAGAAATTTTTTTTGAATAATGCTCATTTTCTTTGTACATTTCTTTGTACTTTGGTTTTGTGGCATCATGACCTTACAGGACATGGATATTATATGTAATATGTATATTATATGTTATATCCTTTGTACTTCAGACTGCCAGGCTTCTCTGGCCATGGAAGTTTTCAGGCAAGAATACTGGAGTGGGTGTGACTTTTCTCCTCTAGGGGATCTTCCTGACTCTGACATCAAACCCATGTCTCCTGCATTACAGGCAGTTTCTTTACCCACTGCGCCATCGGGGAAGCTCACGTGTAATACAAGTTATAGGTATTCACAGGGAACCCTAACCTGAAGCATCTACAACTATATATGATGTTATATTAAAATGAGACTTTACTAAAAAATTACTCTCAAAATTTTCTAACTTCTTACTATCCTGGCACCACTCAAGTTGAAAAATTAACTTAAAAAGGTATTCAGAGGATTAGAGCTTGAGAAATGAAGTATGCACTTCCATCAAATGTATCAATATCTCTATTTGAATGAAAAATACATAAATAAATGGCTTTAACTCCCTCTTCATGTTTCATTAGGTTACAGATTTATATCTTGTTGAAGTGAGAGCATTCATGCATTTCATACAAAATGTTGTTAAATAACTTTCAAAAGACAGAAATCAGAAATGGATACAAAGAATACTTTTATATTTCAATGAAATTATCAATTATAAACTGAGCTTCTTCAGTTATAAAAACAAATAGTAGGAGTATTTACTGAAGATTGAATAAGGATATGAGAAAGCAAGATTTGGATAAAACAAAGTATATAGAAGATCAGTCCATTATTTCATTCAATAAACATTTGAGTTCTCCATGTGTATTGGGGATTGGATGGGCTACTGAGAATACTATGCCCTCTTAGGGTTTTCTAAAGTCATTATTATGCATACATAAAATGTAGTCATTGGCATGTTTAATATTTTTTAATAAGCTTCTCACATTTTAACTGTAGATTTCTGATTTAATGTGTATGAATCTCAAAATAGTAATATCTTGGTGGTGAATTAATCACTAAGTCATGTCCGACTCTTGCAACCCCATGGACTACAGGCAAGAATATTGGAGTGGGTTGCCATTTCCTTCTTCCTGACCCAGGAATCGAACTTGGGTTCCTGCATTGCAGGCAGATTCTTTACTGACTGAGCTATGATTAATATCTAACAATCTGTAAAAAAAAAACAATAAAAATTAGAAAAGCTAATGTTTTTAATGGTATTAATGTCTGTTATGTAGAACAGCATTATTCCATGTTCTTGCCAGGTATTTTCATCACACACAATATTTAGTTTTTATTTTAAGTAAACTATTCTTTCTTTCTTTCTTTTTTTTTAAAGGCATTTTTCCCCTCCTTTATCTCGGTAGTCATTAAGTAATGACTTCAACTCTTATTGATAGAATAAAATGTGATGGTATGATCTTAGCATTAGCTTCTGCTTTAAATTGTGGCAGCAGATAAGGAATAAATTTTTTCTCTGACATCTGCAGGTCAGTAAGTGAATCTTCTAATTATTAGCCTTTAAACAATCCTTGAAATTAAAGACACTGTCTGATCTCTAGAGCCCTATTATTTGGAACAAATAATTTAATTAATTACAGAATGCTCTTGTACAATGGAAATAAACCCACAAATCTAAAAGGACTTTAGAACATATATCTGTCTGGGCTAAAGAGAGAATATGTTAACGGCATGGCTGATGACTGTAGAGGGATCATAATCAACCAATTGATTAGAATATTTCAAGCTACTAGTGCATGAATGTACATGTTGAAGTCTATTTTTAAGCATAGCCAAATTTTACTATCAACAATATGGCTATAATTCAATGCTGTTGTTGACTAAAAAGATCACACTCTTAATTATTTTAAGTCCAGAAGAAAGAATATGTGCTTTAATGTATTTTATAATCCCTCTATAAAAACATTTCATTCTTCCTCAAACCACTGAGAAAAACAATCTCCTAAAATTGGCTGTCATCCAACATTTTGAACATCTGAGGATTTGAGAGGAAATGAACTGAAATTACAAAAATAAAAATTAAATTATGCATATAACTGCAAGTCAGGACCATATTTGGGGAAAAAATACTCAATTTTAAACTCCATTTGCCAATTTTCCAATCCAATTCCCCTTAAAAGGAAGCTGGATAAATCAAAATCATTCAGGTGAAAACCACTTAATGAAAGTAACTATAAATTTAATTTTCCTGTTTATATCTTTGTGAGATAGCAGCATTGAACATCAACCGACCAACAGGCGACAATAAAACTTTGAATACCTAAGTTAATGAGCATAGAACTGTGCTAAGTTCTATGGAACTATGTGGAAGCAGCATATTTATTACACTGAAAAATAGATATTCAATTCTGTAACCAAGGAGTATGATCAACCTCTATTAAAAACTATAACCAATCTTTTAGCTAGGACATAACCTTGGGAATGTTGCTAATCCTTCTCCTCATTACTTCATCTATAAAATAGAAATAATATCCACTTCATAGACTTGGTGACTGGATTAAGTGAGATAAAGTACCAAGGGTCTGGTATCTACACATTACTCAAAATTATATCTCTTCCCTAAGTAACACTCTGAATTGAACATATAAGAGAAAGACAATTAAAGTATTTAATAATCAGCACTTTAAATACACTTAAGCAAAAAATAATCAATTAGAAATGAAATGAATTTTCTTTAGAATCCAACAACATATCTTGCTATACTTCAGGGCTCAACAAACAATAGCCCAGAAACCAAATCTCACCCACTGCCTGTTTTTCTTTTTTTATACATAACTTGTGAATGAAGTACATTTTTATATTTTAAAATGTCTGCAATAATTTCAAAGAAGAAGATTTCATGGCACATGAAAATCAAATCTAAATGTCCATAAATAAAGTTTTATTTCTGCTCAAACATATTCATTCATCTACATGTTGTCTATGGGTTAAAACAGCAGAGCTGACTAGTTATAAAAGAGTCTTTACAGTCTACAGGGCCTAGAATAATTAATATCTGATTTTTTCCATAGGAAAAATATGTTGATTCCTGTTTTAGCAAAAAGAATATCCTATCTTCTGCCATAACCTATTTTGTTGTGTTTTAGCAAGACTTTTATGACTAACTTTTTGATTATACAACATTTGTTTTAATTATCTTATAATGCACTCTAGACTTTTATCCAGTCCATATCCTATGAGATGAAATGATTTTAGGACACTAAGAAAAACACTTAATGAATGGATGGATGGATGGACAGATGAAAGTAAAATAAAGAAATAAGTACTGTGAGATATTGTATATTGTCATAAATTGATTACATACAACTATTTAGCAACTCTGTAAGCCAAACATTCATTTAAAATATAGTGGTGGTTCTGTTAAAAGCTACTGACTGACAAGTCAAAGGAATTCACTAGAGTTAAGCTTCATGCATAAGAAATTTGGTTCTTGATTTAATTTGTAGCTTCCAAACAATTGTATTTGATATGTAGATAATTATCCCATCTGTCTCTCAGCCATATCTTAGAGAATTGACATTTTAAGGTACTGCAATTGTAAGGAGTCTATATCAGAAGAGTAAAGTTTAATTTCAACAAACTGTTTTGTGTACATCTCATAAGGGATTATCAATCAAAAGTCTCTTCTAGTATAACTGCAGAAATATAAATTTTGTCAGACCCAATAGCAACTTAAAAAAACATCACACCACCATCTTAATATTCTCTAATATAAATCTGTGAAAGTAAGAATAGAACGGAAAAGAAAATACTGGGAGATAAAAGGGGATAAAAGAAAATATTGGGAAATAAAAGGAGACCAGACAAAAAACAAACAATTTTTTTTTTAATTCTAAAGTATATCTTTAAGTTACATTTTTTATCTTTGAGGAACCATTCCATTTTGGAACAATGGATATCTTCAGGACTTCTTACATAATGAAAAAGAATGTACAAAATAAGACTTTATATAGTTACTACTATTTGTATCAGAGAAGGCAATGGCACCCCACTCCAGTACTTTTGCCTAGAAAATCCCATGGACAGAGGAGCCTGGTAGGCTGCAGTCCATGGGGTCGCTAGAGTCAGACACGACTGAGCGACTTCACTTTGACTTTTCACTTTCATGCATTGGAGAAGGAAATGGCAAACCACTCCAGTGTTCTTGCCTGGAGAATCCCAGGGACGGGGAAGCCTGCTGGGCTGCCGTCTATGGGGTCGCACAGAGTCGGACACCACTGAAGCTACTTAGCAGTAGCAGCAGTATTTGTATAAAGATGAAAAATGAAATGTATGTGTGTATATGTATATGTTTATGTATATAGGCTTCCCTGGTGGCTCAGACTATAAAGAATCCAGAGATTCTTTTTTTTTTTTTTTTTTCCTTTTCTCTAATTTTATTTTATTTTTAAACTTTACATAATTGTATTAGTTTTGCCAAATATCAAAATGAATCCGCCACAGGTATACGTGTGTTTCCCATCCTGAACCCTCCTCCCTCCTCCCTCCCCATACCATCCCTCTGGGCCGTCCCAGTGCACCAGCCCCAAGCATCCAGCATCGTGCATCGAACCTGGACTGGCAACTCGTTTCCTACATGATATTTTACATGTTTCATTGCCATTCTCCCAAATCTTCCCACCCTCTCCCTCTCCCACAGAGTCCATAAGACTGTTCTATACATCAGTGTCTCTTTTGCTGTCTCGTACACCGGGTTATTGTTACCATCTTTCTAAATTCCATATATATGCGTTAGTATACTGTATTTATGTTTTTCCTTCTGGCTTACTTCACTCTGTATAATAGGCTCCAGTTTCATCCACCTCATTAGAACTGATTCAAATGAATTCTTTTTAATGGCTGAGTAATACTCCATTGTGTATATGTACCACAGCTTTCTTATCCATTCATCTGCTGATGGACATCTAGGTTGCTTCCATGTCTTGGCTATTATAAACAGTGCTGCGATGAACATTGGGGTACACGTGTCTCTTTCCCTTCTGGTTAAGAATCCAGAGATTCTTTATAGGCAAGAGACCCAGGTTTGATGCCTGGGTGGGGAAGATCTGCTAGAGAAGGGAATGGCTACCCACTCCAGTATTCTTGCCTGGAGAATCCCATGAACAGCGGGGCCTGGTAGGCTACAGTCATGGGCTCAAAAATAGTTGGACATGACTAAGCAACTAAGCACACACACACACATGCACACACACATGTCTGTGTATGTGTGCATGTGTGTGTGTGTATTTGCTTCGATAGAAAATGTTTCTTGAGTCACATACTATAAACAAAGGACCAGCTTACCTGCCTGTGAAAATGGAAACTGGGGGGAAGCAGATTCATTCATTCTATTTCTTCTATTTCTGACTGCACACTTTCAAAATTTTAACCCATATGAATGTATTACATATTAAAAATTATTTTTGAAAACATAGACAAATTTTACATAATTTAAAAAATCACTTATGCATATACATTTCCTATTTTAGTAACCCTCTCCCAAACTAATAGAAGTGCTTTAATTAAAAGTGGTTTCAATTATAAAAGAAAAAGGGCCACTTGGGGGAATTTTGGATTTAGCAGTTGGAAATAAATTTGACTAGTATCTCTCTAGTCTGGCAGTGAATACTGTTATAAACTTTCTGATAGTTTGGGCACATCTTTGATGTGATTCCATATTCTAACTGAGCAGGTTTTTCATCCTAATCTGTTCACAGACATAAAATTCACTGGAAAAAAATGCCCGGAGCAGTGTTAGAGCACACCGGCAGGCTTGGCACTTTCATGTCTCATTATACATGTTCAAATTTTGTTTTGTAATACAAATAATGTCTCCCATGAGACTAAGCAGTGTGGTTTTCCTCAGGATGTAAGCAGTTGAGAAAAGTCTGGAATAATAACTGACTTCACAAAAATAAGAAGAGTAGGTTCTTATCTGAAGTTTATGAAATGTTCCCCTGGACAAGAGGAAAAGAAAAAAAATTAATCCTCATTCTTAGCAAAAGATTAAGAAAAAATTCGCTGAGTGGACTTGTCAAAAGACTAGCAGGAAAACATGTTTTGGTCAAAATATATTTCTATTTTCTCCAGACATGCCAAAAGTTAACAGCAGAACTTTAAATTCCTGTGAATTATGAGATATCTCCCACAGCCCTAAATCCCAAAAACAACCACATAAAAATGATCTAGGTTTGCACTTTTATTTTCACCAGAGGTTTTCGCAAATCAAAACCGAAGCCTTTGGGAGCTAAGTAGGATATAATTATGCAGTGATTGTAAAATAAAAAAGAAAGCAAGGGAAGAATAAAGCCACCTGCATGGATTTAGCTCTGATCTTCACCAGGACATGAAAGGAACCCCCTGGATTGAGGGAAGGAAGGAGAGAGACATGGTACCAGAGTAGGAGCAGAGAAAAGACCTTGGGGAAATGCTTTGCCTGGGAAAACTGCTAACATCACCAGGGACCCAGAGAAACATGGAAGCAAGACTGCATTCCATTTGACTTTTTTCTTTTCTTTTCTAATTGGAGTATATTTGCTTTGCAATTTTGTGTTAGTTTCTGTCCTAAAACTCTGTGAATAAGCTGTATGTATGCATATAGCCCCTCTCTCTTTGACCTCCCTCCCACTCTCTGCCATTCCACCCATCTAGGTCATCACAGAGCAAGGAGCTGAGCTCCCTGTGCTATACAGCAGCTTTCCACTAACTATCCACTTTACATATGGTAGTGTTATCAATGTTTATATCAAACATGCTCTCCCAATTCATCCCACCCACCCCTTCCCCTACTGCCCCCACGCATCCATTCTCTACATCTGTGTTTCTGTTCCTGCCCTGCAAATAGGTTCATCTATACCATTTTCGTCATCCTCAGTGATCAGTGCAAAGAAATAGAGGAAAACAATAGAATGGGAAAGACTACAGATCTCTTCAAGAAAATTAAAGATACCAAGGGAACATTTCATGCAGATGACCGCAATAAAGGACAGAAATGGTATGGACCTAACAGAAGCAGAGGATATTAAGAAGAGGTGGCAAGAACACAGAAGAACTGTACAAAAAAGATCTTCATGACCCAGATAATCACGACGGTGTGATCATTCACCTAGAACCAGACACCCTAGAATGTGAGGTCAGTTGGACCTTAGGAAGCATCACGAAGCTAGTGGAGGTGAATGGAATTCCAGTTGAGCTATTTCAAATCCTGAAAGATGATACTGTGAAAGTGCTGCACTCAATGTGCCAGCAAATTTGGAAAACTCAGCAGTGGCCACAGGACTGGAAAAGGTCAGTTTTCATTCCAATTCCAAAGAAAGGCAATGGCAAAGAATGCTCAAACTACCACACAATAGCACTCATCTCACATGCTAGTAAAGTAATGATCAAAATTATCCAAGCCAGGCTTCAGTGATACGTGAACTGTGAACTTCCAGATGTTCAAGCTGCTTTTAGAAAAGGCAGAGGAACCAGAGATCATATGGCCAACATCCGCTAGATCATCAAAAAAGCAAGAGAGTTCCAGAAAAACATCTATTTCTGCTCTATTGACTATGCCAAAGCCTTTGACTGTGCAGATCACAATAAACGGTGGAAAATTCTTCAGAGGATGGGAATACCAGATCACCTGACCTGCCACTCATAAATCTGTATGCAGGTCAGGAAGCAACAGTTAGAACTGGACATGGAACAACAGACTGGTTCCAAATAGGAAAAGGAGTACGTCAAGGCTGTATATTGTCACCCTGCTTATTTAACTTATACACAGAGTACATCATGAGAAATGCTGGGCTGGATGAAGCACAAGCTGGAACCAAGATTGCTGGGAGAAATATCAATAACCTCAGATATGCAGATGATACCACCCTTATGGCAGAAAGTGAAGAAGAACTACACAGCCTCTTGATGAAAGTGAAAGTGGAGAGTGAAAAAGTTGGCTTAAAGCTCAACATTCAGAAAACAAAGATCATGGTATCCAGTCCTAGAACTTCATGGCAAATAGATGGAGAAACAGTTGAAACAGTGGCAGACACTATTTTGGGGGGCTCCAAAATCACTGCAGATGGTGACTACATCCATGAAATTAAAAGACGCTTACTCCTTGGAAGAAAAGTTATGACCAACCTAGATGGCATATTAATAAGCAGAGACATTACTTTGCCAACAAAGGTCCATCTAGTCAAGGTTATGGTTTTTCCAGTAGTCATGTAAGGATGTGTGAGTTGGACTATAAAGAAAGCTGGGCACCGAAGAATTGATGCTTTTGAACTGTGGTGTTGGAGAAGACTCTTGAGAGTCCCTTGGACTGCAAGGAGATCCAACCAGTCCATCCTAAAGGAAATCAGTCCTGAATTGGAAGGCCTGATGCTGAAGCTGAAACTACAATACTTTGGCCACCTGATGCGAAGAACTGACTCATTTGAAAAGACCCTAATGCTGGGAAAGATTGAAGGTGGGAGGAGAAGGGGATGACATAGGATAAGATGGTTGGGTGACATCACCGACTCAATAAACATGAGTTTGGGTAAACTCTAGGAGTTGGTGATGGACAGGCAGGCCTGGCATGCTGCAGTCCATGGGGTCACAAAGAGTCAGACATGACTGTGCGACTGAACTGAACTGAACTGAACTGATACCATTTTCAAGATTCTGTATATATGCATTAATATACTTTTTTAGTGAATTTATTGTGATGTAATTCATATAGCTTCAAAGTGAAAGTGTTAGTTGCTCAGACGTTCCGACTCTTAGAGATCCTATGCTGCTGCTGCTAAGTTGCTTCAGTCATGTCTGACTCTGTGCGACCCCATAGATGGCAGCCCACGAGGCTCCCCTATCCCTGGGATTCTCCAGGCAAGAACACTGGAGTGGGTTGCCATTTCCTTCTCCAACGCATGAAAGTGAAAAGTGAAAGTGAAGTCGCTCAGTTGTGTCCGACTCTTAGTGACCCCATGGACTGCAGCCTATCAGGCTCCTCTGTCCATGGGATTTTCCAGGCAAGAGTACTGGAGTGGGGTGCCATTGCCTTCTCTGTAGAGATCCTATAGATTGTAGCTAACCAGAACTCTCTGTCTATGGAATTCTCTAGTCAAGAACACTGGAGTGGTTTGCCTTTCCCTTCTCCAGGGGGTTGAACCTGGGCATCCTGGATTGCAGGCAGATTCTTAACCAACTGAGCCACCAAGGAAGCTTTCCAATATTCATGTATGGATGTGAGAGTCTGACCATAAATAAGGTTGAGCGCAGAAGAATTGATGCTTTTGAAGTGTGATATTAGAGAAGACTTTTGAGAGTCCTTTGAACAGCAAGAAGATGAAACCAGTCAATCCTAAAGGAAATCAACCCTGAATATTCACTGGAAGGACTGATGCTGAAGCTCCAATACCTTGGCCACCTGATGTGAAGAGCTGACTCACTGGAAAAGACAGGGATGCTGGGGAAGATTAAGGGCAGGAGAAGAAGGGGGAGACAGAGGATGAGATGGTTGGATGGCAGCAACTCAATGGATGTAAGTTTGAGAAAATCCCAGGAGATGGTGAAGGACAGGAAAGCTTGGCATGCTGCAGTCCATGGGGTCTCAAGGAGACAGACATGGCTGAGTGACTAAACAACAGTAACTATTCATATAGCAGAATATTTACCTATCTAAATCTATTTATCTATTTCAGTGGTTTCTAGTGTATTAGCAGAGCTGTGCAACCATCATCAAATCCAATTTTAGAACATTTTCAGCCCCTTCAAAGAAACCCTACATCCATCCACCCATGAGCAATGGCTCTACATCCCACTCCTGTCCCACCCCCAGCTCCTGGCAATCACTAATCTCCTTTGTGTTTTTATAGAATTGCCTATTCTGAATATTTCATGTGAATGGTCATACAATATGCAATCATTTGTGACCAACTCCTTTCATTTAGCATAATGCTTTCAAGGTTTACCCACACTGTACCTTGCACCAGTACTTAATACATTCTTGTTGTTGAGTAGTATTCCTTTGTATGGACATATCACATTTGCACTTATTAATTTCCCTATTGAAGGGCATACAATTTGCTTTCATTTGGGTGCTATTATGAATAATGCTCAGTCGTGTCTGCTCAGTCGTGTCTGACTCTTTGCGACCCTGTGGACTGTAGCCTACCAGGCTCCTCCGACAATGGGATTCTTCTGGCAAGAATACTGGAGTGGGTTGCCATTTCCTTGTCCAGGGGATGTTCCCAATCCAAGGATCGAACCCAGGGATCAAACCTGGGTCTCCCTCACTGGAGGCAGATGCTTTAACCTCTGAGCCACCAGGGAAGCCCTATGAATAATGCTACTATAAACATTCATGTGCAAGTTTTTTATGAATGTATGCTCCCCTAACTCTTGAGTGAACACCTAGGAGTGGAATTGCTGGGTCACATGGTAAATCTATGTTTCACCTTTTCAGAAACTGCCAGACTGTTTTCCAAACCAACTGCACCACTTTACATGCCCACCAGCAATATATGAGGGTGCTGACTTCTCCCTATCATTGTCAACATTTGTTATTGTGTCTTTTTATATCAAAACCATCTCAGTGGGTGGAAGGTAGGTTCTCATTGTGGTTTTTATTTGCAGGCCTCTGATGGTCATAATGCTGACCATCTTTTCTTGTGTTTCATGGCCATTTATACACATCCTTTGCAGAAAGGTCTATTCATATCCTTTACCTACTTTTTAAAACTGGGTGATTTGTCCTTTGATTATTGAGTTGTAAAAGTTGTTACATATATCGTAGATTACAAATATATAGAATTCAAATATATGCCTTGCAAATATTTTTTTTCTGTTCTGTAGACTGTCTTTTCACTTCATTTATGATGTCCTATGGAACACATTATAATTTTAATAAAGTAAATTTATTGTTATTCTTTTGTTATACTCCCGGTATCATACCATATGTCTTTATCATGTGTGTTCAGTCACTCAGTCATGTCTGACTCTTTGTGACCCCAGCCTGCCAGGCTCCTCTGTCCACGTGATTTCCCAGTCAAGAATACTGGAGTGGGCTGCCATTTCCTTTCCAAGGGAACTTCCCAAGCCAGCAAGCGACCCCATGCCTCTTGGCAGACAGATTCTTTACTACTAGAGCCAACTGGGACGCCCCTGTGTCTTTATCATAGAAGAAACTACATAACTTCTGAGAAGTGAGCCTAATGAGTTATTTGCCATCTTGGAGCCATATGGGTCTTCTAGTGATAGCAGCCAATAATTTGACATTCATATTATCAACAGATGGACATCTTCTCATAACTCTGAGTGTTTTCTGCGTGTACCCTGAGGCCACAGTTCAGAACATTCGTCAGTCCTGAAACAGAACACTGGGCTAATTTCTAAGGATAGTGACTGTGCAGAAGGAAAATTCTAAACATGAGGGTCTAGGGCGTTATGAAACCTCCCACTTGTAACAAAACCTGTTACTATTATGTTGAAACAGAAGACAAACAAAGAAATCTGTCCACACAGAGTTCCAAAAGAAGAGAACAAGTAAAATGGAGAAAAACAAATGTAAAACTTTATCAAAGAAAACTGTACTGTAATAAATGAAGCTAAAATCCATAGCAACTTTTGGCAAACTGTGATAGTTTTGAAAGTAAAACTAAGATATTCTGGTAAAGTTACTTAACTTTATAGAAAATAGTTGTATATATATTCTCTAAGTACAAGAGGGGGTGTTAGGTTATATCAAAGTGATCTGAGATTTCCTCAGGAAAATAACCTCTGAAAACATAGCAATATCTCCAATATAAAACAGCAACACATAACAAGATAAGTATATATCCATGTACTTTGTTTTTTTTTTTTTTTTTTTTTTAGTAAAAGGACCACGTGCCTTCTCAAGAATTCAAGAAGCTAAAGAAAGCAATACTCACTGGACTGTCTTTGGGAGAGAATAAGAATATTTAATGAAATATTTGCATTTAAGAAATAAATCAAAATAAAAATAGGATGGGAAATGTGATAAGTACTACTGACAAGATATCCCTAAATAAAGAAGTAAGTTTAAACAATTACAATTATGATAGTAGAATGAAATGTGAACATTAGAAACCTTGCCATTGCAAAAAAATTTTTTTAAATTGTTTTCAAGAAACAAAATCGGGAGGCTGAAGTGCAAGGCAGTAAAAGATATTTATTTCCCCATCCTTCATTAGACAGATAACAGATGTCTTCAAAACATGAAACATATCCATCTCACAATGTTATCACATTTTAGAAGACATTTAAAATCTAAGATCTCTTCTTATAAAGAAATGCTTGCTTCAAGTTCAGCAATACCTTCAATTACATTTAAATTTCTTTGTATTTATCAATTCTGAATAATTCTGATTTCAGAAAAAAATTAAATTAGTATCTTTCATTTTTAAATGTTCTATATATAGCATGATTCCACTTCAGCAAAATTCTCTCTCAACCTTTCCCCATCCATCCATCCATCAATCCATCCATCTCTCTATTTGTATCTATATCCGTCTGCATCTGTATACAGAGATATCTAAAATCATCATGTTAACAATGTTTATTTCTGAGTGGCTGAGTGAGTTTCCTTATTTACATTTCTTTACCTTTATATCTTAAATAAAAACATGTAATTTATACTAAAACAATACAGCTTTTTAAAATATTATTATTAAAATTTCATAAGGCAATATATTAAAAGTAAACTCCAGTCTGGTACAGCCCAAGAAAAAGCATTTTATAGTAGCCCTCCTCAAATTTTAAAACAAATACAAAATACAAGTCAACTAGGAATCTTATGAAATGCTGGTTCTAATTCAGTTTGGATATACCTACTGGTATTTCTACTTTTACTAGAAATACCGAATACCAAAGATTCAGTATTTCTAGTAAAAGCCCAAGGCCATCCATTGAGCAATAATAGATTTTTAAGGAATTTCATGGAGTTACTCATTAAATAAGGAAAACATTTATAAGCCATGAAAATGAGTATATGAGGGGAATTAGAGAAAACAATAGTAACTAATAAATAAAAATATTAAAAGCCTATTCTGGGCATTGGACTTCTACAATAAGTCACTTAGGAAGATCAGTTTATATCATTGTCTTTTTGTTGTTGTTAATTCTTTTTAGGTTTTAGGTTTTGGTAAACCAGCATTCTGTCACTCAATGAAATTTGCAATTCTGAAAGTTCATTTTCTTCCATCTTTCTCAGTAAGGACTCTATTTTTTTAACACTTGAACTCTATGGGGAATACTATGTGAGAAAATTCATTGGAGAAAAGTAATACAATTATTTTGGAGAAAACAGCCCCACCTCACAGATTGAGAATAGTCTAAGGAGTAAAACCGATAAAATTGTGTATAATTTTCTGTGACCTGATGCATCATGTCAGAAACTTCAAATATTCCATCTATAATTTGAATTAAATCCTTCTAAATCTCTGGCAATATACAGAAATCCTAGGCCATTGTTTCTCAAAGAGCATTGTAATCTGTTAGAGAATGTGTTAAAAAACAGACATTCAAGGACTGGGGGGCCTAGACTCCAAACATGGACTTTCAACAAGTGATGCGTACTAACAACTGAGAACCTGGAAGCCTGCTACTTAGTTCATTCAAGTATTTATTTCTTACTGCTAGTTGAAAGCAGAGTTTAAATGGAAAAGGCCTGGGCATTTTAGTAGAGGTTAAACTAAATGGCAAGTTATAAAAGTCACCACAAACCTTTGCAAGAAGAAAGGAGTTCAGTAGAAAACCTCATGGGCCCTGACACCTGAATATTTTCAGCAAGAAGATGATGGGCAGGAAAGAAGAGGGTAGAGTGTCAAAGAAATGCAGGTGAAAAGGCCCCAAAGGCAGATCGCTAGTTCTTACAGATGTTCTAAGACTGTCCTGTTTCTTTCTTCAGTCAAACAAACTAGAGCTAGAAATGGCCTTCTGGTTCAGCCCCACCAACTTACAAATGACGAAATGAAGAACCCCCAAAGTTAAATGGTTTTGTGAATCTAGTGTCATACAGGTGTAAATGAAATGCAGGTCTCTCTTGCCTTTTAGATATAACTCTAAGATATACCATTTGATTTCTCAGAAGTCTACTTTTTCAATAGATATGGAAGTAGATGTATTTATAAGTATATACTTTAAAATCAGTGACTATCTCTAATGTATATTCTCCATCTGTTTAAATATTTCTTAGGAGTATAGAACTATACAAATATAATATCTGTTACATACATATTATATATATTGTTATATATTATAACATGTTAATAATATATATTCCACTATATGTTATAACATTATAGATGTTATTATTGTTGAGTCACTAAGTTGTGTCCGACTCTGCATCTCCATGGACTGCAGCATAAAAGGCTTCCTTGTCCTTCACTACCTCCTGGAGTTTACTCAAACTCATGTTCATTGAGTTGGTGATGCCATCCAACCATCTCAACCTGTCATCCCCTTCTCCTCCTGACCTCAATATTTTCCAGCATCAACCTCTTTTCGCATCAAGTGGCCAAAGTATCGGAGCTTCGGCTTCAATATCAGTCCTTCCGATGAATATTCAGGGTTGATTTCGTTTAGGATTCACTGGCTGTATCTCCTTGCAGTTCAAGGAACTCTGAAGAGTCTTCTCCAGCATCACAGCTCAAAAGCATCAATTCTTCGGTGTTCAGCCTTCTTTAGGGTCCAACTCTCACAATCATACGTGACTACTGGAAAAACCACAGCTTTGACTAGAGGGACCTTAGCCAGCAAACTGATATCTCTGCTTCATAAAACCCTACCTAGGTTTGTCACAGCTTTCCTTCCAAGAAGCAAGTGCCTTTTAAGTATAATTATAATATAATATAATGTAATAATTATAAAATTATAACATTATATATACATATGTTGCTGCTGCTGCTGCTGCTAAGTCGCTTCAGTCGTGTCCGACTCTGTGCGACCCCACAGACAGCAGCCCACCAGGCTCCCCTGTCGCTGGGATTCTCCAGGCAAGAATTCTGGAGTGGGTTGCCATTTCCTCCACCAATGCATGGAAGTGAAAAGTGAAAGTGAAGTCACTCAGTCATGTCCGACTTGTAGTGACCCCATGGACTGCAGCCCACCAGGCTCCTCCATCCATGGGATTTCCCAGGCAAGAGTACTGGAGTGGGGTGCCATTGCCTTCTCTGATACATATGTTATGATAATTATAACTATATAATAGAATAATAATTATAATATACTATATATGTATACATATACACATGTATACCTATGTACATGTATATATGTTACATTATAATTATACTATTACATAATTATAATTATTATATAGCATGTATATATAATATATATATACCATTATATATTATACTATGTGTCATTTTCTTATAGATATATTATTTCTATTTTATATATATAATATATAGAACACATTTTATATTTTTCTAGATATGTGGTTCCAAAAATAACAAACCAAGAGATAACCCAAAAAATGGTGTAAAAAATAATAATAATATTCTTGCTGCCACTGTGTGAATTTCAGCATCCCTTTCTGGTTAATTCTTTTCCTTGAATACCATAACTTTATAACTCTAAGTGCTAAGCCAAATAGTCATAGCCCCAATTATGAAATAAACACCAACCATGTTTCTTCCTATAAGCTCCACATCAGGATGATTTTATATCCATTTACTGAACTTCTAATAAACTTTGGCCAATCACTGGATAGTTATAAATTTTTTGATAACTTACATTTTTTGAATATTCAATAGAAACCAACAGCTTGTCTCTAATTCAATCCCACTCCCATATGTTTATCATCAGCTTAAAGGGGGGAAAAGCACTCTAATAAACTAACTTTCAAAATGTGTGTACTTTCTCAGCAGGAGTGAGAGAAAAAAAAATTGAAACTCAAAGATTCTGGCAAAATCACTTGGAAGTTCAAACATTTGGATTGTCTAGATTCCTCTTAAGTGTTTTGCTTCCAGTACCACGTGTAAGAAAAAACACAAAATGAAGATCAGTTATTTTAAACATCACACATTTTGTGATCACTCTGTCAGAAAAAAAATGTGGATGGATTTTTATATTACACATAATTTCTGTTAGGTATACTATTATAATTAAAGACTGTCAAAATCAAGAAAATAACTTCAGCCTTGTAGTCTTTCTATGTTATCTCTTGTTAACATATAGGACATCATTTAGGATTTTAAATGTAGACCACATTTATATTTTATCCATGTACACAGGCTTAAAAATAAACACAAGATCACTTGTACAGGTTCTAAAATAAATCAGCCAGCAGACATGAGATCCACTCTGTTTCTCACTTCTATTCCCTTTCCACTTAATTATCATGGGAACCTTTGTTTCCTTCAGATCGATGCTTTTTGTTCTCAGAACCAAAGGCTGTGGGAACAGTAAAAGGAAAAGGAAAAATAGAAAAAAAAAGCATGCTAGGAAAAAGTCATTGTTGGTAAATTCAAGTTGACCTTATGGGACATTTGAAAGTGTCACAGGGAAATTATGTTCCTAATGATATTCTTTTCTCTACATATAAGCAACTCTTCATGTTCATATATGTATGATTCTTGAGTTCAGATATTTGCAGAAGTTTTGTGAGACCAAGCTCTCTCAGTTCAAGGTGCGTGTTTTTACAGCACTGCCCTTGTGACAGGAGTCACTGAAAAAAGTGAGTGGGCTCAGCATGGTTTCCAGGAGGTAAATAGAGCTTAGGAGCTTCCTGTTCTTGCCCCATGCAGGCCTGAACACTTAAGAGATTGATGGGGATTAACTCACACATAAGGGCTTCCCTGGTGGCACAGTCAGTAAAGACATGTCTGCAATGCAGGAGACCAGAGTCCCACCCCTGGATCAGGAACATCCCCTGGAGAAGGAAATGTCAACCCACTCTAGCATTCTTGCCTGGGAATTCCATGGACAGAGGAGCATGGTGGGCTACAATCCAGGGGATCACAAAGAGTCAGCCAAGACTAAGTGACCAAAGACACACAACTCATGCATAGACACTCTCTGAGATCATTCAATTTATTTTAAATCCATAACTTCTCTTGAATTATTTTCATCAGATGCAACACAAAAACATGAGTAATAAGAACTGTTTTTCTTTGGACGTGAAGAACAGAACATAAATTTGATGTTTTGAATTGTTTGCATAAAGAGTAGAACTAGAGGGAACAGGAGAGTCATTAGGAGACAGGTATACGTTGGGCTTTGGAAAGTGTTGAAAAGGGAAAAATGGTTTTTAAGAAGAGAGAAATTCTGAAGTGCAGAGAGGAAATTACAAAAATAAACTCTACTTTGCTATTTCACTTACATCGTGGTGACAGCAGTTTTTTGCAAGCCAAGGATATACAGTTCAGTCAGTCAGTTCAGTCGCTCAGTCACGTCCGACTCTTTGTGACCCCATGAATCGCAGCACGCCAGGCCTCCCCGTCCATCACCAACTCCCGGAGTTCACTCAGACTCATGTCCATTGAGTCAGTGATGCCATCCAGCCATCTCATCCTCTGTCGTCCCCTTCTCCTCCTGCCCCCAATCCCTCCCAGCATCAGAATCTTTTCCAGTGAGTCAACTCTGCATGAGGTGGCCAAAGTACTGGAGTTTCAGCTTTAGCATCATTCCTTCCAAAGAAATCCCGGGGCTGAGCTCCTTCAGAATGGACTGGTTGGATCTCCTTGCAGTCCAAGAGACTCTCAAGAGTCTTCTCCAACACCACAGTTCAAATGCATCAATTCTTCGGTCCTCAGCCTTCTTCACAGCCCAACTCTCACATCCATACGTGACCACAGGAAAAACCATAGCCTTGACTAGACGGACCTTTGTTGGCAAAGTAATGTCTCTGCTTTTGAATATGCTATCTAGGTTGTCATAACTTTCCTTCCAAGGAGTAAGTGTCTTTTAATTTCATGGCTGCAGTCACCATTTGCAGTGATTTTGGAGCCCCCAAAATAAAGTCTGATACTATTTCCACTGTTTGCCCATCTATTTCCTGTGAAGTGATGGGACCGGATACCATGATCTTCATTTTCTAAATGTTGAGCTTTAAGCCAACTTTTTCACTCTCCACTTTCACTTTCATCAAGAGGCTTTTTAGTTCTTCTTCACTTCCTGCCATAAGGGTGATGTCATCTGCATATCTGAGGTTATTGATATTTCTCCCGGCAATCTTGATTCCAGCTTGTGTTTCTTCCAGTCCAGCGTTTCTCATGATGTACTCTGTATATAAGTTAAATAAACAGGGTGACAATATACAGCCTTGACGAACTCCTTTTCCTATTTGGAACCAGTCTGTTGTTCCATGTCCATTTCTAACTGTTGCTTCCTGACCTGCATACAGATTTCTCAAGAGGCAGGTCATGTGGTCTGGTATTCCCATCTCTTTCAGAATTTTCCACAGTTTATTGTGATCCATATAGTCAAAGGCTTTAGCATAGTCAATAAAGCAGAAATAGATGTTTTTCTGGATCTCTCTTGCTTTTTCCATGATCCAGCAGATGTTGGCAATTTGATCTCTGGTTCCTCTGCCTTTTCTAAAACCAGCTTGAACATCAGGAAGTTCACGGTTCACGTATTGCTGAAGCCTGGCTTTGAGAATTTTGAGCATTACTTTACTAGCGTGTGAGATGAATGCAACTGTGCACCAGTCCAAGGTAAGGAGCAGCGGCTGCGCTTTGCTGGAGCAGCCGTGAAGAGATACCCCACGCCCAAGGTAAGAGAAACCCAAGTAAGACGGTGGGTGTTGCAAGAGGGCATCAGAGGGCAGACACACTGAAACCATACTCACAGAAAACTAGTCAATCTAATCACACTAGGACCACAGCCTTGTCTAACTCAGTGAAACTAAGCCATGCCCGTGGGGCAACCTAAGATGGGTGGGTCATGGTGGAGAGATCTGACAGAATGTGGTCCACTGGAGAAGGGAATGGCAAACCACTTCAGTATTCTTGCCTTGAGAACCCCATGAACAGTATGAAAAGGCAAAATGATAGGATACTGAAAGAGGAATTCCCCAGGTCAGTAGGTGCCCAATATGTTACTGGAGATCAGTGGAGAAATAACTCCAGAAAGAATGAAGGGATGGAGCCAAAGCAAAAAGAATACCCAGCTGTGAATGTGACTGGTGGTAGAAGCAAGGTCCGATGCTGTAAAGAGCAATATTGCATAGGGACCTGCAATGTCAGGTCCATGAATCAAGGCAAATTGGAAGTGGTCAAACAAGAGATGGCAAGAGTGAATGTTGACATTCTAGGAGTCAGCAAACTAAAATGGACTGGAATGGGTGAATTTAACTCAGATGACCATTATATCTACTACTGCGGGCAGGAATCCCTCAGAAGAAATGGAGTAGCCATCATGGTCAACAAAAGAGTCTGAAATGCAGTACTTGGATGCAATCTCAAAAACGACAGAATGATCTCTGTTCGTTTCCAAGGCAAACCATTCAATATCACAGTAATCCAAGTCTATGCCCCAACCAGTAATGCTGAAGAAGCTGAAGTTGAACGGTTTTATGAAGACCTACAAGACCTTTTAGAACATCCAAAAAAGATGTCTTCTTCATTATAGGGGACTGGAATGCAAAAGTAGGAAGTGAAGAAACACCTGGAGTAACAGGCAAATTTGGCCTTGGAATACGGAATGAAGCAGGGCAAAGACTAATAGAGTTTTGCCAAGAAAATGCACTGGTCATAACAAACACCCTCTTCCAACAACACACGAGAAGACTCTACACATGGACATCACCAGATGGTCAACACCGAAATCAGACTGATTATATTCTTTCCAGCCAAAGATGGAGAGGCTCTATACAGTCAACAAAAACAAGACCGGGAGCTAACTGTGGCTCATACCATGAACTACTTATTGCCAAATTCAGATTTAAATTGAAGAAAGTAGGGAAAACCACTAGACCATACAGGTATGACCTAAATCAAATCCCTTATGATTATAGAGTGGAAGTGGGAAATAGATTTAAGGGCCTAGATCTGATAGATAGAGTACCTGATGAACTATGGAATGAGGTTTGTGACATTGTACAGGAGACAGGGATCAAAACCATCCCCATGGAAAAGAAATGCAAAAAAGCAAAATGGCTGTCTGGGGAGGTCTTACCAATATCCGTGAAAAGAAGAGAAGCAAAAAGCAAAGGAGAAAAGGAAAGATATAAGCATCTGAATGCAGAGTTCCAAAGAATAGCAAGAAGAGATAAGAAAGCCTTCCTCAGGGATCAATGCAAAGAAATAGAGGAAAACAACAAAATGGGAAAGACTAGAGATCTCTGCAAGAAAATTAGAGATACCAAGGGAACATTTCATGCAAAGATGGGCACAAAAAGGACAGAAATGGTACGGACCTAACATAAGCAGAAGATATTAAGAAGAGGTGGCAAGAATACACAGAAGAACTATACAAAAAAGATCTTCACGACCCAGGTAATCACGATGGTGTGATCACTCACCTAGAGCCAGACATCCTGGAATGGGAAGTCAAGTGGGCCTTAGAAAGCATCACTGCGAACAAAGCTAGTGGAGGTGATGGAATTCCAGTCAAGCTATTTCAAATTCTGAAAGATGATGCTGTGAAAGTGCTGCACTCAATATGCCAGCAAATTTGGAAAACTCAGCAGTGGCCACAGGACTGGAAAAGGTCAGTTTTCATTCCAATCTCAAAGAAAGGCAATGCAAAAGGATATACAAGGTCGAATCATATAAAATTAAAATTTAGGTGTTCTTCAAAAGCTGCTTTCTTCTGTTCCTCAGAGAGACATCTTCTAAATCATCCATGAAAGGTGAACACCAACCTTGGCAGTCAGTCAGTGACAGGGAATCCACTGCCTTTATCAGGATGAAGTCCATTCCTAAATACGAGACAATTCTTCCTGCAGCTTCTTATTATCTTACTGTTGCCCTGAATCATAACCAAAAAAAGTTTCCTTTTTCAATTAGTTTAATTTAGGGAACACCCAATGGAGCAGGGAGGTCCAAGAGGGAGGGGATATACGTATATACATTTGCGCAATCGCTTCAGTCATGTCTGACTCTGCGACCCTAGGGATGGGAGCCCGCCAGGCTTCTCTGTCCCTGGGATTCTCCAGGCAACAATACTGGAATGGGTTGCCATGCCCTCTTCAAGGGATCTTCCTGACCCAGGATAGAATCCAAGTCTTCTGTGTCTCCAGCACTGTAGGGCTACCTGAGAAGCCCAGGATATATATATATATGTGTGTGTGTGTGTGTGTGTGTGTGTGTATACACATACATATATATATAGCTAATTTAGGTTGTTGTACAGTAGAAACTAATGCAACATTGTAACGTGATTATACTCCAAGAAAGGAAGGAGGGGAGAGAGGGAGGAGAGAGAGAGGAAAGAAACAAAGGAAGGAAGGAAGGAAAGAAAGAAACATCCACTGTAAGCTACATTTAGTGCTAGGTAAAAAGGCTATCATGTAGCAAGCATCTTCCCTCTTGCCTTCGCTCTGCTGGAAAACAGGACAAGCTAAGCAAGCCTAGGCTAACTCCTCAATGCTGGGCCACTATGTGGAGAGAAACTTTATGGAGGAGAATCAAGTAACTCCAGGCAACAGGCTGCACCAGGACCACAACATAAGTGACACCATCTTGGACCTTCCAGTCATAATCAAGTCCAGCAGGCTGACATCTCATAAAGCACTCTGCTAAGCCCTGTCTGAACTCCTCACCACATTATTGTGGGCAATGAAACATCTGCTTTTTTTTTTTTTTTTAAGACTACCACATCAACTTAAATAAACAAGGTGGTCACTTCCTTCAGAAGTTTAAATATTTCCAGGCATTTGAACAGAGTTCTTATACACACTCTCTACCCTTGCACTTTAAGGCAGAGAAAGTTTTCATTCTTCTACCTGCCCTAATTGGTATCTTCTGTGAATTAGTGCACCCATAACTAACCACAACATATGAGACTAATTTTGAGGAGTCCATAATGCAGTAGAAATCTGGACACTATTCCTATATTAAAAATCATATGGTTTGTGATACATCAGAAATATTAATGAATATAATGAATCTCAAACTCTTGAAAATTCTACTGTCTTTCTATCCTTGTCTATCAAGAAACCATAGTACTTGACTAACCAATTTCAACTCCTCCCTAGAATCTGAATAAAATAAGATTTTTTTTTAAAAGAGGAAGAGTAAGACAGATGTTTTTATACCAATGAGAAACAGAGACCACATGCTAATTCTAAAGCAACTCTCCCCAATTCTCTCCACAGTTGTTTCCATCTCTATATTTACTTGTTTTTAAAAACAGAAATTACAGACTATTCTGTCATTAAAATCATGAGCTTTTTTTTTTTTTTTTTTTTTTCATTTTCCGGGTGTCTCTGTATTAGTTCATAAATAGTTCATAATCCTGCTTTAGAAAGATAAATATGGCATAGAAAATCTTTATTTTTCCAGAAATCTAATAGCTTTTGCATTATAATTTTGAGTAAGAATTAACACAAAACATAGCAACTATCCCCCTATACCATTTTGGGAGGAATAGAGTGATCTCGTTGTACATTCCCACCAAACTGTGGCACCTGTAGCAGGCAGCTTAGTGTTAATAGGGCTGCCTGATGTAGTTTTTCATGATCCCTGTGGATATTCTCCTCTTTCAAAGTTTATGATTCAACATGATCTCTGAGTAAGGAAAAAATAAAATGGGACTTCCCTGGTGGTCCAGTGGTTAAGACTTGACCTTCCAATGAAGGGTATGAGGGTTCAGTCCCTGGTTGGGGAGCAAAGATCCCACATGCCCTGCAGCCAAAAAATTAAAACAGAAAGCAGAAGCAATATTGCAACTAATTCAACAAAGGCATTATAAATGGTCCACATTAAAAAAAAAAAGAAAGAAAAAAAATACCAACATGGCAGGCTGATAGGAAAAACAACAATATGGCCCAGAACACAAGAGACAATTTATTAACAGCAAAGTAATTCCATTTTGCTCTCCAGCATGCATGCATATGTGCATGCTCAGTCGTTCTCAATTTGCTCACCAGAATCTCATCTAATCATAGCGAAGTGATGAGAAATATACAATAAGAAAAAAAATATTTTTTAAAAAAATCACAAAATCACTAAAAACTGGGGGGGGAGGGTGGGTAAAAAGAGTTCATAATTTTGAAGTCTTATTTATGAAAAAAATCAAGTAATTTACTTAAGGAAGTTTAATAAATCAGTTTTCCAGTTATCTACATTCCTTTAAATGAAAATATATACCATTCACTATTTTAAAGGGCCTTTTTTGCTAAGAATTTATTTATTTATTTATTTTATTTTTTAACTTTACAATATTGTATTGGTTTTGCCATATATCAACATGAATCCTCCACAGGTATATACATGTTCCACATCCTGAACCCTCCTCCCTCCTCCCTCCCTGTACCATCCCTCTGGGTCGTGCCAGTGCACCAGCCCCAAGCATCCAGTATCGTGCATCGAACCTGGACTGGCGATTCATTTCATACATGATATTATACATGTTTTAATGCCATTCTCCCAAATCATCCCACCCTCTCCTTCTCCCTCTCCCACAGAGTCCAAAAGACTGTTTTATACATCAGTGTCTCTTTTGCTGTTTCGTATACAGTGTTATTGTTACCATCTTTCTAAATTCCATATATATGCGTTAGTATACTGTATTGGTGTTTTTCTTTCTGGCTTACTTCACTCTGTAGAATAGGCTCCAGTTTCATCCACCTCATTAGAACTGATTCAAATGTATTCTTTTTAATGGCTGAGTAATACTCCATTGTGTATATGTACCACTGCTTTCTTATCCATTCATCTGCTGATGGGCATCTAGGTTGCTTCCATGTCCTGACTATTATAAACAGTGCTGCAATGAACATTGGGGTACACGTGTCTCTTTCCCTTCTGGTTTCCTCAGTGTGTATGCCCAGCAGTGGGATTGCTGGGTTATAAGGAGAATTTAAACTTTTTTATTAAAGAATACTTTTCAGAATTATTATTATTTTTTTTAAAGCAATGAGATCTAATTACTCTTACATGGAGGGATGTGAGAGGTTACATACTGTGACTGGTATGCCTCTGTAACTTTTACCTCACTACTATACCAAAATGTTATAAATCAGCATCCTGGTACAGTAGGTGATGCCTAATACTTTCCAAAACACACTCTTTAACTGTAAGTTAATATTATAATAGACTATGTGATTAAATTGTATTTTTAATTAGAAAATAACACAATACAGTGAGAGCAATTTCTTTAGTAACTGTAGTCTTACAAGCTATGCACTGCCAAACAACTCTCATACCATAGAAAAATGTGCATATAGGTCAAATAGGATCAAACAGTGAAATCTATTAAAATCTACCTCCAGTTATCAATTAATAAGGAAGACCGTAAAGTAAGGATATCATATCTGATTTATCATTTTATAATTTGCCAACAAAGGCCCATGTAGTCAAAGCTATGGTTTTTCCAGTAGTCATGGCTGGATGTGAAAAGTTGGACTATAAAGAAAGCTAAGCTCCAAAGAACTGATGCTTCTGAGAAGCTTGTTAAGAGTCCCTTGAACTGCAAGGAGATCCAACCAGTCCGTCCTAAAGAGATCAGTCCTGAATGTTCATTGGAAGGACTGATGTTGAAGCTGAAACCTCAATACTTTGGCCACCTGATGCAAAGAACTGACTCACTGGAAAAGATCCTAATGCTGGGAAAGATTGAGGGCAGGAGGAGAAGGGGACGACAGAGGATGAGATGGTTGGATGGCATCACCATCATGACTCAATGGACATGAGTTTGATCAAGCTCCAGGAGTTGCTGATGGACAGGGAAGCCTGGCATGCTGCAGTCGAGGGGGTTGCAGAGTCAGACAGGACTGAGCGACTGAACTAAACTGATCATTTTATAATGTTTAAATTTGCCTTAACTTATATTTTTTTCCTTTATTTCTCCTTTATTTATTTATTATTTATTTTTAGTTTTTGTTTTGGCCTGCAGCTTTTGTAGGAAAATGGGAGCAATACTATTCCCACAACCAGTGCACCAAGCCAAGTATATTAACTTAACAGAATACTTAATGTCTTCAGGGACCTGTCAATGATTTGCCAGGAAAACAGAGCCCAAAGCAAATAGGCTATGAACTAAGAGGAAAACAAAATGCTGAATTCAAGAACCTCACACTCTATCTCTTATACTTAACTTTCGTTCAAATATTTTCCTGATGGTTTTCTTTCTTTTTTTTTTTTAAATTTTATTTTATTTTTAAACTTTATGTAATTGTATTAGTTTTGCCAAACATCAAAATGAATCCTTCACAGGTATACATGTGGAGCACATGTATACCTGATGGTTTTCTACTTATACCTCTTTCTACATGGTCAAGATGTATTTTCTTTCAGAGTTGAAATTTGTTTTGAATAATTTTGTAAAAACATAGAAAATATAATATGCAGTGAATCAAATGTACCAGCTTTTTAATTTTTTTAGTATGTATAGAAAATTTAGTTATCTCTAATTCCAACAAACAGATTCATATTCAGCTTTATTAAAGGTGATAATATATAGTTATTCTTCTAAATGCAAATAATGTCTTGGAAGAGGTATTTATTTGAAATACAAATAAAACACATAAAGAAAAGCCATGCCTAAATAAAAAATAAAGAAATAAACAATGGTTGTTTTAATTGGGGAAAAAATTCAGTGAATATTCTCCTTAAATGGATCATATCAAAATAAAGAGTGCTTAGATCACCTGAAGGTAAAATGTCGTTTTGACAATTCTTATATACATACAAACTCTAGCCTTTAATATAGGTTATAGTGAATAAGTGGAATGTTGTTTTGTTATTTAATATTGTATCTGTGAAAAGTGAAAGTGTTAGTCACTAAGTCTTGTCCGACTCTTTGAAACTCTTTGAAACTACATATATAGAGAGCTTCCCCTGTAGATAAGTTAGTAAAGAGTTTGCCTGCAGTGGGGGAGACCTGGGTTCGATCCCTGGGTCAGGAAGTTTCCACTGGAGAAGGAAATGGCAGCCTACTCCAGTATTCTTGCTTGGAGAATCCCATGAACAGAGGAGCCTGGCAGGCTACCATTTATGGGATCACAAGAGTCGGCACACAGAAAGATATGTATACAACATATATATATATATATATATATATATATATATATATAAATTTGTTAAACTTGGGAATAAATACAAAAGGACATATTTCCAATCTGTTGAAATAGGTATTTTGTGTCCACACAGAAATTTCAACCCATATATATATATATATATATATATATAGAAAGAGAGAGAGAGAGATAACTCTCTTCCATAAATTAGAAAACTATTCTCCAATTTTGAATATTTATCATGTTTCCTGTATCACACTAGTAACACACTGAATAATAAGCACCATTACTTGCTCATTTCTTGCTGAATTCCAGAGTAGATTATCAGAAGTGGATTTACTTGTTCAAAAAATATCAACATTTCAAGGTTCTTCATAAATTTACCAAATCATTTTGCAAAAAGTTGTACAAATCTGCATTCCCATTAGGAATATAAGAAAGTTCTATTTTACTATATACACTTTCCTATTAAATAGTATAATTGAAAAAGCACTGCTAAACATTACATCTAACTTCAATGTGAATTTCTCACCTTATTAGTGATGTATTTTTTCCTGTGGTTGGTATTGCCTTAGATATAATCTTTTCTGATATTTTTACTTAGTTCTTTATAAAACATGCCCTCCTTAATCCATCTTTGGGTCCAAAAGATCCTCTGGAGTAGGAAAGGTAAGCACTATTCCTGCCTGGAAAATTCCACGGAGAGGAAATCACAAAGAGTCAGACATGACTGAGGGACTGGGCACGTATGCTCACATTTAGTTCATTATTGCATGTTTCTGATGTATTGTTTGCCTTTTGTATATGTGAGTGTATGTATGTGCTTTTATGTGTGTGTGTGTGTATCTTTACCCTTGGGTCACTAAATGAAACTGATTATTCTTTTTCTAATGTAGAGGAGGCAGTGATCAAAATCAACCAAAGAAAAAGAAATGCAAAAAGGCAAAACGGTTGTCTGAGGAGGCCTTACAAATAGCTGAAAGAAGATAAGCAAAAGACAAAGGAGAAAAGGAAAGATATACTCATTTGAATGCAGAGTTCCAAAGAAGAGCAAGGAGAGATGGGAAAGCCTGACTCAGTGATCAAATTGAAGAAAGTGGAGAAAATCACTCGACCATTCAGGTATGAACTAAATCAAATCCCTTATGACTATACAGTGGAAGTGAGGAACAGATTTAAGGGACTAGATTTCATAGACTGCCTGATGAACTATGGATGGAGGTTTGTGACATTGTGCAGGAAACAGGAATCAAGACAATCCCCAAGAAAAAGAAATGAAAAAGCAAAATGGCTGTCTGAGGAGGCCTTACAAACAGCTGTGAAAGAATGGAAGCGAAAAGAAAAGGAGAAAAGGAAAGATATACCCAATGAATGAAGAGTTTCAAAGAATAGCAAGGAGAGATAAGAAAGCTTTCCTCAGTGATCAATGCAAAGAAATAGAGGAAAACAATAGAATGGGAAACACTAGAGATCTCTTCAAGAAAATTAGAGATACCAAGGGAACATTTCATGCAAAGATGGGCTCCATAAAGGATAGAAATGGTATGGACCTAACAGAAGCAGAAGATATTAAGAAAAGGTGGAAAGAATACACAGAAAAACTGTACAAAAAAGATCTTCATGATGCAGATAATCATGATAGTGTGATCATTCACCTAGAGCCAGACATCCTGGAATGTGAAGTCAAGTGGGCCTTAGGAAGCATCACTGCGAACAAAGCTAGTGGAGGTGATGGAATTCCAGTTGAGCTATTTCAAATCCTGAAAGACGATGCTGTGAAAGTGCTGCACTCAATATGCCAGCAAATTTGGAAAACAGCAGTGGTCACAGGATTGGAAAAGGTCAGTTTTCATTCCAATCTCAAAGAAAGACAATGCTAAAGAATCCTCAAACAACTGCATAATTGCACTCATCCCACATGCTAGTAAAATAATGCTCAAAATTCTCCAAGCTAGGCTTCAGCAATACATGAACCGTGAACATCTAGATGTTTAACCTGGTTTTAAAAAAGGCAGAGGAACCAGAGATCAAATTGCCAACATCCAAAGGATCATCGAAAAAGCAGGAGAGATCCAGAAAAACATCTATTTCTGCTTCATTGACTATGCCAAAGCCTTTGACTGTGTAGATCACAATAAACTGTGGAAAATCCAGAAAGAGATAGGAATACCAGACCACCGGGCCTGCCTCTTGAGAAACCTGTATACAGGTCATGAAGCAACAGTTAGAACTGGACACGGAACAACAGACTGGTTCCAAATAGGAAAAAGAGTGCTTCAAGGCTGTATATTGTCATCCTGCTTATTTAACTTCTATGCAGAGTACATCATGAGAAACGCTGGGCTGGAGGAAGCACAAGCTGGAATCAAGATTGCCGGGAGAAATATCAGTAACTTCAGATATGCAGATGACACCACCCTTAAGGCAGAAAGTGAAGAAGAACTAAAGAGCCTCTTGATGAAAGCGAAAGAGGAGAGTAAAAAGGTTGGCTTAAAGCTCAACATTCAGAAAATTAAGATAATGACATCCAGTCCAATCACTTCATGGCAAATAGATGGCAAAACAGTGGGAAGAGTGGCTGACTATTTTTTCTGGGCTCCAAAATCACTTCAGATGGCAATTGCAGCCATGAAGTTAAAAGATGCTTACTCCTTGGAAGAAAAATTATGACCAACCTAGACAGCATACTGAAAAGCAGAGAAATTGCTTTGTCAACAAAGGTCCATCTAGTCAAGGCTATGGTTCTTCCAGTGGTAATGTATGGATGTGACAGTTGGACTATAAAGAAAACTGAATGATGAAGAATTGATGAACTGAACTGAGCTTAACTGAACTGAACTGAATGAAACCAGTTCTACACCTTTTTTAAACCATTAAGAAGCATCAGTTCAGTTCAGTTCAGTCACTCATTCATGTCCAACTCTTTCCGACCCCATGAATCACAGCACATCAGGCCTCTCTGTGCATCACCAACTCCCGGAGTTTACCCAAACTCATGTCCATTGAGTCGGTGATGCCATCCAGCCATCTCATCCTCTGTCATCCCCTCTTACTCCTGCCTCCAATCCCTCCCAGCATCACGGTCTTTTGCAATGAGTCAACTCTTCGCATGAGGTGGCCAAAGTACTGGAGTTTCAGCTTTAACATCATTCCCTTCAAAGAAATCCCAGGGCTGATCTCCTTCAGAATGGACTGGTTGGATCTCCTTGCAGTCCAAGGGACTCTCAAGAGTCTTCTCCAATGCCACAGTTCAAAAGCATCAATTCTTCGTCACTCAGCCTTCTTCACAGTCCAACTCTCACATCCATACATGACCACAGGAAAAACCATAGCCTTGACTAGATGGACCTTTGTTGGCAAAGTAATGTCTCTGCTTTTCAATATGCTATCTAGATTGGTCATAACTTTCCTTCCAAGGAGTAAGTGTCTTTTAATTTCATGGCTGCAGTCACCATCTGTAGTGATTTTGGGGCCCAGAAAAATAAAGTCTGATACTGTTTCCACTGTTTCCCCACCTATTTCCCATGAAATGAGGGACCGGATGCCATGATCTTCGTTTTCTGAATGTTGAGTTTTAAGCCAACTTTTTCACTCTCCATTTCATCAAGAGGCTTTTTAGTTCCTCTTCACTTTCTGCCATAAGGGTGGTGTCATCTGCATATCTGAGATTATTGATATGTCTCCTGGCAATCTTGGTTCCAGCTTGTGTTTCTTCCAGTCCAGCATTTCTCATGATGTACTCTGCATATAAGTTAAATAAGCAGGGTGATAATATACAGCCTTGACGTACTCCTTTTCCTATTTGGAACCAGTCTGTTGTTCCATGTCCAGTTCTAACTGCTGCTTCCTGACCTGCATACAAATTTCTCAAGAGGCAGATCAGGTGGTCTGGTATTCCCATCTCTTTCAGAATTTTCCACAGTTTATTGTGATCCATATAGTCAAAGGCTTTGGCATAGTCAATAAAGCAGAAATGGATGTTTTTTTCTGGAACTCTCTTGCTTTTTCCATGATCCAGCGGAGGTTGGCAATTTGATCTCTGGTTCCTCTGCCTTTTCTAAAACCAGTTTGAACATCAGGAAGTTCACAGTTCATGTATTGCTGAAGCCTGGCTTGGAGAATTTTGAGCATTACTTTACTAGCATGTGAGATGAGTGCAATTGTGCTGTAGTTTGAGCATTCTTTGGCATTGTCTTTCTTTGAGATTGGAATGAAAACTGAGCTTTTCCAGTCCTGTGGCCACTGCTGAGTTTTCAAATTTGCTGGCATATTGAGTGCAGCACTTTCACAGCATCATCTTCCAGGATTTGAAATAGCTCAACTGGAATTCCATCACCTCCATTAGCTTTGTTCATAGTGATACTTTCTAAGGCGCACTTGACTTCCCATTCCAGGATGTCTGGCTCTAGATGAGTGATCACACCATCATGATTATCTGGTTTGTGATAAATATTTAATCATATTCTCTTTTATTTTTATTAATTTTTTAATTAATTTTTAAAATTCATTTTAATTAGAGGGTAATTTCTTTACAATGTGTTTGTTTCTGCTGTACAACAGAGTGAATCAGCTCTAATTATACATATAGCATTTCCCTCTTGAGCCTCCCCCACCCCATCCCATTCTTTTTACTAATTTCTAAATTTTAATGTTAACTTTTTAATTAATTCCTTTAAAAATATCAGTAAAGAGCTTACTATGCATCAAGAAAACACAGTTTACACTTGGCATAAAGCAAGAGTGTGCAAAATCTGGCACAGTGGCAGTGTTCTTGCAGCTTAAAATCTCCTGCAAAAGACAGCATTTCGTGAAAAGGACTGAGCTGAGATGTAAAGTATCTGACCAAGGCTAAATTTGTTGAGGGGATGGTAAAACAGAAAAATAATCTTATGCTAAAGCAATGTGGTGAGAATTCTGATAGAATAACGGAAAACGTAGTTGAACTTGTGTTGAAAAGAAAATGGAGTCAGAGAAACTGGAGAGGTAAGGAAACCAGGCAGCAGGATTAGCCTCTTAAGATGTCTGGTCTTTATCCTAAGAAAAATGAAAACACTTCTGGTGTTGTAAAGACAAATACAAATTAAAACTGAGAAGCTTAATTCACCCTCTTGAAAATAAAGTGATTTCTCCACGCTTCTTTTCCTTTGAGCATTTCCTTTAAAAAAATCTGTGCATAAATACTATGTTCTTTTGAAATCATATAAATCGTTTTGAAAACTAGGTCAGCCTCTGGTGGGCTTTACAAACCTAGGAATGTGTTTCTTTCTCAAGGACCAGGGAGCCATCTCTTTGAGATGTAAACATCAAGGGAGATAGCTCCCCATCTCTCAGTTTCTGTAGTAGGACAGCAGAATCTTCAAGGCTTCAAGTTGCAAAATAACAGGGTTAGTAGAAGGAAAGAAATCTTTAAAATTAGGGCAGAAGTAAATGCAAAAGAAACAAAAGAGGTCATAGCAAAAATCAACAAAGCCAAAAGCTGGTTCTTTGAAAGGATAAATAAAATTGACAAACCATTAGCCAGACTCATCAAGAAACAAAGGGAGAAAAATCAAATCAATAAAATTAGAAACGAAAATGGAGAGATCACAACAGACAACACAGAAATACAAAGGATCATAAGAGACTATCAACAATTATATGCCAATAAAATGGACAACGTGGAAGAAATGGACAAATTCTTAGAAAAGTACAACTTTCCAAAACTCGACCAGGAAGAAATAGAAAATCTTAACAGACCCATCACAAGCACGGAAATTGAAACTGTAATCAAAAATCTTCCAGCAAACAAAAGCCCAGGTCCAGATGGCTTCACAGCTGAATTCTACCAAAAATTTAGAGAAGAGCTAACACCTATCCTGCTCAAACTCGTCCAGAAAATTGCAGAGGAAGGTAAACTTCCAAACTCATTCTATGAGGCCACCATCACCCTAATACCAAAACCTGACAAAGATCCCACAAAAAAAGAAAACTACAGGCCAATATCACTGATGAACATAGATGCAAAAATCCTTAACAAAATTCTAGCAATCGGAATCCAACAACACATTAAAAAGATCATACACCATGACCAAGTGGGCTTTATCCCAGGGATACAAGGATTCTTCAATATCCGCAAATCAATCAATGTAATACACCACATTAACAAATTGAAAAATAAAAACCATATGATTACCTCAATAGATGCAGAGAAAGCCTTTGACAAAATTCAACATCCGTTTATGATAAAAACTCTCCAGAAAGCAGGAATAGAAGGAACATACCGCAACATAATAAAAGCTATATATGACAAACCCACAGCAAACATTATCCTCAATGGTGAAAAATTGAAAGCATTCCCTCTAAAGTCAGGAACAAGACAAGGGTGCCCACTTTCACCATTACTATTCAACATAGTTTTGGAAGTGTTGGCCACAGCAATCAGAGCAGAAAAAGAAATAAAAGGTATCCAAATTGGAAAAGAAGAAGTAAAACTCTCACTATTTGCAGATGACATGATCCTCTACATAGAAAACCCTAAAGACCCCACCAGAAAATTACTAGAACTAATCAATGATTATAGTAAAGTTGCAGGATATAAAATCAACACACAGAAATCCCTTGTATTCCTATACACTAATAATGAGAAAACAGAAAGAGAAATTAAAGAAACAATTCCATTCACCATTGCAACGAAAAGAATAAAATACTTAGGAATATATCTACCTAAAGAAACTAAAGACCTATACATAGAAAACTATAAAACACTGGTGAAAGCAATCAAAGAGGACACTAATAGATGGAGAAATATACCATGTTCATGGATTGGAAGAATCAATATAGTGAAAATGAGTATACTACCCAAAGCAATTTATAGATTCAATGCAATCCCTATCAAGCTACCAACGGTATTCTTCACAGAGCTAGAACAAATAATTTCACAATTTGTATGGAAATACAAAAAACCTCGAATAGCCAAAGCTATCTTGAGAAAGAAGAATGGAACTGGAGGAATCAACCTACCTGACTTCAGGCTCTACTACAAAGCCACAGTTATCAAGACAGTATGGTACTGGCACAAAGACAGAAATATAGATCAATGGAACAAAATAGAAAGCCCAGAGATAAATCCATGCACATATGGACATCTTATCTTTGACAAAAGAGGCAAGAATATACAATGGATTAAAGACAATCTCTTTAACAAGTGGTGCTGGGAAATCTGGTCAACCACTTGTAAAAGAATGAAACTAGAACACTTTCTAACACCATACACAAAAATAAACTCAAAATGGATTAAAGATCTAAACATAAGACCAGAAACTATAAAACTCCTAGAGGAGAACATAGGCAAAACACTCTGACATACATCACAGCAGGATCCTCTATGACCCACCTCCCAGAAGATTGGAAATAAAAGCAAAAATAAACAAATGGGACCTAATTAAACTTAAAAGCTTCTGCACATCAAAGGAAACTATCAGCAAGGTGAAAAGGCAGCCTTCAGAATAGGAGAAAATAATAGCGAATGAAGCAACTGACAAACAACTAATCTCAAAAATATACAAGCAACTCCTACAGCTCAACTCCAGAAAAATAAATGACCCAATCAAAAAATGGGCCAAAGAACTAAATAGATATTTCTCCAAAGAAGACATACAGATGGCTAACAAACACATGAAAAGATGCTCAACATCACTCATTATCAGAGAAATGCAAATCAAAACCACTATGAGGTACCATTTCACACCAGTCAGAATGGCTGTGATCCAAAAGTCTACAAGCAATAAATGCTGAAGAGGGTGTGGAGAAAAGGAAACCCTCTTACACTGTTGGTGGGAATGCAAACTAGTACAGCCACTATGGAGAACAGTGTGGAGATTCCTTAAAAAACTGGAAATAGAACTGCCTTATGATCCAGCAATCCCACTGCTGGGCATACACACTGAGGAAACCAGAAGGGAAAGAGACACGTGTACCCCAATGTTCATTGCAGCCAGGACATGGAAGCAACCTAGATGTCCATCAGCAGATGAATGGATAAGAAAGCTGTGGTACATATACACAATGGAGTATTACTCAGACATTAAAAATAATACATTTGAATCAGTTCTAATGAGGTGGATGAAACTGGAGCCTATTCTACAGAGTGAAGTAAGCCAGAAAGAAAAACACCAATACAGTATACTAATGCATATATATGGAATTTAGAAAGATGCTAACAATAACCCTGTGTATGAGACAGCAAGAGAGACACTGATGTATAGAACAGTCTTATGGACTCTGTTGCAGAGGGAGAGGGTGGGAAGATTTGGGAGAATGGCATTGAAACATGTACAATATCATGTATGAAACGAGTTGCCAGTCCAGGTTCGATGCACAATACTGGATGCTTGGGGCTAGTGCACTGGGATGACCCAGAGGGATGGTATGGGGAGGGAGGAGGGAGGAGGGTTCAGGATGAGAAACACATGTATACCTGTGGTGGATTCATTTTGATATTTGGCAAATCTAATACAATATGTAAAGTTTAAAAATAAAATAAAATTTTTTAAAAATGCAAAAAAAACCTAGGAGAGGACTTCCCTCGTGGCCCAGTGGTTAAGACTTCACCTTCCAATGCAGGAGGTGTGAGTTCAGTGCCTGATAGGGGAGCTAGATCCCACATGCTTCCCAATCAAAAAAAACAAAATATCAAACAAAAGCAATATTGTAGCAAATAAAAGCTTTGAAAATGGTTCATGTGAAAAAAAATCTAAAAAAAAAAAAAACCTAGGAAGTTTGATTTTCCTCTGGGTAAGGCCATTTAGTTAATACAGATGATCATTCCGATTACCAAGCAAAGTCAAGATGAATGGTAGGTGATAAACTGTGTTGTCAAGTCTTCTTATTCCAGGACTCATTACTGATTATCTTGAGAACATTTAAATGATGGGTTGCATCCACTTGGCTGTATCAGAAAATAAGATTTCTATCTTGCAGATGCCTACTGGGTTGCCCATGTGTCTCACATCCTGGTCTTAGCATTACTTAGTGATAGAAGTGTGTTCTTTATCTCCTGCCTTCATGGAGAGATTTTCTGGACTGGAAAAAAATTGAATTTTTAATTATTTTCCCCTAACAGTGTAAAGGGAGGGAAAGTACATTTAGTTTTATATTTCAAAATGAACTATTTAGCTCTAAAGGAAACAAATAAAATAAAATAAAGGAAGTCTCACCCAAAGAATAAATGATTCAGGTGAGAAATGGGAAAAGCTTGGAATAAGGTGGGATGGTAAAGAAGAGAAGTAGATATATTCATGGATATCTCACACACAGGAACAATAGGATCTGATAAGGAATAGGATTTAATGGTAAGGGAGCTTCCCTGGTGATTCAGACTGTAAAGAATCTTCCTGCAATGCAGGAGGCCTGGGTTCAATCCCTGGGTCAAGGAGATCCCCCATAGAAGGGAATGGCAACTCACTCTAGTATTCTTGCCTGGAGAATTCCATGTAGAGTAGGCCTGGTGGGCCACACTCCATGGAGTAGCAAAGAGTCAGACAAGACAGAGCAACTAACATGCCACATAATGGTAAGAGGTATCAAGATAAACCCTAGATTATTTTACAACAGCATAGATAGTCCAAGAAATATGGCCACAGTGACTTCCCTGGTCGTCTAGTGGTTAAGAATCTATCTTCCAAAGCACGGGGCATGGATTCGCTCCCTGGTTGGGAAACTAAGATCCCACATGCCATGGAGCAACTAAGCCCACATGTAGCAATTAGAGAAGTCTACGGGCCATGGTGAAGAGTCTGCACAGCCATAATAAAATAAAGAAATGAAAGAAAGAAATATGGCCACAGATACGTAGCCATTTCCCTTGGCTGGAAAATACTGAATGTGAGCCGACTGAAAAAAGTCAAATGAAAATAATGTTAACCACTGCATGATTTATTTTGAATTATATTTTAGGAAGTAAGGTACTAATTACTTTTTTTCTATTCTTCTGAATAGCTAATTACCTCCAGGGCAAATTCTATTTCAGTTTGGTGCCATTAAAAAAGCCCTCTCCTGCCAAACGAAAACAAATAAAACATAATCAGGAATCGGGGAACCCATGAAGAATATTATTTCCTTCATACCAAGTATTCTTCCTTTCAATTTAACTAGACTCCACCACCTAATCTAACACAGAATCTTGGCTTCAAACACACTTGTGCTCTCCATCTACCGTTACTGTTGTTGTTCAGTCACTCAGTTGTATCTGACTTTTTCAACCCCATGGACTACAGGGCACCAGGCTTCCCTGTCCTTCACCATTTCCAGGAGCTTCCTCAGACTCAAGTCCATTTAGTCAGTGACGCCATTCAACCATCTTGTTCTCTGGAGTCACCCTTCTCCTTTTGACTTCAATCTTTCCCAGCATCAGGGTCTTTTCCAATGAGTCGGCTCTTTGCATCAGGTGGCCAAAGTATTGGAGCTTCAGCTTCAGCATCAGTCCTTCCAATGAATATTCAGGGTTGACTTCCTTTAGGATGGACTGGTTTGATCAAATCCTTTAGAACTGACCAGTGGTTTGATCAAACAATTAATGTAGAGAACTGATATAAAGTGAAGCATTACCATAACTGGCTTAATAGAATTGTCACAGGATGTGTTACTGAAATCACACATTTCTATAACCCAGGTAGTGTGGGTTACTACCCTGAAATGCAGCCACTTCAAGACAATGGATCTTGTCGTTATCACTTTATGTCAATAACTAAAAAATGTTTGCCGCTCCACTCCATCAGGACCTCAATGAATATTTAGTGAGCTAAATAAAACAGCAATAAGCAGACAGTGAAGAAAAAGATAATTTGGGTCAACAGATCACTGAAGAGCCTTTAGTGCCAAGGGAAGTGGGACTGCTAGCTGGAGGTCCAATTTCCTCAAGTACAAACTGTGGAAGAAATGACCTTCCAGAGAGAGAAAAGTAGTAAGTAACAAAGGACACCTTCCCCTGAATAGAGCAGCTTGAGTGACTCCATAGGCAATCTGGCGCCAGAATTGGTGGTCTTTCAAATGTTACATCTTAGACTGTCCTCTTGACTATGAAGAAGGCATGGGGATGTACAATATCAGTTGTCTGGATGAGACACGACAAGATCAAAGCACTTTTTATGAACAGGAGTGTGGCAACCAGGTGTCGACTTCACAGGTAGTGCAGTGGTAAAGAATCTGCCTAACAATGTAGGAGACGCAGGAGATGCAGGTTCGATCCCTGGGTGAGGAAGATGCCCTGGAGAAGGAAATGGCAACCCACTCCAGTATTCCTGCCTGAACAATCCCATGGACAAAGGAGCCTGGAAGGCTGCAATCTATGGGGTCACGAAGAGTCAGACATGAGTGAGAGACTAAGTACACACATGGCACTTATGTGCAAGATTCATCAAATGGGATCGCATAGAAACCAATGTCTTAAAAGTCTTATTTCAAGACCAGATGTGAAGTAGTAAAGAAAGAGGTTAAGGTGGTAGGAGTAAGAATGGAATCAAAGAAAAACTTTATAAAATCTAAATGGAAACTTATGTATAGTTTCACAATGAATAAGCTACTTTTATGGTTTCATCCTGCTAGTACAAATTGATGAGTAGCTATATAAAGGAAAGAAATGGTATGGACCTAACAGAAGCAGAAGATATTAAGAGGAGGTGGCAAGAATACACAGAACTGTACAAAAAAGATCTTCATGACAAAGATAATCACAATGGTGTGATCACTCACCTAGAGCCAGACATCCTGGAATGTGAAGTCAAATGGGCCTTAGAAAGCATCACTACGAACAAAGCTAGTGGAGGTGATGGAATTCCAGTTGAGCTATTTCAAATCCTGGAAGATGATGCTGTGAAAGTGCTACACTCAATATGGCAGCAAATTTGAAAACTCAGCAGTGGCCACAGGACTGGAAAAGGTCAGTTTTCATTCCAATCCCAAAGAAAGGGAATGCCAAAGAATACTCAAACTACTGCACAATTGCACTTATCTCACACGCTAGAAAAATAATGCTCAAAATTCTCCAAGCTAGGCTTCAGCAATACATGAACCGTGAACTTCCAGATGTTCAAGCTTGTTTTAAAAACGGCAGAGGAACCAGAAACCAAATCGCCAACATCTGCTGGATCATGGAAAAAGCAAGAGAGATCTAGAAAAACATCTGTTTCTGCTTTATTGACTATGCCAAAGCCTTTGACTGTGTGGGACACAATAAACTATGGAAAATTCTTCAAGAGATGGGAATACCAGACCACCTGACCTGCCTTTTGAGAAACCTATATGCAGGCCAGGAAGCAACAGTTAGAACTGGATATGGAACAACAGACTGGTTCCAAATAGGAAAAGGAGTACTTCAAGGCTGTATATAGTCACCCTGCTTATTTAACTTATTTGCAGAGTACATCATGAGATATGCTGGGCTGGAGGAATCACAAGCTGGAATCAAGATTGCTGGGAGAAATATCAATAACCTCAGATATGGAGATGACACCACCCTTATGGCAGAAAGTGAAGAGGAACTAAAGAGCCTCTTGATGAAATGGAGAGTGAAAAAGTTGGCTTAAAGCTCAACATTCAGAAAACTAAGATGATGGCATCTGGTCCCATCACTTCATGGCAAATAGATAGGGAAACAGTGGAAACAAGGTCAGACTTTATTTTTTGGCGCTCCAAAATCACTGCAGATGGTAACTGCAGCCATGAAATTAAAAGACACTTACTCCTTGGAAGGAAAGTTATGACCAATCTAGATAGCATATTCAAAAGCAGAGATATTACTTTGCCAACAAAGGTCCATCTAGTCAAGGCTATGGTTCTTCCAGTGGTCATGTATGGATGTGAGAGTTGGACTGTGAAGAAAGCTGACCACTGAAGAATTGATGCTTTTGAACTGTGGTGTTGGAGAAGACTCTTGAGAGTCCCTTGGACTGCAAGGGGATCCAACCAGTCCATCCTAAAGGAGATCGGTCCTGGGTGTTCATTGGAAAGACTGATGCTAAAGCTGAAACTCCAATATTTTGGCCACCTCATGCGAAGAGTTGACTCATTGCAAAAGACCGTGATGCTGGGAGGGATTGGGGGCAGGAGGAGAAGGGGATGACAGAGGATAAGATGGCTGGAAGGCATCACTGACTCGATGGACATCTCATTTGGGTAAACTCCGGGAGTTGGTGATGGACAGGGAGGCCTGGTGTGCTGCGATTCATGGGGTCGCAAACAGTCGGACACGACTGAGCGACTAAACTGAACTGAGAGTGGTTCTATCATATAACAGGTGACTCTACCCAGTTATATTTCTCTTCTCCATGAGTATCAATGTTTTATTTAAGCTACACTAGACTAAGTATCATCACTGTAACATAACTCACTTTTGTATGCCCTCTTTATCCACCTGGAATGCCTTCTTTTTAAATTTTTAAATTTTTTATTTTATATGAAGTATAGTTGATTTGCAATGTTGTGTTATTCATAGTTTCAGGTGTACAGTAAAAGTATATATATATATATATATATATATATATATATATATATATACCCATTCTTTTCAGTTCTTTTCCCATATAAGTTATTACAAAATACTGAGTATAGTTCTCTGTGCAATATGGAATGCCTTCTTGACAATGTAACCTCCCAGAAATCTCCCTGTTAGTCAAGAGCAAAAGTCAAATGCCTCCTCTCCCCGGAAATCTAATCTTGAGATAGCACTGCTTGTACAGCTCTGCATGATGAGTTTGCATCTCCAATGCTTTTGGCATAAATCTAGGACTTTCTCAAGTTTTTCTACAATCTTCAAAAAGAGGACTGATAGTTGAGGCTTAGAAACACCATTAAGTGAGAGCAGACGGATTCCAGGGAAGGGAGATTTTTCAACCCTGGAAGGACATATCTTCTTGTGCCATGGCTGTGGTAGTGTGCTCACCAGGTCCAGGCCTGAGAACCTGAGGAATTTCTTGTGTGATGGCTTTTACCTTACCCCTGAAGTGGGGACACTAGGCTTTCTGTGAAGGAAGAGAGGAAGGCAGTGACGAAGGACTCCTGAGGGGAGTGGAGACCATCTCAGCTGCCTGTGGGGAAATGAGACATCAGGGGTCAACAGTGGTATCTCCACGCCTCCACCCCTGTACTTGAGCCTTCCTCCACCTAGGACGTTGATCTCATTTAGGAAAACTTGATGCCTTGAGCCTGGATTCCAGTTTATCATGATTTTCTTCAGCAGTTCTAATATCTGAGCATCAAAGACATTACCTCTCAAAACAAAAACCAACAACCCTGAAACTTGTACTAATCTCAGGAGCAAATGTTGTAAATGTTGGTTGAATGCAGGCCAGAAAAACTCTATGCTAGGAACGTAAAGAGAGAGTTTTGGGTTCAAAAAGCTCACAGCATGTAGAGTCAAATCTACTGATGTGTTCCCTTGTGATATCTTTTTAAAAGAATGATAACCCAAAGCAAGGGATGGGGCAGAAATCACTGAGCAGATTAAGAAGTTAAGCATAAAACAAAAGTCCTACCATTAATGCAGAAATTAATTTTAGGATTTCAACAAAAGGATGGAAACACAAATAAATCACTGCTATTATCATTTCATTCCTAATGAGTTTCCATCCTTTTGTTGAAACCCTAAAATTAATTTCTATTTTCTCTTAGTTTCTCTGGCTTATATTTATGCTTAGCTTCTTAATCTACTGAAATATTGGTAAGCTGATCTGATGTTTTATTATTCTCATTCAGTCACTAAGTCGTGTCTGACCCTTTCCGACCCCATAGACTGCAGTACGCCAGGCTTCCCTGTCCTTCACTATCTCCCAGAGTTTGCTCAAACTCATGTCCACTGAGTCAGTGATGCCATCCAACCATCTCATCCTCCGTCGTCCCCTTCTCCTCCTGCCCTCAACCTTTCCCAGGATTAGAGTCTTTTCCAATGAGTCGGTTCTCTGCATTAGGCAGCCAAAATATTGGATCTGATATTTAGAATCAACTATATCTCTAAACTTCTTTCTTTACAACTGATGACTTCTGAGGACAGAATATATTCTTATATTAACTTCCTATCATTTCGGACTGTCTAAACTGTTTCAATGATCTCTACAACTACTGTGAATGAACATGCAGTAATATCTGTCTCTTCTTTTTTCAAAATGACTTCTTATAGTCTCAACATTTATTTTTCTGCTTATCTTGATGGTGATGTTGATTTTTCAATAAATGATACATTTAAATTTTTACTGGAACTGTAATAAAGCTATAAATGTATCTGATACTTGGTGGCCTCCTTAGGATAAAGCTATACCCTTACATTTGGTTATGTATCTATTTATATACCCCAATGAAATTTTACAGTTTTCTTCAGGATCATGTGGAACAATTTACTGCTATGGCTATTTATGGAGAAACATGACTGAGGGTGTTTAGACTTCTAGAGAGACCCAAAGAGCCCCTGAAATTATAATGAAGTTAATTCAAAAGGATAACAACAGGGGTAAGTACTGGCTGCCCAGAGTGAAGGAAACGAGTGGCACACCTGGGGCTACAGATCCCTATTCAAACTTGAGCAACTGGAGTTTGTGTTCAACTGCACTGGCTAGACTAGGAAGAAAATTAAAAGACCGCTATTCCCTACACTGTGAGAGACTCATGTTAAAAATAAAGTCTTGCTTTTGTTTTGATTACAGGGCAAAATGGACAATCTGGGCAGGGGAGAGGGGAAGATGGGAAAGGTAGGAGGAAGTCTACAGCCAAGCTGATGGTTTCCAAAGTCACTCAAGGACTCCCAGGGTCTCGTGCTCATGCAGGGAGAGTTCTGACCCAGCAGGACTCCAGGGTCAAGGACATATGAACTGGAACAGAAAAAGCCCTTTGAGAAGAAGGATTTCATGTAATAGGGGGCTAGAAGTTAAAAAACAACACTTCAATCTGCTAAAACCAGAAGAAAAAGAGAGAGAGAGAGTCTGTTCTTAGGGTAAAATGCAGTTAACTGTGAAAGGAAGAGTCTTCTTTTGAGGAACTGCTGGAATATGATTATTCTTCTTGTTAAAAGCCTGTTAAATGTTTGTGTTGGCAGATTTTTAGAAGGTTTTTTTATTCCATAATTTTGATGGGGCCTGAATAAACCTGACTGCAAAACAATCAGGACTTCTCTGGTGATCCAGTGGTTAAGACTCCATGCTCCCACTGCAAGAGGCTTGGGTTCCATTCCCGGTTCAGGAAGATCCCACAGAGTGGCCAAAAAAATTAAAAAATAAAAACAATCAGATGAACTTTTTCATAATATAAACAAAGCACATATGTATACCTATGGCTGATTCATGTTGATATTATGGCAGAAACTGACACAATATTGTACAGCAATTATCCTCCAATTAAAAATAAATTTAAATTTTAAAAAAAGGGAAAAGAATCAATCTTTGCTGAGTTGGAGGCTTCCTATTTGGAGGCACCTCCTCTCAACACTTTCACACACCATATTGGTGTCACAGTCTTAATCAACAGCAAGCCAACAGGAAAGTTTTGAGTTCTGAGTAGAGAATACCACTTGCAGTAGTATTCTCAAAGCAAAAAAAAAAAAAAAACTCTTCATGTCTTATAAGCTGGCAGATGCAAGGGTACGCAAGTTGTCTGTGGCAGATGAAGGTGCTATAAAGAATATGTGTCAAGCTCTCACAGGAAGAACAAAACAGGGACACCTAGGATTGTGAAGCAAAAATAAATCTTCCTTGAATGAGTAACTACTGTCCTCTTCAGAAAGATTCCGGCTTGCTACTGGATCTTGGTGAAGATAAAATGACCATTCAACAACAGAGCGTTCATCTTGAAGGTGTCCTGTAAAAAACTGGTTGCATCTCATCCATAAAACCAGCCATAAAACTAAGCATTCATCATTTCCTCTAAAGGAAGAGCCCAGAGGGCAAACGTCAGTTATAGGAGCAGACAGCTCAGCCGCCTAGCCTGTTCCCACCACATTGCTCTGACATGGTCCATACGACTGAACTCCTATATTAATTTGTCTTCCCTTCTCCTTTCCCTGTCCCAAGAAGAAAGAAATCTTTGCTAATTTTATTCACCTATACAACCTCAGGGTTTCCGCGGTGGTTCAATGCTAAAGAATCCTCCTGCCAAACAGGAGACTCAAGTTCAATCCCTGGTTCAAGAAGATCCCCTGGAGAAACTGCACCTACCCTAGTATTGTTGCCTGAGAAAACCCAGGGACAGAGAAGCCTGGTGGGCTACAGTCTGTCGGGTCACAAAGAGTCAAACACAACTTAGCAGCTAAACAACAATCCCAACACTTCGACTGGTACAGAAGAGACGCTCAGCACATATTCACTGAAATAATAAATGCTTCAGGATAAGATGTTTTTGCAGACATGGATAGGATGTGCTATTAAACAGCAGTTATTAAAAGGTAGAAATAAGTTCAACTGCAGAAAATGTTTATAGATCCATTTACAGTCCCTGTTGGAAGAATTTGGGCAATATGGGAAAAGACTTGAAAAATTCCCCAGATTCAAGCTATTAACTTTAGAGGAGAAAGGATGTGAGGGTATGTGACTACCTTTGGGGAACATCTCAGAATAAGTAGCACTGGGACTCAGTTCAGACAGAAAGTTGAAAGAAATATAGAAATGAATAAAATAAGCCCCTTGACATAGAATTTTTGGTCCTCAGGAGACTAGAGTTAAGATAGTTTTTCAACACAAGTCAAAATGTCCTCAAAAGAGATCTGTTTCTGGTTATTAACCATGATGATGAATTTGCCTCCACCATAAAATTCTTGTCTATAAACAAGATAATTATGATCAACAGGTCAATCAGGCCCCAAATGCCTAGCAAATTAAAGCCCCAATAGTGCAAATCCAGAATGCATAGGTCTGCAGAGACCCACATTTCCACAGATACAATAAATTTCATTATTGCCCCAAAGATGCAGACATTTCTTTACATGGAAAGGGTCCAAATTAGCTCAGAATGAGGTGTGTTTATGGAGGGCACATGCATGTTCCTGGGACTTCACATAACAGAAATTTCAATTATTTTGTTTTAGTCATAGAGATAATGTGTATTTGGGAGAATGCATATCCATGCTATATGTCTGACCCTGATTATGTGAACGTGCAGATGTTAAAACTTGCCTAAAGAAGGTTTTAAAGAAAGAGAAAAGCAAATATGTGTATTAACACATGTATGTGGAATCTAGAAAAATGGTACAGATGAGCCTAGTTCCAGGGCAGTTACAGGGATGCAGACGTACAGAATGGACATGCGGACATTCATGGTGGGGGTGGGGTGGGGTGAATTGGGAGATTGAGATCGACATATATAAACTACCAAGTGCAAAACATAAAGCTAGTGGGAAGGTGCTTTATAGCACAGGGAGTTCAGCTCAGTGCTCTGTGATGATCTAAAGGAGTGAGATGGGGGCATGGGAGGGAGGTCCAAGAAGGAAGGAATATATGTATAGATACAGCTTATTCACTTGGTTGTACAGTAGAGACTAACACAACACTGTAAAGAAACTATACTCCAAATTTAAAAAAAAGGAAAGCAAGAGAGAGAGAGAAAGAAGTGGGACCTAAGAGGTAATGTGTTTCAACATATTTCAATACCATGAATGAAACCATCCAATTGACATCACCAGCTCAGATCCTGTAAACAGAGGCTAACGAGCTTTAAAAAGTGCTCATCTTTTAATCTCTTTCTCTGGTGGACTAGCAAATGACAACAAATCTTGACTGTAACAAAAGAGAATATCAGTTTAGTTCAGTCACTCAGTCATGTTCAATTCTTTGTGACCTCATGAATTGCAGCATGCCAGGCCTCCCTGTTCATCTCCAACTCCTGGAGTCCACCCAAGCCCATGTCCATCGAGTCGATGATGCCATCCAACCATCTCATCCTCTGTCGTCCCCTTCTCCTCCTGCCCTCAATCTTTCCCAGCATCAGGGTCTTTTCCAATGAGTTAGCTCTTCACATCAGGTGGCCAAAGTATTGGAGTTTCAGCTTCAACATCAGTCCTTCCAATGAACACTCAGGACTGATCTCCTTTAGGATGGACTGGTTGGATCTCCTTGCAGTCCAAGGGACTCTCAAGAGTCTTTTCCAACACCACAGTCCAAATGCATCAATTCTTCAGTGCTCAGCTTTCTTTATAGTCCAACTCTCACATCCATACATGACTACTGGAAAAACCATAGCCTTGACTAGACAGACCGTTGTTTGCAAAGTAATGTCTCTGCTTTTCAATATGCTGTCTAGGTTGGTCATAACTTTCCTTATGGTAGTGACTTATTTTGATAGTTTAATCAACCTCTACAAAAACTAAGCCTTGCAACTTCAACTTTTAGATCTGATACAAAGATCCACTAGGGACTTGAGACTTATCCCAGTGCAGGGAAAACTCTGCCTGACACACAATCCTCCAGATCTAGAATAGCCTAACGTGGGTGGTAGAAGTTGGTGTGATGACCTAGTGACTGGGCAAGTGAATGAGGATGTCTGCCAGCATCTATAAAGAAGCCAGATCTAGTGGTCTTAATCTTGGCCTTCTAGAACATACAGTGATAGAGACCCATGAAGTGAATCAGAGAAGGCTGAGGAAGAAGTATCCAAGTGAAAAAATATATATGTTTTGTCACCTTATCAGCAAATCTGAGTCACCATTACCAATTTGGGTGGGATAATCTGTAAGTCACCATTGTTATTGCAAGAAAATGCTTTCTAAATTAGTGAAAGTCGCTCAGTCACGTCCAACTCTTTGTGACCCCATGGAATTTCAGGTTCCCCTGTCCAAGGAATTCTCCAGGCTAGAATACTGGAGTGGGTAGCCATTCGCTTCTCCAGAGGATCCTCCCAACCCAGGGATTGAACTCAGGTCTCCTGCATTGCAGGTGAATTCTTTACCATCTGTGCTACCAGGAAGGGTGGATATTATCATTAAAAAGCTATTTTATTTTACTGAAACCATAATGCATGTGGATAGATCAATAAAGGCTTTCAAGAAAAGCTGATGATAAAGGAAAAGAGAAATTTTCTGAGATGCTGGAAAGCCAGACACTTTGTAGAACGAAGTGACACGTGGGACTTCGATTGCCTTGCAGTCCAAGAGAATCTCGACAGTCTTCTTCAGTACCACAATTCAGAAGTATCAGTTCTTCAGTGCTCAGCCTTCTCTATGGTCCAATTCTCACATCCATTCATGACTACTGGAAAAACCACGGCTTTGACTATATGGACTTTGATCAGCAAAGTGATGTCTCTACTTTTTAATATGCTGTCTATGTTTATCACAGCTTTCCATCCAAGGAGCAAGTGCCTTTTAATTACATGGCTGCAGTGATTTTGGAGCCAAAGAAATAAAATCTATCACTCTTTCCACTCTTCCCTCTTCTATTTGACCAAAACCACATGGGAACCACAACAAACGAGTTGCTGCAAAGATTCTAGGAGCAAGAAGGTCTAGCACATGATTTCCAATTGTTTCTGGATGCATGCTGACTGTTTTTGCTTCTCAGAAAACTTTAGGCATAAGCTCTACTCCAAATAAATGAGGCTATAAATGGAAAGGGGCTCTAAGTGTCTCAGGTTTAGACTTATGCTAGAATAAAATAAAAGAACACATGTACATCAGAATGGAAAAAATCTCCAGGATGTTTTAACCACAGCAGGCCTTTTCTTTTCAGAATTTTTGAACGAGTGTGGGTTTTTAACTTGCAGAAGGCACACAATGGATATCTGACCAAATCCTCTCATTCAAGGGATAAGAAACAACTGTCACAGAAACCTGGTCCATCACATTTAACTTTAAAGAAGTGCCTTAATTTTCTTCATGGAAAATGCAACATTTGGGGCTAATGTTAAGTTTAAGAATAAGATAAAGATGAGAGAGGGAGAATTCTGAGACATACATTTAAAATTCTAGGAAAGTACACAATATAATTAATTTCTCAGCATATACATGTGTGTTTAATCACTTCATGGCTTACTTAGATTGAAAATCCATTATACATTTTGTGGTTGGAATGAGCAGAAACAGTGATGCAGAGTTGGTTATACATCTAGTACAACATTTCATTGCTTAATTGTCTTTTTTAAAGAGTTACCCAGGGACAATCTTGATTTCTAATCAGACCAGGTAAAAATTACTTTATATTGAGAGTCACTCTGTAGGACTCAAAATCAGATTGAAGATGTGATACATAATACTCATATTTATTGTCCTCCAGCTGTTTATCCAGTAAGCTTCAAAGTGTTTTGAACACTAAATAATTTATGACTAAAAGGAAAAAAAAAGGAAGGGAGGGAGAGAGAAGAGGAAGGAGAAGAGGGAGGGAGGAGCATCTGAATGTGCTAATACATAGAAAACTGGCTAAAATATTCATAAGATTCACTCATTTTATGTCTAACAATTTGAAGTGCTAATGGAGGAGATGTGAAAACTGTTTCCCCCCTGGAGGAATTTATTGTATTTATGTTTATCACTACCTTTGTTTTAAGTCTTGCATCTTGGGATGATATACATTCACAGAAGGGCAAAGAAATATTCAGAGATGTTCTGTGCACCAATGTTAACAGACAAAATAACTATAGCACAATACTAATACCAGAAAAATTGAAATTGATGTAGTTCAAAGAGCTTGCTCAGATTTTCATCAGTTATAAATGCACTCACTGATATGTGTGCATTGTGTGTGTAGCCCTGCAAAACTTTTCATACTTGTAGCTTCATGGAACTACCACCACAATCAAGATATTTAATTTCATCACCACAAGATGCCCTTCTGTTTACAGCCACACCACCAACCCACATCACTAACACCTCGCCAGCACTAATTGGTTCTGCATCTCTATAACCATATTATTTCATGGATGCTAAATACATGTAATCATATAGGCTATATTCTTTTGAAGTTCACTTTTGTTTCCTTCAGCGTAATTTCTTTGTGGTTCATACAAGTTGTTGAATTTATGTCATTTTTCCTTTTTATTGCTGAACTAGTATTCCATGAATACTAGTCATGTATGGATGTGAGAACTGGACCCTGAAGAAGGCTAACTGCCAAAGAATCAATGCTTGTGAAACATGATGCTAGAGAAGATTCTTGAGAGTTCCCTGGACTGCAACGAGATCAAGCCAGTCAATCCTAAAGGAAATCAACCCTGAATATTCATAGGATGGACTAATGCTGAAACTGTAGCTCCAGTACTTTGGCCACCTGATGCAAAGAGCTGATTCACTGGAAAAGACCCTGATGCTAGGAAAGACTGAAGGCAAAAGGAGAAGAGGGCAGCAGAACATGACATGGTCAGATAGCATCACTGACTCAATGGACATGACTTTGAGCAAACACTGGGAGATAGTGAAGGACAGGGAAACCTGGCAAGCTGCAGACCACTTAGCAACTGAACAACAAATATTCCATGTCATGAATGTTGTTGTTGTTTAGTCGCTAATTCGCTTCCGACTCTTTGCAACACCTTGGACTGTAGCCTCCCGACTCCTCTCTCCATGGATTTCCCAGGCAACGATACTGGAGTGGGTTGCCATTTCCTACTCCAAGGGATCTTCCAGACCTATAGAAGGAACCCACATTTCCTGCATTAGCAGGTGGATTCTTTACCACTGAGCCACCTGGGAAGCCCAGTATGGATGTACCATTGTTATATACCTGGGGACTGGCTGCTGTGAACATCAGTGTACAAGTTTCTGCGTGAAAGAGCACCTTAGACTGAAATGGTTGGGTCAAACTGGTGGCTCAGACAGTAAAGAATCTGTCTGCAATGCAGGAGACCCTGGGTTCGATCCCTGGGTTGGGAAGATCCCCTAGAGAAGAAAATGTCTTCCCATTCCAGTAGTCTTGCCTGGGAAATCCCATGGACAGAAAAGCCTGGTGGGCTATAGTCCAAGGGTCGCAAAGAGTTGGACACGACTGAGCAATAACATGTTCACTTTTCACAAGGTAAATCTACTTTCACTTTTTAAAGGAACTGCAAACAGTTTTCCAGAGTGACTATATTATTTTACATTTCCACCAGCAATATATGAGTGATCCAATTTTCTGACAGCCGTGCCAGCATTTGAGGGCAAGGAACACTGTTTTTTGATTTTTGTTTTCCATTCTGACAGCTGTGTAGCATAAACACCTGGTGCTCTTAATATACATTTATCTAATAGCTAACAATAGCTATTACAAACCTGCTGTTTGTATATATTTCTTGGTGAAATATCTATGCATATCTTTTGCTCATTTCCTAAATGATTTTTTTTTTTTTTGCTTCTTTTTCAATGCTGAGTTTTAAGAGTTCTCCATGTATTCTAGATACACATCTATTGTTGAAATGTGGGTTGCAAATATTTTCTCCCAATTTATAATCTGTCACTTCATCCTCCCTAGAGTGGGAACAAAAGCTTTCAATTTTTGATGAAGCACAATTGGGAGGGGGATAGTTTTTAATGTTGGTCTAAGGACTATTTGTCTATTCTACATGCCAAAGATTCTGTCCTGTGTCTTTTCCTAGCAGTGTTATTTAATGTTCTACATTTAATTCTATGAACTATTTTCAGTTGCTTTGTGTTAGGTGTGAGGCTTAGGTCCAAGTTCATTTTTTAGCTACAGAGGTCCAATTGCTCAAGCAGCATTTATTGAAAAGGCCATTCTTCCTTCCTTGCACTGTTTTTGCTCTTTTGTAAAAAAATTAATTGGACATACTTGTGTGGGTGCACTTCTGGATTCTTTATTCAGTCCTGTAACAATCTGTGCCTCCCCTTCCCCGGACCCACAGCATCCTGAATACTGTAACTTAACACTCAAAAGGCTGATTATTCCCATATTATTATTCCTCCCACAAAACTGTTTTGGCTATTCTAGAGACTGTGCCTTCCTATAAATTTTGGAATAAATGCATCTATGTCTCCAAAAATACCTTGGTGAAATAATGATAGAAACTGCCTCAACCAAACAGATCCATTTAGGGAGAAATGACATCTTTACTGCATTGAATCTTCTGATCTGTTAACATGGGAACTGTTTCTTGAACCCCATTATTTCAAATTCATTTTTTTTAACAGGACAATGACTCCTTTGTGAGGCATGAGGGGGAAGTGTCATTTTGAGTATCACAAAATTAAGCCAGTGGTCTTAGTAGTTTTCTATTATTTACTCCAATATAATATATTGACAAACTCTGTGGCAGTGGTTTAGTCGCTCAGTCATGTCTGACTCTTTACGACCCTACGGACTATAGCCTGCCAGGCTTCTCTGTCCATGGGATTTCCCAGGCAAGAATGCTGGAGTGGGTTGCCACTTTCTTCTCCAGAGGATCTTCCCGACCCAGGGATCTAACCTGGGTCTCCAGCATTGGAGGCTGATTCTTTGCCAACTGAACCACCAAGGAAGTCCTTGACAAGCTTAACTTGGTCTAAATAACTTTCTTTACATGCACACTTTATCACAATATTTATCATAATTACAGTTGCCAAAATACATGTTAATCCCACCTGAGAGGGCTAGGGACTATATCTATAACCACTGTGTCCATAGTCCTGTCTTGACTATATTCCCGTCATGAAAACTCAGCACTGTTCAATGAAGGGGTGAAACCATTCTTTAATCAACAATGGACTATCTTTAAGTACTTGCTTCAGAGTTTTAAAGGCCTGGGGCTTCTGAATTTTCGAGGACTAGGAATGCTCTCCTCTCAGAAGCTCCTAGCTATTTTCTGTTTTGCTGTACACCATACTTCTAATGATAACATATATAAGTGAAAGTGAAGTCACTTAGTCGTGTCCGACTCTTTGCGACCCCATAGACACCAGGCTTCTCCGTCCATGGGATTTTCTAGGTGAAAGTACTGGAGTGGGTTGCCATTTCCTTCTCCAGGGAATCTTCCCGACCCAGGGATTGAACCCAGGTCTCCCACATTGTAGACAGACACTTTACCGTCTGAGCCACCAGGGAAGTCTGATAATATATATAATACAGTATAGTATAAAACCATATATATACATGCACCTCCGTACACACTCTTACCAGGGCAAAGAATTACCCATTAAAATCTCAAAATGCAACGACAGAGGTAGGTAATTTGCTTTCATCTCTAAGAAATAGTTCGATGACTGTAAAGAACTTTCCCAACATGAATTTGAACCCGAAATTATATCCATTTTACATATATCTCACGTCACAGCCAAACTTCATCATCCAAATCTTTTCTAAAGCAAAGGCAACTCCCTCTGCAGATAAGAAAGATCCAAAACTGGATTCCCAGCAGGTCACGTCCTGGTTTAAAATTATTCAGTTGACTCCCTTGTCCATCACAGTCAGAAAAAGTCTAGAAACCCCAGCAAGGCATGCGGTGGTTATGTGATCAAAAACCGCTCCACCTTTCCAATGTTATGTCCTGGGAGTCTCTGGCATCTGGCCTACTGTCCCTTATGTTCCCGTGCTCCCTCGTGGTTCTGCCCTTTTGCACATTTTACTACTTCTGCAGGTTCCTATCACACTGACCTGAGCAAGGACTTACTGAAGCATATCAGACACTTCACATCCTCCCTGCCTCCTTCCTTCCATTGTGCTCTCACGACACCTATAACTTGATCACTCCATGCCACCTGGCACTCTTATTCACATTTCCAGCTACCATAAATGCCTTAATAGCATGACTTTATTTGGAACAGTGCCTGACACACAAGGCACTTGAAATTTCTTGAGCGAGAAAGAAATGGATTGAGATTTCTAAGATAAAGAAAAATCACCTAAGTACACAAAATTGGGTCGCGATAGAATAGTAGAGTGTGCCTAGGTTTGAATCCCAGCTCTATCACAGCTACATGGTCCTGAAAAAAAATTTAGTTTTATTGAGAATCAACTACTAATAATAGATTTATTATTTAATCTGGAGAAAAGAGAAAATAATACCTAAGTTTTATTTTATGAAATACAGCCTAAGTGGAATAAATGAAGGTTCCTATGAAGCATAAGTGGGCTAAACATGCAAAGTGTTTAGTGCATGTCAAGAAATGCAAATATCAGGGCTCCATGCTCTCACTGCCAAGGATGTGGGTTCAATCCATAGTCAGGGAACTAAGATCCTGCAAGCCATGCTGTGTGGCCAAAAATGAAAAAGAAAAGAAAAAGGAAGAAGAAGAAAGAAAGGCAAACAAATTAAATTTTGCATTTTATATTAATTAATTTAGAAGTCTACTTCTACATACCAAGTAACTTATATATTTGTAAAGAATTTTAAATTACCAATCACTTTCAAATATATCATCTAATGTGATTCTCACAACAATCCTAAGAGAGTGAAAGCTTTGTTTTGTTTTAGGAAGGAAGAGCTTAGTGTCACAATTGTCCAACAACTAACCAGGAAACAGGTGCTACAGAAGAGTGCACAATTTGGGATCCAGATTCTCTCTCTTACGTTTCATTATTCTCTCCACTCTCCAACAAAATTCTTGTTTCATCACAAAGATATCACACACAAGCCTAAAGTGGAATAATACATAAAAACAAATTCTAAATTTGCAAATTGTCTCTCCAAAAGAAATAACTTCTTAGTGAGGTCTTAATCATTATACAATTGTTCATTTCAGTTCAGTTCAGTTCAGTCGCTTAGTCGTGTCCGACTCTTTGCGACCCCATGAATGGCAGCACACCAGGCCTCCCTGTACATCACCAACTCCCGGAGTTCACTCAGACTCACGTCCATCGAGTCAGTGATGCCATCCAGCCATTTCATCCTCTGTCGTCCCCTTCTCCTCCTGCCCCCAATCCCTCCCAGCATGAGTCTTTTCCAATGAGTCAACTCTTCGCATGAGGTGGCCAAAGTACTGGAGTTTCAGCTTTAGCATCATTCCTTCCAAAGAAATCCCAGGGCTGATCTCCTTCAGAATGGACTGGTTGGATCTCCTTGCAGTGCAAGGGACTCTCAAGAGTCTTCTCCAACACCACAGTTCAAAAGCATCAATTCTTCGGTGCTCAGCCTTCTTCACAGTCCAACTCTCACATCCATACATGACCACAGGAAAAACCATAGCCTTGACTAGACGGACCGTTGTTGGCAAAGTAATGTCTCTGCTTTTGAATATGCTATCTAGGTTGGTCATAACTTTCCTTCCAAGGAGTAAGTGTCTTTTAATTTCACGGCTGCAGTCACCATCTGCAGTGATTTTGGAGCCCCCAAAAATAAAGTCTGACACTGTTTCCACTGTTTCCCCATCTATTTCCCATGAAGTGATGGGACCGGATGCCATGATCTTCATTTTCTGAATGTTGAGCTTTAAGCCAACTTTTTCACTCTCCACTTTCACTTTCATCAAGAGACTTTTGAGTTCCTCTTCACTTTCTGCCATAAGGGTGGTGTCATCTGCATATCTGAGGTGATTGATATTTCTCCCTGCAATCTTGATTCCAGCTTGTGTTTCTTCCAGTCCAGCATTTCTCATGATGTACTCTGCATATATGTTAAGTAAGCAGGGTGACAATATACAGCCTTGAAGTACTCCTTTTCCTATTTGGAACCAGTCTGTTGTTCCATGTCCAGTTCTAACTGTTGCTTCCTGACCTGCATACAAATTTCTCAAGAGGCAGATCAGGTGGTCTGGTATTCCCATCTCTTTCAGAATTTTCCACAGTTTATTGTGATCCACACAGTCAAAGGCTTTGGCATAGTCAATAAAGCAGAAATAGATGTTTTTCTAGAACTCTCTTGCTTTTTCCATGATCCAGCGGATGTTGGCAATTTGATCTCTGGTTCCTCTGCCTTTTCTAAAACCAGCTTGAACATCAGGAAGTTCACAGTTCACATATTGCTGAAGCCTGGCTTGGAGAATTTTGAGCATTACTTTACTAGCATGTGAGATGAGTGCAATTGTGCGGTAGTTTGAGCATTCTTTGGCATTGCCTTTCTTTGGGATTGGAATGAAAACTGACCTTTTCCAGTCCTGTGGCCACTGCTGAGTTTTCCAAATTTGCTGGTATATTGACTACAGCACTTTCACAGCATATTCTTTCAGGATTTGAAATAGCTCAACTGGAATTCCATCACGTCCACTAGATTTGTTCCTAATGATGCTTTCTAAGGCCCACTTGATTTCACATTCTAGGATGTCTGGCTCTAGGTCAGTGATCACACCATGGTGATTATCTGGGTCATGAAGATCTTTTTGGTACAGTTCTTCTGTGTATTCTTGCCATCTCTTCTTAATATCTTCTCCTTCTGTTAGGTCCATACCATTTCTGTCCTTTATCGAGCCCATCTTTGCATGAATAGTTCCCTTGGTATCTCTGATTTTCTTGAAGAGATCTCTAGTCTTTCCCATTCTGTTGTTTTCCTCTATTTCTTTGCATTGATCGCTGATGAAGGCTTTCTTATCTCTTCTTGCTATTCTTTGGAACTCTGCATTCAGATGCTTATATTTTTCCTTTTCTCTTTTGCTTTTGGCTTCTCTTCTTTTCACAGCTATTTGTAAGGCCTCCGCAGACAGCCATTTGCTTTTTTTGCATTTCTTTTCCATGGGGATGGTCTTGATCCCTGTCTCCTGTACAATGCCATGAATCTCATTCCATAGTTCATCAGGCACTCTATCTATCAGATCTAAGCCCTTAAATCTATTTCTCACTTCCACTGTATAATCATAAGGGATTTGATTTAGGTCATACCTGAATGGTCTAGTGGTTTTCCCTACTTTCTTCAATTTAAGTCTGAATTTGGCAATAAGGAGTTCATGATCTGAGCCACAGTCAGCTCCTGGTCTTGTTTTTGCTGACTGTATAGAGCTTCTCCATCTTTGGCTGCAAAGAATATAATCAATCTTATTCGGTGTTGACCATCTGATGATGTCCATGTATAGACTCTTCTCGTATGTTGTTGGAAGAGGGTGTTTGTTATGACCAGGATCAAAAAGGTTTGTTAAGATATAAAGAGATACACTTATTTTTAAAATTATGGTGAATATAATTTAGGAGTTTTAGAGATATTGCATATATAAATTATGTACAACTTTTTGCATTATTCGACAACTAAGGAATGTTGGAAAGAAAAAAAAATCATACACTGGGAAAAAGTTTTTCTTTTCTTCTAAAAAACTAACATCAAGTAAAGATGAGCTTAAAATTTTCCATATGTGTCTCCCAGATTTTCCTCCTAGAATTTTCAATAAATAACATGTTGCCTGTTTAATAATTTCAAACAAAATTCAAGGCTCCTAATCAATTGATGGCATTTTCTGCATTAAATAAATTGCACTGTGTCCATTTGGGGAAGAACTTAGCTAAGGTACTTTTCAAAATCATCAAGATAGAATGGAGAGAATTTTAGAAGTGGAAATTTGCTCTTTTCCCAGAGGAAACTGTGAGGTAAAGGTATTAATGAATCAATAATAGAGAGATTTTCAAAGATATTGTTTTGAATAACTAATAATTGGCAGATACTGTTTTAAGTGACTAATAATGATTGGCAGATACCCATATATGATTATTGCCACTTTCTTAAATACCCACTTTATTTTTATTGTTTTTCCCATCCTGAACCTCCCTTCAACCTCCCTCCCCACCCTATCCCTCTGAGTTGTCCCAGAGCACAGGCTTTGTGTGCCCTACTTCATGCATCAAACTTGCACTAGTCATCTATTTTACATATGGTAATGTACATGATTCAATCCTATTCTCTCAAATCACACCACCCTTGCCTTCTCCTACTGAGTCCAAAAGTCTGTTCTTTACATCTGTGTCTCCTTTGCTGCCCTGCATGTAGGATCGTTGGTACCATCTTTATAAATTCCATATGTATGTGCTAATATACAGTATTTATCTTTCTCTTTCTGACTTACTTCACTTATTATAGGTTCCAGATTCATCTACCTCATCAGAACCGACTCAAATGCATTTCTTTTTATAGCTGAGAAATATTCCATTGTGTATATGTACCACAACTTCCTTATCTATTCATCTGCCGATGGATATTTAGGTTGCTTCCATGTCCTAGTTACTGTAGATTGTGCTGCAGTGAACATTGGGGTACATGTGTCTCTTTCGGTTCTGGTTTCCTCAGGGTGTATGCCCAGCAGTGGGATTGCTGGGTTGAATGGCAGTCCTATTCCCAGTTTTTTAAAGAATCTCTACACTGTTCTCCATACTGGCTCTACCAGTTTGCATTCCCACCAACAGTGTAAGAAGGCTCCCTTTTCTCCACGTCCTCTCCAGCATTTATTTTTTATAGATTTTTTGATGATGGCCATTATGACTGCCATGAAATGATACCTCATGGTGGTTCTGATTTGCATTTCTCTAATATGAGTGAAGTTGAGCATCTATCTTTTCATGTGTTTATTAGCCATCTGTATGTCTTCTTTGGAGAAATGTCTGTTTAGGTCTTTTGCCCACTTTTTGATTGGGTTGTTCGTTTTTCTGGTATTGCCTGCATGAGCTGCTTGTATATTTTGAAGATTAATTTTTTGTCAGTTGTTTCATTTGCTATCATTTTCTCCCATTCTGATGGCTGCCTTTTCATCTTGCTTATAGTTTTCTTTGTTGTGCAAAAATGTTTAAGTTTAATTGTGTCCCATTTATTTTTGTTTTTACTTCCATTACCCTGGGAAATATTCCCTTTCAAATTCAGATGTCTTGGATCAACATGATCCAAGTTGGGTAGTGTTTTGTTTTACCAACATTATCTATATCATTTTTCTCCTTTCACTCAACATCCATCTTTTGAGATGATGTACATAATAATATCCTACAGTTTCATAGCAAATAAGTCATAAGTAAAATGTCCATAGCATTAACTACATCCCTTGACTATAGCAGAATTGTTAGTGCCCTAACCACTTAGCTCAGTTCAGTTCAGCCGCTCAGTCATGTCCGACTCTTTGCAACCCCATGAATCACAGCACGCCAGGCCTTGCTGTCCATCACCAACTCCGAGTCCACCCAAACCTGGTCTACTGAGTCGGTGATGCCATCCAACCATCTTATCCTCTGTTATCCCCTTCTCCTCCTACCCTCAATCTTTCCCAGCATCAGGGTCTTTTCAAATGACTCAGCTCTTTGCATCAGGTGGCCATCACTTCCATCACCTCCACCCATTCCATCACCTCCACTAGCTTTGTTCCCTAACCACTAGCCAGGAAATATTTCAATCATGCTTCAGATAAGGAAAGGTTCTCAGTTGAGCTGACTTCAATTTGGGCATTTATGATACTAACATACAGATAACCTGGCTATCAGTTTATAGCCTACAATCTGTATGATTATCACAGATGTAAGAGGACCATTTAATATGCATACTTGTTTTAATATTTCCCAAAATGGTTTCTATCTATAATCTGAGATTCATGATGTTAACTGTCTTATTAGCTTAAGTTGGGAAAGGTATGGTAGGTAACATTTGATAAATATTTGAGATGGGCCAGAGATGGGCCAGTGTTTCAGATTCTTCATATACATGTCTTCAATGAATCCTAATATCAACAATGCAAAGTGTACATGGTTATACTGAGTTACAATAGGAAGAATAAAAAGCTCCCAAGATTAACTCAAGGCCAGTAATATAAAAAGCAATATAAATATAGATATATCTGATTAAAAAGCTAGTGTTCCTGGTTTTACTACCATTTTATAAAGAGGAAACTGAGATCTGGAACATTAAACCAATTATCTAAGGAGCTACAAGCAGGAACAGCACAGAAATTTGAATGGTTTTTATATGTGAATCTACTGTCTCCTGAAGAACCTATGCTATTTAGAAAAACATTCCAGGCAAAACTCATTAGGAGTACCAGTCAGTAGCCTGCATCAGAGAGAAGCAGATACTATCATATATAGGATTATGTGAGAAGTTTGCACCTTATTCCTAGCACACACCTCTAAACGCATCTGGAAGGTCTTATAGCCAAATGATGAATAATTTGTGCATTTGAAAATTATAAAGTAAACTGAAAATATTGCTAATATATTAAACATCTTGTTTTATGTTTTCTTATCTTTGCTTTTAAATAGAAAGTATCTTTCAAAGTGAAAGTGTTAGTTGCTCAGTCGTGTCTGACGCTTTGCAACCCCAGGGACTGTAGTCCACCAGGCTCCTCTGTTCATGGAATTCTCCTGGCAAGAATACCCGAGTAGATGCATGAGTGTGCATGCTAAGTCACTTCAGTTGTGTCCGAATCTATGCATTCCTATGGACTATATCCCGCCATGCTCCTCTGTCCATGGGATTCTCCAGGCAAGAATACTGAGTTGATTGCCATGCTCTCCTCCAGGGGACCTTTCCAACTCAGGGATCAAACTGGCATCTCTTATGTCTCCTGCATTGGCAGGCAGGTTCTTTACCACTAGCCTCACCTGGGAAGCCACCATTCCTTCTCCAGGCGATCTTCCCAACCCAGGGATTCAACCTGGGTCTCCTGCATTGCAGGCAGATCCTTTACAGAGAAGCCCCTTTGGCTACAATTAAATAGTCATCTTATATTACATAGTGAATTAAAGGTTTTCAAATCACTAGGCATAATTGGTTTTGAGTCCCATGCCCCCTGCAATAGAAGTGCAGAGTCTTAACCACTAAACTACCAGGGAAATCCCTGAGATCATTATTATTTTTTAAATATTTTGGAGATATTGAAATATCCATATAAGGACTTCTAAGGACATATTGAATTATTTGAAAGAACTTTGTCATTTTTATCCAATTATACTAACAGATTACTCTTAATGTGTCAACTAGTAGAAGAAAAAAAAGTAAAATAATTAAATTCCTAAGAAACAAAAGGTGCTTAGTCTTTGAAAGAAAAGCTATGACAAACTTAGACAGCATATTAAAAAGCAGAGATATCACTTTGCCCAAAAAGGTACATATTGTCAAAACTATAGTTTTTCCCGTAGTCATGTATGGATGTGAGAACTGGACCATAAAGAAGGCTGAGTGCCAAAGAACTGAGCACTGAAGAATTGATGCTTTTGAATTGTGGTGTTGGAGAAGATTCTTGAGAGCTCCTTGGATTGCAAGGATATCAAACCAGTCAATCCTAAAGGAAATCAACCCTGAATATTCATTGGAAGGACTGATACTGAAGCTAAAGCTCCAATATTTTGGCCACCTGATGCAGAGAGCTGACTCACTGGGATAAGATCCTGATGCTGGGAAAGACTGAAGGCAAAAGGAGAAGAGGTTGGATGGCATCACTGACTCAATGGACATGAGTCTGAGCAAATTCCAGGAGATAGTGAAGAACAAGGAAGCCTCATGTGCTATAGTCCATGGGGTTGCAAAGAGCTGGACACAACTTAGCGACTGAACAGCAACAAGAAAATTCTAATCATAATACATGACTACATTGTTCAGCTCTTTGAAATATTTAAATAGAGGCATAAAATACACCCTTGGCATCGTCTATGCAAATACAGGACTATGTTGGGGGGATGGGGAGTGGAAGCTATGTTGTGATGATTAATTAGACTTCTAACTCCTCATCGTCTATACAAGGAATTCAACAAATACTGCCTGAAATTGAAAAATTAAGAAATATACTAAATAGTGAGTTAAAAATTTGGTAGACAGTAAAAGACTTAAAAGTGTTTCTGTCTAAAAGGTAGACCATGGAAGTGTTGATAACATGATGGCAGGGGCCAACTGTTTTTGCTAAGATGTTTTTGTTTTTGTTTTCTTATTGTAAGCCTTATGATGAAAGTTGACTTTCTGAACAATGTACATGAATTTTGATAAAAACTGTTTCTAACAAACAGATCATTTATTCCAAAGAATTATGCTATGCTATGCTGTGCTGTGCTAAGTCGCTTCAATCACGTCTGACTCTTCATGACCCTGTGGACAATAAATTACTGGGCTCCTCTCTCCATGGGATTCTCCAGGCAACAATACTGGAGTGGGTTTCCTTGCCCTCCTCCAGGGGATCTTCCCAAATCAGGGATCAAACCCACAGCTCCTGAATAGCAGGCAGATTCCTTATCACTGAGCCACTGGGGAAGCCCTACAGCAAGTATAGCTATTTACAAACAAACAAGATTTTAAGACATTAAACATTTAAACATCAATGTGGAATATAGTCTAACTTTTTAGCATTTTTAGCTACTAGTATCACAAAGGCTTAGTACAAAATCACATAAATGCTTATCTGTTTTAAGAAAATATAGATTAAGTTGTAGTGTTTCACTTTTTCACTATAATAGAAAAAGATACATGTTTATAAAATTGGAAGCAGGGAATATTTCTCCTAAGTATTTCATTTTTGCTAACTTCCCAATGCTTACAAATATCTAGATTAAGTAAACATAGTTCCATTTTTATTTATATATGAAATAGACATATGATATCAAAACTAAGAAAAAAACATAAATTTAATAATATAAAGATTTCTTAATTTTGACTGCTCTTTATTGAAAATTAATGCCACCAGATGAATACTGCCTCATTTTATTTTCTCACCCCTTACTCCCTGAGGTTGTTTCTGAATTTCAGTTAATGAAAGTTTATGTACAGTTTATGTACATATGAAAGTTTATGTACAGTTTAATGAAGTTAATGTATATAATTTGAAATTTTCTTGGAGCCTGATTTATTCTAGAGAATTCAACTATTCTAAGAAGAGGAAGGATAGCAGTATGAAGTGGGGATCATTATTGGTAAAAAGAAATTTGCTTTCAGTCATTTACAACAATTTTCTGAACAGAGAAAGAAGTCCTGCTCAAATACTAATTAGCTTCAATTTGTCTAAAGAATATTTGTTAAAAGCCATGTCTTCATGTACTGTTGAAGCCTAGCTTGAAGGATTTTGAGCATAATCTTGTAAGCATGTGAAATAAATGCAATTGTATGGAAATATGAACATTCTCTGGCATTGCCTTTCTTTGGGATTGGAATGAAAACTGACCTTGTCCAGTCCTGTGGTTACTACTGAGTTTTCCAAATTTGCTGGCATATTGAGTGCAACACTTTAACAGCATCATCTTTTAGGATCTGAAATAGTTCAGCTGGAATTCCATCATCTCCACTGGTTTTGTTTGTAGTAAGGCTTCCTAAGGCCCACTTGACTTCACACTCCAGGATGTCTGGCTCTAGGTGAGTTACCACACCATTGTGGTTATCCAGTTCATTAAGATCTTTTTTGTATAGGTGGTCTGTGTATTCTTGCCACCTCTTCTGCTTCTGTTAGGTCTTTGCCGTTTCTGTCCTTTATTGTGCTCATCTTTACATGAAATGTTCTCTTGATATCTCCAATTCTCTTGAAGAGATCTCCAGTCTTTCCCATTCTAGTTTTCCCCTATTTCTTTGCATTGCTTCACTTAAGAAAGCTTTCTTATTTCTCCTTGGTATTCTCTGAAACTCTGCATTAAATTAGGCATATCTTTCCCTTTCTCCTTTGCCTTTTGCTTCTCTTATTTTCTCAGCTTTTTGTAAGGCCTCCTCAGACAGCCACTTGACCTTCCTGCATTTCATTTTCTTGAGGATGGTTTCTGTCACCACCTCCTATACAATGTTACGAACCTCTGTCCATCGTTCTTCAGGCACTCTGTCTATCAGATCTAACCCCTTGCATCTAATTCTCACTTTCACTGTTTAATCATAAGGAATTTGATTTAGGTCATACCTGAATGGCCTAGTCGTTTTCCCTACTTTCTTCAATTTGAACCTAAATTTTGCAATGAAGAGCTGATGATGTATTCATGCATTAATTTAGCATCTATCAATTATCTTTTTATCAACAGCAGATTTTAGAGGAATAAGCCAAATATCCCCCATCCCTACATCACCTTCGTGCACCTCCCCCATCCTCTTCTGGAACAGTCTAATGGTCAAGAAGAACAGAGCGTGTGTTCCTGGTTTTTCCTCTATCTAGTTTGCAATCACTGTCAGTCACTTAAACTCTATTTCTGTTTCCTCAACTACTAAATGCAGATAATGCACTTCCTCAAGGACCATGTGAAGCACCAATAAGAAAGTCCAATAAAGAGCAATGTTACATAAACGGTCTATTATGGAACTAAAGTCGATGAATAGACTTCAACCCATAATCCTGAGAGCAAGAGGAAATACCCTAGAAAGAGCTATAGAAATCTAAAAAGGTCTAGATTTAAGCCTTGCACCGTTTTATCTATTTATTACTTTAAAGTTGCATGTTATCTTAAACTTTAAAAAAATGTGAGGGAGGAAAACTGGTGGGAAAAAGCAAGGAAAAGGCACATCACACTATGTGACATTTTACATCTCTCGACTCGGTATAAGAAATAAATTATCACCTTTGATAATACATAATTATTGACATGGGTTAAATGTCTTGCACCCCAATACTCATAGCAGCACCATTCACAATAGCAAAGGTATGGAAACAACCTAAATGTCCATCAATGGATGAATGGATAAAGAAGATGCAATACATATATACCATGGAATATTACTCAGCTATAGAAAAGAACAAAAATAATGCCATTTGCAGCATCATGTATGAACCTAGCACCTTGAGTGATGTAAGTCAGACACAGAAAGACAAATATCATATGATACTGATTGCATGTGGAAACTAAAAAAAGAGTACAAATGAACTTATTTATAAAATGGAGTCACAAAATAGAGTCACAGATGTAGAAAACACACTCATGGTTACCCAGTGATAAGGTAAGGGAAGGATAAATGGGGAGATTTGGATTGACATATACATACTATATAAATAGATAACTAATAAGGACCTACTGTACAACACAGGGAACTCTACACAAAACTCTGTAATGGCTTATATGGGAAAAGAATCTAAAAATGAGTGGATCTATGTATATGTATAAATAAATTTCTTTGTAGCACCACAGAAAGTAACACAATATTGTAAGTCAATTGTATTCTAATAAAAATTTAAAAAAATAAGAAGATGCAGTGAACTTTCTTAGAAAAATAATAAGTGTAAAAGAAAATCATTTATGATGGTGCAGTAATTTCAGAAGATTCAGAAGAAAGTAGGGTAGCAGAGATGACAGTGTCTGCACAGTTAAATCAGCAGTGTAGAAATAAGACAGAGAGAATATAGATGACTGAACATATTCTCAGAGAATTATGTCATGAAACATTTTCGTGACTACTTATCAAAAGGAAAATCCTGTAATTTTGTTCCTAATCAAATTTTATATTAATAGTAAATTGACAGGCTTTTCTAGAAAAGGAACCTTGCGACTCAGGGTAAAATTAATTGGCTTCAAGATTCCATAATGGAATTCTGGTTAAGTTTTTAGGAAGACAAGTAGAAAGAAACAAACAGCAAAGAGGAAGTGTAGACGGCTACTAAACTTAAAATTGAGGGAAAAAAATTTTTAACCCTAAGTGGTACAATTTATCATTTCTCCCACTATATCTCACCAGGATGAACAATATTATTTTTCATGTCTTTTTCCCTTAATCTCTTAACTGCAGTATTTAATAGGTGCTCATAAGAGAACAAAAGTCTTGTTGTCTGTAAGTAATGAAAGAAAGAATTCCTCAGCTTGACTCTCCAATGCAAAGTCCCCATATTATTTAGAAAAGAGACTCAAATCCTAAAAACCAAAAATCACCAATATATTTTAACTATCAAGGTTCAGCTTTTTTTCAAAACTACTTTACCTCATCTCCCAAAGGGTATAAGATTATTACCCTCATTTTATAGTTGAGGACTGATAACTAAAGAGATTAAATAATTGCCCAAGGCCACACAGTTGCTAGATACCATTTCAAGAATGAGTGGCTTCCCCCGTCCCCACACCACACTGTACAGCTTGTAGGATCTTGGTTCCCTGACCAGGGATCAAGCCATCAACCCTGGTCACCTAGCAGTGCAAGCATGGAGTCCTAACCACTAGACTGCCAGGGAATCCCTGAGAGTAAGTGGCGTTTATCTCAGCTTTTGCAGTTCAGTGTAAATGTAAATTAAATATTATTTGAACAAGGATTAAATAGGCAGGAAAACAAACAAACAGGAAAAATTAACATTTAAAACAGAAAGCCACTGCCCTATTGTCTTGTATGTGTTCAGCCGTTCAGTTATGTCTGACTCTTTGTGACCCCATGGACCCCGCCAGGCTCCTCTGTCAGTGGGATTTCCTAGGCAAGAACACTGAAGTAGGGTGCCTTTTCCTTCTCCATGGGTTCTTCCTGACCTAGGGATCAAACCAGTGTCTCCTAAGTCACCTGCAAAGCAGGCAGATTCTTTACTGCTGAGCCACTGGCAGAGCCTCTGTCTTGGGAGCAGTCAGCCACAAATGCGATGGTTTACTTGAAATAATAAAAATTTGGCTGTTATTCATTTACATCATTAGCTTTTCCTAGCAGGCAAGGTCTACGCGTGTATTTGTTTATCCTTCCTTCTTCTTCTTTTTTTTTTTTTCTTGTTGTTGCTATCTGCACAGAGCAAAATGGAGATTTTATTAGCAAGCAAAAGCACTATCTTATGGTAAGCATTTTAAGCTTTCCTGAAAGCAGTAACTTTTATTGTTATTGCTAACATTCATTGATGTGTCAATCTTTGCTTTTTCTTCTTTGCTTTTGTTTTGCCAATGATATGAATATATAATGATACAAGGAAAATGTACAACGAAAGTAAACACATATAATGAGATATGGATGATACACAAGGAGAGTAGAAAAGACTAATATAGTAGTACTCTCTAGTCAACTATGCTATAAACTTCTATTTAACAATAATCTAGAATCTGCATAGTTATGGGCATCAATTAATTTTTAATAAAATAATAATGTGTACATGGGATAGTCTAGCAACTGAAACATATTTCTAGAGTACGATATGCAAATACACACTCAAAGTTTTAAAATGCTGTAATTGACACTGTAATTCCACATTTAGGAATTTATCTTAAGAAAATCATCATCAAGGCCCTAGAAATGCATACAAATACATTTAGAGACAAGGATGTAAAATATCAGCATGAAAGCAACAGTAGCTAATTAAATAAATATGATATATTCATATCATGAAATATTACACAATCATAAATAATGTTCTTTCAGGAATCTACTTAAAGACACATTTCACTTAGATTTAGTCTATGTAACAATACATTAAATGAAAACAGCAGATGACAAAACTGTCTTCTCTGGTATAAGTTCACTTATATAAACATAATCCTTAAAGTCACTATGAACAAAATAAACATATGTATACATGGATGTGCAAGTAACTAAAATATTTTACATATATTTTGAACAATTTTACACATTAAAATGTACTGACCATATTAAAAAGTACTCTAAAAAACACTATTGAGCATAGTATTTGTAGTCCAGAAGTTATCAGATTAAGGGTCAAAACTTGAGTTTTAAAATAAAAGCACAACCCTGAATAGTCAATGGAAGGACTGATACTAAAGCTGAAGCTTCAATACTTTGGCCACCTGGTGTGAAGAGCTGACTCATTGGAAAAGCCTCTGATGCTGGAACAGATTGAGGGTAGAAGAAGAATGGGGGTGATAAGAGGACGAGACGGTTGGATGGCATCATCGACTCAATGGACATGAGTTTGAGCAAACTCCAGGAAATAGTGAAGGACAGGGAAGCCTGGCATGTTGAAGTCCTTTGGGTTGCAGTCAGACACGACTGCATGACTGAACAACAATGTTCAACTGAGTTTTCTGATAAGTTTAAACATAATACTTCTCCTGTTCTAAAACTAAAGATAGCTATTGTTGGGGTGTCTTCCCAATCCAAAGATAACCCCTCTGAGAACAACCTCATCCTTCTCAATCTAAGAAGGTGTCCCTCCCTTTTAAAGTATAAGTAGGTGCATTTGTGACATTTATTATATTCATTAACAGAATACGTCTGGCTACCCTTATGTACCCCTGATACTCCTGGATCTCTATAGCCATTTTGAAAATATCTGGCCTTTTATTCTCTGTATCAGTTATTGAATCTATACTTTCTGTGCATGTATGCTTAGTTACTCCGTTGTGTCCATCTCCTTGTGACCCATGGATTCTAGCCTGCCAGGCTCCTGTGTCCATGGGGTCTCCCAAACAAGAATATTGGATTGGGTTGCCATTTTCATCTCCACAGGATCTTCCTGACACAGGGATTGAACCCAGGTCTCCTGCATCTCCTGCATTGCAGGTAGATTCTTTACCCATTGAGCCATTGGGAAAGCCCTTATATTCATACCATTTCATTAAAAGAAGTCTTTGATTTAGGCACATAAACAGTTAATCAATTTTTACTAAGCATTATCTAGGATGTGCTCCTTGTTGTTGTTGTTCAGTCGCTAAGTCATGTCCAGCTCTTTGTGACCCCATAAACTGCGGGCTTCCCTGTCCTTCACCATCTTCCTGTGTTTGCTCAAACTCATGTCCATTGAGTCAATGATGCCATCTAATCCTCTCATCCTCTGCTGTCCCCTTCTCCTCTGGCCCTCAATCTTTGCCAGCATTAAAGTGTTTTCCAATGAGTCAGCTCATTGGAAATACTGGACCTTCAGCATCAGTCCTTCCAATGAATATTCAGGGTTGATTTCCTTTAGGATTGACTGATCTGATCTCCTTGCTGTCCAAGGGACTTTCCAGACTCTCCTCCAACACCACTGTTTGAAAGTATCAATTCTTTGGCACTCAGCTTTCTTTATGGTCTCTCACATCCATATATGACAACTGGAAAAACCATAGCTTTGACCATATGGAACTTGGTTGGCAAGGTCTAAAAGCCATTTTTTTCCCAATAAAATAACTGGCTTTCTTCATTCCAATTTCAAATAGAACATTCTTGTAGCCATTATTGGTTTAAAAACAGCATGGCCTGCTAGACTTTGGGAGAGCACTAAAATGCTGCAGAAGATAGTAAAAGGAAATAAGGTTAAGTGCACTACTTCTTCCAAGCTCTGCCTCTCCTACTCTTCTGACCAGTTATAGCCCTCTTCTACTAATTCCTCTCAAATATGCCAAGTCAGCAAAATTATAAAAGGATAGAGGGAAAAAGGAACTAGATTAAAATTCCACACCTGTCATAAGTGATCAAGAGATGCCTGCTACTGTTAGATACTATGCTTTTAATTTTATTTTTAAACTTTACAATATTGTATTAGTTTTGCCAAATATCGAAATGAATCTGCCACAGGTATACATGTGCTCCCCATCCTGAACCCTCCTCCCTCCTCCCTCCCCATACCATCCCTCTGGGTCGTCCCAGTGCACAAGACCCAAGCATCCAGTACCGTGCATCGAACCTGGACTGGCAACTCGTTTCATACATGATATTATACATGTTTCAATGCCATTTTCCCAAATCTTCCCACCCTCTCCCTCTCCCACAGAGTCCATAAGACTGTTCTATACATCAGTGTCTCTTTTGCTGTCTCGTACACAGGGTTATTGTTACCATCTTTCTAAATTCCATATATATGTGTTAGTACACTGTATTGGTGTTTTTCTTTCTGGCTTACTTCACTCTGTATAATAGGCTCCAGTTTCATCCACCTCATTAGAACTGATTCAAATGTATTCTTTTTAATGGCTGAGTAATACTCCATTGTGTATATGTACCACTGCTTTCTTATCCATTCATCTGCTGATGGACATCTAGGTTGCTTCCATGTCCTGGCTATTATAAACAGTGCTGCGATGAACATTGGGGTACACGTGTCTCTTTCCCTTCTGGTTTCCTCAGTGTGTATGCCCAGCAGTGGGATTGCTGGATCATAAGGCAGTTCTATTTCCAAATTTTTAAGGAATCTCCACACTGTTCTCCATAGTGGCTGTACTAGTTTGCATTCCCACCAACAGTGTAAGAGGGTTCCCTTTTCTCCACACCCTCTCCAGCATTTATTGCTTGTAGACTTTTGGATCACAGCCATTCTGACTGGGGTGAAATGGTACCTCATAGTGGTTTTGATTTGCATTTCTCTGATAATGAGTGATGTTGAGCATCTTTTCATATGTTTGTTAGCCATCTGTATGTCTTCTTTGGAGAAATGTCTATTTAGTTCTTTAGCCCATTAAAGCAACACACATTATATTTGTCAGATGCCTTGTTACAAGAAAGAGATGAAGTGCTGTGTCCCTGGCCCCCTTTCCCCTTCTCTCTCCTCCCCAACTTCTTTCTCCTCCCTCTCCTCCCCTCTACCTGTTCAGCCCACCTGTTTCCCCAACACCTGGCAGGACCTTCAGTCTCTTCCAGAAAATGTAGGACATGCTCCTTCAGGTAAAGAATGACTTCAGTGGGGAGGTGGCGGCGGGGGGCGGCGGGGGGAGGGGGGGTGCTGGTATGGTTGATTTTTATTAAAACTTTAAACAAAACCAAGTTCCTGATTCTAAATTGATGTTCTGAGGTTCTCTGGCAGTAAGGGAGCATTTACCTCAGCTACAGCTTATATATTCATATTATACAGAGATATAGATCTATATGTACAGCTTATATATTCATATTATACAGAGATATAGATCTATATGTATTTATATACCTCTATCTCTTCCTTTATTACCTACTATCAGCACCAAAAATACCAAAACTTCCTCAGCACCTATATAATTTAATGTTGATTCTGTTAAAAGAAGCTTTGCACTCAGAATGGCTTACAATTTTCCAAAGGGTCCAGTTACAAGTTAGCACAGTGTTTATAACATTATAATTTTTGTGTTTCTCTTGTTTTTTGGCCACGCAGCATGCAGGATATTAGTTCCCAACGAAGGATCAAACCTGCATCTCCTGCAGTGGAGGCGTGAAGTTTTAACCACTGGACGGCCAGAGAAGCCTTCATAACATTCTAATTTTCACATGGGAATTTAAGAATACTCATATATTGGACTATTGTGTTTATCAAGAGAAGACTTAGGATACTGGCTGAGATTATAATTTCCTCTGGGAACTGCTTGAAAGTGAAGAAAAACAGTAAAAAGGTTAAAGAGCTATACTTAGAATTATACTTGGAATTGTGAGTTTCCTACCCTGATAGCCACGTCTCTAGCCTGGCTTCCTCACCCACCCACCAACACATATAAAACTTTTTTCTCCCCATAAGCAAACCTGATGTTGTTCATACACCTCAAAGAGGCAAAGCTCTTCAGAGGAGGCTGAGTCCACCTCCAGCCCACGAAGTCTCATTGCCCTTGCGCACGGCACAAACCAGCTCCAACCAACAGCACAGGAGTGTGTATCTGTCGAATGCCTCTTCCAACACTTCTTTCATTTTTAAGAAAGGCATAACACAGTGACAATTCTCTCTTCTACCTCCGGAATTTGTCACTGTTGAGCTGCCCAGGTGTCTCAGTGGTAAGAATCTGCCTGCCAATGCAGAAGACTCAGGAGACGTGGATTCTATCCCTGGGTCAGGAAGATCCCCTGGAGACAGAAATGGCAACCCACACCAGTATTCATCCCTGGGGAATCCCATGGACAGAGAAGCCTGGTGGGCGGCCATCCATGAGGCTGCAAAGATTCAGACTCTGTGATACGTGGAACCAGAGCAGCCATTCAGGGACCAAGCAGACAAGCGCCAGAAGACAGAGACACAGTAACAAATGTCAGTGAAAACAAGGAGAAAAATGGACATATCCTGGGGTTTAAAGTCAACCCTGAAGCTACAGCAGCTCCAGACTTCTTGTCTTATTGGATGTATCTAAGCTGGATTTTCTATAATTTACAACTGAACAAATAGAAAATTTCTGCTATTTGGCTCAGGTATTTAAGCTCTGAGACTACAAACCGTCTGCTTGCAATGCAGGAGACCCAGGTTTGACCCCTGGGTTGGGAAGATCCCCTGGAGAAGGAAATGGCAACCCACTCCAGTACTCTTACCTGGAAAATCCTATGGACAGAGGAGCTTGGTAGCTACAGTCCATGGGGTTGCAAAGAGTCAGACACAACTAAGCAACTTCACTTAGTTGAATAAAGAGACTCACAGACATAAAAAACAAATCTATGGTTCCCAAAGAGGAAAGGGGGTGGGGGAATGATAAATTGGGAGTTTGGGATTAACATATACACACTAATATATTTAAAATACACAACAAAAAAGGACCTACTTGTTTGAATACTGCAGTGGGCAGCCATTTCCGTCTCCAGGGGGCCTTCCCAACCCAGGGACTGAACAAGCATCTCCTATGTCTCCTGCATTGGCAGGTAGATTTTTTACCACTGCACCACTTGGTAAGCTCATATATACATATACATATTCAAAAGCAGAGACATTACTTTGCCAACAAAGATTCGTCTAGTCAAGGTTATGGTTTTTCCTGTGGTCACGTATGGATGTGAGAGTTGGACTGTGAAGAAGGCTGGGCACCGAAGAATTGATGCATTTGAACTGTGGTGTTGGAGAAGACTCTTGAGAGTCCCTTGGACTTCAAGGAGATCCAACCAGTCCATTCTGAAGGAGATCAGCCCTGGGATTTCTTTGGAAGGAATGATGCTAAAGCTGAAACTCCAGTACTTTGGCCACCTCATGCGAAGAGTTGCCTCATTGGAAAAGACTCTGATGCTGGGAGGGATTGGGGGCAGGAGGAGAAGGGGACGACAGAGGATGAGATGGCTGGATGGCATCACTGACTCGATGGACGTGAGTCTGAGTAAACTCCAGGAGTTGGTGATAAACAGGGAGGCCTGGAATGCTGTGATTCATGGGGTTGCAAAGAGTCGGACACGACTGAGCGACTGATCTGATCTGATCTGATGTACAACTGAATGTAAAACTGAAGGCTGCACACCTAAAACTAACATGATATTGTAAATCAACTACTTCAATGAGAAAAAGAAGAAGAAAAAAGATAAAATTCTCTTTAGTTGAGTTTGTACCTATAAAATGAAACAGGATTAGTCTACCTTACCATCTGTGTTGCCATGTTGTGAAGAATACAAAAGCAGTAAATTTTAAAAGGATTAAATATGACATATGACATTAGCTTTTATATGTGCTAATGTGTGTAATATCATAATTATTTATTATTGTTTATATATCACAATAATTATTTCCTCTTTGTAATATCATGATTATGAATTACTATATTTATATCATAATAATTTTCTTCTGTACTAGCTTCATAATCTGTTCATACTAATATTACTTTTATATAGTATGCTGTAGAATAATTACTATTTATTTGTCCTTCTCACCTTCCTAAAATAAATGACGGTTGGTAACCCCAAGAAAAAGAAATGCAAAAAAGCAAAATGGCTGTCTGAGGAGGCTTTACAAATAGCTGTGAAAAGAAGGGAAGTGGAAAAAAAGGGGAAAAGGAAAGACATACCCATAAGAATGCAGAGTTCCAAAGAATAGCAAGGAGAGATGAGAAAGCCTTCTTCTGTGACCAGTGCAAAGAAATTGAGGAAAACAATAGAATGGAAAAGACCAGAGATCTCTTCAGAAAATTAGAGATACCAAGGGAAGATTTCATGCAAAGATGGGCTCAGTAAAGGAAAGAAATGGTAGGGGCCTAACAGAAGCAGAAGATATTAAGAAGAGGTGGCAAGAATACACAGAGGAACTGTACAAAAAAAGATCTTCATGACCCAGATAATCATGATGGTGTGATCACTCACCTAGAGCCAGACATCCTGGAATGGGAAGTCAAGAAGGCCTTAGGAAGCATCACTAGGAACAAAGCTAGTGGAGGTGATGGAATTCCAGTTGAGCTATTTCAAATCCTGGAAGATGATGCTGTGAAAATGCTGCACTCAATATACCAGCAAATTTGGAAAACTCAGCAGGGGCCACAGGATTGGAAAAGGTCAGTTTTCATTCCAATCTCAAAGAAAGGCAATGCCAAAGAATGCTCAAACTAGCGCACTATTGCACTCATCTCACACGCTAGTAAGGTAATGCTTAAAAGTCTCCAAGCCAGCCTTCAGCAAGACATGAACCATGAACTTCCAAATGTTTAAGCTGGTTTTAGAAAAGGCAGAGGAACCAGAGATAAAATTGCCAATATCCGCTGGATCATCAAAAAAGCAAGAGAGTTCCAGAAAAACATCTATTTCTGCTTTATTGACTTTGCCAAAGCCTTTGACTGTGTGGATCACAATAAATTGTGGAAAATCCTGAAAGAGATGGGAATACCAGACCACCTGACCTACCTCTTGAGAAACTTGTATGCAGGTCAGGAAGCAACAATTAGAACTGGACATGGAACAACAGACTGGTTTCAAATAGGAAAAGGAGTACACTGAGGCTGTATATTGTCACCCTGATTATTTAACTTATATGTAGAGTACATCATGAGATATGCTGGGCTGGATGAAGCCTGGGCTGGATGAAGCCCAAGCTGGAATTAAGATTGCCAGGAGAAATATCAGTAACCTCAGATATGCAGATGACACCATCCTTATGGCAGAATGTGAAGAACTAAAGAGCCTCTTGATGAAAGTGAAAGAGGAGAGTGAAAAAGTTGGCTTAAAGCTCAACATTCAGAAAACTAAGATCATGGCATCCTGTCCCATCACTTCATGGCAAATAGATGGGGAAACAGTGGCTGACTTTATTTTTTGGGCTCCAAAATCACTGAAGATTGTGATTGCAGCCATGAAATTAAAAGATGCTTACTCCTTGGAAGGAAAGTTATAACCAAACTAGACAGCATATTAAAAAGCAGAGACATTACTTTGCCAACAAAGTTTCGTCTAGTCAAGGCTATGGTTTTTCCACTGGTCACGTATGGATGTGAGAGTTGGACTATAAAGAAAGCTGAGCACTGAAGAATTGATGCTTTTGAACTGTGGTGTTGGAGAAGACTCTTGAAAGTCCCTTGGGCTGCAAGGAGATCCAACCAGTCCATCCTAAAGGAGATCAGTCCTGGGTGTTCATTGGAAGCACTGATGTTGAAGCTGAAACTCCAATACTTTGGCCACCTGATGTGAAGAGCTGATTCATTGGAAAAGACTCTGATGCTGTGAAAGATTGAGGGCAGGAGGAGGAAGGGACAAGAGAGGATGAGATGGCTGGATGGCATCACCAACTCAGTGGACATGGGTTTGAGTCAACTCCAGGAGTTGGTGATGGACAGGAAGGCCTGGCGTGCTGCAGTTCATGGGGCCGCAAAGAGTCTGACACAACTGAGCGACTGAACTGAACTGAACTGAACACTTTTTTGGAGAAGGAAATGGCAACACACTCCAGTACTCTTGCCTGGAGAACCCCATGGACAGAAGAGCCTGATGGGCTGTAGTCCATGGGGTCACAAAGAGTTGGACACGACTAAAGTGACTTAGCACAACACCTTTTACTTTGTTTTCAGGGACTTAGCACAGACCACAATTCATGGTCAGGAATTATGTACTGCTTGTTGAGATGAATGCAATTTTATCAATAAAGAAAATGAGTATATTAAGTAGCAATTTTCTTGGATGTTTTGCAAGGTGTAATTAGACTCTAGAGATTTTGTCCCCTAGAATTTATAACCCTAATGAATGATATAAAATTGCATTGCATAAACACGACAAATACTAACTGAAATTGACCCTCTTTTAATATTTCCTCTTATTTCACAACATTGATATTCACCACAATCCATGTTCACATTTGATAATGACACTTCCAAAGTTTCTTATTGGATTTTGGAGGGAGTACATTTTCATCATCATTGCTTGTTCTCTTTTAGCTCATTAAAGTAGTCTGATGAACTTCTCTACTCTCTCTGTAGTTTCTAAAACTACACATTTGATAAAGCCACTTATTTATTTGAAGCCTTTCAACAATTCCCCACAGTCTATAGGAAAAAAAAAAAAATCACACTCTTCCACTTGGCAATATAAATGCTCCTATGGTCTTTCCCCAAACTATTGATATCCATTATTGATCCACAAGTATACTATATTATGTCCAAACCAGTTTACTTATTGCATCTTTTCCTAGAACATGCCCCATGGAAGATCCACCATTTGTACTAGCTGTTACCACTTGATGTCTAATACGTGAATCTTAACATAAAAATTTACTTGCTTTCTAAAACTCTGCAGAAAGCTTTTTCTAATACTCCCATATCTCATACCAGGCATCGCCAGCCCCCCAGGCCACCAGTCCACAGCCAGTTAGGACCCAGGCCACAACAGAGCAGCAGGTGAGTGGTGGGCCAGAAAGAGAAACTTTACCGTATTTAAAGCTGCTCCCCATTGCTTGCATTACCGCCTGAGTTCCACCTTCTGTCAGATCAGTAGCAGCATTATATTCTCATAGGAGCATCAACCCTACTGTGCTTGAATCATCCTGAAATCATTTCCCCTCCCCACCACCACCAATCTGTGGAAAAACTGTCTTTCACAAAACCTGTCCCTGGTGCCAAAAAGGTTGGTGACTGCTACTTTATACAGTGTTCTACTTTATCTGAATTGTTTTGCAAGTCTTATGTCTTCCAACACAAGTTCAAGGGTGTGATAAAGATGGGACCATATCTTTCAAGCACTTCTTATCATCCTAATGCACATGCTAGCAGGAATAAGTTCAATGTGAGCATAAATTAGGATGCACAGAGGAACTTCCCTTGACTTCATTACATGGGTTTACTAAAAGGACATATTACTTGGAATATGTAGCAGGAGGAACAGAATCAGCAAGTAAGAGCATCTTTATAATGAACATTTTAATTAGTCCTTTTTTGAAGCACATTTAATTATATATTTTTGTAAATGACTAGAGTTTGTTTCTCTCCTACTTAACATGTGGTAGAGAGATGTATTACCAGCTTCTTTCTGATACTAAAAAGGAGACTGAAGTGAAATCAAATGTGTTCATTCCATTGGACAGAAACACCAGTTAAGGATTTGACTCAGTAAATAGAATAATAATAGGCATATACATGTTTAGGAATAATGTGCCTTTTTCTATTCAAAGAATTGGACCGTGTTTAGATAGCTGTCACTGATATATTTCACATATTTTTTTTATTCCTCTTGAAAATCATTCTATTCACACTAACACTGAAAAATTAAACATACTCAACTATTATAAGCACTGTTTCTCAATAAGAAGAAAAAAAAATTTTTTTATAGGATTTAAGACCAAAAAGAATTCCTTCTGTTCATCCCAATTATGTAAGAGTTAGTACCACTACCTATGTGCTCTTTTCAACACCTCCACCAGTCTCTTGGACACTGAAACAGCTGTTGACTGTCAAGCAGACTGATGGCTTTCACTGAATGGCCCTGTACGTAAAATTCAGAATTCACTTTAACAGTCATTTGAACTGTCACTGTATGAATTATGGACTGAGATACATTCTGCTTTGCCATTTCCATAGGAAAGCTCCTCGTGAATATTAAATTAGAAATGGGAATGGTATTTTTCAAGTCAAATGATTTAAGCTACATACCTAGGTTTAGAAGGGGCTTTAAAAAAATATTTTACATCCAAGTGGAAAAACATTTCAAACTGAAATGATCTTGCACTTTTATTATAATAATGTATATATGTATGTATGTGATGCACATATATATATTCATAGCTGTGACTTTTTCTTTTAAAAATATCTTCCTTATATTACAAAATTAAAATTCTTGGAGGCTTTGTGTAAACCATATATGCTAAACAATGTAGAAAGACCTCAAATAAATTGACGACATGACTTTTTCCCTAGAAAGTTGTATGTTATACCTAAAATAACATACAAGTAATTATAAAACCACATAATGATATGCAAAATATATTGAGTAGCCTGAGTGATTTCAAAGGTTTAATTAGTAACTCTGGCTCTGTGTTCAGTTCTGGGCCCAATCATGAAGTAAGGGATGATGAGAAAAGGAAGAGATGCTGAACAGTCTCAGATCATGGTGTGATACCAGAAAGAGCAATGAACTGTATATTGGCAAGGGAGGTGGGGAGTTATTTCTGTGAATAACCACAGTGACTAAATTTCAAAAAGCTGTTTTGGGAAAATTAAAGAAGGTATTATGTACTCATGGATTGAGAGAATTAATATTGGTAAAATGTCCACAGTACTCAAGGTAATCTAGAGATTCAGTACAATCCATATCAATATTCCAGTGGCATTCTTCATAGAAACCTAAAATTTTAATGGAATCATAAAAGAACCCAAATAGTCAAATCAATCTTGAGAAGGGAAAACAAAGCTGGAGGCAACATGCTCTCTGGTGTCAAAATATATTACAAAGCTATAATAATCAAAACAGTATGGTATTAGTACAAAAACAGACACTTGATCAGAACAGAATAGAGAACCCAAAAATAAGCCCATGCATATTTGGTCAATTAATTTACAACAAAGGAGGAGAGAATATACAATTAGGGCAAGGACAGTCTCTTCAATAAATTGTGCTGGGAAAATTGGACAGCTACACACAAAAGAATTAAACTGGACAATGATCTTACACCATGCAAAAAATTAACTGTGGATTAAAGACTTGAAAGTAACACCTGAAACTATAAAACTCCTAGAAGAAAACACAGGCAGTAAGGTCCCTCACACAGGCCTTGGTGATCATTTTAATCTGAGACCAAAATGAAAGGCCACAAAAGCAAAAGTAAACAGATGGAACTACTTAAAACTAGAAAGCTTCTACACAGAAGAGGAAACCATCAACAAAGTGAAAAGGCTGCTTACTTAATGAAAGAAAATATATGCAATTGATAAATCTCATAAGGGACTGATATCCAAAATATATAAAGAACTTACACAGTTCAATGGGCTTCCCAGGTGGAACAGTGGTAGAAAATCCACATGCTAATGCAGGAGATGCCAGAGAAACAGGTTTGATCTCTGGGTTGAGATCTCCTGGAGTAGGAAATGTCAATCCAGTTCAGTATTCTTGTCTGGGATACATCATGGACAGAGGACCCTGGTGGGCTACAGTCTACCTAGTCCACAACTAAGTGACTAAGCACACATACACATACAACTCAAGAGCAAAAAAGCAAGCAATCCAATTAATAAATGGGCAGAAAATCCAAATATACTTTTTTTTTCAAAAAGACAGACAATCAACCGGCCAGTGAAAAAAGTCTCAGTATCATTAGTCATCAAGAAAATGTAAATCAAAGCCACACTGAGATATCATTTCATACCTATCAGAATGGCTACTATGAACAAAAAGAACAATATAACAACTGTTGCAGAGGTTGTGAAGAAAAGGGCACCCTCCTGCACTGCTGAGAATGTAAATTGATGCAGTTCCTCATGGAAAACACTACAAAGTTCTTCAAAGAATTAAAAATAGAACTATAATGTGATCCAGAAACTCCACTTTCGAGTATTTATCTGAAAAAAATGAAAATATGAACTCAAAGGGATATATGCAACCCTATGTTCATATCAATATTTATAGTAGGTAACATACAGAAACAATCTAAGACTCCACTGATGGATGAATGTAATAAATAAATTCTGCCGTGTGTGTGTGTGTGTGTGTGTGTAATATATATGTATTTCACCCATTAAAAAAGAGAGAGAATGAAATCTTCATTTGTAACAACACAAATGGACCTCAAGGGCATTATGCTATGTGAAATAAGACAGAGAGAGACAAATACCATATGATCTCTCTTATATGTGGAATCTAAAAAATATATATATAAATTTTAAAAATGAAAAAGCTCACAGATAGAAAAAACAGACTGCTGGTTGCCAGGGGCTCAGATAAGAAGTGGGAGAAATGGGTGAATTGTTTGTTTTAGTTTAAATAAATTGATTTATTTAAAAAAAATTGTACCTGCACTTTGAAAACATAAAAATGTATTCTCAGGAAAAAAAAAAACTGAGGAGTCAGTTAGTCAGGAATATTGAATACTAGGCTGAGCAGTTTAAATTTCACATAATAAGCATCAGTGACATGAATATTATGTTAAAAGTGTGTTAAGAAGATTGTGATGAAAACGCTTGAGTTGAATGAGACTTGAGTGGGCCATAGAGATTATTGGAGGTAGGGTGCAAGGGAAAGGCTTGCAACAATGAAGTGGAAAGGCTTGCAACAATGAAGTGTGCTAACAAGAGTTACATTAATTTAAATAAGAAAGAATGAAATCCTACCAAAAAAGGATAGAGATCAAAAACTAACTTAAAAGAAGCAAGTTGAAAAGACAATACAAAACTACTGTGAAGTTTTGAAATGGAGAATTCTGGAGGATTATAATGATATTGGTGATGGTGGATAAACTGAAAAAATATTCTAGTTTGAGGCTATTTTTATCAATTACTTAGCAACCAGAAGTCTGCTGTAAAAACTATGCATTTAACATATATCTCTATGTGTATGAAGATAAGAAAGGGCTATATGAATAATTAAATTCAGGATATTTACAAAGTCTTAACATAATATTAAATTATATAATATATACTTTAGGTATTTGTGGGAAAGGAAAATAAATTAATCTAACATTTCTGAGCAGGTGAGAATAACTACAATTCAGGCTTGTGTTTTGGTTAGAATCCTTATAGATTCTACATTCAGTAACTGATCCCAGGCTCTACTGATTACATTTATCCTTCAGGTTCACAACAAAGAATACAGCTCTAAACTCACTTCATTCTTAATTCTGAATCAAAGCCATTTATATATCTATCTATATTTAAACTTTTTAAGGATGATCACATGAAAGACTGTAACCCATCAGTAACATGGAGTGTTTCTTTTTTTTGTCCTGAAATACACTTATGTGTGTCCTGTAGATGTGCTTGAAATGAATAATTCTTTCTAGTTATATCAGCACCTGGCAGTGAGAATATCACAAAAGTCTTGTGAAATCTGCTATTCTTTTATGACAGAAGAGTGGGTGAGGACACTGTACACCAGGCAAGATCCCTGGGAACAATGTCCTTTCAATTTGAACACCAAGACAAGCTGTATTCCTCCTGAGCTGCAGGTTTATTTCTCATCTTATGTGACTGATGATGTCTTTTGCTCTTGCTAACTCTGTTGTCCATCTCCAGTAGCTACTTAGAGAATCATGGAATTCTTACTGTGTACCGACTCTATACTGGATTCATTTTTGCCCCTTTATGGCGTTTTCCTTCAGCTCTGTTTTTCTATTTATGATATTGCAGGTGTTTATGTGGATCACTGCAATTTTTTTTAAAACAGGTGAAACATACTAATAGGTACGCCTCCATATTAAGGCCTCCATTAAGTAATTTCACATCACCACATTTAGACATCATAACATCTCACAAGAGGGTTTCCATGAGCATCAGCAAGATGGCTGAGAAAAATTAATTTCAGGTAGGTACCAATATCTTAGGGAGTAAAAGTATAGTAGAAAATCCCAAAGTTACATAAGAAATATTTAAAAACAAAACAAAAAACCTAGCCGTATAAAAAGAAAGGTAGTTGTTGTGAACTGTTGTGACTCCTGGGATGTCAATTACCTTTACCCATGCATGAGTGATAGTCGCATAGTCCTGCTGACTCTCTGAGACCCCATGGACTTGTAGCCTGCCAGGCTCCTCCGTCCATGGAATTCTCCAGGCAAGAACACTGGAGTGGGTTGCTATTTCCTTCTCTGAGGTTGCCCATGCATACTCAATTACTAAGTCGTGTCCAACTTCTTGTGACCCCACAGACTATAGCCCAGCAGGTTCCTCTGGCCATGTTATTTCCCAGGCAAGAATACTGGAGTGGATTGCCATTTCCTTCCCCAATCAATTACCTCTAGCCTATCTTTAATAAAAACAGCAATAAATATTTAAATAAATAAATCTCTGCCTTGATTGTTTCACTAATTCCCTACTTCAATCCACTTTCTTCAGATTGTGAAAAGAACAGTACTCTATATGGAGTGGGGGAAATTATTTCCTCCCAGAAAATATCATCAGTTTCAAAAATTCTGTAACTTTCCTGTTGAGTTACTCAAGTGATGCTGGACTAAAGGGATGCAGATGGTCTGTGATTTTTCTACCTTCCAAAGTATTCACATTTGTTTGCATTTTGTTCTGTCTGTTATTTCACAGCATTAAACCACATTTGTTTAGTTGTAAACATAGTGGGTAGGCAGATTAATTAGATTCTGGTTCTAGCTCTTAGGGTTATGTAACTGGGAACAAGGCATGAATTTCTGTACCTCGGGACATTCATCTGTAAGAAGGGGAAGACAACCAGATTCCTCAGAGCTGGTGTGAAGATTCAGTGAAATAATACACATGCTTAGAACAATGTGTGGTGTTCTACACCCTCTTCATATCATCATCAGTTTTCATTTCATCTTCTGTATTTTCAGGGGAAACAGGTGGCATAGCACAGGAACTCTTGTAGAGAGATAGACAAGAAATAGAAACATAACACTGAAAGCTTTCATCTATAATTGGCCAGTGTCATCACCACATGGTGCAGCAGTGACTAAAGTCATCACTGTCCCTGTTGACCAGCTTGTGCAGCTTACTAATCACCAGATCCGATTCTGAGAGCATGGACTGGCATTTTCACTTTTGACAGACCTGACACCACAGGCTGTCCATTATTAAACCACACATTTGGTCCTTCTGTCCCAGGTTGTCTGCAACATGTGGACAATCTTCAAGTCTTCCCACAGGGAGTTGAATGAGGTTAAAATGTGTCAATTTGCTTTTATCCCTCTTCACACGGTACTTTACAAGATGAGTTAAGGATGCCCCAGATATAGCAGTTCATCATTCTGTTTCTGTGCAAGGTGCAATGCAAGGCAGCCAAGAACAAGCTGCCCTTTAGTCCTTAGATTCAGAGGTTTCTGGCTTTGTGTGCAAGCTCCTATTCTCACACAGACTTGGGCAATGTGAAAAGAAGAAGTAATAAAACTCTGAGTTCCAGGAAGATGCACACAGAGAGAAATGATTCTTAATCTTTAAAGCCGGGGCATCATCGCAGTAGTGCTAAGAGAGCTAAAGGGCTTCCCAGATGGTGGAGCAGTAAAGAATCCGCCTGCTAATGCAGGAGACACAGAAGCTGCAGGTTCCATCCCTGGGTCAGGAAGATCCCCAAGAGGAGGAAATGGCAACCAACTCCAGTATTCTTTTCTGGGGAATCCTATGGACAAAGGAGCCTGGGCTACAGCCCATGGGGTCACAAAAGAGTTGTACGTGACTGAGCATACTGAGCAAGAGAGCTGAAGCACAATCCAAAGACAGGCCCAGTAATGAATCTGAACAGGAAAGGGACTCGCTGCCAGTCAACAGTGCCCTATGGACCAGCCAGGTTTCTCAGCCTAGGTTTTTCTGTCTGTTTTTCCCTCACTGCTTCTATTTGTCACGGAAGAAAAAAAAAGAAAATGACAACGATCAATATGATTGATCCAAGAAAAAATTGGGGAGAGAAATCTCACTTCCCTGGTCTTGCTTTTCTGCAAATGCTCTTTCTTGAGCCCTAGAAGTACATCCCCTCTACTCCTTTCAGGGTATGTGAACTTTTCAGCCTCTATGGAATCCCCTCCCCAACTCCAATCCCATCCCCGCTTTCCAACCAAAGCAGACAAGTAAACCTACCAGGGATACACTGAATTCATCTACATAAATAATTTACTTTTCAAAGAGCAGTGCTTCCTCCTTCCCTTGAAACTGTACTACAACTCATATTCTCCTTAAGAGAATCTAGTTCTGGTTATTAAGAAAACAAGGTCAGAAATTTTGTGTTCACTCTTCTGCTTCCAGATGACCAGACATAAGGAACCAATGCCATTCTCAGAGTGCTTTCTTGCCTTCACAATGTCTGAGCTTCTATTTATCTGCTGGAAACACATATGTGGTCTCCCTTGTATATGACAGATATGCAATCAAATATCACAGTGGCTCGAGGTCATGCAGCACCCAGATGCTGGGACAAATGATGAGGCCAACTGTACATGAACAAGGCTTTGGGTGAGAGATGGTAGAGAATACAAGGGACCCTCAGCTCCTAAGGAACCACAGTTTCTGTTCTGCAATACACAAGCGTATAACAAAACAACAGTGACATAATGCATAACTTAGAAATGTTATCAGTATTAATGATCGCCTTAGGCAAAAGAAAGCTAATAATGTAATTTGGTTGGTAGAATAAAGCTCATGATTGCAATATGTGGCAAATTTCTCAGTTTCTATGTCAATGAGAATTGACACACAATAATCATTATTTATAAGTGTGTATTAGGTATATTTAATATGGATTATATTAAATGACAGATTAACAACATTCTATATTTTATAGAAATGCAAGGGTAAAATATATATCTAAGGTAGGCTTTATAATTTGCTTCTTCATAACGTTTGGTTCATTTGCTTACAACATTAAAAACCTTACATACCACCCCCATGACTATCAGAAAGAAGTCTGTAGTTCAGTTTATCTTTATCTATTCTACCTGGGCGGTACACTCAGTGTGAAGGGGACTGCAAGTCCCCCAACTTTGTTTGGATTGTAGTTTTTATGACTGCATACAACCAGTTTGAATTTGTACTGAGGCTGAGATTTTCTCAGTGCTATATATGCACCTTTCTTCTCACTATTCTCTAAATAATTTTCTCTTAAATTGCAATCTGATTACTATCTGATTATTAAGATCCCAAGACCTATTTTAAAAATTCCATATCTAGTCAAAAACTGTCAAAGAGTAAAAGTAACTGTTCTTCTGGATCATTACCTATTGTTTTGATTCTTTTATAGAGAAATTTTAAATTAGCAACTTAAGACTTAGGAAAAACGTTAATTTAAAAATATCTTGATTGAAAAAACTCTTGATCAAAAGTATCAAATATTGCTCAGAAAAGGTCACCATTATTTAATTTCATAGTATAAATATACAAAGGAACTGGTGAAATATCACTGTAAAAAATATTTATTTTTGTTTCAGTTTCTAAAGGCAATTGAGACAAGCACAACACATAAGTAAGACAACATCAGCAATACACAAATACACTAATAAAAACAGATGAACCATCAATGACAAAATAATATATAAACATATGAACAAGAGCATGACTGGAAACCCCAGAAGTATCACATTCAGTATTAACCTAAAGGTACAGATTATGGCTAAGCATATTATTAATTTAATGTTTATTTTGTACCAATATTGAAGACCACAATAAATTTTCATTTATATTATTTATCTTTAAAAAAAAAAAGGCCAGTGTTAGTTGCTCAGTTTTGTCTGACTCCTTTGGGACCCCATGGACTGTAGCCCACCAGGCTTCTCTGTTTCTGTGATGTCAAGCAAGAATTCTGCAGTGGGTTTACACACACAATATGTGTGTGTGTAAAGTCAATTTTTGCACCGTTACCTATATCAGTAGCAGGTAATATTTTTATTGCCTTATTCAGAGATTTCTCTTAATACAACAGCTCTAACAGATATAGAACTATGTGGACTCTTGAATAATAAATGCTGAAATCATTTTTATAGATATTGCATATGCATGGTTGGTTCCACTATGTATAGACAATATACAGATAACTGGATAATTAATTAAACAGTAAAATTAAAATTTAATTATTTTTAATAGCACAAAATATTTTAAAAAGTGTATTACTGACCTGAATATAAACATTTGGAATAAAAACTTTACATTAAATGGATACTTTCAAAACAATACATAATTTAATAAGGGAGATAAAATTGATAACATATAAATTTGCCATGTGCCAATCCAAAACCATTACCCCAATTAATTTGATTATGTAAAGTCACAGAAAATAATTTTTTTTATAGAAAACTAAAAAAAAAATACAAAGAAAAAATAACAACAAAAAATAAAGTCACATATTTACATTGTATGATATATAAACTTACCTATACTCCAAAAGCTATCCAACATTCTCTCCATTTTATAAATACCTCTTAACTATTAATTGATTGAACTGTACTTTTTGTTCAAGTTCTTTTATATTTTCAATTACCACAATGCATTAGGTGACTTGTTTGCATTATGTGTGAATGTCAACTATAAAATATGAATGATACACTTAAAATTACTTGAGTTGCAACACCTGACCAAATATCTGAACTCTAGAATAATGTTAATTAAATGGCCTACTCCCATATGACTGCAACTGAGAATTGTCCATTAACAGCAATTTATCTACACTTGTGATAATTTATCCACATCTAGTGCATTGTGTTCCAAACTTTAAAATTACTAAGTCATGATGAAGGATGAGAATGGCTCGTCTAAACTGTCGGAAGACATTTAAGACCTGAAATTTACCAATCTTTAACTGCAAGAGAATATTCTAAATCTTTATGATTTTATAAATCTTAAAACAGGGAAAAAATGTATTTTTAACCCTACAATTTTATGTATTACAGAATGGTCCCCACAGAAGATCAATTAAATTTTCAGTCTCTACTCATATTGGTTTCAATTACAGAGTAACTTTGATGATATTAAGTAGTCTAAATATTAGATTTAAAGTATATAGAAGACTTTGAGCCATCTCTAGTGATTTTAGCTACTTTATTCTCAAGCAAACACTGAATATACTACTTACAAATGGTGGATGCTCTTCTTGACATTTTCAAAATAGAAATTATGTAAGGACATCATCATAACATAAGCAATACTGTCAACATCTTGGCAGAAATTCACTTAAAATTATATCTGTGAACTCCTCCCTGATGAAGCCCTGTTTTCACATCCTTTCTTATGTTCTTCCCAAAGCCTAACTTCACGAGGCCCTGAGAGGTAGCATGCATTCAAACATTAGCTGACTGGATAAAAGACTGCTCAGTTCAGTTCAGTCACTCAGTCATGTCTGACTCTTTATGACACCATGGACAGCAGGACACCAGGCTTCCCTGTCCATCACCAACTCCCAGAGCTCACTCAAACTCATGTCCATTGAGTCAGTGATGCCATCCAGCCATCTCATCTTCTGTCGTCCCTTTCTCCTCCTGCTTTCAATCTTTCCAGCATCAAGGTCTTTTCCAATGAGTCAGCTCTTCACATCAGGTGGCCAAAGTATTGGAGTTTCAACTTCAGCATCAGTCCTTCCAATGAATATTCAAGACTGATTTTCTTTAGGATTGACTGGTTTCATCTCTTTGCAGTCCAAGGGACGCTCAAGAGTTTCCTCCAACACCACAGTTCAAAAGCATCAATTCTTTGGTGCTCAGCCTTCTTTATGGTCCAGCTCTCACATCCATACGTGAATACTGGAAAATCCATAGCTTTGACTAGACAGACCATTGTCGGTAAAGTAATATCTCTGCTTTTTAATACGCTGTCTAGGCTTTTCATAGCTTTTCTTCCAAGGAGCAAGTGTCTTTTAATTTCATGGCTATGTGAAATTTCATCTGCAGTGACTTTGGAGCCCAAGAAAATAAAGTCTGTCAGTGTTTCCATTGTTTCCCCATCTATTTTCCATGAAGTGTTTGGACCAGATGCCATGATCTTAGTTTTCTGAATGTTGAGTTTTAAGCCAACTTTTTCACTCTCCTCTCAGTTTCATCAAGAGGCTTTTTGCTGCTGCTACTGCTAAGTCACTTCAGTTGTGTCCGACTCTGTGCGACCCCATAGACGGCAGCCCACCATGCTTCCCCGTCCCCCCCTGGGATTCTCTAGGTAAGAACACTGGAGTGGGTTGCCATTTCCTTTTCCAATGCATGAAAGTGAAAAGTGAAAAGTGAAAGTGAGCTTTCACTTCAGCTCAGTTGTGTCCAACTCTTAGCGACCCCATGGACTGCAGCCCACCAGGATCCTCCATCCTTGGGATTTTCCAGGCAAAACTACTGGAGTGGGGTGCCATTGCCTTCTCTGAAGAGGCTTTTTAGTTCCTCTTAATTTTCTGCCATAAGGGTGCTGTCATTTGAATAGCCAAGGTTATTGATTTTTTTTCCTGTAATCTTGATTCCAGACTGTGCTTCATCCAGCATGGCATTTCGCATGGAAGGTCCCTTGGAGAAAGAAAAGGCAACCCTACTCCAGTATTCTTGCCTTGGAAATCCCATGGATAGAGGAGCCGGGTAGGCTACAGTCCATGGGGTCACAAAGAGTCGGACACAACTGAACATGAGCATTAGAGGATAAGATTTACACAATGATCCATTGATGTGTATATTACATAAGTATTCCATATATTTCACATAGAATTACTTCCCTGGTGGCTTAGATGGTAAAGCATCTGCCTACAATGTGGGAGACCCGGGTTCGATCCCTGGGTTGGGAAGATCCCCTGGAGAAGGAAATGGCAACCCACTCCAGTACTCTTGCCTGGAAAATCCCATGGTCGGAGGAGCCTAATAGGCTACAGTCCATGGGGGTCACAAAGAGTCAGACAGGACTGAGCGACTTCACTTTCACATAGAATACAGATCTATTACATATACATTATGCATATACATTCATATTACATGTGTTTTACATGTATCTGTTTCCCTACCAAAAGGTGGTAAAATATAAATATAAGTGAATTATCTGTGGTTAGTTTACAGAAAATCTATAGTGTGGAATATACACTTCTGTATTATGACAGACTCACCAGTATTTCCTCTTTAACATTACCTCTTCATGCATCAGTGATATGCCTCACTCATTTTTACGTGCCAATCCACCATATCTTATTAAGATTGAACTTAAAATTCTTAAAATGAAGAGCTCTACTTTCCTCTCCTCTAATTCTCCCCCATCATTTCTAGAATGTGCCTCTAGATCGGGAATATATCCATCTTGATGCAGATTCCACCAGAAGCAGACCTTGAGATAAGGATGGAAGTGTAAGTAGTTTACTTGGGAAATGATCCAGAAAATACCAGTTAGGGAGAGAGGGAAGAAAGCTAATAAAGCTCACAATATCAAGCCAGTTACCCCCCCATACCAATTAGAGTGGGGTCCCATAGGACACAGTATAAAGAATATAAGCCAGAGTGGTCCCAACCAAGGAACTAGAAGGCTACAGTATTTATCTAACAAATCTGTATTTACTCAGTGGTACTTCTGACTTGCTCTCCAAGAGGGCCGGGTGTGCACGTAAGGCCAAGAGGAAACAAACAAAAAATATCAGGCAGAGGGTGTTCCTAGAAAATATCCAGAAAATATGGGCAGAGCACTAAATGCATCTGTTGGCAGAACTGTCTACTTATTCCCAGATTAAAGAGTGCTTTCTCCTTTTCTCTGTAGGAATTGAGCCCACGAAGATAACTGAGAACAGCATTGCTACTCACACTTAATGGCAAAGAAAAATTTGTGACCACACTAAAGGCAAAAGAGATGACTTCACTTGCAAACTTAGACTCGTGGATTAAGAAGGGAATGCAATGAAGAGCACCTCACCTATGCTAGATTCCATAAAATTATTCTTATAAATTGAAATTTAATTAGGTAGAGGGAAATTAGGAGCTTCCTAAGTAATTTGAGTCACAAAGGACTGAACCCAAGTGTCATCTTTACACTTGTAAGGTATATCACCATAACAAGTATTTAATTTCCCAGAAACTGAGTTTCCTAGTCCTTAAAATAATTATCTATAATTCAAGGACTATCAGAGAATTGAATGAAATAATAACTATCGTAAGTTAACTTATACATATGTCTTTACATGTATGTTACACACACACATACACATATAACTTATAGGATAGCTAACATATAGCACTAGCTAAGTACTCAGTGTAAACTGCTAGTTTTACAGGAATATCTTACAGAAATAAAATTACTGAAATCTGTAACAGCTGAATGACTTGCCTAAGGCCACTCAGGTAGTGAATAAATAAACACAGCACTGAAATCTGGGTCCTCCCTATTAATCAAAGGATCTTGTCTTCAAAGACGGACAACAAACAAAACCAAAATTAAACAGTAAGTTTTCATGGAGGCACAAAATTACCTTTAAATGTGAATGAACAATGTTTAAAATGTTAATACTGTAACCAAATAGGACCCTATGGGGAGTTCCCAAGACAGATTTCCCCCCACCATGTCCTCTGCCTGCCCCTCGTCTATAGAAAACTTTAGCCTCCGAGGCTGAGTTCCAAAGAATAAATTTAATTGGGGAAATGGGGAAATGGCAGAAAGAAAGGAAAACAGTCAAGTAAAACAAAATAAGAATATGTCAGCCATTAAACAAAGTCAAGGACCCCAACAGCCATCAAAACATTCTGAGCCCTAATCTTTAGGCTGTTCTGCAGACACTAAGACCCCCACTAGGTGGAAGAAGTTAACTTCCTGCTGTCCACAACCTGGTAGACCCCAAGCTGGTTTAGAACCAGAAAGTTGAACATGTAGACTCCTGATTACCTCATCACCAACCAATCAAAAGAATGTCCAGGAGTTGTACACACTGCACAACTGCACCTCCTCCACATTCTGTCTTTAAAAACATCTCCCTGAAAGCTATTGGGAAGTTTAGGCATTTCTAGAACCAGCTACCTGGACTCCTTGCTTGGTGCCCTGAAATAAAGGCTGCACTTGCCAGGGCTTCCCTGGTGGCTCAGCAATAAAGGCTGCACTTGCCAGGGCTTCCCTGGTGGCTCAGATGATAAAGAGTCTGCCTGCACTGCGGGAGACTCGGTTCCATCCCTAGGTCAGGTAGTTGCCCCTGGAGAAGGAAATGGCAACCCACTCCAATATTCTTGCCTGGAAAATCCCATGGACAGAGGAGCCTGGCAGGCTACAGTCCACGGCGTTGCAAAGAGTTGGACACGACTCAGCAACTTCACTTTTTCTTTTGCCTTCACCACAAAGCATTGTCAGTAGATTGGCTTTACTGCACAGGCAAGTGGACCCAAGTTTAGTTTGGTAACAATACTTTATTAGTAAATACGGACAAATTTTAGAGTTAAACTTGGGCTAGTATAAATTTATATTATAAAAGGGATTTTAAAAGTGCAAAACATTTTTTAACATGGCAATGACTCATTTAGGATGCATTCAACTAACCAAAATTAACTAAATATCTTCAGCATCCCTAGAAAAGTAAGGGCAACCCCATAAGCAATTATTATCTTAGATACGATGTTTAAAAAACAAACAAGTCTACCACCACCAGTCTGAAATATGTCCTCTATGTACTCTGCCCAACTCACATTTTTGCAATGAGGATTTCTATTCAATTAATACATGATGATCCTGATGTCCTGAAGTAACAAATATAGATCCAATCTCTATGATGAGCCAGTGAGCTAAGTTAAAATAGTGTATCTAAATGTCAATTAGCACTGAAATTGTTTAAATATTCTTTTCTTCATCTTTAGTCAACCAGAACACCTTACTTACCAAGCATACTGGTATGAATTCTTTAATTTTTATCAATGTATACATTTTTGCCTAAAGAGATTGAACTGAAATATCATCTTCAAAACATCTATATCCCTTTAAATTACTAATATGAGACCAAAGAAGAAGGCCACAATTGATGCCCCAGATAAAATCCCCTGTGTGTAGTGTGGGTTTGTATTGGGAGCTGAGATGGGAGGAAGGTATTTCCCAGTGGTTGAACAAGGAAATTCTGAATGGGGCCAATAATGGGGTTTTTATGTAATTAATACAGAACAGCAATACCAAACTGAAGTTTAATGAAACATTTCAGTTGAGTTGAAAGTCTAGTTAGTATACACGTATTATTTTAAAACAAGGAAATGTGGCATGTGATACCTAAATGACTATTTCAGAAAATACCAAATTCAATGAAACATAAAATGTGCTTTTTAAAAAATAATAATAAGACATAACAAGAGTAATTCCAAAAGTTTAACGAGGCAAAGCAGTGATGCTACAGATAAAACACATGAGCAATATGTTGCTAATAACACTCTAGTTTTGAAAATTATGTTTTAATTTTGTGACATATATACTATTTAGGTTAAATACATTATTTATGAGAAGGTTGGATCATGCTATACGAACACATTATGAATAATAATCATGGTTACCCGTTCAAAGTGAGTTTTTCCAATTGCAAACGCTGTCATTTTCACTAACTACCTGTTACATATTGAAACCAACTGTCTACCTGCGTCTCCAAATGTTTAAAAATTTCCCAGTGGTAGGTGGACACCTAATCAGGTGTGCTTTTTCAATCAACTCGGATGCATTTTCGAATTTGATTAACAACAACCAAGGGGAAAATATGAAAACTGATCGGCAGTGATGCTGCGTGCCATTTGGACATACTATACCTCTCACACCAGCCTCATCCACACCCTGGGAAAGCACAGATAGACAAAAGAATAAGCACCAAATACATGCAATAAATACATTGCAGGGGTCCGAAAGTGAAAAGGAGTTCCTTGCCTACACCAGTTGCCCTATAGTCAAAATGGAGAGACACGTCAGAGTCCCTCTCCCTCCCTCCCCCAAGCTCTGGCTCCCTTTCCTCGTCTCCCTCCTTTTAGCCTTTCGGCCTCCCTATCCCTCCCTTTTCCAGCTGTATCTCCGGAGCCACACTGCAGCACACCACTCACCTGTCGTCGTTCTGCCATCCTTGGTCCCCGAGCAGCAAATCCCGAAACCTGTACCTGGGAGGCAGAGGGGGCACTTCGCTCTCCAGATCAACCATCCTTCCTCAAAGAGTGGGAAACGTGAGACAACGAATGGAGGAGGCAAGGAGGGCGAGCGAAAGAAAATACTGCCGAGTGGGGGGGAGAGGACTTCGTCAAAGGAGGCGGCGGGAAGGGGGACCGCAGCAAGGGAAGGGGCCTTGGAGGGGGATGGGGGTCTGCGCCCAGCCGGAAGCTGAGGCCGAAAGGGCCGGCTCCTCTCCTCCGGAGGGTGTGATGGGGATGATGCAAACCCAGCCCAGGAGCAAAAGTCTGGCTCTGACAAGGACCGACGATGCCAAGGAACCGCCCCCAGGCTGGGCGCCGCCTCTGGTCGCCAGGACTCGGGGGAGGCGGGAATGCAAAAGTTACTTCGCCCGAAAAAAAAGAGAAAAGACGCGCGGTGCCTAGAAAGAGAGGAGAGGGGTGGGCGTGCGCACAGCGCGAGGGTGAAAGCCCGTCCTGCCCGGCTGCAGGCGCGACCCTCCTCGGAGGCTAGCCCAGCTTGCAGCAGGTTCCCGCAGGCGGACGCCCCGCACGGCCGCGCAGGCGCCGGGGGCCCTGGGGTTGGGGGTCCCGGCGCAGCGCAAGGGCTCTCCCCGTGGGCGGGGCCGCCGCGGCGGCCCCGCCAATGAGACGCCCCTCGTTAGCATAACGGTGACGGAGGTGCCGGGGGACGAGCAATGGGGGCGAGCCTAATTAGTGGGTTCCCGGGCTGAAATCCCCCCCTCCGGAGGAGGGGGACCCGCGTGCGTCGAATGTCCCCAGGTCACCCGGCTCCTCGTCTTTGGCCGCCTTCAGCCAGGTAGGCAGCGTGGAAATGGCACGTTCCTGGAGAGGGAATCCCCGCTCCCAGCTTCAGGAAAGTCCTAGTCTTTTTTTTTTTTTTTTTTCTCACAGACTGAAAGCCGGGGAGGTGTTTTCCCTGATCCTGGAAAGGAACGAATAAGGGCCACTTTAGGCCGCTGCAGAGAAGTGTTTAGAAGTGTTTAGATGCTGGCATTAGAATGCGTGGAGGATGGCATACTAGGGCAAGAGTGTGGTGCTGTGGGCTTCCATGTGGCCTTCGCCTTGCTCAGTGGTCCACGCGGGCAGAGGAAGGGTGAACCCGAGGTTCCACAGCCTACTTTTCAGAATGGACCGCAGCTTATGAGAACATGCCTATGTTGCTCTTCTAGCAAACACCGATTCCATCAGGGTATGTACATTCGGACACCAACTACTCTTCCTCTGAGAGAAACGGGCCTGAGGGTACAGAGAAGATTGTGTCACGGCCAGTGGCCTCAGGGATCTCATCGTTTGCTTGGAGGATCAAGCTTATAAATGAAGTGATACAACATGAGACACAGTAATCCAGCAACATACAGGTTTTGGAAATACCTATGAGATAACACACTTTTTCATGCACGGAAGGGTCAAGACAGAAAATGAACCAAGTCTTTTATGTTACTTTGCAACTTACTCGAGGAAAGAGAAGAAAGCAGTGGAGCAGGGAGAATCCTATGAGTTCATGCAAAATGATAGTTTAAAATGTTTGGTTCATTCAGGAGTCAGTGATTAATTTGGTATGATTAAATTTTCAGTGAGGTCATGGAGTGGAGGGTTAAATACAGAAAGTTAGAAATTCAATAAGAAGTCAAAATGTAGAAGCAGAGAAAATCGAATGAGCACCTACCTAAATCTTAAGAATCAGTGGAAATAGATGTCTCTATCTTCCAGATCCTACCCATTCTTCCAGACCCACCTCAAATGACATATCCTCTATTAGATTTCCTGATGCTTCCAGTTGGCTAAGATACCTTCTTCCTTTGAACCCTTCATACCCTCTGTGAGTGTTTTGCTTGGAGTTCTTATTATATTCTGGCCAGCTGTGTGATTAACTGTGCATGTTTCTGCATCTTATCCCCCTTCCTGTGGCTTATCTTTCTAGCACAGTGCCTTCAAAATGAGTAACATCTCAACACATACTGTTGAGATGCATTAAAAGCTCCTAAACCTAGGAAGTTAATCTTTTTTTTTTTTTCACTTTGGCTTTAGCTCCAAAGTTATGTGTTTATGGTTTGCTTTTGTTGTGTGTGTGTGTGTGTGTGTGTGTGTGTGTGTGTGTGTGTGTGTTGCCACCACTTTGCCAAATGAGAAAGGTGAATTGGTACATTGTTAGTTTAGGTGGGATGGGCTGGGGCTGGGGAGAGAATATCTGTTTTATATTTTGGACCTTATCATCTGCTATAAAGATAGCTTTGTGAAGTTTACTTTTTTGTTTTTACTGTTCCAGGCTAGTATTTATATTTTTATTTATATTATTATAGTCTGCTTTTATATACAAGGGCAGAAATCTGAAGTACTTATGTATCAGTAACCAATTCAGAAGCAAGGCACTAAAATAAAGGAAAAAATAGCTGTTTAGTGTTGGATTCTTGTCATGTTACAGATTAGAGAGTAAAGTGGCAGCATTTGAATTAAAAGAAAGCTGTGCACCCTCACCCTTATGACAGTTTGAATTATTTGGTTTCCAAGTACCCAGGAAACATATTAAGAGGGAACAAGTACCTCAGGTAGAAAGAAAAAAAGAAAAGGAATAAATAAAAACTTGCTCCGCTAGTAGTGTCATAGCCCAGCTGTCAAGGATACAAAGGGTACAAAGGACCCTACTGTGTCAAAGCAAGTGGAGATCAATATGTGCCTTACAATTGTCACCAGTGAAGAATCTTATCTTTCTGAATTTAAGAAAATTAAAAGAATGATGCAGTATAACAAATACTATCCTGATAATCTTAAAATTTAGCAATATTTGGGCCTTGAAACTTAATTTTTTTCAGTTTTCTGAAGGCAGACTTTTCATTTTTTGTCATTAATTTTTACTTTTAGCTCTCCCAGCTGTCTTTCTATACTTTTTACTCTTTTTTTCATGCCGAGTCATGCCATTTCCTGTTGTTAAAACATACTTTCCTCTTTCACTGTTTTTATCTTGGTTTCCTTTATTTCAATGTGCTCTTTTAATCTCCTATTTTATAGACTCTTTCTGTGTGTGTGTGTTGTGTGTGTGTGTGTGTGTGTGTGAAAGCTTTCATTTTACCATGACATGAGAGTCGATTTTTAGAAACAATTTTAACTTGGTTCTGTACAATTTTGCAACTTCCTCGCTGGTAATCTTAGGTGATCAAATAAAAATCTAGTGTATATGAGAGCAATAGACTAATTTGGTCTCATAATACTAAGAGAACACTCACCACAACTCTTCTGAATTACAATAGTGATGGAGTAGACCATGCCTAGACTGATAATTAGGGAGAAGATTAATTTCCTACTCTTTCCAGAAACAGATTTCAGAATATCTTCTAATTTCTTCCTTTTTCAATACAGAAAAGGTATTTTTCTTAGGTCTTTGATTTCCAGTACATTAATTATATTAATATTTAAATATAAAAATAAATGAGAGTAGAGTGAAGAATGATTGAAGAGTGAGTGAAGAGTTAAGATAATGAGTGGAAAAGGATTTTGCTTACAAAAAGCAATTTCTTGATAATTATCTTGTGAATAATAAGCATGGTTGGAAGTATAGAATATGTTGGGGTTTTTTACCCAAAAATATATGCACATTACGTGTGTTATTTTTATGAGAACATTTTTAAAACTGCCAGTGATTATGTCTACCAAGGCCTATAAAAGTTGTTTGAAAATAAATTTTGAATAGAAAAAAATAACTTTATATATGTTAGGCTTCCTACTTCATAGATCCTTCATCTGTGTAGGCAAAAAGAAGGCGGGATAATCCACATCTATTCAGCATCATTAAGTTACATAGCAGCATTTCAATGTAAAATAGAAAGATGTGTTCAGTTAATTTTTTTAACAAAGATTCATGAAGTCATCACTACGAATTAAACTTCTCATAGTCTAAGGGGGCAGGAGAAGGCCATCCAATAGGTACACTAGAATATGGCAACACTAGTAATTGTCACTGTCAGTGTGTTGCTGAGGAGCACAGAGAGACATCTCATTCTGCTTTGGAAAAATCAGGAAGGCTTTCTGGAGGAGATGACATTTACACTAAAGAATTTTAAAAGCAAATGAGAGCATCACTAACTACACAGGTACAGATAATGGATATGAGAAAGCGATAGCAGATTCCAGCAAATGCAAAAGCTTCATGTGGTTTGAGTTCAGGGTGTATATTTAGGTCGGGAGGGGACAGAGAGAAGGGAGAAAAATTGGCAGGAAGACCGGCAGCCAGGAGCTGCCTTCATTTATCATTTGGAGGGGCTTGGCATGCCTTGCCATACGTGTGGGTTTTAACTTGTAGACAATGCTGAACCTTTTGAGGATTTTTAAGGAATTTTCCAAACATGAACCCAGTTCATGTTTGGAAAGACCACCATGGTTAGCAGTGAAGATGATTGAGTGGTGGGGAGGACAGGAAGGGAAGAATGGAGACCATTGATGAGCCATTCAGTATGTCAGAAAGATATACTGATTGTCTGAAATAATTACAGTGCGGATGGAATGTAGAAGACAGCTTTGTAGAAAATTAAGAAGATGGTCTTGGCAGGATCAGATAGTTGAGAGATTGTGAAAGTTAATGGGGAGTGAAGAATCAATGATAGTTTCTGGGCTTCCAGGATGAGTAAGTAGGTGAAGAGTATTATTCTTAGGTGAGACGGGAATACAGAAATAGGTCTGAGTGAGAAAATAAGTTCACTCTAAGCCATCTGCAAAAGGGAGAAGTCAAGAAGGTTTGAATCTATGGGTCTGAATACCAGGAACAGATTTTTATCCAGAGATGTGAAATCAAGAAGCATCCTCCAGAGAGATAACTGCACCTGGCTCAAGGTACTAGGAGGTGACAGCAGGGCAGACACTGAGCCCGTACGGTACCCGCGGGAGCAGATGGGCTGCAGAGGTAGAAGGTAGACAGAAGGGAATTCAGAGACAGGTATCTCTCTATTTTCTTGATTGATTTTATTCGGTGACCCTTAATTCAAGCTAAAATAGATTCTATCTACAGGAAGAAAACTGTAACAAAACCTGTCCTATATTCTAAGCATGTCCAGCCACATGACAGAATCATTTTTATTTCAGCAACACTGAAAAGAGGAACCAGTGGAGAGAAAATTAAAAGGCAGAATATCACCAGTGACTCACCAATTCCACCTGAAAAACAGAGATAGGTAGTTTAGAGGAAGGCCATTTGGAGATTTATGAAGATATTCCAGTAATTAATGTGATTTACCCACCACTTCCAGTGGCTTTTGCCATTCTAAAAATCTATTCGAGAAGCAGAGTGTGTATTTGCACCTTACATTAAGGTAATATATGGCTATAGCATTTTATTATTATTTTAATAGCAGTGTCCTCTGAGTTTCCTCTATGCTTCTGTCCCTTTTCTCAAAGCTTTCCCTAAACACACATGTTATTCAGCATCACTCAATGACAGCCCATATCATCTCCCTTTACCTGTTTCTAAAGTCTCTTCCTTTGAATTTTTGGAGGAAGAAGACAGAGTTAAATTAGGTATTAAGTATCAAATGTGTTTAAATATCTTTGAAGCATCTTCTCCTACAATAATCCAGGAATCACACCCACATGAGGCTTCTACCTATGAAACATAAACATTTCTGCAGGGAAAAATTATCTCCAGTAGGTTTGGAAAACTCCTGCTCTCATCCTGGTTCTTCCAATCCTTATGTTATAGTGTCCCAAATCCAGTTCACAGACAGATCAGAGAAGCCCCCTGTCTCGGTCTTCCTTTTACCCTGAGCCTGTCATCTCCAAACCTTCCAAAACAATAATGGTGACTATGATTTTGTCTTTTCCACAATCTTGTCAATTAGTGGGTGGTCAACAACCTTCTAGTGAGTGAACGAGAAGCTGCCTAAGTGAATGGATTAAGTCACATTCTTGTCATTCTTCAAGCATGGAAACAAAAATGCTAAGAAACTAATAGCTGCAGTGTAACTGTTATGTGTCTGACATTATATAGGGGATTCACAGTAATTATGAAAACCAAATAACTTTGTCCAGTTTTCAAAGATGGGAAAACTTAGGCTCATATGGTATCACCCAGGTAGAAGGTCCAAGGCCAAGACTCCAAACCTTGATTTTCTGACTCCAAAGTGCATGTTCTCCCCAAAATAGCTGAGAAAGAAGATTTATGATAAATAACTATTAGGTATCTCTGTTTATCAGTTGGTAATCTAAATTAAAATAAAATTATAAAGTTGCCCAGTCCAAGTCCTGCTGAGCCACTATGCTCCAACCTATTTCCTTCTTTCTCACTTGTTTGTTTTCCCTGAACTCTTGTTTCCCCCCTTCTCACCACGGCTGCATCATAACTTCATTATCACTTTGTCAGAGAAGACTTCTATAATCACACTATGCAAAGATGCTCTTTGTGTTTGTGCTTTCCTGGTCTCCAGTCCCACGGCAATTCATATGAGCTCTGTAAGTGCTTCCCTTATAGCTCAGTTGGTAAAGAATACGCCTGCAATGCAGGAGACCCCAGTTCGATTCCTGGGTCGGGAAGATCCACTGGAGAAGGGATAGGCTACCCACTCCAGTATTCTTGGGCTTCCCTTGTGGCTCAGCTGGTAAAGAATCTGCTTGCAATGTGGGAGACATGGGTTTGATCCCTGGGTTGGGATGATCCTCTGGAGAAGGGAATGGCTACCACTCCAGTATTGTGGCCTAGAGAATTCCATGGACTGTATAGTCCATGGGGTTGCAAAGAGTCAGACACGGCTGAGCGACTTTCACTATAAGGGTAAGACCTTGTGGATCTTGTCAGCATGCAGAACAGTACGTGGTATATAGTATGGACCTCAAAACAAAGTCTGCTGAATGATAGAAAGCAAGAAAGGAAAGTAAGATGAAGTAGAGAAAGACAAAATCAGTCAATAATCTTGTTGAATAATTGTCTAGATTTTTTAATTCTAGCATGGGAAAATTGTGATGTGTATATATATATATATTTCTATGGCAGTCTGTATATGGTTTTTCCAATATTCATGTACAGATGTGAGAGTTGGACCACAAAGAAGGCTGAGTGCAGAAGAATTGATGCCCTCTAACTGCAGTGCTGGAGAAGACTCTTGAGAGGAGTTCCTTGGACTTCAAGGAGTTCAAACCAGTCAATCCTAAAGGAAATCAACCCTGAATACTCATTGGAAAGATGAAAGTTGAAGCTCTGACACTTTGGCCACCCAATGTGAAGAGCTGACTATTGGAAAAGACCCTGATGCTGGGAAAGATTGAAGGCAGGAGGAGAAGGGGACAACAGAGGATGAACTGGTTAGATGGCATCACCAACTCAATGGTCATGAATCTGAGCAAACTTCTGGAGATAGTGGAGGACAGAGGAGCCTGGCATGCTATAATTCATGGGGTCACAAAGGGTCAGACACAAGTTAGCCACTGAATAACAACAACAACTGTGTGCATGCACGTGCATGTATCACACTTACCTAAGTAAGGCATGCCAATTTAAAAAATGTTTTATCAGAGCCTTATATAAACTATAATAGGTCTTCTCTCATGAGGATGTGACTTGAGAAGTAGAGTAATGCTTGCAAGAAAGAAAAAGAGTATGGGTTATGGTCTTGGCAATTAAAATGCTTTTTCTTGTATTGAAATATTGTCAATTTTTATTGATTTTCTCTAGTTATAAATTTAATTTACAAGAAGGAAAACTTCTGCTGATTTCTGTATTATGTCTATAATATATTAACAGTTTATATAGTTACTGTCTATCCATTCCAGTGTTAAAAATGACCCCAGGCTCATTTGTTTAAAATCTATAATAATTTGACAATATCTTACATTAAGCAAATATATATTCTTCTCATTTTGAAAATGATTAGATAGAGGAAATGGAAAGCTAAAATAAATCACTCAATAACCACTATAAATGTTATGGAAGCCCAATTTTCCTGAATATTATCATCTGCATCCATTGCCATCTTGATTTGCACCATTTGAGAATGAAAATAAAATGTGTATTTACTGTACATTTTTTTATTTATATAAAACTAGGAACACTCTTTGATATAAATCACAGCAAGATCCTCCATGATCCCCCTCCTAGAGTATTGAAAACAAAAGCAAAAATAAATAAATAGCACCTAATTAAACATAAAAGCTTTTGCATAGTGCAGGAAACTATAAACAGGATGAAAAGACAACCGTCAGAATGGGAGAAGATAATAGCAAACAGGGCAAATGAGACAAAGGGTTAATCTCCAGAATACACAAGCAGCTCATACAGTTCAATATGAGAAAAAAACAACCCAATCAAAAAGTGGGCAGAAGGCCTAAACAGACAATTCTACAAAGAAGACATCAGTTCATTTCAGTTCAGTTGCTCAGTAGTGTCTGACTTTTTGTGACCCCATGGACTGCAGCACGCCAAGCTTCCTTGTCCATCACCAACTCCCGGACCTGGCTCAAACTCATGTCCATCGAGTCAGTGATGTCATCCAACCACCTCATCCTCTGTTATCCCTTCTCCTACCTTCAATCTTTCACAATATCAGGGTCTTTTTCAAGGAGTCAGTTCTTGGCATCAGGTGGCCAAAGTACTGGAGTTTCAGCTTCAGCATCAGTCCTTCCAAAGAATATTCAGGATTGATTTCTTTTAGTATCTGCTTGCAGTCTAAGGGATACTTAAGAGTCTTCTCCAATACCACAGTTCAAAAGCATCAATTCTTTGGTCCTCAGCTTTCTTTATAGTCCAACTCTCACATCCATACATGACTACTGAAAAAACCATAGCTTTGACTAGATGGACCATTGTTGGCAAAGTAATGTCTCTGCTTTTTAATATGCTGTCTAGGTTGGTCATAGCTTTTCCTCCAAGGAGCAAGAGTCTTTTAATTTCAAGGCTGCGGTCACCATCTGCAGTGATTTTGAAGCTTCCCCCCACAAAAAATAGTCTCGCACTGTTTCCATTGTTTCCCCATCTATTTGCCATGAAGTGATGGGACTGGATGCCATGATCTTCATTTTCTGAATGTTGAGCTTTAAGCCAACTTTTTCACTCTCCTCTTTAACTTTCTTCAAGAGGCTTTTTAGTTCTTTGCTTTCTGCCTTAAGTGTGGTATCATCTGCATATCTGAGGTTATTTATATTTCTCCCAGCAATCTTGATTCCAGCTTGTGTTTCATCCAGCCCACCATTTCTCATGATGCACTCTGCACTGAAGTTAAATAAGCAGGATGACAATATACAGCCTTGATGTACAGATGGCTAATAAACACATGAAAGGATGCTCAACATCACTCAGTATTAGAGAAATGCAAATCAAAACTACAGGGTATCACCTCACAGTGGCCTGAATGGCCATTTTCAAAAAAATCTGCAAGCAATAAATGCTGGAAATGGTGTGGAGAAAAGAGAACCCTCTGGCACTGTCTATGGCAATGCAAATTGGTACAGTCACTATGGAGAACAGTATAGAGATTCCTTAAAACCTAGGAATAAAACTACCATATGACACAACAATCCCACTCTTGGACATAAACACTGAGGAAACCATAATTAAAACAGACACATGTATCCCAATGTTCATTGCAGCACTATTTACAATAGCTAGGACATGGAAGCAACCTAGATTCCCACCAACAAATAAATGGGTAAAGAAGTGGTACATATACACAATGGAATATTACTCAGTGATAAAAAAGAATGCATTTGACTCAGTACTAATAAGGTGGGTGAACCTAGAGCCTATTATACACAGTGAAGTAAGTCAGAAAGAGAAAAACAAATATCATATATTAACGCATATATATGGACTCTAGAAAGATAGTATTGATGGAACTATCTGCAGGGTAGCAATGGAAACACAGACATAGTGAGCAGACCTGTAGACACGGGAAGGAGTGGGTGGAATGAATTTCAAGAGTAGCATGGAAACATATACATTACCATATGTAAAATATATATTGAGTGGAAATTTGCTATATGCTGCAGGGAGCTCAAATCTGGTGCTATGTGATGACCTAGAAGGGAAGGGGTGGGAGGTGGAAGATGGGATGAAAGTTCAAGAGGGAGGGAGCATATGTATACCTATGGCTGATTCATATTAATATATGACAGAAACCAACACAATATCATAAAGTATTATACTCCAATTAAAAATAGTTTTTTGGTTTTTTTTTTAAAGTCCAGTTAGAAAACTCATGAAAATCCAGAGAGAAGGTGATGAGTGTCTAAACTAGGTGGTGGGAGTTGAAAAAAAAAAGAAAAATAAAGTTATTCACTTTGCTATCTCCCTCAGAAAAAATAAGAATGAAACAAAATTGTAAATACTGATACTAATGACACCATGTTGAAAATTCATCCTCAGATCAGATCAGATCAGTCACTCAGTCGTGTCCGACTCTTTGCGACCCCATGAATCGCAGAACGCCAGGCCTCCCTGTCCATCACCAACTCCCGGAGTTCACTGAGACTCATGTCCATCGAGTCAGTGATGCCATCCTAGGAATTGAGAAAAAAGACGGAGCCATTAAGCATGGGTATTAGCTGCAACTATTCAGACTAAGTTGAGATTTCTGTATGCAGTCCTCAGAAAAAGAATAAAACTATAGAAAATTAGATGTATCTTTGAAGAAGTTGCTATTTAAAGGTAATATATTATTAGTGATTTCACACTTGGTATCTATCTGAAAAGCTATTATTTGAAAGTAGTGAGTCAGCATGTATCTCATTTTCAATGTAAATGCTACTTTTTTCACCCTGAGATCACGCCAGCCTGGGGCAGGAGTACAAAGTTGTGTCCTCAGATGTAAAGAACAGTCTTTTGGACTCTATGGGAGAGGGCAAGGGTGAGATGATTTGGGAGAATGACACTGAAACATGTATATCATCATATGTGAACTAGATTGCTAGTCCAGGTTCCATGCATGAAACAGGGTGCTCTGGGCTGGTGCACTGGGATGACCCAGAGGGAAGGGATGGGGAGGGAGGTGGGAGTGGCGTTCAGGATGGGGAACACATGTACACCTATGGCTGATTCATGTTAGTGTATGGCAAAACCCACTACAATATTGTAAAGTAATTAGCCTCCAATTAAAATAAATGAATTTATATTTTTAAAAAACAACAAACGTTGTGTCCTATTTTTTACACACACGCACACACACATAAAATCATAGTAAATCCTTCCCTTCAATCCCATCATTTAGGTTCCAAATTCCATAAGTGAGCATGTGCTTAGTCTCTCAGTCATGTCTGACTATTTGCAACCCCGTGGACTGTAATCCACCAGGCTCCTCTGTCCATGGGGATTCTCCAGGCAAGAATACTGGAGCAGATTGCCATTCTGTCTTCCAGGGGATCCTCCAGACTCAGGGACTGAACCCAGGTCTGCTGCATTGCAGGCGGTTTTTTTGTTGTTGTTGTTTTTTTAACCATCTGAGCCATCAGGGAAGCCCAGAAGTGAGCACAGTTTGTCATAAAACCTACCCTTTCCTTTTACTTCCCAGTGTACCTGGTTCCACTGCCTGCCAGCCCACCCATCCAACCACCTGAAAAACAATCTTCTCTGGTGACCATGTGTACACGTTCTGAGCCTGAACTTCCTGGATTTACATCCTGACACTGGCATTTATCAGTTGCTTGACCTTAGGCAATTTAACCACTGTTGCTTCAATTTCCTCATTTATGAAATGAATTACAGCACTCATTTTTTGTGGATCAAATGCATTAATATGTCTAAATATTTTAGAATGGAGTTCACCACATACTTTGCCATTGTTATTACATTTCTTTTTCAAAATGTAGGCAACCACATTTCTAGGTCCTTTCCTTAATAATAAATTCATCTTCGCTGTTTAGCAACTAGTGAATTTAAGTATGCTTTTCCAATTTCACACAACTGGTTGAACAGCTTTGATTACCTTTTAAGAGATAAACTAAAATATGTGCCCTCAGAGCATTGAAACAATGTAAAATGTGCTAAAACTAAAAAGAAAAAAAAACAATCTGACTGCTCAGTAATTCTTCTTAACTCCCAAGGAAATACTAAATATGGATTATCACCAAGTACCTTAAACATTCTCTAGTTAGAAGCCAGATCATGGAGGCATTTAAAATTAAAACAAGCATCTTGAATTATTATCACATACAAAGCAGAAAGGACATACACTGTATTGAGTTCAGATGCAATAAGCTGTACATGTACTACAGAGCTTCCTGAGTAATGCAACTTTTACAATGGGGCCAAACAAACTTTATAGTTGCACAAAATGAGGATGTGGCAAAAAGCAATATGGAAATGTCATAGCCAAATCACTAATTAAGAGGAAAGGTGACCACTTCCTACACAAATATCAATACAAAATTTATTGAAACACTGATTGCTGTGAAGAAATGCAACATATGATATTTGAGAATATTAGGATGAACATTGTTGACAAGTCATTCACTCAGATGTAGGAAAGTTGAATAAGAAACAATTCCAATTTGTCCTTTGTACCTCTATTTCATTTTGTTTTGTCTATAAGCCACACACTCATTTGAACTTAAGCCCTGGGAGAATCCATGTTTCACAGGGTAGTACAGAAAACCTAAATGCAATTATATGTTAATGACCTGACAGCCTAAGTTGAGTTTCAACTAATTTCCTGAAACATTAGTCAATTATTCTCCTAGGAGTTAACTACCAAATTATCTAAGATCATCATCTTTCCATAACTTACCTGCTTTACACAGACAATGTTTCCAAAACAATTTATCCCATGTAGTTATCCTAGAACATGATTTAAGTGGGACCAAGATTGTAAATATACTCTCAAATAGCTTTATTTTGAAATTTTCCACCAGTTGTTTCTTCTTTCTCATTTTCCTTCAATGCTTTTCTTTTAATTCCAAATTCCTAGATGACGATCAGTTGCTTAGAAAGAGCAACCTAGAAGCTGAGTCCTTTATGCTAGAGTCATAGGAGAGTTACTGAGTAGGAGTGAATCAAATAGGGAACAAAATATGTCCAAATTATAATTCAGGAGTAAAAAAGAGATCCATGTTAGAGATTCTGCAGGAGCTGAATTGGATTCTGAAAGAAGACTCAAGACAATGTCAAGTCAAAAGTAAAATGAGGATGTTTAAACAGAGGAAATATTCTAGGTGTTAAACCAGACTAGAGCAAGAGCAGCTATGAGAAGAGGGACATCAAAGACCATCAAGGTGAATGTGACATATCCAGAATAGCAGATTGTTAATTCTTATGGAAGGAAATCTGTGGCTCAAATGGTAAAGATTCTGCCTGAAATGCATGCCAACTGGGTTTGATCCCTGGATTGGGAAATCTCCTAGAGAAGGTAATGGAAACACACTCCAGTATTCCTGCCTGAAGAATTCCATGGACAGAGGGATCTGGCAGGAGACAGTCCATGGAGTTGCAAAGAGTTGGACATGACTGAGCAACTAACATTTTCACTTTCACTTTCAAGGAACAAAATAAACTTGGGTCTCATTTAGGATGTTCTTGATTACTGGTACAAAATACATGATCTACTATGCCATAAAACACTAAAAATGATGAAATCCATATTGCAAAATTGAGATTTAAATTGAAGAAAGTAGGGAAAACCACTAGACCATTCAGGTATGACCTAAATCAAATCCCTTACGATTATACAGTGGAAGTGACACATGGATTAAAGGCATTAGATCTAATAGAAAGAGTGCCTAAAGAACTATGGATGGAGGTTTGTGAATTTGTACAGGACGCAGGGATCAAGACCATCCCCAAGAAAAAGAAATGCAAAAAGGCAAAATGGTTGTCTGAGGGGGCCTTACAAATAGCTGAGAAAAGCAGAAAAGCTAAAGGCAAAGAAGAAAAGGAAAGATATATCCATCTGAATGCAAAGTTACAAAGAATAGCAAGGGCAGGTAAGAATTTCCTCAGTGATCAATGCAAAGAAATAGAGGAAAACAATAGAATGGGAAAGACTAGAGATCTCTTCAGGAAAATTAGAGATACCAAGGGTACAATTCATGCAAAGATGGGCACAATAGAGGATAGTAATGGTATGAACCTAATAGAAACAGAAGATATTAAGACGAAATGGCAAGAATACACAAAAGAACTATACAAAAAAGATTTGAGTGACCCAGATGGCCGTTATGGTATGATCACTCACATAGAGCCAGACATCCTGGAACGCAATATCAAGTGGGCCTTAGGAAGCATCACTATGAACAAAGCTAGTGGAGGTGATGGAATTCCAGTTGAGCTATTTCAAATCCTAAAAGATGGTGCAGCTAAAGTGCTACATTCAACATGCCAGCAAATGTGGAAAACTCAACAGTGGCCACAGGACTGGAAAAAGTCAGCTTTCATTCCAATCCCAAAGAAAGGCAATGCTAAAAAAATGTTCAAGCTATCACACAATTGTATTCATCTCACACACTAGCAAAGTAATATTCACAATTCTCCAAGTCGGGCTTCAACAGTACATGAACTATGAATTTCCAGAGGTTCACTGGAATTAGAAAAGGCAGAGGAACCAGAGATCAAATTGCCAATATTCACTGGAACATAGAACAAACAAAAGAGTTGCAAAAAAACATCTGCTTTATTGAATACGCCAAACTCTTTGACTGTGTGGATCACAACAAAATGTGGAAAATTCTTCAAGAGATGGGAATATCAGACCACCCTAACTGCCTCCTGAGAAATCTGCATGAAGGTCAAACAACAGTTAGAACCAGACATAGGACTGACTCCAAATTGGGAAAGGAGTACATCAAAGCTATATATTGTCACCGTGCTTATTTAACTTACATGCAGAGTACATCATGAGAAATGCCAGGCTGGATAAAGCACAAGCTGGAATCAAGATTGCTGGAAGAAATATCAATAACCTTAAATATGCAGATGACACCACCCTATGGCAGAAAGTGAAGAAGAACTAGAGAGTCTCAGGATGAAATTAAAAACAAGAGAGTGAAAAAGCTGTCTTAAAACCCAGCATCCAAAAAACTAAAATCTTTGCATCGGGTCGCATCATTTCCTGGCAAATAGATGGGGAAAAAATGTAAACTGTGACAGGCTTTATTTTCTGCAGCCATGAAATTAAAAGGAGCTTGCTCCTTGGAAGAAAGGCTATGACCAACCTAGACAGCATATTAAAAAGCAGAGACATTACTTTGCCAACAAAGATCTGTCTAGTCAAAGCTATGGCTTTTCCAGTAGTCATATATGAATGTGAGAGCTGGACCATAAAGGAGGCTGAGCATCGAATAACTGATGCTTTTGAACTATGGTTTTGGAGAAGACTCTTGAGAGTCCCTTGGACTGCAAGGAGATCCAACCAGTCAATCCTCAAGGAAATCAGTCCTGAATATTCACTGGAAGGACTGATGCTGAAGCTGAAGCTCCAAGGCTTTTGCCACCTGATTTGAAGAACTTACTCATTGAAATAGTCCATGGGGATGCAAAGAGTCAGACTCGACTGAGCGACTGAGCTGAACTATCTCTTTATGGAAAAACTGAGAGATAGAACATTTTTGCCAAGGCTTGATGCAGAGATCTAAAGATCTCTTTTCTCCACAAAGACTTAATTTCTCTGCATTCAGGTGTCCTACCTTCTGCATTCCTCCCTGTGATTTCAAGAGAACTCAAAGGATTGATTCTTTCCCTTCCAACAGAAACAAGAACATCTTTTACATACGTTTATTTATTATTATTTATTTATTTGGCTGTGCAAGCTATTAGCTACAACATGTGCGATCTTTTGTCTTCATTGTAGCATGCACAGTCATTAATTGTAGGATGCTCTTTCTTTAGTTGCATCATGGAACTCTTAGTTGTGATGCATGGGATCTAGGTCCCTGACCCAGGATTGAACCCTGGCACCCAGCACTGGGAGCTCAGGGTTTTAACCACTGTCAATTCAGTTCAGTCACTCAGTCATGTCTGACTCTTTGTGAACCCATGGACTGCAGCATTCCGGTCTTACCTGTCCATCACCATCTCCTGGAACCTGCTCAAACTCATGTCCATGAAGTCAGTGATGCCTTACAATCATCTCATCCTCTGTCATCCCCTTCTCCTCCTGCATTCAATCACAGCATCAGGGTCTTTTCAAATAAGTCAGTTCTTCACATCAGGTGGCCAAAGTATTGGAGTTTCACCTTCATCATCAGTCCTTCCAATGAATATTCAGGATTGATTTCCCTTAGGATTAACTGATTTGATCTCATCTCCTTGTAGTCCAAGGGACTCCCAAGAGTCTTCTCCAACACCACAGTTCAAAAGCATCAATTCTTCGGCACTAAGCTTTCTTTATCATCCAACTTTAACATCCATACATGACTATTGGAAAAACTAGTTTTGTCTAGATGGACTTTTGTCAGAAAGGTAATGTCTGTGCTTTTTAATATTCTGTCTAGGTTGGTCATAGCTTTTCTTCCAAGAAGCAAGTGTATTTTTTAATTTCATGGGTGCAGTCACCATCTGCAGTGATTTTGGAGCCCCCCAAAGAGTCTCTCACTGTTTTCATCATTTCCCCATCTATTTGCCATTAAATGATGAGACCAAATGCCATGATCTTTGTTTTTTTGAATGTTGAGTTTTAAGCCAACTTTTTCACTCTCCTCTTTCAATTTCATCAAGAGGTTCTTTAGTTCTTCTTCATTTTATGCCATAAGAGTGGTATCCTCTGCATATATGAGGTTATTGATATCTTTCCCAACAATCTTGATTCTCGCTTGTGCTTCATCCAGCCTGGCATTTCACATGATGTACTCTGCATAGAGGTTAACTAAGCAGGGTGACAATATACAACATTGGCATACACCTTTCTCAATTTGGAACCAGTCCGTTGTTCCATATTTGGTTCTAACTGTTGCTTCTTGACCTGCATACAGATTTCTCAGGAGGCAGATCAGGTGGTCTGGTATTCCCCTGTCTTTAAGAATTTTCCACAATTTGTTGTGATCCTCACAGTTAAAGGCTTTGGACTAGTCGATAAAGCAGAAGTAAATATTTTTCTGGAACTCTATTGATTTTCTAATGATCCAGTGAATCTTGGCAATTTGATCTCTGGTTCCTCTGCATTTTCTAATTCCAGTGAACATCTAGAAATTCACAGCTCACGTACTGTTGAAGCCTGGCTTGGAGAATTTTGAGCATTACTTTTCATGTGAGGTTAGTGCAATATTGCAGTTGTTTGAGCATTCTTTGGCATTGCCTTTCTTTGGGATTGGAATGAAAACTGACCTTTTCCAGTCCTGTGGCCCTGCTGAGTTTTCCACATTTGCTGGCCTATTGAGTGCAGCACTTTCACAGCATCATCTTTCAGAATTTGAAATAGCTTAACTGGAATTCCATCACCTCCACTAGCTTTGTTCATAGTGATGCTTCCTAAGGCCCACTTGACTTTGCATTCCAGGACGTCTGGCTTTAGGTGAGTGATCATACCATCGTGGCTCTCTGGGTCACTCAGACCTTTTTTGTATAGTTCTTCAGTGTATTCTTGCCACCTCTCTTTAATATCTTCTGCTTCTATTAGGTTCATACCATTACTGTCCTCTATTGTGCCCATCTTTGCATGAATTGTGCCCTTGGTATCTCTAATTTTCTTGAAGAGACCTCTAGTCTTTCCCATTCTTTTATTTTCTTCTGTTCTTTGCCTTGATCACTGAGGAAGGCTTTCTTATCTGCCCTTGCTATTTTGGAACTCTGCATTCAGATGGATATATCTTTCCTTTTCTCCTTTGCCTTTAGCTTCTCTTCTTTTCTAGCTATTTGCAAGGCCCCCTCAGACAACTATTTTGCCTTTTTGCATTTCTTTTTCTTGGGGATGGTCTTGATCACTGTCTCCTGTAACATGTCATGAACCTCCATCTATAGTTCTTCAGGCACTCTGTCTATCAGATCTAATCCCTTGAATCTATTTGTCACTTCCTCTTTATACTCATAAGGGATTTGATTTAGGTCATACCTGAATGGTCTAGTGGTTTTCCCTACTTTCTTCAATTCAAGTCTGAATTTGGTAGTAAGGAGTTCATGATCTGAGTCACAGTTAGCTCCTGTTCTTGTTTTTTGATGACGTTATAGAGCTTCTCCATCTTTGGCTGCAAAGAATATAATCAATCTAATTTTGGTATTGACCATCTGGTGATGTTCATGTGTAGAGTCTTCTCTTGTGTTGTTGAAAGAGGGTGTTTGCTATGACCAGTACCTTCTCTTTGCAAAGCTCTGTTAGCTTTTGACTTGCTTCATTCTGTACTCCAAGGCCAAATTTGCCTGTTACTCCAGGTATCTCTTGACTTCCTATTTTGCATTCCAGAGAAGTCCCAAGAGAGTATCTTAAAAGCTAGATTCCAGGCAGAACTTGAAACTATGAGAGTAAGTATCTTGAGTGTTTGGTTTTCCAATTTGCAACTAAAGAATAAAGATCACTGAAATAGCCTCATCTTAGAGTTCATTCCCTCTTCCAATCCTCTTCTAAACAAAACAAAGAAACTTCAGTTACTCTGTACATACTTATAGTAGAAATGCAAATCCTTCCCCCAAATTATTTGCAATCAGGGTATTGAAATAGCACAACCCAGTTCATTAATTGGACTTAGCTTTTGTTTTACCAGCACCCTTTCTTGTACACAAAAGTCCTACTCTTCTCAGTGGATCACGGTGGAATTCAACACACATTCCTGCACAGTTGTGTGATGCAAGTGGGGTCAAAGAATCTGAACTTGGGAAAAGGAGAATCTTTCATGTGTGATTAAGCAATTCTCTTTCTTTTGGGGTTTCTAACAAAGAAGTATTTATGTCCTTCTCATAAATAACTTGGAACTGACCAGAATTTGCAGCAACACTAGATTTTTTTTTAAGCTTCGGAGGCTGGCCATGGTTAAAGTGAGCTCTCTTTTTGGAATACTCACAGGAATCAATAAACTCTTTTTTTTTTTTTTCTTAAGGATGGTTTGAATTTCTATCATTTGCACTTTAAAAAAATTTTAACTAATAAATTAACTTGTAGGTAACTTGTGTTACCTATCGCCATCTCCTCAGTAGTGCTATGAATAATTATCAGTCTTTTTTGGTCCATTACTGGAATCATTTCCTAATAAAACTAAGTAGCACAAGAACTTTACATTTTCTTTCTCAACAAATTCTACTGTTGTTAGGATGCTAATTTTCACATCATTGCCATGGACTAACATTCCATATTGGAGTCCAAAATTTTGCATTCTGTGGTAATTAAACACCAACTTCAAAGCATCAGATCACCTGATCTTATAGAAAAAGATAAAATTTCATAATAATAACAGGTTTCAAAGGAGCAAATTAGAAAATATTTTTACTGACCAATGTTTTACCCAGTTTCAGGGAATTAAGCATTGTTTGCTTCTGTAAATTTATCCATTTTATTCTGTAACACCAACTGAAAGAACAAGCATATATAAAAAAAAGGGACTGTTCTGTCTTCAGTGAGACTAGGAGACAGTCATAGTCCAAAGCACAACCTCCAAATAGAAATTAAAGGAAAAACTTATTGGGACCAAAATGGCAAAAGGTGACAAGAAGAAATGCAAACTCCTAGAGATGCTTTAAATAGTACAGAGGTCCTTCAAAGTAGAGGGAACAGCTCTAAGATAATAAAGATACCTGACATGGAGGTGTGAGCAGAGTGCATATGTGCATGGTCATTCATGTATGACTCTTTGTGACTCCACGGACTATAGCCCGCCAGGATCTTCTGTCAATGGAATTCTTGTCCTTGTCCAGGCAAGAGTATTAGAGTGGGTTGCCATTTTCTCCTCCAGGGGATGTTCCCCACCCAGTGATCGAACCCACGTCTCCTGCATTGTGGGCAGAGTCTTTACCACTGAGACATCAGGAAGCCCCATGAGCAGAGTACAGGTGTATAAAGTCAGCCTGAGGAGGGAGGGAAGATTGAATAAGAAGATTCATACTTAACGTTATATTTTCAGAAAGTGAGCAAGAAGACAAGAGTGTATACCTCAGTCATTGTGGTAACAGCTAATCAAATGTCAATGAAAAAAATTAATAATGGGCAGAGATGCCACAGACACCTGAAATATATGGCTTTATTGTGAAAACTCAAGACTTTCTGCTCACTGGACATGGGAATGTTAACGAGAGAAAGCATTTACAGAGGAGATGACCAAACAGAGATGATGAAGATGCATCCTGAACTTCCACTGCTTCAGTTTACGTCTCTCACCTTTAATGTAGTTCAGCAAATATGTGAACAGATACAAGTGTCTCATTCAAAATTAGTAAAAATCAGAAAGAAATAAGCATGGATGATATGCTTATAAGTAAAAAGATTAAACATGTAGGAAAAGAGCCAATGTTAGAAGAAAGGGCAAGGAAACAGTTGGTAACCCAATTGAATGGGAAAGTTTATTTGCAAATGATAAGAAGTTAGTATCCAAAATATAAAAAGAATTCACACAGCTCAATAGCAAAACAACTGAACAATTTGATTAAAAAATGGACTGAGGGCCTGAGTAGGTATTTTTCAGAAAAGTCATACTGATGGCCAACAGGCACATGAAAAGATGCTCAACATCACTAGTCATCCAGAAATCCAAATCACCCAGTTAAAGTTAAAAGACTAGTGACAGAATATGAAATCTGCCTAAAACCAATGAAGGGTTAATTTGGAATATATTAGAAATATAATACAAGAAATTTCTGCATGGATGGTATGGAGAGGGAGGAGGGAGGAGGGTTTAGGATGGGGAACACATGTATACCTGTGGCGGATTCATTTTGATATTTGGCAAAACTAATACAATTATGTAAAGTTTAAAAATAAAATAAAATTTAAAAAAATAAATAAAAAGGATGTAAACAGGAATTTTTCAAGAAAAGAACTGAAAAAAGCTTATAAGTACATAAAGTATAGAAATAGATGCTTATGCACATTAACTAGAGCAATGCAGATTTAAACAATAGTGAGGTATGAGGACATAGGAAACTTCATGGGCTGTGAGGGAATGGAGAAAGGTAGAGCATTCTGGAGAGCAGGTGAAGTGACTTTGAACTAGAGGCTAAGACTATCACCACTGCTCTGGACCTACATTTCAAAAAAAAAAAAAAAAAAAAAAAAAAAAAAAAATATATATATATATATATATATATATATATATATGTACATACACACACAATAAAAAGTAATGAATACATAGCAAAAGAAAAAAAAAAGCAAGCCAATGATTTTGAAAATATTGAAACAATTGCCATACAATATGTTACTTTCTGATGTTCAATGAAGTGAATCTTTGCTTTCTGTTCTTTAAAAAATAAGCAAAGCTATTTTAGCTGTTATAATAATGGTTGCTCTGGATGGCAGAGGAATAGGATGGGGAAACCACTTTCTCCCCCATAAATTCATTGAAAGATCATTTGAATGCTAAAAAAATTCCACAAAACAATTTCTGAAAGCTGGCAAAGGACACCGGGCACCAAGAAAGGCAGCTCATTCTCTTCAAAAGGAGGTCACCTCTATCTCCTTCCTCCCCCTTTTCTTCTCTACCGAACTTTGTGAATCTCTTTGGATATTCCAGGCTGTGAAGAACACTTAGGGAACTGATTACTGGCTAGATCTGTCTCTCTCCTTTTCACTCCCCCTCATCTTCTCCTGGCCCCCTCTATCTCCTTCCTCCCACTTCTCTTCTCTATGTAACTCTGTGAACCTCTCTGGGTGTTCCAGGATGTGGAGAGCACATAGAGATTTGATTACTGGCTAGCTTGCTCTCTCCCCTTTTGATTCTGCCTTGTCTCCTCCTGGTCACCTCTATCTCCCTCCTCCCTCTTTTTTTTTCCACGTAACTCAGCGAACCTTTCTGGGTGTCTTTACTGTGGATAATCATTTCTCCATTAACATAGATGTTTCATCATTGGTGCTATATGGATGGAGAAATCTTGAGGCTATTGTAAGAATAAGACTGAAAATCAGACGCAGGAGCTTAAATCCAAAACCTGAGAACGCCAGAGAACTCCTGAATCCAAGGAACATTAATTGATAAGAACTCATCCAAAAGCCTCCATACCTGCACTGAAACCAAGCTCCACCCAAGAACCAACAAGTTCCAGAGCAAGACATACCACACAAATTCTCCAGCAACACTGAAACATAGCCCTGAGCTTTAATATACAGGCTGCCCAAAGTCACACCAAACCCACAGACATCTCAAAACTCACTACTGGACACTTCATTTCATTCCAGAGAGAAGAAATCCAGGTCCACCCACCAGAACACCGACACAAGCTTCCCTAACCAGGAAACCTTAACTAGCCACTCGTCCAATTTCAGCCATAGAGAGGAACCTCCACAATAAAGAAGAACCACAAACTGCCAGAATACAGAAGGGCCACCCCAAACATAGCAATCTAAAGAAGATGAAAAGGCAGAGAAATTCTCAGCAGGTAAAGGAACATGATATATTCCAACCAAACCAAAAAAAAGAGGAGGAGATAAGGAGTCTACCTGAAAAAGAATTCAGAATAATAATAGTAAAAATGATCCAAAATCTTGGAAAAAAAAAAAAAATGGAGTTACAGATAAATAGCCTGGAGACTATTGAGAAGGAGAAGATGAGATTGAGGATTGAGAAGATGCAAGAAATGCTTAACAAGGACCTAGAAGAAATAAAAAAGAGTCAATCAATAATAAATAATGCAATAAATGAGATAAAAAACACTCTGGAGGGAACCAACAGTAGAATAACTGAGGCAGAAGATAGGGTAAGTGAGGTGGAAAAGAGGATGGGGGAAATAAATGAAGCAGAGAGGAAAAAAGAATTAAAAGAACTGAGAACAACCTCAGAGACTTCTGGGACAATGCCAAACGTCCCAACATTCAAATCATAGGAATCCCAGAAGAAGACAAAACGAAAGGCCATGAAAAAATCCTTGAGGAGATAATAGCTGAAAAATTCCCTAAAATGGAAAAGGAAATAGCCACCCAAGTCCAAGAAACCCAGAGAATCCCAAACAGGATACATCCAAGGTGAAAGACCCCAGTTCAGTTCAGTTCAGTTCAGTTGCTCAGTCATGTCCGACTCTTTGTCACCCCATGAACTGCAGCATGCCAGGCCTCCCTGTCCATGACCAACTCCCGGAGTCCATCCAAACCCATGTCCATTGAGTCGGTGATACCATCCGCCATCTTATCCTCTGTCGTCCCCAAGACACATATTAATCAAATTAACAAAGATCAAACACAAAGAACAAATATTAAAAGCAGCAAGGGAAGAACAACAAATAACACACAAGGGAATTCCCATAAGGATAACAGGAGATCTTTCAATAGAAACTCTTCAGACCAGAAGGGAATGGCTGCTGCTGCTGCTGCTAAGTCACTTCAGTCGTGTCTGACTCTGTGCAACCCCATAGACAGCAGCCCACCAGGCTCCCCCATCCTTGGGATTCTCCAGGCAAGAACACTGGAGTGGGTTGCCATTTCCTTCTCCTATGCATCTAAGTGAAAAGTGAAAGTGAAGTTGCTCAGTCGTGTCTGATCCTCAGAGACCCCAAGGACTGCAGCCTGCCAGGCTCCTCCATCCATGGGATTTTTCCAGGCAAAAGTACTGGAGTGGGTTGCCATTGCCTTCTCCGAAGGGAATGGCAGGACAAACATAAAGTGATGAAGGAGAAAAGCCTGCAACCCAGATTACTCTACCCAGCAAGGATCTCATTCAAATATGAAGGAGAAATCAAAAGCTTTACAGACAAACAAAAGCTGAGAGAATTCAGCACCACCAAACCAGCTCTTCAACAAATGCTAAAAGATCTTCTCTAGATAAGAAACAAAGAAAAGGTGTATAAACTTGAACCCAAACAACAAAGTAAATGGCAATGGGATCATACTTATCAATAAATACCTTAAATGTAAATGGGTTGAATGCCCCAACCAAAAGACAAAGACTGGCTGAATGGAAACAAAAACAAGACCTCTATATATGCTGTCTAAAAGAGACCCACCTCAAAACAAGGGACACATACAGACAAAGTGAAGGGCTGGAAAAAGATATTTCATGCAAATCGAGACCAAAAGAAAGCAGGAGTAGCAATACTCATATCAGATAAAATAGACTTTGAAATAAAGGCTATGAAAAGAGACAAATAAAGACAATAATAATCAAAGACTCAATCCAAGAAGAAAATATAACAATTATAAATATATACGCACCCAACATAGGAGCACCACAATATGTAAAGCAAATACTAACTAACAAGTGTGAAAGGGGAAATTAACAGTAACACAATAATAGTGGGAGACTCTAATACCCCATTCACACTTATGGATAGATCAACTAAATGGAAAATTTGCAAGGTAACACAAACTTTAATGATACAATAGACCAGTTAGACCTAATTGATATCTATAGGATATATCACCCCCATACAATGAATTTCACCTTTTTCTCAAGTGCATATGGAAACTTCTCCTGGATAGATCACATCCTGGGCTATAAATCTAGCCTTGGTAAATTCAAAAAAATTGAAATCATTTCAAGCATCTTTTCTGATCACAATGTGGTAAGATTAGATGTCAACTACAGCAAAAAAAAAAAAAAAAAAAAAAAACTATTTAAGACACAAAAATATGGAGGCTAAACAACAAGTTTCTGAATAACTAACAAATCACAGAAGAAATTTTAAAAAATGAAAATATGCATAGAAATGAATGAAAATGAAAAAACAACAACCCAAAACCTATGGGACTGAGTAAAAGCAGTGCTAAGGGGAAGGTTCATAGCACTACAAGCTTACCTCAAGAAACAAGAAAAAAATCAAATAAATAACCTAACTCTACACCTAAAGCAACTAGAAAAGGAAGAAATGAAGAACCCCAAAGTTAATAGAAGGAAAGAAATCATAAAAATTAAGGCAGAAATAAATGCAAAAGAAACGAGACCATGGGAAAAATCAACAAAGCTAAAAGCTGGTTCTTTGAGAAGTTAAATAAAATAGACAAGCCATCAGCCAAACTCATCAAGAAAGAAAGGGAGAAGAATCAAGTCAACAAAATTAGAAATGAAAATGAATAAATCATAACAGACAACACAGAAATACAAAAAATCATAAGAGACTACTATTAGCAACTATATGCCAGTAAAATGGACAACTTGGAAGAAATGGACAAATTCTTAGAAAATTATAACTTTCCAAAACTGAACCAGGAAGAAAATAGAAAATCTTCACAGACACATCACAAGCAAGGAAATTGAAACTGTAATCAGTAATCTTCCAGCAAACAAAAGCCCAGGACAAACAATTAACCTCAAAAATATACAGGCAACTCCTGCAGCTCAATTCCAGAAAACTAAATGACCCAATCAAAAAATGGGCCAAAGAACTAAATAGACATTTCTCCAAAGAAGACATACAGATGGTTAACAAACACATGAAAAGATGCTCAACATCACTCATTATCAGAGAAATGCAAATCAAAACCACAATGAGGTACCATTTCATGCCAGCCAGAATGGCTGTGATCCAAAAGTCTACAAGCAATAAATGCTGGAGAGGGTGTGGAGAAAAGGGAACCCTCTTACACTGTTGGTGGATATGCAAACTAGTACAGCCACTATGGAGAACAGTGTGGAGATTCCTTAAAAAACTGGAAATAGAACTGCCTTATGACCTGGCAATCCCACTGCTGGGCATACACACTGAGGAAACCAGAATTGAAAGAGACACGTGTACCCCAATGTTCATCACAGAACTGTTTATAGTAGCCAGGACATGGAAGCAACCTAGATGTCTATCAGCAGATGAATGGATAAGAAAACTATGGTACATATACACAATGGAATATTATTCAGTCATTAAAAAGAATACATTTGAGTTAGTTCTAACGAGGTGGATGAAACTGGAGCCTATTATACAGATTGAAGTAAGTTAGAAAGAAAAACACCAATACAGTATATTAACACAAGTATATGGAATTTAGAAAGATGGTAATGATGACCCTATATGCAAGACAGCAAAGGAGACACAGTTGTAAAGAACAGACTTTTGGATTCTGTGGGAGAAGGCAAGGGTAGAATGATTTGAGAGAATAGCATTGATACATGCATATTATCATATGTGAAACAGATCACCAGTCCAGGTTTGATGCATTAGACAGGGTGCCCAGGGCTGGTGCACTGGGATGACCCTGAGGGATGGGATGGGGAGGGAGGTGGGGAGGGGGCGGTTCAGGATGGGGGACAGATGTACACCCATGGCTGACTCATGTCAATGTATGGCAAAAACCACTGCAATATTGTAATTATCCTTCAATTAAAATAAATAATTTTTTTTTTTTAAGAATAATGGTTACTCCTTGGGGAAGGGATGCAACATGAAGGTACTTCTAGAATGCTGGTGTTGTAGTTTTCTTATCTATATGCTGATCACATTGGTGTATTCACATTTATAAACATAATTTGCTTCATTTTTATGATTTGTACATTTTCTCTATCTGTGTTATAACTTAATAGGTATATTTTTAGAAAAGCAAAGCTTAAGGGAGAAATTAGTGGAGGGCATAAAGGTTATTGACATTTTTTCTATTTCTGTGCTATATGACTTATTAAAATAGTACATCTTACTTTGTAACTTAAAAAAGTAAAGAAAATTACATTTAAATTAGTTAAAAAATCAAAAGCATTCTATGGCCATCCTGGGGATTAATCATGAGATGAGACAGTAAGAGTGGTATTAGAGTCTTGCACATAATCACATGTTAAAAATGAGTGAAATAATGTTTATGAAATCCTTATGTGAAAAAGAAGTGCAATTCAAGACTTTTTAAAAAAGATTTTTTATATTCAGTCAAGTTGACATTTTACTATAAAAGAAATAAGTTCATGAATATGCAAGAAATCAAGGAACAGAGTCCAAAAAGCCTGTCTAAAAATTTTGATTATGAATTTCAAGGGAAAAAAATCAACATCAAGATCTCAGTAAGAGAGAAGCCACAGTTGGAAGGCACCAGTGGTAAAAAGAAATAAACCCATTTAGATATAAAACTAAATTTCACAGAAAATAGGGAAATTAGTAATGAAATAGAATATAAATGTTAGTACTGCAGAATGAATGTTAAACTGAAGAAAACCAGGAACTGATGAAAGGAGGATGTTGGAGGCTCACAGTAGAACTGTACTTCACAGTGATTTTTAATTAAAACATGCCTGGGACCTGGTAGGAATAATAATGATAGTTGGGTGACTTGTGTGATCTCTGGGCAGAAGCTTTAAGAAATTGTATACATTTGCATCTCTTTATCTCTGCCCTGGTGACTGGTAATGCCACATGGCCTGGACCCTGGGGCTAGAAAAACATATACTGTCATTCTATAGGTTGCCCATTAAAAACAAGTAGTGTGAATGAGAAATAATGTAAACAAGTATAAAATATTGTTAAGAAACACATTTATGAAATATAAAATTCATTTTTTTAACTTTCTATATGTATAATTATAATATGTTATATGTGTTTGCATTTTATGTTTTGCATTTTTACGTGTAAGGACAAATAGAAATATCATCACCAGTCATTGAGATTCTAGGATATCTATTGCTGCCACTTTATCCTGCTACTGGGAAGGACACTTGGGGAGCTAAAATGTTACAAGTTTCTTTCTCTGACTTACAGTGAAGTAAGTCAGAGAAAGAAAATGACCCCATGAACTCAAAAACAAAACAAAAGGAAAACAGACTCATAGATACGAAAACAAAAAACAAAGAGATGTTTGCCAGAAGGGATGGTGGAGGCAAGAGTGACCAAAATAGGTGAAGAGGATTTAGAGGCACATACCCTCCAGTTAGATAATAAATAAGTCATGGGAAAAAGCATAACAAATATGGTCAGTGATAATGTAGTAACTTTGTATGGGGATAGATGGTTACTAATTTATCATGGTGATCATTTCATAATGTATGCAAATGTTGAAGTATTATGTAGTACACCTGAAACTAACATAATATCAACTACATTTCAATTAAAAAAAAAAAAACAAAGACTAGTTTCTGACCACCCTTGCCCCTCTCCTGTGAACCGTTGTCAAAAACAAACATCTTGTTGTATTGCCTTATATAAATTGAGTTCCATACCAGACATTCTTTTAGATTTTAACACTAAGATAAGTTTTCTCTCTCTCTCAAAAAAAAAATTAATGGAAGCAACCTAGATGTCCATCAGCAGATGAATGGATAAGAAAGCTGTGGTACATATACACAATGGAGTATTACTCAGCCATTAAAAAGAATACATTTGAATCAATGTACATTCACTTCTTAGAAAAGGTATTTTCATCTGTTTTCACACTAAATTTGCAGATGTTAAGGAGAACTAATTGTGAACCAGTGTTTGATTTTGTATACTGGTCATCATGAAGTTCAGGGTCAAATTTAACATTAAATTATTGTACTACAGTAATAAAGATTTCTCTTCCTAAGAAAGAAGGAGAAGAACACTGAAAATATTCAGAAAAAGAGAAATTTAGAAAAGTATAGGAATAGGGAATACTTTTTAGAAGATGGTAAGGAAAAAAATAGAAACAATTGATAATCATAATTACACTACTTGGGCTAAATCCAGCAGTGAACATCTAGATTATCAAATTGAACTGAAAGAAAAAAAAATCCATTACATTGCAAAACATTAGCAGAGGTAAAGGGGATCAGTGCATAATGGCAAAATATTCATTTAACCATTTATTAAAAAATGTTTTAAATTTTATCCAACAACATACAAGGGAGGGAGAAAGGGATGGGGAGGGAAGGGAGGAGAAATATTGAGAGAGCAAGAGGAAAATAATGAATCTACAGGGAAAATTAACAAATGTATCATTATTTGTGTTGTTTTATCACATCTCTCTTAGTTTATAGAATAAACATTTTGAAAATAAGTAACTTGACAGGTTTGATCACACCATTGCCAAATTAGAACTAATAATATTTACAGAATATTGTACCTTCACAGTTGAAGGAAACACAGTTGTATACATATATTGGATATTTATGAAAAATGATGATAGGTCATGTCACAAAAGCAGTTTTTAAAACTCTGAAATATTTGCTAGTATAACTTGTCTGATGAGGTTGCAATTAAGGAAGATAAAACAACAAAAGTTGACAAAATGAAACTACATTTGAAATATAAAATCAACACATGCAACTCATCGATTATAGAAGAAATCACTGTGGAACTTAGGCAATTTTTAGGTATTTAAAATATTGGAAATACTAGATAGCATAACTTGGAGTGTTGGGTTGAAGCAATATATAGAGATAAATGGTTAGACTAAAATTCTTAAGTTAGGAAAGGAGTGTAAAAATTAATGAGCTAAATCTCTGTCTTAGGAAATTAAAAATATAACTACAGAATAAATCTAACAAAATAGCCCAGCATTCTTGATTGGACTTTGTTAGGAAAATACTTTGACTTAAACATAATCCCTTTATTTGGACATACACTTGTGCGATGTAAACATTAAGTTCATGAATAAGTTATTGTATCTAATTTCATATAGATATACTTTTAGTATTATAGCCCTATATTCATATGCAATAGCCTGACAATTTTTAGGCCTTTAGTGCTGGCTCACAAGTATAAAGATGAGTTAGCATCTTTAGTATAAAGTATAGTTAGTATAAAGTATATAGTTAGTATAGTTAGTATAAAAATGAGTTGAGATATGCTGTTCAGCCCACTTTGCAGACCCTTAATGCTGTGGGCTGTTGGTGATCAGTCATTATGTTGGAAGGCTGCATTAGTCCACTGAAAGTGTTCTCTCTGGAGGCAGGCTCTTTTATAGTGAACCCTGTTGTCTCAGTGTCTAGCAGTGGATTTGTTAGGATGGCCAAGGACCTAAGGCCCTGTTTGACTGTTATTTGAAGGCTCCGTTAGATTCATGACTTGTAGTGAGATAATCTCTGAATCTATTGGGCAAGCTATAGATCCTTTGCATTGCTACATGACTGCAGCCATGACTTCAAAAGACGCCTGCTCCTTGGAAGAAGAACTATGACCAATATAGACAGCCTATTAAAAAGCAGAGACTTTGCTGACAAAAGATCGGTCTAGTCAAAGCTATGATATTTCCAGTAGTCATATATGAATGTGAGAATTGGACCATAAAGAAAGTTGAGTGTCAAAGAATTGATGCTTTTGAACTATGGTGTTGGAGAAGACTCTTGAGAGTTCCTCACACAGAAAGGAAGTCAATCCTAAAGGAAATCAATCCTGAATATTTATTGGAAGGACTGATGCTGAAGCTGAAGCTCTAATACTTTGGCCACCTGATGCTAAGAGCATTGAAAAAGACCCTGATGCTGGGAAAGATTGAGGGCAGGAGGAGAAGGGGGTGACAGAGGATGAGATGTTTGGATGGCATCACTGACTCGATGGACATGAGTTTGAGCAAGCTCTGGGAGATGGTCATGGACAGGGAAGTCTGGCGTTCTGCAGTCTATGGGGTCACAAAGAGTCAAACACAACTGAGTGACTGAACTTAACTGATAGATTCTTTAGTGCAGAAGCCTGGAGCCTGAGGTATATTGATGGTTTATTGATGAAGGTTTCCATCAAAAGTCTACAAAGCAGTACACAGATATGTGTAATATCATGGGTTCTGAAGGAGATGTGGGCTTCAGGACAGCTCTTGAGGTATTAACATTTGGATTGATTTCAAGGTCTCTAGCTCTAAAGATCATGGCGTCTTGTCCCATCACTTCGCGGCAAATAGATGTGGAAACAATGGAAACAGTGACAGACTTTATTTTCCTGGGCTCCAAAATCACTGTGGATGGTGACTGCAGCCATGAAATTAAAAGATGCTTGCACTTTGGAAAAAAGCTATGAAAAACCTAGACAGCATATTAAAAAGCAAAGACATTACTTTGTTGACAAAGGTCCATAGAGTCAAAGCTATGGTTTTTCCAGTAGTGGATATTAGTATGGATGTGAGAGTTGGACCATAAAGAAGGCTGAACACCAAAGAATTGATGCTTTTGAAATGTGTTGGACAAGACTCTTGAGAGTTCCTTGGACAGCAAGGAGATCAAACAAGTCAATCCTCCAATAAATGAGTCCTGAAAATTCACTGGAAGGACTGATGATGAAGCTGAAGCTCCAATATTTTGGCCACCTGATGCAAAGAGCCAAATCATTGGAAAAGAGCCTGATGCTGGGAAAAACTGAAGGCAGGAGGAGAAGGGGATGACAGAGGATGAGATGATTGGGTGGCATCACCAACTCAATGGACATGAGTTTGAGCAAGCTCCAGGAGATGGTGAAAGAGAGGGAAGCCTGGAGTGCTGCAGTCCATGGTGTTGCAAAAGTTGGACATAACTGAGCCACGGAACAACAAAAGTTCTAGAGACTAGGCTGTCTGTTGGCTTGTGTAGAAGCAGCAGAAAAATATCCACTTGTGCCATGTGCATCTGCAACATCCCTGGGAGTCAGTCAGGTGTTGTGCCTAGTTCTTTACAGTCACTGATACAGAAACAAGAGGTCACCTCTACCATTTGTACTTAGAGCTGCCATAGCAAGATATATAGACTGGCTGACTTAAACAACACATGTCATTTTCTCATACTTCTGGGAGGCTGGAAATCCAGAATCAAGGTGCCAGGGTTGGTTTTCAGTGACCTATCTCTTGCTAGCTGGCACACAATGACCTTTCTTTTGTGCACATGTGGAGGGAAGGGAAATCTCTGCACCTCTTCCTTTTCTTATAAAGACACCAGTCCTATCAGATTAGGATCCACTCTTATAACCTTATTCAATCTTAGGCACCTACCTTATTCCCTTAAAGCCCTATCTCTAAATACAGTTATATTGTGGGTAAAGGCTTCAGTGTATGAATTTGGGGAGGTACAATTCAGTCTGTAACATAACTATACATTATGGTCCAGAAAGTTCACAGCATGGTAACTTGGTGGTACCTTGGACTTTGGTTTCATTCAAAGTCAATCCATTCTGTCAGTTGTGCTAGGAGGACACATTATGTGATATAAGGAGTTTTCTTAGATGAGTTATGTTCAAAAATCATCATTGTAAGAAAAAATTCATCATTGTAACAAAATCTGAGCATACACTGAGTCAAATGTTTTACTATTTGTCCAACTTATTAATGATTTGTCCTTAGCACGACTTGGTTTCTTTCTTCAGAGTCACTGTTATTTCAGTGTGGAAACCATGATGACTACTGTATGCCTCTACAGTCTGAGTGACTCCCATTGTCTGGTCAAGGTTGTTGAAACTGGAGATAACTTGAGACAGTGTCCCTACTTGCACTAATCCCCCTGTGAAAAGACCAAATTCTGTTTCTTCTCCTAGTCTGAGACATTGTCTCAGTTGTTCAAGCTAAACAAAGATCACAGGGACCATTCTCAGTCATGCATTACACTAACTTTTTAGAAGTCAAGACCTGAGGTCATCAAAAACTATATCCAGTCAAGACGTTCTTGCATTTGAGCAGCTGAAACGTTGATATCAACAATATAGAGAACTTTGGGGAAATTCCCTCGTCATCCAGTGGTTAGGACTCCTTACTTCTAATGCTGGGGGCATGGGTTCAATATCTGGTCAGGGAACTAAGATTCTGCAAGCCACATTGCATGGCCAAAAACAGAATAAAAAATAAAAAGAGCCCCAAACCAAAAACAGTCTAGAGAACTTTTAGTTTCAACAAGTCTTCTCTGCTGTCCTTATAAGAAGAAAACCTGGGTAAATTGAAAATCAGCAAGTTTTCTTTAACCCAACAAAGGAATGGGTTTGTAAATAAACTGCTACCCTGAAATCTGGAGTGAGATCCAGAGAATCACAGCCAAGAAGTGCTTATCTGGAACACAAGTCACTTGATCCATAAACTGGCAAGATTTAAATGATCATCTTGACAATTACTGGAGATAATTGATAGAATGAGATGAGAAACTCCTGGGGGCTTTAGGAGACCCCTACACTTTTGTGATCTTTACTTCCCGGAACCCCACCAGGTTCTCAAAATGAAGATCTGAAAAATATGCCCCTTCTGAGTCTTCAGAGGCAAAGGGAGAGTAATGCTTGTGAAATATGCCCAGATCTTCTCCAAACCAAAGTCCTCCTCATCAAGAGAAAAAACTTGACCTGAGCCTTATCCTGGGATTATGGGGAAGGACATTCCTCTCACTCCAGACTCCTTCCTGTTTTATGCTGAGAGGGGGTATTTTTCTAAAGGCTGTAAAAGAGAAAAACATTTATGAAGGTCACAAGTCAAAGAGGAAAGCTCACTATCAGAATGAGACTTAAATGGAAAATTATAGAACATTTACCCTCCCACATCTTGTTCCCACACCTATGGGATTACTACTGATCACAGATGAAACTGCTGTAAGACACACTCTTTCTGCAGAAGGGTATGCAGGAAAGCATGAATTCCAAGAGAAAAACAAAGTGAAGGGCACTAGAGAAATTTGAAGTCTGTGGCACCTATGGCTTGAGCAAATATGAAACAAACTTCAGATCTTGATAAGATCATAAATTCTCATGGCAGAGGCCTATTTACCTCAATTCCTATTCAGTTCAGTTCAGTCGCTCAGTCTTGTCCAACTCTTTGTGATCCCATGAATTGCAGCATGCCAGGACTCCCTGTCCATCACCAACTCTCGGAGTTCACCCACACTCATGTCCATCAAGGCAGTGATGCCATCCATCCATCTCATCCTCCGTCGTCCCCTTCTCCTGCCCCCAATCCCTCCCAGCATCAGAGTCGTTTCCAATGAGTCAACTCTTTGCATGAGGTGGCCAAAGTACTGGAGTTTCAGCGTTAGCATCAGTCCTTCCAAAGAAATCCCAGGGCTGATCTTCAGAATGGACTGGTTGGATCTCCTTGCAGTCCAAGGGACTCTCAAGAGTCTTCTCCAACACCACAGTTCAAAAGCATCAATTCTTTGGCACTCAGCTTTCTTCACAGTCTAACTCTCACATCCATACATGACCACTGGAAAAACTAGCCTTGACTAGACGGACCTTTGTTGGCAAAGTGATGTCTCTGCTTTCTAATATGCTATCTAGGTTGGTCATAACTTTCCTTCCAAGGAGTAGGTGTCTTTTAATTTCATGGTTATTACCTGATACAAAATGTCCAGAATTCAACAAACATTTACAAGCTGTGCCACAAGGTAGCAACAACAAAAATAGTCTGAAAACACAAAGCAAACACTTTGATAACACTCAGATGTGACACAGATGTGTCAGACATAATGTCTTAAATATCAATGATTAATATGCTAAAATCTCTAAGTGGATAAAATAGACAACATGCACAAACATATGGGAAACGTAAACAGATACAAATTCTGAGAAATTATCAGATGGAAATACTGGAAATCAAAATTTACATAACAGAAATAAAAATGATTTTAGTGGACTCATCAGTTGACTAAACAAGGCCAACGAAAGAATCAGTGAGCTTCTAGATTGGTCAATAGAAATTTTCCAAACTAAAATTCAAAGATAAAGAGAAGAATTTTAAAAATCAGAGAACCACTAAGAGTTCTTGGACAAGATCAAAAGTAATAATATATATACATATATATATAGTTATATATATTAAATATATATAATTAGAATATCAGAAGGAGAAGAAACATAGGAGAGCATAAAAAATATTTGAAGTAGTACTGGCCAAGAGTTTTCAAAAATTATTGACCAACTCCAAACTATGGATCCAGGAAGCTTAGACAACAGCAAGCAGAATAAATATCAAAATTTACTCCTAAGCTATCACATTCAAACTTCTACAAAGCAAAGTAAAGAGAAAATGCTGAAGAGTCTATGAAGGGAAAAAAAAATTTATCTATTAGGTAAGAACTATTGGTAATTTATCATCAGAAAACACAGAAGAAGAGAGTAGGTGAAATAGTTGCAGTGTTGAAAGAACAATCTACCAACCAAGAATTCTATATCCATAAAACGTATCCTTCAAAAAATGAAGTAGTAAAGACTTTGTTAGGTAAGAAAACTGGGGTATTTTATCACTGATAGACCTGCCGTACAAGGAATATTAAAAGATTTTCCATAGGCAGAGGAAAATAAGTCAAAAGCTTGGTTCTGTATAAAAAAGAAGAGCATCAGAGAATGAAGAAATGGAGATGAGATAAAATCTATTATTCTTATTTTTAATTAATCAGCTACATGACATAAGAACTGCAAGTATCAGTTCAGTTCAGTTCAGTCGCTCAGTCGTGTCTGACTCTTTGCAACCCTGTGAACTGCAGCATACAAAGCCTCCCTGTCCATCACCAACTCCCAGAGTTTACTCAAACTCATGTGCAGAGTACATCATGAGAAACACTGGGCTGGAAGAAGCACAAGTTGGAATCAAAATTGCGGGGAGAAATATCAATAGCCTCAGATATGCAGATGAAACCACCCTTATGGCAGAAAGTGAAGAGGAATTAAAAAGCCTCTTGATGAAAGTGAAAGAGGAGAGTGAAAAAGTTGGCTTAAAGCTCAACATTCAGAAAACTAAGATTATGACATCTGGTCCCATCACTTCATGGGAATAGATGGGGAAACAGTGGAAACAGTGTCAGACTTTATTTTTTGGGGCTCCAAAATCACTGCAGATGGTGACTGCAGCCATGAAATTAAAAGACGCTTACTCCTTGGAAGGAAAGTTATGTCCAACCTAGATAGCATATTGAAAAGCAGAGACATTACTTTGCCAACAAAGGTCTGTCTAGTCTAGGCTATGGTTTTTCCTGTGGTCATTTATGGATGTGAGAGTTGGTCTGTGAAGAAAGCTGAGCACTGAAGAATTGATGCTTTTGAACTGTGGTGTTGGAGAAGACTCTTGAGAGTCCCTTGGACTGTAAAGAGATCCAACCAGCCCATTCTAGAGGAGATCAGTCCTGGGTGTTCGTTGGAAGGACTGATACTGAAGCTGAAACTCCAATACTTTGGCCACCTCATGTGAAGAGTTGACTCATTGCCAAAGACCCTGATGCTGGGAGGGATTGGGGGCAGGAGGAGAAGGGGACGACGGAGGATGAGATGGTTGGATGGCATCAATGACTTGATGGACATGAGTTTGAGTAAACTCCGGAAGTTGGATAGCCCAGACATAAAACACAAAATAATAGCCATGTAAAATCTGGTCTCTGGCAAATTCAAGAATGTTTGGAGTCTTCCATCTATGAGCTAAGTGGGGGACAAGATCATATACCTAATCATTATTCCTGCTTGTCCCATCTCTAATTTTTTTGAACTGCCCAGGTTTTGGCATCAACCTGCTGAAGGTAAAGTAGACTTTCTCAGGATAGAGTTGGTGAAACAACTTCATTTTCTATATGTTAGGCCCTAGATGCCTCTTCACTAGTGATTGATGCCTCAACTTAGGGAGTGTCTTGACATAACTATCTTAATAAATGAAAATTTCAAGATTCCTTGGTGATCCAATGGTTAAGAATCTGCCTTGAAATTCAGGGAATGTGGGCTTAATCCCTATTTGGGTAACTAAGATCCCATATGCTGTGGAGAAGCTAAGCCTGTGCACCACAACTACTGAAAGCCATGTGTTCTAGACCCTGTGAAACACAACTAGAGGGATTGTGCACTCCTAAAAACACCCCACATGATGCAACAAGGATCTCTGGTGCTGCAACTAAGACCCAACACAGCCAGATAAATAAACAAATATTTTAAAAGAAAAAAAATCAAAATTTCAAAACCCATTGATAGCTGCAATAGACCATAAAAAGATATTTGGCAAACCTCAGTTATTTGATTTCTTAATTAAACAAACAGGAAAAGATGGAAATTTGAAGTTTAATGATGAAACATTTGAAGAATTTCTACTAATGTCAGCATATGACACTACAGCCACAATTATGAAAAGCTGTAACAAATAAATTAAGATAAACAATGTAATAAAATATGGATATTTTGACAAATTCATTAAATCTGGTTGTAGCCAGATTTGGTTCGTTGAACTGCTACACTGATGCATTAAGAAATATAATGCAAAAGAAAGTAGTTTTTCACAGCTGAAATTCCTCATTTGGAAACAAAATGAATGTTTCAGTATTATATTCCCCTTCTCTCCCAACCTCCGGTATAATAATTCAGAGGAGAGACAGTTCAGGGCTTTAGCCAAGACAGTAAAAGATTTACTGGAGTACAAGGGAATCAGATAATAAAAATTAGTGAGCTAAAATTCACAATTTGATTAGGTGAAACACAGAGGATTTTTTAGGGCAGTGAAACTATTCTGTATGGCGGTGGTAGATGACACTATGGTTTTATCAACAGTTCATAAAACTTTATAGTACAAGAGTAAACATTAATATAACCAAATTCCCCAAATTCCAAAGTGGAGGGAACTCAGGATGAAATACAGAATGTAAAAAATATTAAGTGTAATACAAATGTGTGACCTAGCCTTTCAGTGTGACCTAGCCTCACTGAAAGGAGAAAGGGGAGAAAATGTGCTGCACTAAGCAACTTTGGAAATTATTGGAACTGTGAAACTAAAGGTTAGAAAACTGAAGGTCATGTGAAAGCACTACTGTAGCTAATCAAATTATTTCTTATGTGGACATGGGTTGATAATTCTGATAGGGTTATGCATTTATGTGTGCTGTGCTTAGTGGCTCAGTCATGTCCAACTCTTTGCGACCCCATGGACTGTAGCCCACCAGCCTTCTTTGTCCACGCAATTTCCCAGGCAAAAATGCTGGAGTGGGTTGCCATTTTCTTCCCCAGGGAATTTCCCAACCCAGGGATCAAACCTGCGTCTCCTGCTTGGCAGGCAGATTTGTTTTACCACTGAGCCACCTGGGAAGCCTCGTAAATTTATACAAAAGTGTATTTAAGTCTGGTATAACTTCCTGGATCTTTAAATCATTGTAAAATGACATATAACACACAGAGTGCTACTGCTAAGTCACTTCAGTCGTGTCTGACTCTGTGCGACCCCATAGACGGCAGCCCACCATGCTCCCCCATCCCTAGGGTTATCCAGGCAAGAACACTGGGGTGGGTTGCCCTTTCCTTCTCCAATGCATGAAAGTGAAAAGTGAAAGTGAAGTCGCTCAATCGTGTCAAACTTTTAGCGACCTCATGGACTGCAGCCTACCAGGCTCCTCCATCCATGGGATTTTCCAGGCAAGAGTACTGGAGTGGGGTGCCATTGCCTTCTCCAAATACACAGAGTAGTGGTCATCAAAAAGTACTTGATCTAGATCAGTGCTCTACCACTGGCTATTCCCCAGTCACTTCATTTATATTCTCTCAAGACAGCTCCCTCATCTGTAAAATGGAGTTATGAATTTCTTCCTCATAAGCATTTAGGAGAATCAGAAGGTAAAATATATTTGAAAAAGATCTATCACTCAAAATCATGGAACATTCTTTTTTTTTTATGAAAATGTAAGGATTTTATGTGGGATAACATGAAAAAGGCCATACAAAGAGCCTGATTCATAAATACTGAATAAAAGGGTGTTCTTTCTGTATAATTTGTAGTTAGGAAATGGTTAAACATAAACCAAAGACACCCTCATCAAAGATACACTGATTTATAGTAAATAAAACTATTTTATCTGCAAATACTTTTTTCATACATAATTTTTCATTGTCTTGTTTCTGTGGTAGAGATCTGGATCATCAAGGCTCTTGAGGGATCATGTCCTCAAATAATCTTCTTCTCTGAATACAACTTTTATTGAATGTTCTTCAAAGAATAAAATAATTTCTTTTTTATGCCAGAGCTCTTGTTAATTGGAATATAATTTGTTTCAAAGACAGTGACAAAAAGAAAAAGAAAGTTTAACCTTCTTATACTAGGATTAAATAAAATTGAATAGATATTTGGGTTTCCCAAGTGGTGCTGGTAGTAAAGAACCCATCTACCAAGGCAGGAGGCGTATGAAACAGGTTTGATCACTGGATCGGGAAGATAACCTAGAGGAGGGCATGTACATAGGAGCCTGGTGGGCTTCAATCTATAAGGTTGCAGAGTTGGACATGACTGAAATGACTTAATATGCACTCATGAAAACAGAGGATTCCCTGGTAGCCCAGACAGTAGAGAATCAGCATGCAATGCAGGCTTCCCCTTGAGAAGGAAATTGCAACCCACTACAGTATTCTTGCCTGGAGCATTCCATGGCCAGAGGAACTTGGAGGGCTACATGGGGTCACAAAGAGAAGGACACGACTGAGCGACTTTCACTTTCACTTATGCAAACAGATACTAGATGGTGGGAACCAGGCTTCTCACCATTGAAAAGGAAGATGATAGGCAAGCAAGGAGGAAGGCTAGAATAAACCTTGTATTAATAGTTTTAAGTTAGGGTCAGATCCATTAGCCTGAATTCATGTTTGGCTTAATATACAAATGGGTGGATATATAAGTTATCATAGGTATATGTATAAACATAGACTGAGATACATGCATAAATTTCGTAGCTCTGCTGGCTGAAAGAACCTGGAAGAAAATAGCACTCCAGTGAAACAAGCGTAGGTCAGTATCCAGATCTTTGTTTCTATACTCTTCTCCAACAGAAAGAACCAGGGCTTCTTGGAGAAATCACTGATTCTAGGCCTGGGGCAGGAATCTATAAGATGATCCTGAATCATCTTGTAGTGCTAGAAAGTAAGGATGTATTAAAAAAAAAAAAAAAGCTGGGGACATGCCAAAAGTACACTGGCATCAACCTAAAAGAATTCTCAATGGCCAAAGTTGGGACAATTTGAGAAAAAATGTAAATATGTAATGGTGGATTATGGACTTCCCTGGTAGCTCATGTGGTAAAGAATCTGCCTGCAATGCAGGAGACCCGGGTTTAATCCCTGGGTCAGGAAGGTCCCCCAGAGAAGGGCATGGTAATCCACTACAGTATTCTTTCCTGGAGAATCCCCACGGATAGAGCACCCTGGCAGGCTACAGTCCATGGGGTCACAAAAAATCAGAGACAACAGACAGACTAATACACACACACACACACGCACAATTGGATTATCATCTAAAGAATAAACATCTGCAGTGGCTTCCCTGGTGACTCAGTGATAAAGAATCTGCCTGCCAATGCAGTAGACATGGGTTTGATCCCTGATCCAGAAAGATCCCACATGGCCCTTAAGCAAGTAAGCCTGTGCATCACAACTATTGAGCCTGTGCCCTAGAGGCCAGGAGCCCAGCTACAGAGTCCAGTGCCAAAACTACTGACCCTTTATAGTCCATGTTCTGAAACAAGAAGCCACCACAATGAGAAGCTAGAACACTACAACTAGAGAGTAGCTCCCGCTTGCTGCAAATAGAGAATAGCCTGGGCAGCAATGAAGACCCAGCATAGTGAATACATAAATAGTTAAAATTATTTTTTTAAAATGGTCAACAAAAAAAGTTACAAAAAAGAAACATCTGCAAATCCATACTGGGATATATAAATGATGGAGTAAGTGGGAGTGAAGAAACAGATTTTCAGTATGGAAGGATTCCAAATAATTTATGTAGACCCTCCCAGCAAGGAGTTGGGGTTTCACTTCCCACTTCTTGTATGAGTTATGCTTAGTAACTGGTTTACAACAAACATAATACAGGAAGGGACAAATAGCTTAGTGTGGAAATCTTACAAACTTCACTTCAGCCAGATAATACCAGTGAACATCATCAGTGATATCATGTTGATAGAAGGTACCTTTGATATAATGTAATAAGAGTGACACTCCTTTCTGTAAGCTTCCTCCCTAAACCCATAACTTCAATATAGTCATGAGAAAAACAGCAGACAAACTTCAACTGAGAGACATTCTTCAAAGCAGCTGATCAGTTCCCCTCAAAATTGTCAAGGAAATGAGTCTAAAAATCTGTCAGTCCAGATGAGCCTAAAAAACATGATGACTAAATATAATCTGATATTTATATGTAATATAATTTGGGTGGGACTTTGGAAAAAGAAAGGACATTAGGTAACAACTAAGGAAATCTTTGAGAATCCGTTGGACTGCAAGGAGATCCAACCAGTCCATTCTGAAGATCAGCCCTGGGATTTCTTTGGAGGGAATGATGCTGAAGCTGAAACTCCAGGGTTGACTCATTGGAAAAGACTCTGATGCTGGGAGGGATTGGGGGCAGGAGGAGAAGGGGACGACAGAGGATGAGATGGCTGGATGGCATCAGTGACTTGATGGAGGTGAGTCTGAGTGAACTCCGGGCGTTGGTGATGGACAAGGGAGGCCTGGCGTGCTGCGATTCATGGGGTCACGAAGAGTCGGACAGGACTGAGCGACTGAACTGAACTGAACTGAAGGAAATCTGAGTAAAGCATGGAGTTTAGTTGAATACAATGTATCCACATTGGTTCATAAGTTGTAACAAATAATATGGTTAACGTAATAAGCTGGACTTCCCTGGTATCTCAGTGGTTAAAGAATCTGCCTGCCAATGCAGGAAACACGTTAGATCCCTGGTTCTGGAAGATACCCTAGAGAAGAAAATGGCAAACCACTCCAGTAGTCTTGCCTGGAGAATCCCAGAGACAGAGGAGCCTGGCAGGCTATAGTCCATGGGGTTGCAAAGGGTCAGACACGACTTAATGACTGAACAGCAACAACTACAATGTGAGATGCTAAGTGTAGGGGGTAGCTGAAGTATTGAGGGATTCTTGGCACTATCTTTGTAATATTTCTATGAATTGAAAACTATTCTATAAAAAGTTATTAAAAATTAACACAAGTGGAAACAATACGGATATTCTTGTATTTGTTAAAGAAATACACTTTACTATTAAAACCTATCCATCAAGAAAAACAAAAGTGTAGTGAGTGAAAGTGAAAGTGAAGTTGCTCAGTTGTGTCGTGTCCGACTCTCTGCGACCCTGTGGACTGTAGCCTGCCAGGCTCCTCTGTCCATGGGGTTCTCCAGGCAAGAATACTGGAGTGGGTTGCCATTTCCTTCTCCAGGAAAAGTGTAGTAGAAAGTCATGAAAATTAACCTGGTGAATATGTACTCATTTTCTTCTTTTTTTTTTTGTCAAAATCTGGTTTGTGTCTTCTCAATTTTGCAGACTTTCTTATTGAATTATTTATCTTACTTTTACTCAGCTTTATACTTACTGATATAATACATATATCCCAGTTTTATTGTAAATTTCCAAGCAGAAACTATAATTAATTTTCTCTACATAGCCAGTTTCCAGCAAATAGAAATACATGTAGTTACCAGTATGTGATTATTAAATGCATGGAGACTCAGACTTTGGGAGAAAAGAAAGAACTAAAGACAAAATTCTGGGAATGTAGAAAACAAGATAAAACAGTCAAGAAGACACAGCCAAACAAAGTTAAAGAAGACAACAGAAAAATTCAGTATCATGGAAGACAAGAAAGGGGATTATCAACAGAAAAGGTCAATAGTCTCAAATGCATCAGAGAGAATATAGGGGATTCTTATTGACTGAATACTTTGTGTTGAACCATGTTACCCAAAACAGTATGTTCAAGTCCTAACCTCGTACCAGGGAATGTGACCTCATTTGAAAACATGGACTTGGTGGATGTAATCAAGTAAGATTAAGTTAAACTGGAGTAGGATCCGTAATCCAGAGATTGGTGTTGTTATAAGAGAAAGAAGAGGGAGATTTATTCACATAAGCACAGAGACACAGCCACAGGGGAGACAGCCACATGACGACGGAGCACACACTGAGGTGGCACCTGCAAACCAAGGAATTACAAGGATTGACACCACCGCCAGAAGGCAGCAAGACTCACTGAAGGATTCTTCCTCAGTGTCTCTGAAGGTGGTCTGGCTCTGCTGATACCTTGACTGCAGACTTCTGACCTCCAGTAATTATGAGAATATAAATTTCTGTGATCAGAGTAGCCCAGAGAAACCAATACACCAGAAAGGGATAAATGATTAGAGAATTTCCTGGGATTGTTCCAAGGTAGTTGTTTTTGATGGCAGATAGAAGCCAAAATGAAGACAAGTTGGGAAATGTATGAGAGGTGAAGAAATAATTCCATAATCATAAACCAGCATTGCAAAAATTTTAAGTGATAAATGCAAAATAGTTTACACTTTTTCAGATAATGTAATGATTATCATCCTGAGTAAAGTAAGTCAGACAGAGAAGAAGAAATATTGTACAACATCCCTTGTTTGTGGAATCTAAAAAGAAATGATACAAATGAACTTAAAAATCTAAAAGCTTCACAGACTTAGAGAATGAACCTATGGTTGCTGGGGTAAAGGATGGGGGAAGGGATAGGGAGTTTGGGATGGACGTGTACACACTATGTTTAAACGGATAATAATTTAAATGGATATATACTATATTTAAAATAGATAAGCAACACTGACCTACTGCATAGCACAGGAAACTAGGCTTAATGTTATGTGGCAGCCTGGATGGGAGGGAGTTTGGGGGAGAAGGGATACATGAATGTGTATTCCTGACCTTTCGTTGTCCACCTGAAGCTATTATTGATAATTGGCTGTACTCCACTACAAAATAAAAAGTTTTGTTTTTTTTTAATAAGTTTTATATCAGCAGTTCTGTAAAGTCAACAAAGCACCTGATAACATGCTTCCACATGCTTTTGGGGTGTGGGAATTAGGATAACATTCTTAGGCAACACTTTGAAATGGTTGAAATGTAAAAATTCATTGCATCTATAACACTTCACAAATTCATTGTCATTTTAGAAATGTCTTTCCTAAATTTATTTTAAAGCCAACAATACATAATCAATTTTCAGGTGAGTTCACACTGAAGTAAGAGTTATCTCTTTGTCTCGATGTGTCTTTCTTTCTTCCTTCACTTTCTTTCCCTTCTGCATAATCTAATTCAACTTTCCTTTTCACCTAGTTCTTTGTGCAAAGAATCAGTATATTATTTCCTTCCACGTTAATGAAGTTCAGTATGTAGTTCAATCTTAAAATATCTTAAAGTCTAGACAAGTACTTCTGTTTGGCTTCTTTCACCCTGTGCTGTGTTTGATGCAGGATAGATCCTGCTTGTAGAGGGATTACATCAACAGCTCAAAGCAACCATTTTTTTCATCAAGAATAGATTTCAACTGACCTTCACCATTGTTTTTTAGAACATAAGGAGATTATTAATTACAAATCTTATCATAGGAGTGCCTTAGTAGAACCAATATTTTCCACTATTAATGTCTTTTAAATTTAAATCCTGTAACAAGTTCAAGATGTCAGTATCAGAATAGTCATTCCCTTTGTCCATGAAATAGATCATTACAATAGGCCCAAGTTTGGCCTGCTACTGAGAGGACCAGAGATAAAATATGAGACAAGTACTGTTGACTATTTAATTCAGTAATTCTACCACATTTTTTTACATATAATACCCCAGCACTGTAGTTTTCAAGAAACGACTATTTTAATCTGTGGACAATTAAGAAATAGATTTTATATGTAGTTTTAAGAGATCTTCAGAATCTTTGCATTCAAGTTTATTTCTAATCATTCTTCTGAGAGAAAAAAACAATTAAAACTGGAATACTATTAAGGAGACTCACAAGTAATTAAGAGTATGTGTCATCTGGTATATCGAAACTATTATGAATTAATTTTCCAATTATAGTATTTCTATAAAATAAAATTTTGGAGAAGTTTATTTTAAAATTCTTCATTTCAGAAATTCCTTGTGAACAGAATTTTATTCCTATAGAATATCTAAAAGGAAAAAGTTTATGTTTTGCAATCTTTTTGATAATGACATTAAATACAAGTGTTATTAGTAACATGATGTTTAATGATTAGTAGGATTTCTTAATAGAATAAAAAGTGTTAAACTGGAACCAGCAGCAGCCATGTTGCTTTTGATATGAAATAAATAGATTCTTACATGAAATAAATAGATTCTTAAATAAATAAAATCTATTTATTTCATATCAAAAGCAACATGGTTAAAACCTGATCATGTACCCAGTGTGATTTTTACATCTGTTTTATTCCTTTTGATTGTTCATACACATCAGAATTTAAACAATTGTGAATTCTTAGGTATCATTTTCGGAGACAGCAATGGCACCCCACTCCAGTACGCTTGCCTGGAAAATCCCATGGAGGCAGGAGCCTGGTAGGCTGCAGTCCATGGGGTCACTAAGAGTTGGACATGACTGAGCAACTTCACTTTCACTCTTCACTTTCATGCATTGGAGAAGGAAAGGGCAACCCACCCCAGTGTTCTTGCCTGGAGAATCCCAAGGATGGGGGAGCCTGGTGGGCTGCTGTCTCTGGGGTTGCACAGAGTTGGACATGAGTGAAGCGACTTAGCAGCAGCAGCAGGTATCATTTTGTATTTGAATTTCATTTAAATGATGTCATATAATTTGACCCAATTGGTTATATTAACTGGGTTTCTGACCATTTAATTTTGGCTAACTACATATCATAGGCAAGACTCACTTTATTTCCCCCGCACCCCAAAAATGATTATTTCTACCTTACAATAGATAATTTATTAGATATTTTTAGAAAGATAACTTTCAAAAAATTATCATCTACCAGAACATTGCTTGGTATCATTATAAAAAATACTGCCTTGTATAACTCTGAGTCTTCATTAGAGGCTGGAAAAAGTCCAACTCTAAGAGTTTCTTCTCTCTAGAGGAAAAGCTGATGATGAAGCTTGGGAATAATGCACACTTGCAGTCAAAAAAGGTGGTGAGCCTAGTGTTTAAATATTTAACTCTGGAACCAGACAGTCTGGGTTCTAACATAACTTAAATAAGTCACTTCAATTCAGTTCAGTTGCTCAGTCGTGTCCGACTCTTTGCGACCCCTTGAATTGCAGCACGCCAGGCCTCCCTGTCCATCACCAACTCCTGGAGTTCACTCAGATTCACGTCCATTGAGTCAGTGATGCCATCCAGCCATCTCATCCTCTGTCGTCCCCTTCTCCTCCTGCCCCCAATCCTTCCCAGCATCAGAGTCTTTTCCAATGAGTCAACTCTTTGCACAAGGTGGCCAAAGTACTGGAGTTTCAGCTTTAGCATCATTCCTTCCAAAGAAATCCTAGGGCTGATCTCCTTTAGAATGGACTGATTGGATCTCCTTGCAGTCCAAGAGACTCTCAAGAGTCTTCTCTAACACCACAGTTCAAAAGCATCAATTCTTCAGCGCTCAGCTTTCTTCACAGTCCAACTCTCACATCCATACAAGACCACTGGAAAAACCATAGCTTTGACTAGATGGACCGTTGTCAGCAAAAGAATGTCTCTGCTTTTTAATATATGGTCTAGGCTGATCAGAGCTTTTCTTCAAAGGAGCAAGTCTCCTAATTTCATGGCTGAGTCACCATCTGCAGTGATTTCAGAGTCCAAGAAAATAAAGTCTTTCATGGTTTCCATTGTTTCCCCATATATTTGCCTTGAAGTGATGGGACCAGATGCCCTGATCTTCATTTTTTGAATGTTGAGTTTTCAGCCAACTTTTTCACTCTCCTTTCATCAAGAGGCTCTTCACTCCTCTTCAGTTTCTGCCATAAGGGTGGTATCATCTACGTATCTGAGGTTACTGATATTTCTCCCGGAAATTTTGATTCCAGCTTGTGCTTCATCCAGTGCAGAATTTCACATGATGTACTCTTCATAGAAGTTAAATAAGTAGGGTGACATTATACAGCCTTGACGTACTCCTTTCCCAATTTGGAACCAGTCTGTTGCTCTATGTCCGGTTCTAACTATTGCTTCCTGACCTGCATACAGATTTCTCAAGAGGCAGGTAAGGTGGTCTGGTATTCCTATTTCTTGGAAAATTGTCCACAGTTTGTTGTGATCCACACAGTCAAAGGCTTTGGTGTAGTCAATAAAGCAGAAGTATATGTTTTTCTGAAGTTCTCTTGCCTTTTCAATGATCAAAAGGGTGTTGGCAATTTGATCTCTGGTTCCTCTGCCTTTTCTAAATCCAGCTTGAACATCTGGAAGTTCATGGTTCACGTGCTATTGAAGCCTGGCTTGGAGAATTTTGAGCAATTGTGTGGTAGTCTGAACATTCTTTGGCTTTGCCCTTCTTTGGGATTGGAATGAAAACTGACCTTTCCAGCCCCATGGCCACTGCCAAGCTTTCCAAATATGCTGGCATACTGAGTGAAGCAATTTTTTTTTAATTTATTTTTTTATTGAAGGATAATTGCTTTACAGAATTTTGTTGTTTTCTATCAAACCTCAAACCGAATCAGCCATAAATATACATATATCCCCTCTCTTTTGAACCTCCCTCCCATTTCCCTCCCCATCTCAACACTCCAGGTTGATACAGAGCCCCTGTTTGAGTTTCTTGACCATACAGCAAATTCCCATTGGGTGTCTATTTTAAATATGACAATGTAAGTTTCCATATTACTCTTTCCATACATCTCACCCTCTCCTTCCATTTTCCCATGTCCACAAGTCTATTCTCTATGTCAATTTCTCCACTGCTGCCCTGCAGGTAAATTTTTCAGTACCACTTTTCTATATTCTGTGTATATGCATTAGAATACGATTTTTTTTTAATTTTATTTTATTTTTAAACTTTACATAATTGTATTAGTTTTGCCAAATATATTTATCTTTCTCTTTCTGACTTCATTGAGTGCAGCGTTTTAACAGCATCATCTTTTAGGATGTGAAATACCTCAACTGGAATTCCATCACCCCCACTAGTTTTGTACATCCTGATACTTTCTAAGGTCTGCTTGACTTCACATTCTATGAGTCTGGCTCTAGGTGAATGACTACAGCATCGTAGCTATCTGGGTCATAAAGATGCTTTTTGTATAGTTCTTCTGTGTATTCCTGCTACCTCTTCTTAATACCTTCTGCTTCTGTTACATCCATAGCATTTCTGTCCTTTATTGTGTCTTTGCATGAATTTTACTCTTGGTATCTCTGATTTTCTTGAAGAGATCTCTAGTCTTTTCCATTCTATTGTTTTCCTCTATTTCTTTGCATTAATCACTAAGGAGGGCTTTCTTTTTCTTTTCTTTTCTTTTTTAACTTTACAATATTGTATTGGTTTTGCCATATATCAAAATGAATCCACCTCAGGTATACATGTGTTCCCCATTCTGAACCCTCCTCCCTCCTCCCTCCTCCCTCCCCATACCATCCCTCTGGGTCGTCCCAGTGCACCAGCCCCAAGCATCCAGTATCGTGCATCGAACCTGGACTGGCGACTCGTTTCATATATGATATTACACATGTTTCAATGCCATTCTTCCAAATCTTCCCACCCTCTCCCTCTCCCACAGAGTCCAAAAGACTGTTCTATACATCAGTGTCTCTTTTGCTGTCTCGTATACAGGGTTATTGTTACCATCTTTCTAAATTCCATATATATGCATTAGTATACTGTATTGGTGTTTTTCTTTCTGGCTTACTTCACTCTGTATAGTAGGCTCCAGTTTTATCCACCTCATTAGAACTGACTCAAATGCATTCTTTTTAATGGCTGAGTAATACTCCATTGTGTATATGTACCACAGCTTTCTTACCCATTCATCTGCTGATGAACATCTAGGTTGCTTCTATGTCCTGGCTATTATAAACAGTGCTGCGATGAGCATTGGGGTACATGTGTCTCTTTCAATTCTGGTTTCCTCGGTGTGTATGCCCAGCAGTGGGATTGCTGGGTCATAAGGCAGTTCTATTTCCAGTTTTTTAAGGAATCTCCACACTGTTCTCCATAGTGGCTGTACTAGTTTGCATTCCTACCAACAGTGTAAGAGGGTTCCCTTTTCTCCACACCCTCTCCAGCATTTATTGCTTGTAGACTTTTGGATAACAGCCATTCTGACTGGGATGAAATGGTACCCCATTGTGGTTTTGATTTGCATTTCTCTGATAATGAGTGATGTTGAGCATCTTTTCATGTGTTTGTTAGCCATCTGTATGTCTTCGTTGGAGAAATGTCTATTTAGTTCTTTGGCCCATTTTTTTGATTGGGTCATTTAATTTTCTGGCATTGAGCTGTAGGAGTTGCTTGTATATTTTTGAGATTAGTTGTTTGTCAGTTGCTTCATTTGCTATTATTTTCTCCCATTCTGAAGGCTGTCTTTTCACCTTGCTTATAGTTTCCTTTGTTGTGCAGAAGCTTTTAAGTTTAATTAGGTCCCATTTGTTTATTTTTGCTTTTATTTCCAATATTCTGGGAGGTGGGTCATAGAGGATCCTGCTGTGATGTATGTCAGAGAGTGTTTTGCCTATGTTCTCTTCTAGGAGTTTTATAGTTTCTGGTCTTAGGTTTAGATCTTTAATCCATTTTGAGTTTATTTTATTATCTTTCCTGGCTATTCTTTGGAACTCTGCATTCAAATGGATGTATCTTTCCTTTTCTTTTTTGCTTTTTCAGTTCTCTTTTCTCAGCTATTTGTAAGGCCTCCTCAGACAACCATTTTGCCTTTTTGGATTTGTTTTTCTTGGGATGGTCTTGATCACTACTTCCTGTATAATGTCATGAACCTCCATCCATAGTTCTTCAGGCAGTCTGTCTATCGATCTAACCCCTTGAATCTATTTGTCACATCCACTGTATAATCGTAAGTGATTTGATTTAGGTCATACCTGAATGGTCTCATGTTTTTCCCTACTTTCTTAAATTTAAGTCTGAATTTGGCAATAAGCAGTTCATGATCTGAGCCACAGTCAGCTCTTGGTCTTGTTTTTGCTGACTGGATAGAGCTTCTCCATCTTTGGCTGCAAAGAAAATAATCAATCTAATTTCGGTATTGACCATCTGGTGATGTCCATGTTTAGAGCCTTCTCTTGTGTTGTTGGAAGAGGGTGTTTTCCATGACCAGTGCATTCTTTTGGCAAAACTGTGTTAGCCTTTGTCCTGCTTCATTTTGTATTGCAAGGGAAAATTTGCCTGTTACTCCAGGTATCTCTTGACTTTCTACTTTGGCATTCCAGTCCCCTATCATACAAAGGACATCTTTTGGAGTGTTAGTTCTAGAAGATCTTGTAGGTCTTTAAAGAACCATTTTACTTCAGCTTCTTCAGCATTAGTGTTTGGGTCATCGGCTTGGATTACTGTGATATTGAATGGTTTCCCTTGGAAAGGATCAGAGATCATTCTGTCATTTTTAAGATTGCACCCTGCCTTTCAGACTCTTTTGTTGACTATGTGGGATTCTTGCCCACAGTAGTAGATATAATGGTCATCTGAATTAAATTCGCCCATTACAGTCCATTTTAGTTCACTGATTCCTAAAATGTCGATGTTCACTCTTTCCATCTCCTGTTTGACCATTTCCAATTCACCTTGATTCATTCCAGGTCCCTATACAATTTAGCTCTTTACAGCATCGGAATTTACTTCCATCATCAGTTACATCCACAACTGGACATTCTTTTTGCTTTGGCTCTGTGTCTTCATTCTTTCTGGAGTTATTTCTCCATTCTTCTCCAGTAGCATATTGGGCACCAATCAACCTGGGGAGTCATATCTTTTTGTCTTTTCATGCTGTTCATGGGGTTCTCAAGGCAAGAATATTGAAGTGGCTTGCCATTCCTTTCTCCAGTGGATCATGTGTTTTTGTTTTTTTTTTTTTTCCTTTTTCTTTCTTGTCAGAGCTCTCCACCATGATCTGTCCATCTTAGGTGGCCCTACATGGCATGGCTCATACTTTCATTGAATTAATAAGACTGTGGTCCATATGATCAGTTTGATTAGTTTTCTGTGATTATGGTTTTTATTCTGTTCACTCTCTGATGGATAAGGGTAAGAGGTTTATGGAAGCTTCCTGATGGGAGAGACTGACTGAGAGACTAAGTCACTTTAGTTATGTCCAACTCTTTGTGACCCTATGGGCTGTAGCTCACCAGACTCTTCCATCCACGGGATTCTCCAGGCAAGAATACTGGAGTGGGTTGCCATGCACTCCTTCAGGTGATCTTCCTGCCCACAGATTGAACCCATGTCTCTTATGTCTCCTGCATTGGCAAGTGGATTCTTTACACCAGCACTACCTGGTGTCAATATCGTTTTTAATTCTAGGACACCCTCGATACATTCTCATACCTTAGAGTCTTTGCTTGGATGTCCTCTTCCCTTAAATTAGAATTTAATAACCAAATATTCCAAATATTCTTGTTGTTGTTCAGTCGCCCATTCGTGTCCAACTCTGTGACCACATGGACCACAACATGCCAGCCCTCCCTGTCCCTCACCATCTCCTGGAGTTTGGCCAAGTTCATGCTCATTGCACTGGTGACACCATCGAGCCATCTCATCCTGTGATGCCCTCTTGTCCTTCTGCCCTTGGTCTTTCCCAGCATCAGAAACTTTTCCAATGAGTCATCTGTTCATATCAAATGACCAAAATACTGGAGCTTCAGCTTCAGCATCAGTCCTTCCAGTGAATATTCAGGGTTGATCTCCCTTAAGATTGACTGGTTTGATCTTGCTGTCCAAGGGACTTTCAGGAGTCTTCTTGAGACCCTCCCAAATAGAGCCTTTGGAGAAAATTTCTTCTTGTGTTACATAATATTGATTTGTTACTGAGTGCAGATATTACTTCTAATTTTAAAAATAGAGTTTTTAAAGTCTGTTAAGTTTTGTAAAATTTTGCCTAACTTTTTGCTTTACTGTACATAGAACACATTTGTTGAGAAAGTGTCAGTGTGAATTTTGAGAATAAATAGGAGTGTTTGGGGCTTAATTTTAGTATAATGGTTAACTATTTACTGTCTGTTCTTGCTATGGTAATGTAATAGCATATAACAACTTCATGTCGTGAGATAATAACATGTTGGTAATTTTATGTTTTTCTAAATCTCTTTGAAATACACATTTGCTTTTTAAAAATACTAATGGACAATAAAAAGGAAAACAAAAGCAGTCAGCTAATGCCTTAGGCATAGGTCTTTGAAATCAAATAAAAAGGAAAAAATGGTAAAAATAATACATCTAAAAGATATTGTTGAAATTGTTTTGAAGCCATTATTTTCACTTGAATAGTTGAGTGGCATCTTATGTTCATCTTCTGAAAATAAAGCAAAAATTTGTAAAGAAATATCACTCTGAAAATACTTTAAAATCTCCATAAATGTGTAAAATCTCCATACACACATGCATAAACTGTATATATGTGTGTATGTGTGTGTATGTATACCTTAAAAGCCTTTAGGGTGATTGCTGTTGTTCAGTCACTAAGTCATGTCTGACTCTGCTCCTCCATGGAATACAGCATGATAGGCTTCCCTGTCCTTCACTCTCTCCCAGAGTTTGTTCAAGCTCACATCCATTGTGTTGGTGATGCCATAAAACCCTTTCATTCTCTCTCACTCCCTTCTCCTCCTGCCCTCAGTCTTTCCCAGTATCAGGGTCTTTTCTATTGAGTTGGCTGTTCACATCAATTGACAAGGTATTGGAGCTTCAGCATCAGTCCTCCCAATGAATTTTCATGTTTACATAATTATAAGATAAATACGTAAATGTGAAGCATTTACTAAAATACATATGGAAATATTTTAAAGTATTTTAATTTATAAGTGATTAATATATGGGAAGCAAATAATTTGAAAGACAGATCTATATGCATAAAAAACAAAATTCAGTGAATCACATTACTGGGTTTGATATCTAGTTCTAGCACCATGTTTTTTGACTTTGAGGAAATGGCTTAAATGGTCTGTAGCTCAGCTAAATGCCTCCTCTTGGCATGAATTCACTCAGCTTCATTCCTTATCAGCAAAATGCATATGAAAGCCACAAAGGTTTATTGTTCTATGCTCACCAGAAGGGCAAAAATTACAAAGATAGAGGGTGTGTTGAGGGTGTGGAAAAACTTACAACTTGCTGATGGGAATATCAACTGATAGAGTCCTTTAGGAAAAATGTCTAATGATCCCTATTACACCCAAACATAATCATACATTATGTCCTGATATTCCACTCCTCAGTATGTAGTTATCGGAAATGAGGGCATGTGCTTACTGAAACCTCATAATATGGTGTTCATAGCAGCACTCTGTGCATTACCACCAAACCACAATCTACCTAGATGCCCACTGGCAGGCACCAGGTAAATAAAATGTGGCATAGTCAAAGAACTGAGTGAAAATGAAAGTGTTTGTCATGTCAGACACTTTGTAATCCCTTTGACTGTGGCCCACCATGGGATTTCTGTCCATGGGATTTCCCAGGTAGGAATATTGGAGTGGGTTGCCATTTCCTTCTCCAGGGAATCTTCCCGACCCAGAGATCCAACCCAGGTCTCCTGCATTGCAGGCAGATTTTTTTTTACCATCTGAGCCACCAGGGAAACCCAAAAGATTGAATATCATACAGCTAAAAGAGTTGATAATCTATAGTCGCACCCAATGGTGTGGTTGAATGATCCAAACATTGTTTTTAGTGGAAGACTCCAAGCATGAAAAGATGAATATCTTATTACCAGATGTATATACAGTATTAATATAAAACCAGGCGGGGTGAAAAGAGAGCCTTCAGAATGGGAGAAAATAATAGCAAATGAAGCAACTGACAAACAACTAATCTCAAAAATATATAAGCAACTCCTACAGCTCAATTCCAGAAAAATAAATGACCCAATCAAAAAATGGGCCAAAGAACTAAATAGACATTTCTCCAACGAAGACATACAGATGGCTAACAAACACATGAAAAGATGCTCAACATCACCCATTATCAGAGAAATGCAAATCAAAACCTCTATGAGGTACCATTTCACGCCAGTCAGAATGGCTGCGATCCAAAACTCTACAAGCAATAAATGATGGAGAGGGTATGGAGAAAAGGGAACCTTCTTACACTGTTGGTGGGAATGCAACTAGTACAGCCACTACGGAGAACAGTGTGGAGATTCCTTAAAAAACTGGAAATAGAACTGCCTTATGACCCAGCCATCCCACTGCTGGGCATACACACTGAGGAAACCAGAATTGAAAGAGACATGTGTACCCCAATGTTCATCGCAGCACTGTTTATAATAGCCAGAACATGGAAGCAACCTAGATGTCCATCAGCAGATGAATGGGTAAGAAAGCTGTGGTACATATACACAATGGAGTATTACTCAGCCATTAAAAAGAATGCATTTGAATCAATTCTAATGAGGTGGATGAAACTGGAGCCTATTCTACAGAGTGAAGTAAGCCAGAAAGAAAAACACCAATACAGTATACTAACACATACATATGGAATTTAGAAAGATGGTAACAATAACCCTGTATACGAGATAGCAAAAGAGACACTGATGTATAGAACAGTCTTTTGGACTCTGTGGGAGAGGGAGAGGGTGGGATGATTTGGGAGAATGGCATTGAAACATGTGTAATATCATATATGAAACGAGTCGCCAGTCCAGGTTCGATGCATGATACTGGATGCTTGGGGCTGGTGCACTGGGACGACCCAGAGGGATGATATGGGGAGGGAGGAGGGAGGAGGGTTCAGGATGGGGAACACATGTATACCTGAGGCAGATTCATTTTGATATATGGCAAAACCAATACAATATTGTAAAGTTAAAAAATTAAATTAAATTAAATTAAAAACAAACAAACAAACAAATAAAAAAACAGGCAAATTTGTCCCGTGTGCACAGAAATCAGGAAAGGGTACAGTGGGGCAGGATTGAGGGTTGACTAAGGTGTTGAATGGGAGGATGGTGTGGAGGGGGTTAGTGGGGTGCTGGGGTTTTCCTGAGAAGCTGTTTTTCACCTGGTGCTTTTAGCATGTGTTTCTTCACTTTCTCTATATTCAGCAAACCATTTGCTTAGGTCTTTTTATGTATATTTCAGTACAAAGTTTAAAAAATTCAGCATTTCAATTTCTTGAATTTTGAATTATTAAACTCTTTTGTACCTAAAGAGAGTGAGCCTGTTGCTTTACACACATTTATAACAAATCCTTAAAAGATTAATTTCTTGAACTGCAGGAAAAGCAGGCCTCCAAATCAGCCAGCACTTGCATTCTTGGCAAAGTCTATTCCTGTTGTCTGGGTCTTGATTGTGAAAGCATTGCCTGAACTCGAGTTCTGTAAATGAATTTGAAAGAGCTTCTATTTATTTATTTTTTAATCTCCTGAGGTTACAGATGGTAGATCTGAATAGGTCTGATTAATCGGAGGGTTTATGAAATACAGAGAGTATTACCAGTTATGCACATTCCAAGAACCTGAACATTTCCAGAGAACTGCCTGGGTTTATAAAAACAAATCAAGGGCAGGTCACAGCATTCACTTTCAGTGGGAGTGCAGGTTCAAACTCTGGCATTGCTGGGACTCCTGTCTGAGATTTTTCTTTTGCTTTGCAGAGTTTCTGATAGGCGGGGCATCTAGCAATCCCTTTAATTCCCAAGCTGTGTTTCGACTTCCTTTTGGAGCAAGTGGTTTCCTGCACTTTTCACAGTTTTTACAGAGGAGAACCTGACACAGTGGTGAGCACTGTCAATGCTAGATGTGCCCTGAAGGGTCTCCAAAATGAGATTTCCAGCAAAAATCGTGTGGCTTGTGTTGTGGACCATTTGTGTCGCAGAAGGTAAGAGTTTTGCTTTTTATTTTTTTCCTGTATTGCAAAACATTTGCTAACATCCTTTTTATGGCAGTAAGAAAAACTTGGTCTAGAAGATGTGATTTCATTACTGTTCTGTGGCCTCCTGTGTGAGACACTTTTGACATTGTGAATAATGTCAAAAAATATAAGCAGCTTATTTGAATGGCATATCTGAATATTCATCATAATTTTATTTAATATAAAATTTTAGAAAATGTTTTAATAATTATTTTAAAAAACTGTAACATGTCGTAATTGCAATTATCATAGAATGCACCTTATCTTTTTTTTTTTTTTTTTTTTTTGCTTAGAATTTTCACCTTATGTGAAAGTATTAAGAAGTATGTGAACATATACAGAACAAGAAAATAAATTAGAAAATAAAAGCCTTCATATTACAATGATTGGACTTATTTCAGATACAGGTGTTAAATCTTTCTAAAGAAAAATTTACTTATCATTTACAATTGATACTGTGATGGCCTTAAAAGTCTTAGAGTCAAACACCACTTGCATCATTAGAATGAAAATATATAAATTTGAAAAAAAAATTGCATGTGCAACCTTCGTAAAAGTTGCTTAATAGGGTTTTTTTCCCCTCAAAAGTTGTATATAAAATATTCTAGAAGAATAGCCTTTAGGAGTAATACATCTGCATGGAGGGTTTTTTTCTTTATATCAATAAGAAAATTTCTGGATAATTAAACTCTATTACTTTTTCCTCATAGATGAAAAAATTTCTTTGTGGAGGAAATTTGGTTTTCTAGTTCATTTTAGGTAACCAATTATGGGATAGATATATGACTGACATTTTTTAAAGTTATCATTCATGAATTCCCAGCATTTTTCACTAAGTCAACAAATTTTGATCAAATGCTTATTTCAAGTCAACCTCTAGGCAATGAGGAATATTAGCAAATAAACAAAACCCCTATTCTTGAGTATGGTTCAATCTAGAAAATAAAGGCAGTTGTTTTTTTTTTAAGTTATATCCTTTAGTAATTTTTTCAGATTTTCTCAAATGTGTTTAAGACTTTTTAAAAGATAAAGTCTTTTCTTGTTATACATGCTAATATGTGATTGCTTGATTTTTAGCTTATAAACCTTATATTTAGCCACTTTTTAAACCAGGTATACAATCATTTCCCCATCCATAAAAATATTGCAATAATAACTAATATTACAACAAAATATACAAAGAGATGATTACATTGGCAAAGAGTTCTGGAACAATGTAATGTTATCAATACCAAGCATCTTTTTCTTTACACAAGTATTTCTGTCTTTTCTTTAATAAGAATACTTTTAGTGCTTCCCGATTGACATCCTGTTTGCTGAGGTTTTCTGTCTACTACATTTGTCAAGCTAGGGAAGATTTGTTTTGTTTCTAGCTCATGTTTAAAGCTAAGGATTGATGCTAAATTTAATTAAACTGTTTCAGTGATAACAAAGTGGAACTTGAATTATTATTAAAATTGTTTGCTACAAAGAATAAATGATAAAAACTAAGTAACAGTGATTTAAATTCCTTGCTCTCTAATTTATTTCAGCCTACTCATTTCATTTGTATTTTATGTTTCATCGACCGTATGTTTGAATGGACATCAGTTTCCACTAATGAACTGAGCATTAGCATTACAATTAGCAATACCCATTACAGTGAGAATGGCTATCAACCTGGTCACATTCTAGATAAAGTACAGCTTTAGTATTTAAAGTAATGTTTAGATTAGCCTCATGGTTTTCACAAAAAACACCCCTAATGCACAAGTTAGTAGAGAAAAATTACATGAGTTTTCAGTGGATATGGGGACTTCCCTCATAGCTCAGTTGGTAAAGAATCTGCCTACAATGCAGGAGACCCCAGTTCAATTCCTAGGTCAGGAAGATCCCTGGAGAAGGGATAGGCTACCCACTCCAGTATTCTGGTCTGGATAAATCCATGGGGTCACAAAGAGTCGGACATGACTGAGTGAGTTTCACTTTTTCAATGGGTAAAGAATTGCTCTTTTACTGCTTGTTCACCAAATATTTCTGAAACTGTTAGTTCAAATGTCAATCAATTTCATCAGTTTAACATACCTAACAGAAATTTTATTAAAGAGTGGCCTTAGTCATTTAAAAATATACACATATACCTCAACATCTGCCTCTTTTTTTGTCTTCTGTGTAGAAATAACTACAGAATACAAATTGAGAGGTTGAGAAATACTGAATTGAATACTGAATGCTAAGTTGAGACATTGAGAAAAGACAGTTGTGTCTGCCATCACAACGGGCTTCACTCAACTAGATATAGCATTTCAGCATTTCCTACATGGTCTTTGTCTTTTTGGGTGTGAACATTCCTTAACAATACTAATCACTACTAAAAAGGAATAGTAACCAACAGGAAGAATTTATAAGCTCAACTCTCCATTAGTTTTTCCTTTATACTGGAGACCAAGTAGTACCTTTTAAATGCAGTAGGTTATCTGCATTTTCATCCTTAGTTGAACAAGAACATGAGTTGCTTCAGGGGGAATTATCCCAGGCTACTAAGAATCTGGTCAGATTTACAGAGTTTAGAATGACAGTTCCTCAGTTACAAGACATTGTTTCTGCCTTCTGGAATATCTTGTGACCAATTTTTCAAGAAGACCTTTTAAGATCCAAAAAGTGTATATGCTTTGAAATTAACCATGGCCCCCAAATTCCAGGATGATTAAAGTAAATAAATCAAAACATAGCTGAAGCATATCCAAGGCATGATGGCTATGTTGCTTGGCAAGACATGTGTTTTCTAATTCTGGAGGTTAAAAGGGTAAAAACATCCTTTCAGGACCTGAAATATGTTACATATCAGAGAGATTCTATTCCAACACAGAGAGGAGAACTTATTTGTTTAATATATTTTACTGTTTCAAGTACAAGGTGGTTTTGAATCAGAGTTAAATCTAATGTAAAAAATTTGATACTGTGATCATAAAAATTAATTATAAATTCATAAAAAATACTTTTTAATGCAAAAATATCTGACATAAGAATTAATTATAAATTAATAATAATTGTTCTTTTACAAGGATAGATGTGAATGTCACATATAGTTATCTAATCTATAAAACTAAACTCTGTGTTTCAATTCTAGTGTGATAAGTAAGAATCCATCCTCTCCAGAAAAATCGCACATTTTCAGATCTAGTAGTGTGAGCGTTTACCTAAATGGTGTGACTTAAAGAAGAGCAATAGAAAAGTTTTCTTCAATATCTTCTGTTCTCTTAAAATGTATATATTAATAATACCATAAATTCAACCAGTCTGAAATTTATGTGGAAGGCCATATGTGAGTAAGAGTTGGGGTAGTTAAATTTAGTCATCATGATTTACTGTGAATTACATGTTGATAAGTTTTCTGCAACAGGTTTTAGTGGGCAAAGGGTAGCAACAAATGAAGGTAAGAACAGAATAAGCAATTTGGAAGATGAAGTGTTCCCAGGAAGGAAGATCTGATGGAGGAAGTGCTCTCTGGGTGCTTTGACAAAGGGTGGAACAAAGCCCCCAGGGCGGCCAGGAGAGGGAAAGCCTTGCTGATTTTAAGTTTAGGTCCAGCCTGGGAATGCACATTCTACTCTTTTGCCTGCATGTAATTTTAAACTAGGGGCTTCCCAAGTGGCGCTAGTTGTAAAGAACCCGCTTGCCATTGCAGGAGACAAGAAATGCGCATTAAATCCCTCGGTTGGAAAGATCCCCTGGAGGAGGGCACAGCAACCCACTCCAGTATTCTTGCCTGGAGAATTCCATTGACAGAAGAGTCTGGAGGTCTATAGCCAATAGGGTCACACAGAGTTGGACACAACTGAACTGACTTAGCATGCAATTTTAAACTAAAACTAAATTATTTAAGTATTGCTAAAATTATTCTTAGCTCGAAGTATGTTTTCAAATACAAGTGGAAGCACAGATAAGGAGGCATTCTTTATCTGGGGGCCTTTATGGCTAGGGCTTGAGCCTCAGTCTGAGTTGACCCATTTTTATTCCCTCAGTCTGTGACGGTCCTTCGCTTTTGGCCATGTTTCCTTCTTCTCAGCTCACCTCCTCCCCCTTCGCACCCCACACACCATCCCCCACCTGCCTGCCCTGAGATTCTGCCAAGCAACCTGTCCTGTGGTCACTTAACTAATGTGCCCTTTACCCATTTCTTAACATCTTGAACCAGTCTCAGGACATAGTGCTTAAAAGGGACATGATGTCACTGAAAAAATAGTGTTGCATTTTAGCTTAAGACTAAAAGGAAACATTATAAAAATGGTTCAGAGAAAGTAAAGTAATGGAACAGGAAAAAAATCCCAAGAATAATACCAAGTAAAAAGATTTGACAGAGTACTTTTATTTGTTTTGACATTTTGACTGAGAGAGCCAAGTTTCCCCTAAACCTTGTTAACCAGAAATTTAATAGATAGAAAAGTGATTATAGAAATGTTCCTTCAAAGGTTTTCTGAAGTTTTCTGAACTAAATTAAAGTGATTCTAAACTTCAAAAAGTATAAAATAAATTCAAATATAGGACCCATAAACAAAATGTAGAATGGAATTTTACAGATGCTAAATTTTTTGGGTTCATGCAACAGAGCACTAAAGATTTGCACCCTTGTCTTATCTTTTACTTTTGCTCCCATCTACGATGCCTTTTCTCCAGGTTATCCATTCAGTTCAGTGCAGTTCAGTTGTGTCCGACTCTTTGTGACCCCATGGACTGCAGCACACCAGGCTTCCCTGTCCATCACCAACTCAGCATGATCTTGCTGAAACTCTTGCCCATCGAGTCAGTGATGCCATCCAACCATCTCTACTCTGTCATTCCCTTCTCCTCCTGCCTTCAGTCTTTCCCAGCATCAGGGTCTTTTCCAAGGAGTCAGTTCTTCACATCAGGTGGCCAAGGTATTGGAGCTTCAGCTACAACATCAGTCCTTCCAATGAATATTCAGGATTGATTTCCTTTAGGATTGACTGGTTTGACCTTGCTGTCCAAGGGACTCTCAAGAGTCTTCTCCAAAACTGCAATTCAAAAGCATTAATTCTTCAGCACTCAACTTTCTTTATGGTTCAACTCTCACATCCATACATGACTACTGGAAAAACCATAGCTTTGACTAGACGGATCTTTGTTGGCAAAGTAATGTCTATGCTTTTTAATAGGCTGTCTAGGTTTGTCTTAGCTTTTCGTTCAAGGAGCAAGTGTCTTTTAATTTCATGGCTGCAGTCACCATCTGCAGTGATTTTGAAGCCCAAGAATGCATGTTGATGTATGGCAAAACCAATACAATATTGTAAAGTAAAAAAAAAAAATAATAATATAATTAAAAATAAAATAATAACAACTAAAAATAAATTGCAAAACAGTAAAAAAAAAAAATAGAAAGAAAGAAAATAAAGTCTGTCATTTTTTCCATTTTTCCCCCCATCTATTTCCCATAAAGTGATGGAATCAGATGCCATGATCTTCAGTTTTTGAATGTTGAGTTTGAAGCCAGCTTTTTAACTCTCTTCTTTCACTTTCATCAAGAGGCTCTTTAATTCCTCTTCACTTTCTGCCTTAATGGTGGTGATAGCTGCATATCTGAGGTTATTGATATTTCTTCCTGAAATATGGATTCCAGCTTGTGCTTCATCCAGTCTGACATTTTACCAGTTATCCATATTCTACAGATAAAATGGAAAGTCTCTGGGATGGCTTTGCATTCATTCATTCATTCTTTTGTTCATTCAATAATTTTTTTTTTTGAGTGATTGCTAAATACCAGGCACTATGACACTAAACACTTTCCAAGCACCTCCTATTTGGGAGGAAAAAAAGCAATGATTATTATATATCACTAATATGTTTATTTTATCATATATTTTGATGGAGATAAATGAAAACACTATAGGATCACTTAGAGAAGGCAAGATACTCAGACCGGAATGAAAGGATGGAGTAGGGTGGGGTTGAGGAATTGGTTTGTAAGAAGTGCAATGAAGAGAGGGAAATATATCAGAGTTGTGATGACATCATGAGTAGGTTCTGACAGTTGAATGGGAGTTAACCAGGTGAGGGTTGACAAGGAGGATATTGATTTTAAGAAGATTCAAATGTGTACTCAAAGGACTAAAAGTAGCCCTGTAAAGCCAGAGGAATCCAATCACTTTCCATATTTCTAATTCTTTAATCAATTGAACTTGTCCAAATAATATGGGTAAAATTGAGTATCATGTGTGCTGTTTTTCTCCCCTTTCTTTTTTCATATGTATCCCCACGATTGTTGTGATAGTCCTTATTCTCTGGGAAGTTACATTTTGATAGGAGGACAGATGAAATTCTAGTAAACATAAACATAACTCTGAATCATGAATTACGTTGTGAAGAAAACGAAGCAGGGGCTGAGGGAACATGACACAGAAGGGGTAGTGGGGTGTCCAGTGGGTCTTGGAGCCTAGAGATAAGTGGATCCCTTGGAGGGAGCAACATAGGAATAGAGCCTGAAAGATGAGACAGCTAGTCACTAAGTGCCTGAGGTTAAAGAGACTGAGGAGTGAAACAACATGTGCAAAAGGCCTAAGGGGGAAAAATTCATTTGAGATGTTCAACTAAATCTAAACAATCAAACTATGGTGGCTTTGGCATTGTGAATAAACGATGGAGGTGATAAGATGAAATCAGAGAATGACAAGAGCCAAATACAGATTCTAAAGCCAAGAGCAGGACACATACAAGGATAAGGAGAAGTCAGGGGAATTTTAATCCCAGAAGCGACATGACCAGATTTGCAAAAATCACTTGTGGCTCTGATGCTAATGTGAGAGGGGAGCTTGGGGACTAGTTAGCAGGTTGAGTTATCATCAAGCTGACAGATGATGCTAATCAGAACTAACATTTTAGAGGTAGCAGTGGAAAGATGAAAAAACAGTGTGGTTGATGGTAATATCTTTTTCTCATGGAGACAAGAGATGCCATTTAAAGTTCTTGGACATGTCTGTTTTTTCAGTTAGCATAATGTCTTCAAGATTTAGCCATGTTGTTGCATGTATCAAAGTCTCCTTCGTTTATAAGGCTGAGTAATATTCCATTATATATCTGCTATATCCATTTGTCTATTGATGGACACTGGGATGTTTCCATTGTTTGGCTCTTGTGCTCCTTTGAGTATTGGTATGCAGGTATCTCTTCGGGTCCCTGCTTTCATTTCTTTTGGTTCCATACCTAGGAGTTGAGTTGCACACTTTGTGTGCTAAGTTAATTCAGTTGTGTCCAGCTGTTTGTGACCCAATGGACTGTAGCCCTCTAGGCTCCTCTGTCCATGGGATTTTCCAAGCAAGAAGACTGGAGGGGGTTGCCATGCCCTTATTCAGAAGATCTTCTTGACCCAGGAATCGAACTCCTGCTGCTTACGTCTCCCGTATTGGCTCCCTGCATTGGGTTCTTCACAGTAGCGCCACCTGGGAATTGCTGAATCACATGTTAACACTGTTTAACTTCTTGGGGAACTGCTAAACTGTTTTCCACAACGGCTGTACCATAGTGGTTAAGTATAAAATATAAAATTTATTCTTTCAGAGTCCTGAACTCATTCAAGTAAATGATTCATCTACTAAAAAAAAAAAAAAAAAGTTCATGGAAAAAGCACCAGAGGCTTTAGTATCATGTGAAGTATAATCAGTATGAGAACTCTTTTTATAGTAAATATGTCTACATAGAGTAAATATTGTGAGAAGCTAGTAGGAAGATTTTATGAAAGTGATGTATTCTTGTCTTTCATGTCTGGTTGTTCAAAGCAAGTAACAGGGAGATAAATATACTTTATGTAACTGCATTGCTTTAATAAAAATCATTTAAATTGAATAATGGATAAGAGAATTTTACTTTTTCCTTGCATGAGCATAAGGAAAGGATAGGAACTAAATTCGTCAGAATGTTAGTATATTAGTGAAAATTGGTGCTCCACTCGTGATGCTGCCATCTACATTTGGAATTCGGCAGATTGATTTTTCCGGTCACCTAAATGCCATGAAGTGGATCTGAATTTAGAAAGTGGACTTATCCTGTACTTAAACACAAAATTTCCATGTTATTAAAAAAAAGATCTTTAATTTGAAAAAGTGAAACCAAAAGCTCGGGCTTCTTGGGGAGAGGGAGGGGGCGCTGGCAGGTAGAGGTACAGGCAGTTTGTATTGTTTTATGGTGGGGTGTTTGCACCATCTAGTGGAGAGAAAGTATGTTTACTTAAATTTTAGAAAACAAAACTAATGTGGACTCACAAAAGTTCCCTAACAGATGTGCCACACATTTGCAAAAACGTCAAGGAAAAACTAGGGCACTTGAAAGCCCACATAAGTGTTATATATTACGGAAAAATGAATTTCCATGTGAACTTTCTGTTCCATGAAATGTAGAAAGTTTTCAAAATGGGATCCAGCTCAGTAGATTATTTTTTCCCCTTGTCTTTATGAAAAGAAATTCTAGAATAGAATGTTAGACCATTATTATAAAACCAACTAAGAAACGAAGTTTAGCAATGAACATAATACCAACAAATAAATATGGTGAGAAGCATTTTTGACTTTGCCATTTTTAAGTAATGTGTTGAGCATATACTAATGAAATCATCCTAATATTGAGAGTGCTGCTGCTGCTGCTAAGTCGCTTCAGTCGTGACCGACTCTGTGTGACCCCAGAGACGGCAGCCCACTAGGTTCCCCTGTCCCTGGGATTCTCCAGGCAAGAACACTGGAGTGGGTTGCCATTTCCTTCTCCAATGCATGAAAGTGAAAAGTGAAAGTGAAGTCACTCAGGTTGTCTACTTGAAAGTTACACAGTCTTGTCCGACTCCTAGCGACCCCATGGACTGCAGTCTACCAGGCTCCTCCATCCAAGGGATTTTCCATGCAAAAGTACTGGAGTGGGGTGCCATTGCCTTCTCCAAAAATCGAGAGTAGTTATATCTAAATTAAGTAAAAAGAAGTTTTGAAAAGATTATCAATTATAATAAGTAGACATTAGCTTCATTATTAATTGTATCTATTCCTCTCTTTATATGTCATATTGTTAATGAATTACTTTTTTCAGAAAATAAGAATCATATGGTATAGGCAGATTTTATTACATAATACCTTTATTGTGAAGTATATGAGTGAATAAAATATGTGTGCTGTATTAAAAATAATTCTAACTGCCCATGGAAACAAATAGAGCTTTCTGAGCGTCCCCAACATACCCTTGGGTTTCTTTTGGATTAATACCCTTTCCTTTCTTCCAGAAGAAAACGTTATTTTAATATTTATGGTAATTATATTTTTGCTCTTCCTTCCTAGTTTTTAAAGGTTTATGTACACATCCCTCTTATATATGCTTGTTCTTGAATATTATGTAGATGAAATAATTTTGTAACACTTGATGTCTTCTTACTTCATGTGATTGCTATCATTTGTTTCTGTACCATTTTGTGGCATTGGTGTGATATTGAAATGCAGAAATATACACAAATTTCAATCCATTCAATAGTTGACAGACGTTGAAGTTATTTCCATTTTTAATTATGAAAAAACACATACGACTATAAAATATTACCATACATGAAAATCTAGTTTAGTGTATTCCTAGGAATAAAATAGCTCTTCAGTTCAGTTCAGTCTCTCAATCATGTCCGACTCTTTGCGACCCCATGGGCTGCAGCACACCAGGCTTCCCCGTCCATTACCAACTCATGGAGATGACTCAAACTCATGTCCATCGAGTCAATGATGCCATCCAACTATCTCATCCTCTGTCATCCCCTTATCCTCCTTCCTTCGATCTTTCCCAGCATCAGATCAGACCAGATCAGTCCCTCAGTCGTGTCCAACTCTTTGTGACCCCATGAATCGCAGCACGCCAGGCCTCCCTGTCCATCACCAACGCCCAGAGTTCACTCAGACTCACGTCCATCGAGTCAGTGATGACATTCAGCCATCTCATCCTCTGCCGTCCCCTTCTCCTCTTGCCCCCAAATCCCTCCCAGCATCAGAGTCTTTTCCAATGAGTCAACTCTTCGCATGAGGTGGCCAAAGTACTAGAGTTTCAGCTTTGGCATCATTCCTTCCAAAGAAATCCCAGGGCTGATCTCCTTCAGAATGGACTGGTTGGATCTCCTTGCAGTCCAAGGGACTCTCAAGAGTCTTCTCCAACACCACAGTTCAAAAGCATCAATTCTTCAGCGCTCAGCCTTCTTCACAGTCCAACTCTCACATCTGTACATGACCACAGGAAAAACCATAGGCTTGACTAGACAAACCTTTGTTGGCAAAGTAATGTCTCTGCTTTTGAATATGCTATCTAGGTTGGTCATAACTTTCCTTCCAAGGGGTAAGCGTCTTTTAATTTCATGGCTGCAGTCACCATCTGTAGTGATTTTGGAGCCCAGAAAAATAAAGTCTGACACTGTTTCCACTGCTTCCCCATCTATTTCCCATGAAGTGATGGGACCGGATGCCATGAACTTAGTTTTCTGAATGTTGAGCTTTAAGCCAACTTTTTCACTCTCCACTTTCACCTTCCTCAAGAGGCTTTTTAGTTCCTCTTCACTTTCTGCCATAAGGGTGGTGTCATCTGCATATCTGAGGTTGCATCAGGGTCTTTCAAATGAGTCAGTTCTTCGCATCAGGTGGCCAAAATATTGGAGCTTCAGCATCAGTCCTTCCAATGAATCAGGACTGATTGCCTTCAGGATGGACTGGTTGGATCTCCTTGCAGTCCAAGGGACTCTCAAGAGTCTTTCCAACACCACAGTTCAAAAGCATCAATTCTTCAGTGCTCAGCTTTCTTTATAGTCCAACTCTCAGATCCATACATGACTATTGGAAAACCATAGTTTTGACTAGACAGAACTTTATTGGCAAAGTAATGTCTCTGCTTTTTAATATGCTATCTAGGTTGGTCATAACTTTCCTTCCAAGGAGCAAGTGTCTTAATTTCATGGCTGCAGTCACCATCTGCAGTGATTTTGGAGCCCCCCAAAATAAAAGTCTGCCACTGTTTCCACTGTTTCCCCATCTATTTGCCATGAGGTGATGGGACTGGATGCCATGATCTTAGTTTTCTGAATGTTGAGCTTTAAGCCAACTTTTTCACTCTCCTCTTTCACTTTCATCAAGAGGCTCTTTAATTCTTCTTCACTTTCTGCCATAAGGGTGGTGTCATCTGTGTATCTGAGGTTATTGATGTTTCTCCCAGTAATCTTGATTCCAGCTGTGCTTCCTCCAGCCCAGCGTTTCTCATGATGTACGCTGCATGTAAGTTAAATAAGTAGAGTGATAATATACAGCCTTGACGTACTCTTTTTTCTGTTTGGAACCAGTCTGCTGTTCCATGTCCAGTTCTAACTGTTGCTTCCTGACCTGCATACAGATTTCTCAAGAGGCAGGTCAGGTGGTCTGGCATTCCCATTTGTTGAAGAATTTCCCACAGTTTGTTGTGATCCACACAGTCAAAGGCTTTTTGGCATAGTCAATAAAGCAGAAGTAGATGTTTTTCTGGAACTCTCTTGCTTTTTTGATGATCCAGCGGATGTTAGCCATTTGATCTCTGGTTCCTCTGCCTTTTCTAAATCCAGCTTGAACATCTGGAAGTTCATGGTTCATGTACTGTTGAACTCTAGCTTGTTGAATTTTGAGCATTACTCTACTAGCATGTGAGATGAGTCCAATTGTGCAGTAGTTTGAACATTGCCTTTCTTTGGGATTGGCATGAAAACTGACCTTTTCCGGTCCTGTGGCCACTGCTGAGTTTTTCCAAATTTGCTCGCAGACTGAGTGCAGCACTTTCACTGCACCATCTTTTAGGATTTGAAATAGCTCAACTGGAATTCCATCACCTCCACTAGCTTTCTTCATAGTGATGCTTCCTAAGGCCCACTTGACTTACATTGCAAGATGTTTGGATCTAGGTGAGTGATCAAATCATCATGGTTATCTGGGTTGTGAAAATTTTTTTTGTATAGTTCTTTGGTGTATTCTTGCCACCTCTTCTTAATATCTTCTGCTTCTGTTAGGTCCATACCATTTCTGTCCTTTATTGTGCTCACCTTTGCATGAAATGTTCCCTTGGTATCTCTGATTTTCTTGAAGAGATAGCTAGTCTTTCTCATTCTATTGTTTTCCTCTGTTTCTTTTCACTGATCACTGAGAAAGTCTTTCTTATCTCTCCTTGCTATTCTTTAGAACTCTGCATTCAAATGGGTATATGTTTCCTTTTCTCCCTTACTTTTGGCTTCTCTTCCTCTCAAAGCTATTTGTAAGGCCTCCTCAGACAGCCATTTTGCTTTTTTGCATTTCTTTTTCTTGGGGGTGGTCTTGATCCTTGTCTCCTGTACAAAGTCACCAACCTCTGTCCATAGTTCTTCAGGCACTCTGTCATATATAATCCCTTAAATCTATTTCTCACTTCCACTGTATAATTGTAAGGGATTTGATTTAGGTCATACCTGAATGGTCTCATGGTTTTTTCCTACTTTCTTCAATTTAAGTCTGAATTTGACAATAAGCAGTTCATGATTTGAGCCACAGTCAATCCCAGTCTTGTTTTTGCTGAGTGTATAGAGCTTCTCCATCTTTGGCTGCAAAGAATATAATCAATCTGATTTAGGTGTTGACCATCTGGTGATGTCCATGTGTAGAGTCTTCTCTTGTATTGTTGGAAGAGGGTGTTTGCTATGACCAGTGCATTCTCTTGGAAAAACTCTATTAGCCTTTTCCCTGCTTCATTCTGTATTCCAAGGACAAATTTGCCTGTTACTCCAGGTGTTTCTTGACCTGGTACTTTTGCATTCCAGTCCCCTATAATGAAAAGGACATCTTTTTTGGGTGTTACTTCTAGAAGGTCTTGTAGGTCTTCATTGAACCATTCAACTTCAGCCTCTTCAGCATTACTGGTCAGGGCATAGACTTGTATTACTGTGATATTGTATGGTTTGCCTTGGAAACGATCAGAGATCAGTCTGTTATTTTTGAGATTGCATCCAAGTACTGCATTTCAGAGTCTTTTATGAATTGCTATTTCCTTCTCTATGGGATCTTCCCAGATCAGGGATCAAACCCACATTTCCTGCATTAGCAGGCAGATCAGAGAAGGCAATGGCAACCCACTCCAATACTCTTGCCTGGCAAATCCCATGGACGGAGGGGCCTGGTGGGCTGCAGTCCATGGGGACGCTAGGAGTTGAACATGACTGAGCGACTTCACTTTATTTTTTTCACTTTCATGCATTGGAGAAGGAAATGGCAAGCCACTCCAGTGTTCTTGCCTGGAGAATCCCAGGGACAGGGGAGCCTAGTGGGCTGCCGTCTATGGGGTCTCACAGAGCCGGACACGATTGAAGCGACTTAGCAGCAGCAGCAGCAGGCAGATTCTTTACCTTGGAAACACCAGGGAAGCCTGCACTGTGGGTAAGCAGGTCTAAACTTCATAGGGCTGGCTGTCAGAAAGGGCGGAGCACAGGTAAGGAAGCTGAGTCTGCAGTACAGTTTCTTCTCTCTTTTGGATCAGGTTCAGTGCTGCTTTAAAAGCCATTCAAGTGATTTAATCAGGCTCACACCAGTTATCCAGGATAATCAGCTTGTTTAAAATTAAGTGTTTAGGATTATATCTAAACATGTAGCTTCTCAGCAGTACCTAGATTAGTGTTGGTTTAACTAACTGAGGATGGATGCCCAGTCACGCTGACTCCTCATCAAAGCTATCACAGCTGATTCATATCTCTTCATTCCTCTGGACATTGTTATCTTTCAAGTTATATCCTTCATTTTCTGTTCTCTTCTGTCAGTTAACACATGGTTGTCCTGTATTTTATGTATATGTATGTGTGTATGAGTATATATGTATTTTAAATTATATAAGACTACAGTTTTATTGTTTCACAGTTGGTATTCTCTTAGACTTATTTGTTTAGGTACTGTTTTTGTTTTTCTTTCATTACAAACCTTATACCTGAGATAGTTTTCCTTTTTCTAAAGTACATATTTCATTTTCCCTTAATGTGAATCTATAAAGCAAATTCTCTCACATTCTATTAATTGAAATCTTGAACCTTAAAAAAATTGTTCCTTTATGTCGAATTCTAAGTAGACAATTATTGCTTTATGCACATAGAAGTGATAAGTTAACAACTTCTGGTTTCCATTACTGTTGCTGAAAAGTCAGCTTTAAGTACTTACCATTCTGATCCTTGATCACTATAGTATATCTTTATTAGAAACAAAAAGTATATAATACCTTCTCCCTTACTCTTATGCTAACATTTAGCCATATTATTAAATATTCCCCAAAACACAATTTTCAAAAACCATAAAATATTTCCTCAGTGAATGTACCACAATATGACAATATTCACATTAACATATCTTATTTTTTCCACTATGAAAATGTTGGAATAAGCATCTTGTACATAAGAATCTTAGAAAAACTTTCATTATTGCTTTAGGATCTTTTTTCTGTTTGAAATTCTTTAATTTACATGAGCATTTTTAAGATTCTTTATCAAATTGCTTTAGTCATCTATACCTCTAATTTTATTTAATATATTTATAACATTTCTTTTTCTACAAAATCAGGTGTCATTCCCTTTACATTTTTGTCATTGAAATTTGTCCAAAAACATCACTTACACTTAATTGTGATGTCTTTGATTTTAGTAATGGTTATGTTATCAGCCATTCTTAAGAAAATGTTCTATCATTCTCCTGTATTTTTCTTTTGGTTGTGTCAGTGCTTTTGTTATTGCAAGAAGTGCTTTTGTGTGACAAATACTTTTGCAGATAATTTTCCTTTGAATTTTGTATAGATTAAATCTTCATAAATAGAATTTTAATTAAAAACATTCTAATATGTGTATACTTTTTACAATTTATTTCCTGAATTCATGAGTTTCCTAATGACAGTTTTCTGAGAAAACTAGGGATTTGATTTTATTCCTTTTTATCTTCAGTGGTTTCTAATTGCTAGAGTGCCAGAGTGGGTTTCAATTTGAGATTGTCAATCACATTTACACATACACTTGACTGCTCCAGCCCCAAGGTTACTGAGGTTCAAGAGATTATATATAATAGGTGGTAGAGCAGACTGTACAAGATCTTGATGAAGATTTCAGACACCTAGATATGTCATCTCTTTGAATACATATTCAATAACTTCCTTACTAGAGTGACAACACTTTGTCTCCATATCCATTGTTGTTTCTTCAAACCTTAGAATAGTGCCTAATATTTCCTGAATTTGAGAAAGAATGTGCTGTGCTGTGCTTAATCTCTCAGTTGTGTCCAACTCTGTGACCCCATGGACTGTAGCCCATTAGGCTCCTCTGTCCATGGGGACTCTCCAGATAAGACTATGGAGTGGGTTGCTATGCCCTCCTCCAGGGGATCATCCCAACCCAGGAACTGAACCCAGGTCTCCCACATTGCAGCGAATTCTTTACCGTCTGAGTCACCAGTGAAGCCCAAGAATACTGGAGTGGGTAGCCTATTCTTTCTCCAAGGGGATCTTCCCAACCCAGGAATTGAACCAGGTTCTCCTGAATTGCAGGTGGATTCTTTAGCAGCTAAACTACCAGGGAAGCCCTTAGAAAAGAGCAGAATTATAGAATTCAGTGTATCACTTAAAAATAATATAGTAAAGTGTAACTATTTATCTTGAAAGTTATTCTTACAAATCTATATAGATTTAATTTTTTAAGGTAAAAAATATATATTAAGACTTACATTGGATGGACCTGTATAGGTTTTCTTTAAAGCAAAAATAACCTGAAAATACTGCATTTTTCATTGTATTTAAACACCTTTTTTTTTTTTTTTGTAGACTGCAAAGAACCCCCTCCCAGAAAAGAAACAGAAATCCTGTCAGGTTCTTGGACTGAACAAACATATCAAGAGGGCACTCAGGCTACATACAAATGCCGCCCTGGATACAGAACTCTGGGGAGTATTGTAATGATGTGCAGGGGTGGAAAATGGGTGTCTCTTCATCCATCGAGGATATGTCGGAGTAAGTAATTCCTACTTTTGTGAAACCTGTGAAAAGTTGTGAAAAAACTATTTAATTAATAAATATTTAATAAATGCTATTATGGCAATACTGGCTGAATTCTATTGCTAGTGTCATTTAAATACAAAGCAATATATCCTCATCATTCTTAAAAAAGGGGTTGTCATCTTCCAAAATTAAAAAAAAAGCATACAGATAACTTTGGCATTTTTCACTTTTCTATATTTTCAATTCTGTACTCTAAAACAATATCAGATATCCCTCTTCTTGAACTCCTATGTAAATTGTTACTTGCTGTGCTACATGCTAACATCATATTCTTTTTCTTTTTCATTTTAGAAAAGCCCTGTGCACACCCTGGAGACACTCCATTTGGTTCTTTCCATCTTGCGGAAGGAAATCAGTTTGAATATGGTGCAAAGGTTGTTTATACGTGTGATGAGGGGTATGTCATCAACAGAAAGAGCAGTTTATAATTCAGATCTTTCATACTGGAAAGAGTAAATAGAAACTGACCTTATTTATGTGTTTAAGGTTATTATATTTTTCTATCAGCATTTTTATAAGTAACATACAAGTAATCTGAAAATGTAAACTATAATGAAAATGATTATATTTGGATAATATGATCATCTCTTCAACATTGAAAAATTAAAATAAATTATAATTACTCTGGTAGAGTATAGTTACAGGAGAGTGGGAAAGTTGTACACATTTAAACAAAAATTCTCTGCAATGAGTCCTCACTGCATCCTATTATGTGCAGAATGAGAATTCCATATCTCAGGGGCAGTGGGAATGGTAACAAAATTAGAGAATGTGGATCTATTTTGATAAAACTTTATACAATTTATGAGAAATCAGACTAACTGAACACTGAAATAATAACTATCATTCTTTAAGTTTCCACAATCCGTAAATTACGCTTATCACGCAGACCAAAAATGCTGCTATGCTCAGAAGAGTAACTTTGTGCCTTCTAAGCACCTGCTGGATTCCCACAACTCAGCTATTCTTAACCGTGTGTTGTGACTTCCTCAGTGCTTTCTTTCTTGTGACTCCCAGCACCTTGTTTTGAAGAAAGTTTTATATATAGGAAAACTGGATCATTGTACTTTTATACTACATAAATATACACAGGGTGGAGAAATTAACTTGTGGAATTGCTTATTCCACAAAGTGGAATCATTATTCACTCCCCATTTATTTCTTGATTTGAGGCAGTAGAATATTTTAGAGCTTAGGCTTTGAAGTAAGCCCGTATTCCAAAACGCTACCACTTAATAACTATACGTATTTTTAGAAAATAGCTCTTTACTCCAATTTCCTCAGTTATAAAAGCAGAAACATAGCAAGCGCATCACAGACTTGGTGGGAGAAATAAGTACGGCAGGCTATGAGCAAGCAGGGTGGCTTCTCAGGGTCTCCTCAGTGGGGAACGCGGGGCCGGGGCGGGGGCGGTGGGGGGTGGATTCCCGCGGGCGGGGCAGCGCCGGGCTCAGGTTCCAGAGCGCAGTGGGCAGCGCGGCATCAGCACAGGGTCCCAGGCTGAGGCGCCCGGGCGGCCATTTTGAGCTGCGAACGCCGTCTGGAGGGCTGGCTCTGTGGCTTCGGTATGTGGGACCCTGTGAGCCTGGTAAAGGAAACTTAGCGCGGAGGGGAAATAAGGTTAGATTTATTCCCCAGCTTCTATTTTCATTCCCCAGAAATTTGAATTTCCGGGGTTAGCCGGTGGCAATAGGAGGATTTGTGTAGAATTTCGCCCAACTCCGGAGAGAGGTTTGGGCGAATGACTGGGTCCCTGGTGGAAAATAGTTAGCAGGAAATGTTCCTCTGTTATTAGGCGGAGCCAATAAAGGAGCCAGAGAAGAACATTTGACAACCAATTATCTTGTTCCTTCGTGTGACAGGGGCACAGAGTAAAAGTTTTAGTTCAAGTTACCGTGACTTTCATTTACTCTACTGAAACGATTTCTTCCCTTAGAGAATTAGGAACAAATCAGCCCCAATCCAAGAAGGCAAAGTATTTTTTTGAAGGAGAGAGTTTTTTTACTTGTCCAACTAGCAGAACAACTCTCATTCAGGGTCAAAGGAAATGTTTGTTCAGGTACAATTCTTCAGAAGTTTAAAAGAGGCCTTCCCCCCCCCCCCCCTCCAAATTCTCTAGCTTGTGGTTATCAAAATGCCTTTCCTTATTTATTTTTTGAGTAAAAAAAATTTTTTTTTGCTTCCAATTGTCAAATGTAATAAATTTGAGAAGGATTCTTTAAAAAAAAAACAAAAAAAAAAAAACTTTGTATTTCGTATGGAGAAGGAAATGGCAATCCGCTCCAGTATTCTTGCCTGGAGAATCCCATGGACAGGGCAGCCTGGTGGGCTGCCCTCCATGGGGTTGCAAAGAGCCAGACACGACTGAAGCGACTTACCATGCATGCATGCATTGGAGAAGGAAATGGCAACCCACTCCAGTATTCTTGCCTGGAGAATCCCAGGGACAGAGGAGCCTGGTGGGGTGCTGTCTATGGGGTAGTACAGATTCGGACATGACTGACGCGACTTAGCAGCAGCAGCAGCAGTATTTTGTATTGGAATATAGCCATTAACAATGTTGTGATAGTTTCAAGTGCACAGCAAAGGAACTCAGCCATACACATACATGTATCCATTCTCCCCAAACTCCCCTCCCATTCAGGCTGCCACATGACATTGAGCATAGTTCCCTGTGCAACTACAGCATCTTTGGTTTGAAGCTCAGGCTTGATGAGTTAGTATAATTTCACACTGAATGACTTATGTAAACGGGCTTGACTTGGTGACCATACTCTGGAAAGCATCTCCAGGATGGAGATGGGAGATGGAGACAAGTGCTGACAATAAGCCACACCAAACTATTATTTATAGCGCTGTCCTTGATAATGTAAAAAAAAAAAAAAAAAAAAGCACAAAGTGTCCAGAAAATATCACAAACGTGGAGGGTAGGACTATGGATAGAAATATGGAAAAAGAGTGGACTGGGGTAACATACAGTGAACTGTTGTTTACTGCTTTTATCATGATCTCATGTTTTTATCTTTGGTTTTCGTGATAGTTCATGGAGCTTATTACATTGTTAAGTGTACCTCATTAACTGACTCAACTGGAAAAATAAAAGGGCATGAAACAGTAATGAGTTTGTGTCACGAACCAAGAATTTTGATAATGCAAGTCCATGCACCTGAGGGCTTAATTAAGAGCCTTTCCTGAGGAGGGAGGGAAGCATGTGCTCCTATTAATAGTTTTCCTCTAGAGTTTCTGGATATTTGAAATGGTATCAAACTTAAAACTGCACATAAACACACATCAGCTCACAATTCTGTTAATTTTGATTTTTAGGTATCAGATGGTGGGTGAGATGAATTTCCGTGAATGTGACACAAATGGATGGACCAATGATATTCCCATATGTGAAGGTAGATGTAGAACTAATTTACAAGTATATTAAAGCATATATTTAAAATATGAATCTTTGGGGGAAATGTCTTATATTAAATATTCTTAAAGTCTATAATTAAATATTTCTTACTCAAATTATTTTTGTGGATTCTACTATAGTACAGAGTTGGATCTAATCTTTTATTGCTATGTTGTTAAGTGTTTCAATAACCAAATATAAATACAGGTTCATCTAATTTAATAGTCCAAGTATTACAGACTAGAAAAAAAAATCTAAGTTTTGTTTTTCCTTTTGGATTCTAACCACTGGGAATAACACACATATCACATTAAAATGAAGATGAGAGTTTCAGCTTTATTAATGAAGGAGTACACAGCCAAATAACCACCCCAATGCAAGGATCTCAGTTAAAAGCTTAACTGGAGAACATAGTTTAAACGTCTCCTTCCTCCTGCCTGACACAGGGAGTTTTCCTATGGTTTTAGTTTACTGAAAAGAGCCAGAAACTAAGGAAGAGCTCTGCCCTTTCTTACTGATCCATAAAGCAAACAGAATGGAAAATTTGCACATCCTGTTCACCGATTTTAAACCACTGATTACAGTCTGTAGTCATCATGAAAATAAGAGTCCCTTTGCTGTCCACCTGAAACTATCACAACATTGTTAACTGACTGTACTCCAATATAAAATAGAAAGAATAATCTGTTGTCATCATGAAAATAGCTTTTCCTAGTTGAATGGTGATGAGTAAGTAGAGAGGAAAAAGAAGAGGTAAATGCAAGACAGAGAGAGTGGAAGGGAGGAAAGAGAGAAAAAGACAGAGGCAGAGGAAGAAGGAAAGAAAAACAGTGATCACTCAAAATTCCCGTTTTCTGAAAAAGAGTGGGAGATCGTTCATCAACAGAAATGAGAGGAAGGGGATAAATGTTCTAGGGAACATCCATATTGGAATAATCTGGAGTGCTTCTTAAAAACTGAAATTTTTGAATCATAAAGATCGACTGAATCAGTGTTCCTTGGGTGATAGGGCAGGGAGCTAGCCACAGAGTTTCCATTTAACAAGCATCCTGGGAGATTCTATTCTAAAATAAAGGTTGACTATCTTAAACCTAAGGGATACTGGAAAATAATAAGGAAAATAAAAAAAGTGCTCTAGTTATTTTGATATAGAAGAAGAAAAATTAAAGACTATTTATTTATTGAAGTACATATATTCAGAAAGTTTGCTTTTACACCTTTTAGGAATACAGCTTTGTATTATTGTGAGACTTAAACGGAAATTTTTTATTTATCTCCAACTTTATATTTCTCAATTATGTAAGAAATATGAATGAAATGAATGAACTGAAATGTATCAGTTCAATTCAGTTCAGCCGCTCAGTTGTGTCTGACTCTGCAACCCCATGGACTGCAGCACGTCAGGCCTCCCTGTCCATCACCAGCTCCTGGAGTTTACTCAAACTCATCTCCATTGAGTCAGTGATGCCATCCAACCGTCTCATCCTCTGTCATCCCCTTCTCCTCCTGCCCTCAATCTTTCTCAGCATCAGGGTCTTTTCAAATGAGTCAGCTCTTCGCATCAGGTGGCCAAAGTACTGGAGTTTCAGCTTCAACATCAGTCCTTTCAATGAACACCCAGGACTGATCTCCTTTAGGATGGACTGGTTGAATCTCCTTTTAGTCCAAGGGACTCTCAAGAGTCTTCTCCAACACCACAGTTCAAAAGCATCAGTTCTTCGGTGCTCAGCTTTCTTCACACTCCAACTCTCACATCCATACAGGACCACTGGAAAAACCATAGCCTTGACTAGATGGATCTTTGTCAGCAAAGTAATGTCTCTGCTTTTTAATATGCTATCTAGGTTGGTCGTAACTTTACTTCCAAGGTGTAAGCATCTTTTAATTTCATGGCTGCAGTCACCATCTGCAGTGATTTCGAAGCCCCCCAAAAAGTCAGCCACTGTTTCCCCATCTATTTCCCATGAAGTGATGGGACTGGATGCCATGATCTTAGTTTTCTGAATGTTGAGCTTTAAGCCAACTTTTTCACTCTCCTCTTTCATTTTCATCCAGAGGCTTTTTAGTTCTTCTTCACTGTCTGCCATAATGGTGGTGTCATCTGTATATCTGAGGTTATTGATGTTTCTCCCAGCAATCTTGATTCCAGTTTTTGCTTCATCCAGCCCAAGGTTTCTCATGATGTACTCTGCATGTAAGTTAAATAAAAAGGGTGACAATATACAACCTTGTCGTACTCCTTTCCCATTTGGAACCAGTCTGTTGTTCCATGTCCAGTTCTAACTGTTGCTTCCTGACCTACATATGGATTTCTCAAGAGGCAGGTCAGGTGGTCTGGTATTCCCATCTGTTGAAGAATTTTCCACAGTTTGTTGTGATTCACACAGTCAAAGACTATGGCATAGTCAATAAAGCAGAAATAGATGTTTTTCCGGAGCTCTCTTGCTTTTTCGATGATCCAGCGGATGTTGGCAATTTGATCTCTGGTTCCTCTGCCTTTTCTAAAACCAGCTTGAACATTTGGAAGTTCACAGTTCACGTATTGCTGAAGACTGACTTGGAGAATTTTGAACATTACTTTGCTAGCATGTGAGATGAGTGCAATTGTGTGGTAGTTTGAGCATTCTTTGGCATTGCCTTTCTTTGGGATTGGAATAAAAACTAACCTTTTCCAGTCCTGTGGCCACTGTGAATTTTCCAAATTTGCTGGCATATTCAGTGCAGCACTTTCACAGCATCATCTTTTAGGATTTGAAATAGCTCAACTGGAATTCCAGCACCTCCACTATCTTTCTTCATAGTGATGCTTTCTAAGGCCCACTTGACTTCCCATTCCAGGATGTTGGCTCTAGGTGAGTGATCATACCATTGTGATTCTGGGTCATGAAGACCTTTTTTGTACAGTTCTTCTGTGTATTCTTGCCACCTCTTCTTAATATCTTCTCCTTCTGTTAGGTCCATACCATTTCTGTACTTTATTGAGCCCATCTTTGCATGAAATGTTCCCTTGGTATCTCTAATTTTCTTTAAAAGATCTCTAGTCTTTCCATTCTATTATTTTCCTCTATTTCTTTGCACTGGTCACTGAAGAAGGCTTTCTTATCTCTCCTTGCTCTTCTTTGGAACTCTGCATTTAAATGGGTATATTTTTCCTTTTCTCCTTTGCTTTTGGCTTCTCTTCTTTTCAAAGCTATTTGTAAGGCCGCCTCAGACAGCCATTTTGCTTTTTTGCATTTCTTTTTCTTGGGAATGGTCCTGATCCCTGTCTCCTATACAATGTCATGAACCTCCATCCATAGTTCATTAGGCACTATGTGTCTATCAGATCTAATCCTTAAATCTATTCTCACTTCCACTGTATAATCATAAGGCATTTGATTTAGGTCATACCTGAATGGTCTAGTGGTTTTCCTTACTTTCTTCAGTTTAAGTCTGCATTTGGCAATAAGGAGTTCATGATCTTAGCCACAGTCAATCCCGTTTTTGTTTTTGCTGACTGCATAGAGCTTCTCCATCTTTGGCTGCAAATAATATAATCAATCTGATTTCAGTGCTGGCCATCTGGTGATGTCCATGTGTAGAGTCTTCTCTTGTGTTGTTGGAAGAGGGTGTGCAAACATGACCAGTGTATTCTCTTGGCAAAACTCTATTAGCCTTTTCCCTGCTTCATTCTGTGTCCAAGGCCAAATTTGCCTGCTACTCCAGTTGTTTCTTGACTTCCTACTTTTGCGTTCCAGTCCTATAATGAAAAGGCCATCTTTTTGGGGTGTTTGTTCTAGAAGGTCTTGTAGGTCTTCATAGAACCATTTAACTTCAGCTTCTTCAGCATTACTGATTGGGGCATAGACTTTGATTACTGTGATATTGAATGGTTTGCCTTGGAAATGAACAGAGATCATTCTGTTGTTTTTGAGATTGCATCCAAGTACTGCATTTCAGACCCTTTTGTTGACTATGTTTGCTATTCCATTTTTTCTAAGGGTTTCCTGCCCACAGTAATAAATATAATAGTCATCTGAGTTAAATTCACCCATTCCCATCCATTTTAGTTGGCTGATTCCTAGAATGTCGACGTTGACTCTTGGCATCTCCTATTTGACCACTTCCAGTTTTCCTTGATTCATGGACCTGACATTCCAGGTTCCTATGCAATATTGCTCTTTATAGCATTGGACCTTGTTACTATCACCAGTCACATCCACAGCTGGGTGCTGTTTTTGCTTTGGCTCTGTCCCTTCATTCTTTCTGGAGTTATTTCTCCACTGATCTCCAGTACCATATTGGGTACCTACTGACTGGGGGAATTCATCTTTCAGTATCCTGTCTTTTTGCCTTCCCATACTGTTCATGGAAAATATATACACTTTCATTAAAAATGAAAGTGAAAATATATACACTTTCATTACAAAACTCAAGGTAATAGTGTTTTTTGCTTACTCCCTCAGGAAAGAATCAGAGATAAGCTTACTACTATTAGTGTTTTTCTTTGTTTTCACTTAGTAGAATTTATTTCTGGCTAACAGTTTTAGCAAATAAACACATCTTTAAAAAAGTAATCTTGCTGTTGGTTATATATACATGTCAAATTTATATATACTCATTTTTTCATGATAAGTTTTTAAAGTTTTCCAATTTCATTAGAGGAAGTTATGTTTATTTTTTCAGTTGTTAAGTGTTTACCAGTGACAGAACCAGAGAATGGGAAAATTTTCAGTGATGCCCTGGAACCAGACCAAGAATATACCTATGGACAAGTGGTACAGTTTGAGTGTAATTCAGGCTACATGCTGGATGGACCCAAACAAATACATTGCTCAGCAGGTGGTGTTTGGAGTGCAGAAACACCAAAATGTGTAGGTAAGATAAACTTACTCACTTACTGTTGATTTGATTAATTGCATGAGTTTAGTTTGTTTTTTCATGAAAATATACCTTTCAAAACACTGTGCATCCTATAGGATTTGAAAAATACTAATTATTCAGCACTTACTACTTTACAGTAGGTGATCTAAACTGTTTACAAGTGTCATCTATTTAACCTTCCAAATGACCATGTGATTTATGTACTGTGTTCATCTCTGTTTCATAATTGAGGAAATCATGGTGCAAAGAAATTAAATTGCATGTCCAAAATGATCATGCTGTATATGGTAGAGGTAAGATTCAAACCTAGGTAGCTGCTGCTGCTGCTGCTAAGTTGCTTCAGTTGTGTCTGACTCTGTGCGACCCAATGGATGGCAGCCCACCAGGCTCCCCCGTCCTTGGGATTCTCCAGGCAAGAGTACTGGAGTGGGGTGCCATTGCCTTCTCTCAAACCTAGGTTATATGACACTAAAGTCCATTCTCATAACCATAATTAAAGTGTAGTTGACTCATGACTAAAGTAAAATTTTAAGCATTTCTGCTACAAGTTTTAATATTAAAACTCTAAAAGGTCATTTTATATTTGAAAAACTAAACATTCAAAGTTTATCTCTACTGATGTATCATGATGACATTCTGTCTTTGAATAACACTTCTAAAAGTGGCCCTGTTTTATACTTGCACTGGAAGTTTAGTATAAATATTGCTGATCTGAATTGAATCCACTAAATAAATTTTTGTCTTTAAAAAGAAGTTCTATAGTACTGTAAGCCAGCATTTCTTCAGTCATAATACTGCTGACCTTGGCCTCATGACCAATATGATGATTTTGTTGTTGTTCAGTTGCTCAGTAGTGTCCAACTCTTTGCAACCCCATGAATTGCAATGCACCAGGCTTCCCTGTCCTTCACTATGTCCCAGAGTTTGCTCAAACACATGACCATTGAGTCAGTGATGCCATCCAGTCATCTCATCCTCTGTTGCCCCGTTTTCTTCCTGCCCTAAATTTTCCCCAGCATCAGAGGTTTGTCCCAATGAGTTGGCTCTTTGCATCAGGTGGCCAAAGTATTGGAGCATCAGCATTGGCATCAGTCCTTCCAATGAATATTCAGGACTGATTTCCTTTAGGATTGACTGGTTTGATTTCCTTGCAGTCCAAGGGACTGTCAAGAGTCTTCTAGCACCACAGTTTGAAAGCATCAGTTCTTTGGCACTCAGGCTTTTGTTGTCCAACTCTCACATCCATTCATGACTAGTGGAAAACATCATAATTTTGGCATTACAGACCTTCTTTTTGGCAAAGTGATGATTCTGCTTTTTAATACATTGCCTAGGTTTGTCATAGCTTTTCTTCCAAGTAGCAAGAGCCTTTTAATTTCATGGCTGCAGTCACCCTCTGCAGTGATTTTGGAGCCCAAGAAAATGAAATCTGACAGTTTCCACCTTTCCCCCATCTATTTGCCATGAAATGATGGGACTATATGCCATGATCTTCATTATTTGAATGCTGAGTTTTAAGCCAGCTTTTTCACTCTCCTCTCTCACTTTCCTCAAGAGGTTCTTTAGTTCCTCTTTGCTTTCTGCCATTATAGTGATATCATCTATGTATCTGAGGTTGTTGATATTTCTCCCAGCAATCTTGATTCTAGCTTGTTTCATCCAGCCCAGCAGTTTGCATAATGTACTCAGCATGTAAGTTAAATTAGCAGGGTGAGAGTATACAGCCTTGACATACTCCTTTCTCAATTTTGAACCAGTCAGTTGTTCCATGTCCAGTTCTAACTATTGCTTCTTGTCCTGCATACTGGTTTCCCAGGAGGCAGGTAAGATGGTCAGGCGTTCCCAACTTTTGAAGAATTTTCCACAGTTTGTTGTGATCCACACAGTCGAAGGCTTTAGAATAGTCAATGAAGCAGAAATAGATGTTTTTTCTGGAGTTCCCTTTCTTTTTCTATGATTCAGCAGATGTTGGTGATTTGATCTCTGGCTTCTCTGCTTTTTCTAAATCTAGCTGTACATCTAGGGGTTCTTGGTTCAATTATTGAAACTTAGCTTGAAGGATTTTGAGTATTACCTTGTTTGCATGTGAATGAGTGCAATTGTGTGGTAGCTTGAACATTCTTTGGCATTGCCCTTCTTTGGGATTAGAATGAAAGCTGAACTTTTCTGGTCTTGTGCCACTCCTGAGTTTTCCAAGTTGCTGGCATATTGAGTGCAGCACTTCAACAGCATTATCTTTCAGGATTTGAAATAGGTCAGCTGGAATTCCATCACCTCCACTAGTTTTGTTTGTAGCAAGGCTTCCTAAGGCCCACTTGACTTCACATTCCAGGATTTCTGACTATGGGTGAGTTACCACACAATTGTGGTTATCTGGGTCATTGAGATCTTTTTTGTACAATTCTTCTGTGTATTCTTGCCACCTCTTCTTAATCTCTTCTGCTTCTGTTAGGTCCTTCCTGTTTTTCTCTTTTATTGTGCCTATCTTTGTGTGAAATGTTCCCTTGAGAACCTCATGATGATATTTGCTTTTGTCATAATGTATTATGTCCAATTTATTTAAAATTACCATACATTTTTTTTTTTACCAATACTTGTTTGGGAGAAATTTCTACCATATATTTTTTAACATTATCTAATATCCCCACATTATTTACATTTTCTTAGTTTAGTCTGTCCTACAGTGAGACGCAAAGAGAAGTGTTCTTCCTAGAAAGTCCTTTTTACAAAACTATTTTGAGTTAATAAAGATGAACATATTTATATGCAGTGTAGCAGTTACATATGCTCTAGAGATCATGTGGTGGGACTTGAGATTTAGTTGCTGAGTTGTGTCTGACTCTTGCAACCTCATGGACTGTAGCCAGTAGGCTCCTCTGTCCATGGGATTTCCAGGCAAGAATACTGGAGTGGGTTGACATTCTGTTCTCCAGGGAATCTTTCTGACCCAGGATCCAACTTGGGTCTCCTGCATTGCAGGCAGGTTCTTTACCAACTGAGCCAACAGGGAAGCTCTAGAGGATCATGGGTGGGGTTTATTTTTTGCATACGTTTCTGTGGTTAGTGAAATCTATCAGAAATGACTGATGCAAAACATGTCTTAAAGGAAGAATGAGAATCTTTAGATGGATTGAGGCAGGGAAAAGCAAACCAGTCAGATGGAGAGGAAGGGGCAGTGGCTTTGAGGCCTCTTTGAGCATGAAGCCCCTTGTTCCCATTTTTCTCAGGGGCCTTAACGTAGGATGCAGGCAGAGAGGAAGTTAGTGATAGAGTGAATATGAGCAGTCCAAGGTTCTGAGGGGTGGCACACACCATGCTGAAGGATTAGGCTTTTATGCAGACTAGTTTGGGAATCAATGAAGCATTTTAAGTGGAATACTGAAGTGACAGGAAAAATATCATTAAGTTGCGAACAGGAAAGAAAAGATTGAGATGAAGGGAGAATAGAATCTGGAAAACTGGTTCCTGTTGCTGGAATCCCAGGGGAAATTGTTTGAGAGAGGGCATTGTGAAAGATAATGGCCACCTTTTGTTTGTTTGTTTGTTTTTGACAGAAACTTGAAGGGATGGCAATCACAAGAGCTGGTCAGTTGCTTTTTGGAAATGCAATACCATGATTTAAATTAATGTCTTTGATAAAGTATTTTGTTAATAATTACTCTATTATCAATAACAAAAAATATATAATTTTTACAAGTCATTCACTGAAATTATGTATCAAATTTGACCTACTTTAAAAAAAATATGGTATTTTAATTACATAGCAAAACTACATGAGTTCATGCAAGTTGAATGTAATATCTGTGATACAGCTTCATATTAAAAAAAAAATTCTGTAGTTATTTCTATGTAAATTATTTCCATGAGAATGTTTTCCCTCAAAAAACACATATATTCTTCTTGAATATATTGATTTTTACTTTCCCAATATATGCAAGTGTTAGAACACTTATTTGGAGAAGGAAATGGCAACCCACTCCAGTGTTCTTGCCTGGAGAATCCCAGGGAGGGCAGAGCCTGGTGGGCTGCCGTCTATGGGGTTGCACAGAGTCGGACACCGCTGAAGCGCCTTGGCAGCAGCAGAACACTTATTAAGTGCCTCAGCAGTACAACTGGAAACATTATTTGGTATAAGAATATTGAATGATATGAGAAAAGTTCATTATGTATTGCTAATTATTATTTTTTTAAAGCAAGGTTAAATGATTTGGAATTGAGATCACATATTTTTGCTACTTTTATGTTTGAAAATTTTTATAAAAAGCTTTTAAAAAATGATATATGTAGAAGAGGCCTATGCACTGTCATATGGAGTGAAGTAAGTCAGAAAGAAAATCAACTATTGTGTATTAACACATATATGTAGAATCTGAAAAAATTGGTAGAGATGATCTTATTTACAAAGGTGAAACAGAGACACAGATGTAGAGAACAAACGTATGGATACCAAGGGGGAAGGGGGAGTGGGATGAATTGTAAGCCTGGGATTGACATATATAGAGATGTTATTGATACTATGTATAAAATAGAAAATGAATGAGAACCTACTGTATAGCGCAGGGAACTCAGTGCTCTGTGGAGACACAAACGGAAAGGAAATCCAAAAAGAAAGGATATGTGTATACATATAGTTCATTAACTGTGCTGTACAGTAGAAACTAACACAGCACTGTAAAGCAAATAAACACCAATAAAAATTAGGAAAAATAAAAATAAAAACCAAGCCTAGAAAAAGTTGAAAAAAAAAAGAAAGGCATTAAGTACATGATGTTTTCTAGCTTTCTACAAATGAAGGACAGGAGGCAACATAAATATTTAGCAATACCAAATGGGTAAACATCCTTTTGATGTAATTTCCCACAGCTCTAGAAATTGATGTTCAGATTCATTCAAAATACTATAATATATAAAATGCTTAAGTTACAACAAGCATCTTCTTTATATAACATTAATCTAAAATAAAGCAAAATATATGGAAAACCAGGATATATATGAATAGGCTGTTTTACATAAATCACAATGAAACTACTTTGGTATTCAGTTTTATATATATAGCTGATGAAGTTACTAGACATTATTTACTTCAAGAAGACTAATTTATCCCCCTAAATAAATCAGCAACAAGATTTAAATGAGAATTTTAACTTTCTTCCAAAATGAATGTTAAAAACAACTGATAAATTATTCATCAAGCATTCAGGTCAAAACAGGACTTTGTTTGGTGGCCTAACTTACTTAATGGAATGGAAACAAAAGTTTTATCTTTATATAACTTATGTCTGGGACACAGTACTTTGACATATAATGGACATTTTGGAATTTAATCCCTTTTGTTTAGAAATTTTCTGCAAAACACCAGTCATTTTAAATGGACAAGCTGTACTTCCAAAGGCAACTTATAAGGCAAATGAACGAGTTCAATACAGATGTGCAGCCGGTTTTGAATATGGTCAGAGAGGAGATACAATATGCACTAAATCTGGATGGACTCCAGCTCCTACTTGTATAGGTAATGTTACATTTCTTTTATATCTTTTGCTGTATATTTTACCAGTTGCTTTAACTCAAATACTCCTTACCATTAAGCAGTTTATTTTTTCTGAAAATGGAGTATTGATGTTTATTTATTGTTGTTTAGTTGAAGTCATGTCTGACTCGTTTGAGATCCTATGGACTGTAGCCCGCCAGGCTCCTCTGTCCTTGGGATTTCCCAGGAAACAATACTGGCATGGATTGTCACTCCCTTCTCCAGGGGATCTTCCTGACCTAGGGACTGAACCTCTGTCTCCTCCATTGGATTCTTTACCACTGAGCCACCTAGAAAGCATGACTTAAAAAAAAAAAAGATTATTGCAAATTGATCCTTGTTGTCTACTAGCAAAGTTGATATAAATGACTGAGTAGAACTTTATAAATCAGAAAGGACTATGTCAAGGGGTAGCACACTATTGTTGTGTACACACAGTTGTTGTGCAGTCATGAAGTTGTGTCTGACTCTTTGCAACCCCATAAACGGCAGCATGCCAGGTTTCCCTGTCCTTCACTATCTCCCAGAGTTTGCTCTGACTCATGTCTATTGAGTTAGTGATGCCATTCAACCATCTCATCCTCTGTTGTTCCCTTCTCCCCCCACCTTCAATCTTTCTCAGCATCAGAGTCTTTTCTAGTGAGTCAGCTCTTTGCATCAGATGGCCAAAGCATTGGAGCTTCAGCTTCAGCTTCAGTCCTTCCAATGAATATTCAGGGTGGATTTGGGTTGATTTCCTTTAGGATTGACTGGTTTGATCTCCTTGCTACTCAAGAGTCTCTCAAGAGTCTTCTCCAGCACCACAGTTTGAAAGCATCAGTTATTTGGTGCTCAGCTTTCTTTATGGTCCAACTCTCTCATCCGTATATGACTACAGGAAAAACCATAGCATTGACTAGACAGACCTCTGTTGGCAAAGTAATGTCTCTGATTTTTAATATGCTGCCTAGGTTTGTCATAACTGTTCTTTGAAGGAGTAAGCGTCTTTTAATTTCATGGCTGCAGTCACCATCTGCAGTGATTTTGGAGCCTAAGACTATAAATTCTGCCACTGCTTCCAGTTTTTCTCCTCTATTTGCCATGAAATGATGGGACCGATTGGCATGATCTCAGTTTTTTGAATGTTGAATTTTAAGCCAGCTTTTTTACTCTCCTCTTTCACTTTCATCAAGAGGCTCTTTAGTTCCTCTTTGTGTTCTGCCATTAGGGTGCTATCGTCTGCATATCTGAGGTTGTTGATATTTCTCCTGGCAAACTTGATGCCAGCTTGTGATTCATCCAGTCCAGCATTTCACATGATGTACTCTGTATAGAAGTTAAATAAGCACGGTGACAATATATAGCCTTGATGAACTCCTTTCTCAAATTTGAACCAGTTTGTTGTCCCATGTCTGGTTCACGCCACAGTGCCAGGTCAAATCCAGCCTGTTCCTTTTTGTAAACTAAGACTTATTGGAATAGAGACATGCCCATTCCTTACATGTATTGTCTATGGCTACTTCAGGGCAAAGGCTAATAGAGTTTTGCCAAGAGAACGCACTGGTCATAGCTAACAGCCTCTTCCAACAACACAAGAGAAGACTCTACACATGGACATCACCAGATGGTCAACACTGAAATCAGATTGATTATATTCTTTGCAGCCAAAGATGAAGAAGCTCTATACAGTCAGCAAAAACAAGACCGGGGCTGACTGTGGCTCAGATCATGAACTCCTTATTGCCAAATTCAGACTTAAATTGAAGAAAGTAGGGAAAACCACTAGACCATTAAGGTATGATTGAAATCAAATCCCTTATGATTATACAGTGGAAGTGAGAAATAGATTTAAGGGACTAGATCTGATAGAGTGCCTGATGAACTATGGACTGAGTTTCGTGACATTGTACAGGAGACAGGGATCAGGACCATCCCCATGGAAAAGAAATTCAAAAAAGCAAAATGGCTGTTTGGGGAGGCCTTAGAAATAACCATGAAGAGAAGCGAAAAGCAAAGGAGAAAAGGAAAGATAAAGCATCTGAATGCAGAGTTCCAAAGAAGAGCAAGGAGAGATAAGAAAGCCTTCCTCAGTGATCAATGCAAAGAAATAGAGGAAAACAACAGAATGGGAAAGACTGGCGATCTCTTCAAGAAAATTAGAGATACCAAGGGAACATTTCAGGCAAAATGGCCTTGATAAAGGACAGAAGTGGTATGGATCTAACAGAAGTGGAAAGAAGAGGTGGCAAGAACACACAGAAAAACTATACAAAAAAGATCTTCACAACCAAGATAATCATGATGGTGTGATCACTCACCTAGAGCCAGACACCCTGGAATGTGAAGTCAAGTGGGCCTTAGAAAGCATCACTACAAACAAAGCTAGTGGAGGTGAAGGAATTCCAGTTGAGCTATTTTAAATCCTGAAAGATGATGCTGTGAAAGTGCTGCACTCACTATGCCAGCAAATATGGAAAACTCAGCAGTGGCCACAGGACTGGAAAAGATCAGTTTTCATTCTAATCCCAAAGAAAGGCAATGCCAAAGAATGCTCAAACTACCACACAATTGCACTCATCTCACATGCTAGTAAAGTAAGGCTCAAAATTCTCCAAGCCAGGCTTCAGCAATATGTGAACTGTGAACTTCCAGATGTTCAAGCTGATTTTAGAAAAGGCAGAGGAACCAGAGATCAAATTGCCAACCTCCGCTGGATCATGGAGAAAGCAAGAGAGTTCCAGAAAAACATCTATTTCTGCTTTATTGACTATGCCAAAGCCTTTGACTGTGTGGATCACAATAAACTGTGGAAAATTCTGAAAGAGATGGGAATACCAGACCACCTGACCTGCCTCTTGAGAAACCTATGCAGGTCAGGAAGCAACAGTTACAACTGGACATGGAACAACAGACTGGTTCCAAATAGGAAAAGGAGTACGTCAAGGCAGTATATTGTGACCCTGCTTATTTAACTTATATGCAGAGTACATCATGAGAAACGCTGGGCTGGAAGAAACACAAGCTGGAATCAAGATTGCCAGGAGAATTATCAATAACCCCAGATATGCAGATGACACCACCCTTATGGCAGAAAGTGAAGAGGAACTAAAAAGCCTCTTGATGAAAGTGAAAGAGGAGCGTGCAAAAGTAGACTTAAAGCTCAACATTCAGAAAACGAAGACCATGGCTTCTGGTCCCAGCACTTCATGGCAAATAGATGGGGAAACAGTGGCTAACTTTATTTTTTTGGGCTCCAAAATCACTGCAGATGGTGATTGCAGCCATGAAATTAGAAGACACTTACTCCTTGGAAGGAAAGTTATGACCAACCTAGATAGCATATTCAAAAGCAGTGACATTACTTTACCAACAAAAGTTCATCTAGTCAAGGCTATGGTTTTCTAGTAGTCATGTATGGATGTGAGAGTTGTACTGTGAAGAAAGCTGAGCGCCGAAGAATTGATGCTTTTGAACTGTGGTGTTGGATAAGACTCTTGAGAGTCCCTTGGACTGCAAGGAGATCGAACCAGTCCATTCTGAAGGAGATCAGTCCTGGGTGTTCTTTGGAAGGAATGATGCTAAAGCTGAAAGTCCAGTACTTTGGCCACCTCATGGGAAGAGTTGACTCATTGGAAAAGACTGTGATGCTGGGAGGGATTGGGGGAAGGAGGAATAGGGGACAACAGAGGATGAGATGCTTGGATGGCATCCCTGACTCGATGGACGTGAGTTTGAGTGAACTCTGGGAGTTGGTGATGAACAGGAAGGCCTGGTGTGCTGCAGTTCATGGGGTTGCAAAGAGTTGGACACAACTGAGGGACTGAACTGACTGATGTCCTCTTCTTGCCTACAATGGTGGAGCTCAGTATTTATGATAGACACCTTTTACCTGAGTCTTTATGTGAAAGAGGAGTTTTGAAACCTGGATTAGGTTATTTTATTACAATAAAAATAATGTATTCCAAAATCTTAGTGGCTTAAAAAACTAAAGTTTATTTTCTATGTATGCTCACTTCCAGCCTTCATTGGAATCTGCATCTGCTATGTCTCTTGCCTTGGCAGGTAGATTCCTTACCACTTGTGCCAACTGGGAAGCCCATTGTATTAGATATATAGTCTTAATTAACAAATTTCCCAGAAAACATAGATCGGGAGGGACCCTCCTCCTTATTTTAATTGTCAGAATCAGGGAATGGAGATATGACCTTCCATGTTCTTCTTTAATCACTGTAGCTGTGGGAAAGAGAACATGAAAATTCAATGACTTTTTCAACTTCCTCCCTCCCTAAAGGAAAACATTACTTCCACATTCATTTCATTGCCCTATGCAATCCCTGTATTTAAGTCTACTTCAAAAGGACAGGGTGTGCTATTGCAACAAGTGTCTGGAGGGAGGAGAATATTTTCCAGCAGTACTTGTGAGAAATACAGAAGCCGAGAAACTTGCAGAAAGTGGAAAGAATAGCTGAAGTGATACATCATGAATTCTTTGCCAGATGTGGAATATCATGAAGAGTGTGTTGACTGTGGAGAAAGAGAGTTCAAGAGTACTGAGGGTACAGATACATCAGATGAGAAACACAATGAAGGGAAATGTAAGTGATACAGCAGGAGGGGTATGAGGCTGTGCTCATTTTACTGACTTTTGTGCTGTACGAAGAACAAATTAATAACATCCACTTTTGTATTTTTATATAATTGATTATTTTAATGGATGTGATTTCTATATTGTGAACATACCTTTTGTCTTTTCAGAAATAACATGTGATCCTCCTCGTATTCCAAACGGTGTGTACAGACCTGAATTAAGCAAATACAGAGGTCAAGATAAAATCACTTATGAGTGTAAAAAGGGTTTTTTTCCTGAGATCCGTGGAACTGATGCAACGTGTACCAGAGATGGCTGGGTACCTGTTCCGAGATGTGCCTGTATGTTCCATTCATATCTTGACCTTCTTCTTAATTGTGAAATTTATTTCTCGTAAACACACAACAGTGGGGCACCATGCCCTACGCAGTAGGGCAAATCCAAGTATCTGCCCTACTGTGTATGGTAATTTGGGGCTTTTAGAGGCATTATTTGCTTCTTGAAGTAGGCAATTCTAATAAGGAATAAAAACATTTTTGTAAACTAAAAACTCTTTACGTTTTTGCCACTCAAAGATAAAATATGGCTGTGTTTTTGAATATATAAATCTCTAACAACCTACTCCACTGTTCTTGGCTGGACAATCCCATGGGCAGAGAAGCTTGGCAGGATATAGTCCACAGGTGATCACAAAGAACGAGACATGACTGAAGTGAATTAGCATGCAAAATAATTGTAATACTGGATCTAAGCCATTAAGTAAAAATAACATCACATAGCACCTATTGTTTTAGATGCCTGCGTGAATGCATGCTAAATTGCTCAGTCATGTCTGACTCTTTGCCACCCTATGGACTGTAGCCCACCAGGCTTCGCTGTCCATGGGATTTTCCAGGCAAGAATGCTGGAGTGCCTTCTTCCAGGTGTTCTTCTCAACTCAGGGATTGAAACCTGCATGTACTATGTCTCCTGCATTGGCAGGCGGCTTCTTTCCCACTTGGGCTCACTGGGAAGCCATTGTATTGGATACATAGTAAAATTAACACATTTCCCAGAAAACGTTTTGGCTTAGGACAACACCCTTCCATATTCTTAGAGCTCCTGTGGGTCAGGAATGAAGAAGGGCCTTCACTGTCTGGTTCTGAATCACTGTGCATGGGTGGCAGTCAGGATATTGACCTGGGCCACTGTCACCTGGAGGCTCAGCTGGGCTGGAGGCTTTGCTTCCAAGTTGGCTCACTGTCCTGGCTTTGTGGGGAGGCCTCAGTACCTGACCAGCTGGGCGTCTCTGCAGATCACTTGAGAGACAGCTACCTTTCCTCAGGGGCAGTGACCCCAGAGAGGGAGGAGGAAGCCTCCACACCAGGTATGACTTGGTCACACAGTGTGTGTCAGTCATGTGTATTCTTTAGAAATGGACACTAAGTCCTGCACACTCAGTGGTGAGTACTTAGGTTCTGTTTGAAGAGAGGATTGTGGAAGGCGTTGTGGACTTTCCTAAAACCGTAAAATATAGAAAAACATCAGGTCAGCTGAACAGAGTATTTTCTGGGGATGCTTCCTTTACTCCTCAACTTCCTCTAAGTTGCCTCTAAACAATCTTCTTCTTTCTAACAGTACACTGTAAAATTTCAGCATACTTAAACCAGTTATTCCATGAAAGAAAAACTGTAATGATATAAAACAGTTCAGTGACCTTAATGGTAATTCCAAGCATACATTTAAAATGAATTTTCAAAGCATAAGTTCCATTAAAATGAAGGTATGAGCAGTATGAAACAGATTTTAATCTGCATAAGAATTTTAGGAAAAATATTTAATCTTGTTTAAGATGGATTTATGAAAATGGTGCTGTGTGCTTAGTCGCTCAATCATGTACAACTTTTTGTGATCCTTTGGACTATAGCCTACCAGGATCCTCAGTCTGTGGAATTCTCCAGGCAAGAATACTGCAGTGGGTTGCCATTTCCTTGTCCAGGGGAATCTTTCTGACCCACAGATGAAACCTGCATCTCCTGTGTCTGCTGCATTGCAGATGGATTCTTCACCAATGAGCCATAGGGAAGCCCTTTAAAAATGGTAGATCAACCCAATTCTATTTATATCACAACAAGGTTATCCCACAAGGGACCTTGTGAAGTTCTTGTGGACAACATGAGGAAACTATTTAAATAGTTTATCAATATTCATAATTTCATTACATGAGCTGATTATCAGATGCAGGACTTTGTTCTCAGGCCTGTTCCTTTCCTCTTGTGTATCATCAGCTAGTTTAATGCTGCAAAGGAGATGCATCTGGAATGATACACAAGCGGTGATAGTGAACCTATATTAGGACAGATTCATCCCTCAGAATGACTCCCATGTGTGAGGTTGGACCTAATAACATGAAATTTAAAACTTAAATTTAAAAATTATAAGATCCTGGGCCTGGATCTTTGGAGTAAGTTGCAGAGGTACAGAAAGACTAGAAACACTTTAAAACTTGGTGAATACTTTTCATCAATGTTAAGATCAATCTGAGCCAACATTATGATGGACAGCCAAGCCTGCTCATGAGACCTGAACCTGGGTTGATAGAGCGTAAGAGAAGAATGAGGCTGTTCTGAGTCCTGACAAAGTCAATGCCATTCCAACTATAGTGGACTATTATATGTGCTTCAATAAATGATCTGGTTAGAGAGACAAAGACAGATTCACATGTGCCCAAATAAAAGAGAGGAGGAAAATAGCTCAGGCCAGTGATAGTAATGATGCTTACTTTTAATTATGCCCTCTTTGTGTACCTTTTGGAAGTGAGTGTCAGAGGATTATTTTACTGTATTCATATTCTATGATGCATCAAAATGATAAATGTACTAGTTCTGAAATCAGATCATCAGAACTCAAATCTCTCCTCTACAACATAATGACAAAGCTAATTGAGTTCTTTTCACTTGGTTCTTGCAAATACAAAGACTCAAACTTGCCCAACATAGAATTATTGAAAGATACACATATTTTAACATACATGATGAAATTTGTAAAATTCAAGGATGAAGAGACAATGTTCTAATCTCCAAAAA